>NC_092709.1:113615209-114250800 GCF_047496885.1 Scyliorhinus torazame
GATGTGGGATGTGGGGGGGTGAGATAGTGATGTGGGATGTGGGAGCGATGAGATAATGATGTGGGATGTGGTAGGGGGATGAGATAGTGATGTGGGATGTGGGGGGGATGAGATAGTGATGTGGGATGTGGAAGGGATGAGATAGTGATGTGGGATGTGGGAGGGATGAGATAGTGATGTGGGATGTGGGGGGGGGTTGAGATAGTGATGTGGGATGTGGGGGGGTGGGATAGTGGTATGGGATGGGGGGGTGAGATAGTGATGTGGGATGTGGGAGCGATGAGATAATGATGTGGGATGTGGTAGGGGGATGAGATAGTGATGTGGGATGTGGGGGGGGGGTGAGATAGTGATGTGGGATGTGGGGGGGTTGAGATAGTGCTGTGGGATGTGGAAGGAATGAGATAGTGATGTGGGATGTGGGCGGGATGAGATAGTGATGTGGGATGTGGGGGGGATGAGATAGTGATGTGGGATGTGGAAGGGATGAGATAGTGATGTGGGATGTGGGGGGGGGACGAGATAGTGATGTGAGATGTGGAAGGGATGAGGTAGAGATGTGGGCGGGATGAGATCGTGATGTGGGATGTGGGAGGGATGAGGTAGTGATGTGGGATGTGGGAGGAATGAGATAGTGATGTGGGATGTGGGGGGGGATGAGATAGTGATGTGGAATGGATGAGGTAGTGATGTGGGAGGGATGAGATTGTGATGTGGGATGTGGAAGAGATGAGATAGTGATGTGGGATGTGGGGGGCGGATGAGATAGTGATGTGGGATGTGGAAGGGATGAGATCGTGATGTTCGTTGTGGGGGGGTGTGAGATAGTGATGTGGGATGTGGGGGGGGTTGAGATAGTGATGTGGGATGTGGGGGGGTGGGATAGTGGTATGGGATGGGGGGGTGAGATAGTGATGTGGGATGTGGGAGCGATGAGATAATGATGTGGGATGTGGTAGGGGGATGAGATAGTGATGTGGGATGTGGGGGGGGGGTGAGATAGTGATGTGGGATGTGGGGGGGTTGAGATAGTGCTGTGGGATGTGGAAGGAATGAGATAGTGATGTGGGATGTGGGAGGGATGAGATAGTGATGTGGGATGTGGGGGGGATGAGATAGTGATGTGGGATGTGGAAGGGATGAGATAGTGATGTGGGATGTGGGGGGGGGACGAGATAGTGATGTGAGATGTGGAAGGGATGAGGTAGAGATGTGGGAGGGATGAGATCGTGATGTGGGATGTGGGAGGGATGAGGTAGTGATGTGGGATGTGGGAGGAATGAGATAGTGATGTGGGATGTGGGGGGGGATGAGATAGTGATGTGGAATGGATGAGGTAGTGATGTGGGAGGGATGAGATTGTGATGTGGGATGTGGAAGAGATGAGATAGTGATGTGGGATGTGGGGGGCGGATGAGATAGTGATGTGGGATGTGGAAGGGATGAGATCGTGATGTTCGTTGTGGGGGGGGGTGAGATAGTGATGTGGGATGTGGGGGGGATGAGATAGTGATGTGTGATGTGGGAGGGATGAGATATTGATGTGGGATGTGTGGGGGGATGAGATTGTGATGTGGGATGTGGGAGGGATGAGATAGTGATGTGGGATGTGGGAGGGATGAGATAGTGATGTGGGATGTGGGGGGGGATGAGAGAGTGATGTGGGACGATGAGATAATGATGTGGGATGTGGTAGGGGGATGAGATAGTGATGTGGGAGGGATGAGGTAGTGATGTGGGATGTGGGAGGGATGAGATAGTGATGTGGGGGGGGAAGAGATAGTGATGTGGAATGGATGAGGTAGTGATGTGGGAGGGATGAGATAGTGATGTGGGATGTGGGAGAGATGAGATAGTGATGTGGGATGTGGGGAGCGGATGAGATAGTGATGTGGGATGTGGAAGGGATGAGATACTGATGTGGGATGTGGGGGGTATGAGATAGTGATGTGGGATGTGGGGGGGGGTGAGATAGTGATGTGGGATGTGGGGGGGGGATGAGATACTGATGTGGGGGGGCTGAGATAGTGATATGGGATGGTGGGGGGGATGATATAATGATGTGGGATGTAGGGGGGTGAGATAGTGATATGGGATGTGGGAGGGATGAGATAGTGATGTGGGATGTGGTGGGGGGATGAGATAGTGATGTGGGATGTGGGAGGGATGAGATACTGATGTGGGATGTGGGGGGGGGTGAGATAGTGAGGTGGGGGGATGAGATAGTGATGTGGGATGTTGGAGGGATGAGATTGTGATGTGGGATGTGCGAGGGATGAGATAGTGATGTGGGATGTGGGGGGGAGGGATGAGATTGTGATGTGGGATGTGGGAGGGATGAGATAGTGATGTAGGATGTGGGGGGATGAGATAGTGATGTGGGATGTGGGGTTTGAGATAGTGATGTGGGAGGGGGGACGAGATAGGGATGTGGGAGGGGGGAGGAGATAGGGATGTGGCATGTGGGGGGGATGAGATAGTGATCTGGGATGTGGGTGGGATGTGATAGTGATGTAGGATGTGGGGGGGGGGGTGAGAGAGTGATGTGGATGTGGGAGGGATGAGATAATGATGTGGGATGTGGTAGGAGATGAGATAGTGATGTGGGATGTGGGGGGGGGTGAGATAGTGATGTGGGATGTGGGAGGGATGAGATAGTGATGTGGGATGTGGGGGGATGAGATCGTGATGTGGGATGTGGGAGGGATGAGATAATGATGTGGGATGTGGTAGGGCATGAGATAGTGATGTGGGATGTGGGGGGGGGTGAGAGAGTGATGTGGGATGTGGGGGGGGATGAGATAGTGATGTGGGATGTGGGGGGGGGATGTGATAGTGATGAGGGATGTGGGGGGGGTGAGATAGTGATGTGGGATATGGGGGGGGGTGAGATAGTGATGTGGGATGAGGGGGGATGAGATAATGATGTGGGATGTGGGGGGGGGTGTTGAGATAGTGATATGGGATGTGGGAGGGATGAAATAGTCATGTGGGATGTGGGGGGGATGAGATAGTGATGTTGGATGTGGTGGGGGGATGAGATAGTGACGTGGGATGTGGGGGGGATGAGATAATGATGTGGGATGGGGGGGGGGGATGAGATAGTGATGTGGGATGTGGGAGGGATGAGATAATGATGTGGTATGTGGTAGCGGGATGAGATAGTGATGTGGGGGGGGGTGAGATAGTGATGTGGGATGGATGAGGTGGTGATGTGGGAGGGATGAGATAGTGATGTGGGATGTGGGAGAGATGAGATGGTGATGTGGGATGTGGGGGGCGGATGAGATAGTGATGTGGGATGTGGAAGGGATGAGGTCGTGATGTGGGAGGGATGAGGTAGTGATGTGGGATGTGGGAGGGATGAGATAGTGATGTGGGATGTGGGGGGGGAAGAGATAGTGATGTGGAATGGATGAGGTAGTGATGTGGGAGGGATGAGGTAGTGATGTGGGATGTGGGAGGGATGAGATAGTGATCTGGGATGTGGGTGGGATGTGATAGTGATGTGGGATGTGGGGGGGGGGTGAGAGAGTGATGTGGATGTGGGAGGGATGAGATAATGATGTGGGATGTGGTAGGAGATGAGATAGTGATGTGGGATGTGGGGGGGGGTGAGATAGTGATGTTGAATGTGGGAGGGATGAGTTAGTGATGTGGGATGTGGGGGGATGAGATCGTGATGTGGGATGTGGGAGGGATGAGATAATGATGTGGAATGTGGTAGGGGGATGAGATAGTGATGTGGGATATGGGGGGGTGAGAGAGTGATGTGGGATGTGGGGGGGGATGAGATAGTGATGTGGGATGTGGGGGGGGATGAGATAGTGATGAGGGATGTGGGGGGGATGAGATAGTGATGTGGGATATGGGAGGGATGAGATAGTGATGTGGGATGTGGGGGGGGATGAGATAGTGCTGTGGAATGGATGAGGTAGTGATGTGGAGGGATGAGATAGTGATGTGGGATGTGGGAGAGATGAGATAGTGATGTGGGATGTGGGGGGCGGATGAGATAGTGATTTGGGATGTGGAAGGGATGAGGTAGTGATGTGGGAGGGATGAGGTAGTGATGTCGGATGTGGGAGCGATGAAATAGTGATGTGGGATGTGGGGGGGAAGAGACAGTGATGTGGAATGGATGAGGTAGTGATGTGGGAGGGATGAGATAGTGATGTGGGATGTGGGAGAGATGAGATAGTGATGTGGGATGTGGGGGGCGGATGAGATAGTGATGTTGGATGTGGAAGGGATGAGATCGTGATGTGGGATGTGGGGAGTATGAGATAGTGATGTGGGATGTGGGGGGGATGAGATGGTGATGTGGAACGTAAGGGGGATGAGATAGTGATGTGGTATGTGGGGGGGATGAGATAGTGATGTGTGATGTGGGAGGGATTAGATATTGATGTGGGATGTGGGGGGGATGAGATTGTGATGTGGGATGTGGGAGGGATGAGATAGTGATGTGGGATGTGGGAGGGATGAGATAGTGATGTGGGATGTGGGGGGTGAGATAGTGATATGGGATGTGGGAGCGATGAGATAATGATGTGGGATGTGGTAGGGGGATGAGATAGTGATGTGGGATGTGGGGGGGATGAGATAGTGGTATGGGATGTGGAAGGGATGAGATAGTCATGTGGGATGTGGGAGGGATGAGATAGTGATGTGGGATGTGGGGGGGATGAGATAGTGATGTGGGATGTGGGGGGGGATGAGATAGTGATGTGGGATGTGGGGGGGATGAGATAATGATGTGGGATTTGGGGGGGGGGATGAGATAGTGATATGGGATGTGGGAGGGATGAGATACTGATGTGGGATGTTGGGGGGGGGGGTGAGATAGTGATGTGGGGGGATGAGATAGTGATGTGGGATGTGGGAGGGATGAGATAATGATGTGGGATGAGGTAGGGGGGTGAGATAGTGATGTGGGATGTGGTGGGGGTGAGATCATGATGAGGGATGTGGGGGGGGATGAGATAGTGATGTGGGATTTGGGAGGGATGAGATAGTGATGTGGGATGTGGGGGGGGATGAGAGAGTGATGAGGGATGTGGGAGCGATGAGATAATGATGTGGGATGTGGTAGGGGGATGAGATAGTGATGTGGGAGGGATGAGGTAGTGATGTGGGATGTGGGAGGGATGAGATAGTGATGTGGGATGTGGGGGGGGAAGAGATAGTGATGTGGAATGGATGAGGTAGTGATGTGGGAGGGATGAGATTGTGATGTGGGATGTGGGAGAGATGAGAGAGTGATGTGGGATGTGGAAGGGATGAGATCGTGATGTGGGATGTGGGGGGTATGAGATCGTGATGTGGGATGTGGGGGGTATGAGATAGTGATGTGGGATGTGGGGGGGAAGGATGAGATTGTGATGTGGGATGTGGGAGGGATGAGATAGTGATGTAGGATGTGGGGGGATGAGATAGTGATGTGGGATGTGGGGGGTTGAGATAGTGATGTGGGAGGGGGGAGGAGATAGGGATGTGGGATGTGGGAGGGGGGAGGAGATAGGGATGTGGCATGTGGGGGGGATGTGATAGTGATGTGGGATGTGGGGGAGGGGGGTGAGAGAGTGATGTGGATGTGGGAGGGATGAGATAATGATGTGGGATGTGGTAGGAGATGAGATAGTGATGTGGGATGTGGGGGGGGTGAGATAGTGATGTGGGATGTGGGGGGGGTGAGATAGTGATGTGGGATGTGGGAGGGTTGAGATAGTGATGTGGGATGTGGGGGGGGGTGTGATAGTGACGTGGGATGTGGGGGGGATGAGATAGTGATGTGTGATGTGGGAGGGATGAGATATTGATGTGGGTTGTGGGGGGTGAGATAGTGATGTGGGATGTGGGAGCGATGAGATAATGATGTGGGATGTGGTAGGGGGATGAGATAGTGATGTGGGATGTGGGGGGGATGAGATAGTGATGTGGGATGTGGAAGGGATGAGATAGTGATGTGGGATGTGGGAGGGATGAGATAGTGATGTGGGATGTGGGGGGGATGAGATAGTGATGTGGGATGTGGGAGGGATGAGATAGTGATGTGGGATGTGGGAGCGATGAGATAATGATGTGGGATGTGGTAGGGGGATGAGATAGTGATGTGGGATGTGGGGGGGATGAGATAGTGATGTGGGATGTGGAAGGGATGAGATAGTGATGTGGGTTGTGGGAGGGATGAGATAGTGATGTGGGAAATGGGGGGGTTGAGATAGTGATGTGGGATGTGGGGGGATGAGATAATGATGTGGTATGGGGGGGGGGGTGTTGAGATAGTGAGATGGGATGTGGGGGGATGAGATAGTGATGTAGGATGTGGGGGGATGAGATAGTGATGTGGGATGTGGGGGGGTTGAGATAGTGATGTGGGAGGGGGGAGGAGATAGGGATGTGGGATGTGGGAGGGGGGAGGAGATAGGGATGTGGCATGTGGGGGGGATGAGATAGTGATGTGGGATGTGGGGGGGGGGTGAGAGAGTGATGTGGATGTGGGAGGGATGAGATAATGATGTGGGATGTGGTAGGAGATGAGATAGTGATGTGGGATGTGGGGGGGGGGTGAGATAGTGATGTGGGATGTGGGAGGGATGAGATAGTGATGTGGGATGTGGGGGGGATGAGATAGTGATGTGGGATGTGGGGGGGGGTGTGATAGTGACGTGGGATGTGGGGGGGATGAGACAGTGATGTGGAACGTAAGGGGGATGAGATAGTGATGTGGGATGTGGGGGGGATGAGATAGTGATGTGTGATGTGGGAGGGATGAGATATTGATGTGGGTTGTGGGGGGTGAGATAGTGATGTGGGATGTGGGAGCGATGAGATAATGATGTGGGATGTGGTAGGGGGATGAGATAGTGATGTGGGATGTGGGGGGGATGAGATAGTGATGTGGGATGTGGATGGGATGAGATAGTGATGTGGGATGTGGGAGGGATGAGATAGTGATGTGGGATGTGGGGGGGATGAGATAGTGATGTGGGATGTGCGGCGGGGTGAGATAGTGATGTGGGATGTGGGGGGGTTGAGATAGTGCTGTGGGATGTGGAAGGAATGAGATAGTGATGTGGGTTGTGGGAGGGATGAGATAGTGATGTGGGAAATGGGGGGGTTGAGATAGTGATGTGGGATGAGGGGGGGATGAGATAATGATGTGGTATGTGGGGGGGGGATGTGATAGTGATGAGGGATGTGGGGGGGGTGAGATAGTGATGTGGGATATGGGGGGGGGTGAGATAGTGATGTGGGATGAGGGGGGATGAGATAATGATGTGGGATGTGGGGGGGGGTGTTGAGATAGTGATATGGGATGTGGGAGGGATGAAATAGTCATGTGGGATGTGGGGGGGATGAGATAGTGATGTTGGATGTGGTGGGGGGATGAGATAGTGACGTGGGATGTGGGGGGGATGAGATAATGATGTGGGATGGGGGGGGGGGATGAGATAGTGATGTGGGATGTGGGAGGGATGAGATAATGATGTGGTATGTGGTAGCGGGATGAGATAGTGATGTGGGGGGGGGTGAGATAGTGATGTGGGATGGATGAGGTGGTGATGTGGGAGGGATGAGATAGTGATGTGGGATGTGGGAGAGATGAGATGGTGATGTGGGATGTGGGGGGCGGATGAGATAGTGATGTGGGATGTGGAAGGGATGAGGTCGTGATGTGGGAGGGATGAGGTAGTGATGTGGGATGTGGGAGGGATGAGATAGTGATGTGGGATGTGGGGGGGGAAGAGATAGTGATGTGGAATGGATGAGGTAGTGATGTGGGAGGGATGAGGTAGTGATGTGGGATGTGGGAGGGATGAGATAGTGATCTGGGATGTGGGTGGGATGTGATAGTGATGTGGGATGTGGGGGGGGGGTGAGAGAGTGATGTGGATGTGGGAGGGATGAGATAATGATGTGGGATGTGGTAGGAGATGAGATAGTGATGTGGGATGTGGGGGGGGGTGAGATAGTGATGTTGAATGTGGGAGGGATGAGTTAGTGATGTGGGATGTGGGGGGATGAGATCGTGATGTGGGATGTGGGAGGGATGAGATAATGATGTGGAATGTGGTAGGGGGATGAGATAGTGATGTGGGATATGGGGGGGGTGAGAGAGTGATGTGGGATGTGGGGGGGGATGAGATAGTGATGTGGGATGTGGGGGGGGGATGAGATAGTGATGAGGGATGTGGGGGGGATGAGATAGTGATGTGGGATATGGGAGGGATGAGATAGTGATGTGGGATGTGGGGGGGGATGAGATAGTGCTGTGGAATGGATGAGGTAGTGATGTGGAGGGATGAGATAGTGATGTGGGATGTGGGAGAGATGAGATAGTGATGTGGGATGTGGGGGGCGGATGAGATAGTGATTTGGGATGTGGAAGGGATGAGGTAGTGATGTGGGAGGGATGAGGTAGTGATGTCGGATGTGGGAGCGATGAAATAGTGATGTGGGATGTGGGGGGGAAGAGACAGTGATGTGGAATGGATGAGGTAGTGATGTGGGAGGGATGAGATAGTGATGTGGGATGTGGGAGAGATGAGATAGTGATGTGGGATGTGGGGGGCGGATGAGATAGTGATGTTGGATGTGGAAGGGATGAGATCGTGATGTGGGATGTGGGGAGTATGAGATAGTGATGTGGGATGTGGGGGGGATGAGATGGTGATGTGGAACGTAAGGGGGATGAGATAGTGATGTGGTATGTGGGGGGGATGAGATAGTGATGTGTGATGTGGGAGGGATTAGATATTGATGTGGGATGTGGGGGGGATGAGATTGTGATGTGGGATGTGGGAGGGATGAGATAGTGATGTGGGATGTGGGAGGGATGAGATAGTGATGTGGGATGTGGGGGGTGAGATAGTGATATGGGATGTGGGAGCGATGAGATAATGATGTGGGATGTGGTAGGGGGATGAGATAGTGATGTGGGATGTGGGGGGGATGAGATAGTGGTATGGGATGTGGAAGGGATGAGATAGTCATGTGGGATGTGGGAGGGATGAGATAGTGATGTGGGATGTGGGGGGGATGAGATAGTGATGTGGGATGTGGGGGGGGGTGAGATAGTGATGTGGGATGTGGGGGGGATGAGATAATGATGTGGGATTTGGGGGGGGGGATGAGATAGTGATATGGGATGTGGGAGGGATGAGATACTGATGTGGGATGTTGGGGGGGGGGTGAGATAGTGATGTGGGGGGATGAGATAGTGATGTGGGATGTGGGAGGGATGAGATAATGATGTGGGATGAGGTAGGGGGGTGAGATAGTGATGTGGGATGTGGTGGGGGTGAGATCATGATGAGGGATGTGGGGGGGGATGAGATAGTGATGTGGGATTTGGGAGGGATGAGATAGTGATGTGGGATGTGGGGGGGATGAGAGAGTGATGAGGGATGTGGGAGCGATGAGATAATGATGTGGGATGTGGTAGGGGGATGAGATAGTGATGTGGGAGGGATGAGGTAGTGATGTGGGATGTGGGAGGGATGAGATAGTGATGTGGGATGTGGGGGGGGAAGAGATAGTGATGTGGAATGGATGAGGTAGTGATGTGGGAGGGATGAGATTGTGATGTGGGATGTGGGAGAGATGAGAGAGTGATGTGGGATGTGGAAGGGATGAGATCGTGATGTGGGATGTGGGGGGTATGAGATCGTGATGTGGGATGTGGGGGGTATGAGATAGTGATGTGGGATGTGGGGGGGAAGGATGAGATTGTGATGTGGGATGTGGGAGGGATGAGATAGTGATGTAGGATGTGGGGGGATGAGATAGTGATGTGGGATGTGGGGGGTTGAGATAGTGATGTGGGAGGGGGGAGGAGATAGGGATGTGGGATGTGGGAGGGGGGAGGAGATAGGGATGTGGCATGTGGGGGGGATGAGATAGTGATGTGGGATGTGGGGGAGGGGGTGAGAGAGTGATGTGGATGTGGGAGGGATGAGATAATGATGTGGGATGTGGTAGGAGATGAGATAGTGATGTGGGATGTGGGGGGGGTGAGATAGTGATGTGGGATGTGGGAGGGATGAGATAGTGATGTGGGATGTGGGGGGGATGAGATGGTGATGTGGGATGTGGGGGGGGGTGTGATAGTGACGTGGGATGTGGGGGGGATGAGATAGTGATCTGGAACGTAAGGGGGATGAGATAGTGATGTGGGATGTGGGGGGGATGAGATAGTGATGTGTGATGTGGGAGGGATGAGATATTGATGTGGGTTGTGGGGGGTGAGATAGTGATGTGGGATGTGGGAGCGATGAGATAATGATGTGGGATGTGGTAGGGGGATGAGATAGTGATGTGGGATGTGGGGGGGATGAGATAGTGATGTGGGATGTGGAAGGGATGAGATAGTGATGTGGGATGTGGGAGGGATGAGATAGTGATGTGGGATGTGGGGGGGATGAGATAGTGATGTGGGATGTGGGAGGGATGAGATAGTGATGTGGGATGTGGGAGCGATGAGATAATGATGTGGGATGTGGTAGGGGGATGAGATAGTGATGTGGGATGTGGGGGGGATGAGATAGTGATGTGGGATGTGGAAGGGATGAGATAGTGATGTGGGTTGTGGGAGGGATGAGATAGTGATGTGGGAAATGGGGGGGTTGAGATAGTGATGTGGGATGAGGGGGGATGAGATAATGATGTGGTATGGGGGGGGGGGTGTTGAGATAGTGATATGGGATGTGGGGGGATGAGATAGTGATGTAGGATGTGGGGGGATGAGATAGTGATGTGGGATGTGGGGGGTTGAGATAGTGATGTGGGAGGGGGGAGGAGATAGGGATGTGGGATGTGGGAGGGGGGAGGAGATAGGGATGTGGCATGTGGGGGGGATGAGATAGTGATGTGGGATGTGGGGGGGGGGTGAGAGAGTGATGTGGATGTGGGAGGGATGAGATAATGATGTGGGATGTGGTAGGAGATGAGATAGTGATGTGGGATGTGGGGGGGGGTGAGATAGTGATGTGGGATGTGGGAGGGATGAGATAGTGATGTGGGATGTGGGGGGGATGAGATAGTGATGTGGGTTGTGGGGGGGGGTGTGATAGTGACGTGGGATGTGGGGGGGATGAGACAGTGATGTGGAACGTAAGGGGGATGAGATAGTGATGTGGGATGTGGGGGGGATGAGATAGTGATGTGTGATGTGGGAGGGATGAGATATTGATGTGGGTTGTGGGGGGTGAGATAGTGATGTGGGATGTGGGAGCGATGAGATAATGATGTGGGATGTGGTAGGGGGATGAGATAGTGATGTGGGATGTGGGGGGGATGAGATAGTGATGTGGGATGTGGAAGGGATGAGATAGTGATGTGGGATGTGGGAGGGATGAGATAGTGATGTGGGATGTGGGGGGGATGAGATAGTGATGTGGGATGTGCGGCGGGGTGAGATAGTGATGTGGGATGTGGGGGGGTTGAGATAGTGCTGTGGGATGTGGAAGGAATGAGATAGTGATGTGGGTTGTGGGAGGGATGAGATAGTGATGTGGGAAATGGGGGGGTTGAGATAGTGATGTGGGATGAGGGGGGATGAGATAATGATGTGGTATGTGGGGGGGGTGTTGAGATAGTGATATGGGATGTGGGAGGGATGAAATAGTCATGTGGGATGTGGGGGGGGGTGAGATAGTGATGTTGGATGTGGTGGGGGGATGAGATAGTGACGTGGGATGTGGGGGGGGGGTGAGATAATGATGTGGGATGGGGGGGGATGAGATAGTGATGTGGGATGTGGGATGGATGAGATAATGATGTGGTATGTGGTAGCGGGATGAGATAGTGATGTGGGATGTGGGGGGGGGGGTGAGATAGTGATGTGGGATGTGGGGGGGGGGATGAGATAGTGATGTGGAATGTGGGAGGGATGAGATAGTGATGTGGGATGTGATGGGGAATGAGATAGTGCTGTGGAATGGATGAGGTAGTGATGTGGGAGGGATGAGATAGTGATGTGGGATGTGGGGGGTATGAGATAGTGATGTGGGATGTGAAAGGGATGAGGTAGTGATGTGGGAGGGATGAGGTAGTGATGTGGGATGTGGGAGGGATGAGATAGTGATGTGGGATGTGGGGGGGGATGAGATAGTGATGTGGAATGGATGAGGTAGTGATGTGGGAGGGATGAGATTGTGATGTGGGATATGGAAGAGATGAGATAGTGATGTGGGATGTGGGGGGCGGATGAGATAGTGATGTGGGATGTGGAAGGGATGAGATTGTGATGTTCGTTGTGGGGGTGTGTGAGATAGTGATGTGGGGTGTGGGGGGGGGATGAGATAGTGATGTGGGACGTAAGGGGGATGAGATAGTAATGTGGGATGTGGGGGGGATGAGATAGTGATGTGTGATGTGGGAGGGATGAGATATTGATGTGCGATGTGTGGGGGGATGAGATTGTGATGTGGGAGGGATGAGATAGTGATGTGGGATGTGGGAGGGATGAGATAGTGATGTGGGATGTGGGGGGCGGATGAGATAGTGATGTGTGATGTGGGAGGGATGAGATATTGATGTGGGATGTGGGGGGGATGAGATTGTGATGTGGGATGTGGGAGGGATGAGATAGTGATGTGGGATGTGGTAGGGATGAGATAGTGATGTGGGATGTGGTGGGGTGAGATAGTGATGTGGGATGTGGGAGCGATGAGATAATGATGTGGAATGTGGTAGGGGGATGAGATAGTGATGTGGGATGTGGGGAGGATGAGGTAGTGATGTGGGATGTGGAAGGGATGAGATAGTGATGTGGGATGTGGGGGGGGATGAGATAGTGATGTGGAACGTAAGGGGGATGAGATAGTGATGTGGGATGTGGGGGGGATGAGATAGTGATGTGTGATGTGGGAGGGATGAGATATTGATGTGGGATGTGGGGGGGATGAGATTGTGATGTGGGATGTGGGAGGGATGAGATAGTGATGTGGGATGTGGGAGGGATGAGATAGTGATGTGGGATGTGGGGGGGTGAGATAGTGATGTGGGATGTGGGAGCGATGAGATAATGATGTGGGATGTGGTAGGGGGATGAGATAGTGATGTGGGATGTGGGGGGGATGAGATAGTGATGTGGGATGTGGAAGGGATGAGATAGTGATGTGGGATGTGGGAGGGATGAGATAGTGATGTGGGATGTGGGGGGGGTTGAGATAGTGATGTGGGATGTGGGGGGGTGGGATAGTGGTATGGGATGGGGGGGTGAGATAGTGATGTGGGATGTGGGAGCGATGAGATAATGATGTGGGATGTGGTAGGGGGATGAGATAGTGATGTGGGATGTGGGGGGGGGGTGAGATAGTGATGTGGGATGTGGGGGGGTTGAGATAGTGCTGTGGGATGTGGAAGGAATGAGATAGTGATGTGGGATGTGGGCGGGATGAGATAGTGATGTGGGATGTGGGGGGGATGAGATAGTGATGTGGGATGTGGAAGGGATGAGATAGTGATGTGGGATGTGGGGGGGGGGACGAGATAGTGATGTGAGATGTGGAAGGGATGAGGTAGAGATGTGGGCGGGATGAGATCGTGATGTGGGATGTGGGAGGGATGAGGTAGTGATGTGGGATGTGGGAGGAATGAGATAGTGATGTGGGATGTGGGGGGGGATGAGATAGTGATGTGGAATGGATGAGGTAGTGATGTGGGAGGGATGAGATTGTGATGTGGGATGTGGAAGAGATGAGATAGTGATGTGGGATGTGGGGGGCGGATGAGATAGTGATGTGGGATGTGGAAGGGATGAGATCGTGATGTTCGTTGTGGGGGGGTGTGAGATAGTGATGTGGGATGTGGGGGGGGTTGAGATAGTGATGTGGGATGTGGGGGGGTGGGATAGTGGTATGGGATGGGGGGGTGAGATAGTGATGTGGGATGTGGGAGCGATGAGATAATGATGTGGGATGTGGTAGGGGGATGAGATAGTGATGTGGGATGTGGGGGGGGGGGTGAGATAGTGATGTGGGATGTGGGGGGGTTGAGATAGTGCTGTGGGATGTGGAAGGAATGAGATAGTGATGTGGGATGTGGGGGGCGGATGAGATAGTGATGTGGGATGTGGAAGGGATGAGATTGTGATGTTCGTTGTGGGGGTGTGTGAGATAGTGATGTGGGGTGTGGGGGGGGGATGAGATAGTGATGTGGGACGTAAGGGGGATGAGATAGTAATGTGGGATGTGGGGGGGATGAGATAGTGATGTGTGATGTGGGAGGGATGAGATATTGATGTGCGATGTGTGGGGGGATGAGATTGTGATGTGGGAGGGATGAGATAGTGATGTGGGATGTGGGAGGGATGAGATAGTGATGTGGGATGTGGGGGGCGGATGAGATAGTGATGTGTGATGTGGGAGGGATGAGATATTGATGTGGGATGTGGTGGGGATGAGATTGTGATGTGGGATGTGGGAGGGATGAGATAGTGATGTGGGATGTGGTAGGGATGAGATAGTGATGTGGGATGTGGTGGGGTGAGATAATGATGTGGGATGTGGGAGCGATGAGATAATGATGTGGAATGTGGTAGGGGGATGAGATAGTGATGTGGGATGTGGGGAGGATGAGGTAGTGATGTGGGATGTGGAAGGGATGAGATAGTGATGTGGGATGTGGGGGGGATGAGATAGTGATGTGGAACGTAAGGGGGATGAGATAGTGATGTGGGATGTGGGGGGGATGAGATAGTGATGTGTGATGTGGGAGGGATGAGATATTGATGTGGGATGTGGGGGGGATGAGATTGTGATGTGGGATGTGGGAGGGATGAGATAGTGATGTGGGATGTGGGAGGGATGAGATAGTGATGTGGGATGTGGGGGGGTGAGATAGTGATGTGGGATGTGGGAGCGATGAGATAATGATGTGGGATGTGGTAGGGGGATGAGATAGTGATGTGGGATGTGGGGGGGATGAGATAGTGATGTGGGATGTGGAAGGGATGAGATAGTGATGTGGGATGTGGGAGGGATGAGATAGTGATGTGGGATGTGGGGGGGGTTGAGATAGTGATGTGGGATGTGGGGGGGTGGGATAGTGGTATGGGATGGGGGGGTGAGATAGTGATGTGGGATGTGGGAGCGATGAGATAATGATGTGGGATGTGGTAGGGGGATGAGATAGTGATGTGGGATGTGGGGGGGGGGTGAGATAGTGATGTGGGATGTGGGGGGGTTGAGATAGTGCTGTGGGATGTGGAAGGAATGAGATAGTGATGTGGGATGTGGGCGGGATGAGATAGTGATGTGGGATGTGGGGGGGATGAGATAGTGATGTGGGATGTGGAAGGGATGAGATAGTGATGTGGGATGTGGGGGGGGGGACGAGATAGTGATGTGAGATGTGGAAGGGATGAGGTAGAGATGTGGGCGGGATGAGATCGTGATGTGGGATGTGGGAGGGATGAGGTAGTGATGTGGGATGTGGGAGGAATGAGATAGTGATGTGGGATGTGGGGGGGGATGAGATAGTGATGTGGAATGGATGAGGTAGTGATGTGGGAGGGATGAGATTGTGATGTGGGATGTGGAAGAGATGAGATAGTGATGTGGGATGTGGGGGGCGGATGAGATAGTGATGTGGGATGTGGAAGGGATGAGATCGTGATGTTCGTTGTGGGGGGGTGTGAGATAGTGATGTGGGATGTGGGGGGGGTTGAGATAGTGATGTGGGATGTGGGGGGGTGGGATAGTGGTATGGGATGGGGGGGTGAGATAGTGATGTGGGATGTGGGAGCGATGAGATAATGATGTGGGATGTGGTAGGGGGATGAGATAGTGATGTGGGATGTGGGGGGGGGGTGAGATAGTGATGTGGGATGTGGGGTGGTTGAGATAGTGCTGTGGGATGTGGAAGGAATGAGATAGTGATGTGGGATGTGGGAGGGATGAGATAGTGATGTGGGATGTGGGGGGGATGAGATAGTGATGTGGGATGTGGAAGGGATGAGATAGTGATGTGGGAAGTGGGGGGGGGACGAGATAGTGATGTGAGATGTGGAAGGGATGAGGTAGAGATGTGGGAGGGATGAGATCGTGATGTGGGAGGGATGAGGTAGTGATGTGGGATGTGGGAGGAATGAGATAGTGATGTGGGATGTGGGGGGGGATGAGATAGTGATGTGGAATGGATGAGGTAGTGATGTGGGAGGGATGAGATTGTGATGTGGGATGTGGAAGAGATGAGATAGTGATGTGGGATGTGGGGGGCGGATGAGATAGTGATGTGGGATGTGGAAGGGATGAGATCGTGATGTTCGTTGTGGGGGGGTGTGAGATAGTGATGTGGGATGTGGGGGGGATGAGATAGTGATGTGTGATGTGGGAGGGATGAGATATTGATGTGGGATGTGTGGGGGGATGAGATTGTGATGTGGGATGTGGGAGGGATGAGATAGTGATGTGGGATGTGGGAGGGATGAGATAGTGATGTGGGATGTGGGGGGGGATGAGAGAGTGATGTGGGATGTGGGAGCGATGAGATAATGATGTGGGATGTGGTAGGGGGATGAGATAGTGATGTGGGAGGGATGAGGTAGTGATGTGGGATGTGGGAGGGATGAGATAGTGATGTGGGGGGGGAAGAGATAGTGATGTGGAATGGATGAGGTAGTGATGTGGGAGGGATGAGATAGTGATGTGGGATGTGGGAGAGATGAGATAGTGATGTGGGATGTGGGGAGCGGATGAGATAGTGATGTGGGATGTGGAAGGGATGAGATACTGATGTGGGATGTGGGGGGTATGAGATAGTGATGTGGGATGTGGGGGGGGGTGAGATAGTGATGTGGGATGTGGGGGGGGGATGAGATACTGATGTGGGGGGGGCTGAGATAGTGATATGGGATGGTGGGGGGGATGATATAATGATGTGGGATGTAGGGGGGTGAGATAGTGATATGGGATGTGGGAGGGATGAGATAGTGATGTGGGATGTGGTGGGGGGATGAGATAGTGATGTGGGATGTGGGAGGGATGAGATACTGATGTGGGATGTGGGGGGGGGTGAGATAGTGAGGTGGGGGGATGAGATAGTGATGTGGGATATTGGAGGGATGAGATTGTGATGTGGGATGTGCGAGGGATGAGATAGTGATGTGGGATGTGGGGGGGAGGGATGAGATTGTGATGTGGGATGTGGGAGGGATGAGATAGTGATGTAGGATGTGGGGGGATGAGATAGTGATGTGGGATGTGGGGTTTGAGATAGTGATGTGGGAGGGGGGACGAGATAGGGATGTGGGAGGGGGGAGGAGATAGGGATGTGGCATGTGGGGGGGATGAGATAGTGATCTGGGATGTGGGTGGGATGTGATAGTGATGTGGGATGTGGGGGGGGGGGGGTGAGAGAGTGATGTGGATGTGGGAGGGATGAGATAATGATGTGGGATGTGGTAGGAGATGAGATAGTGATGTGGGATGTGGGGGGGGGGGTGAGATAGTGATGTGGGATGTGGGAGGGATGAGATAGTGATGTGGGATGTGGGGGGATGAGATCGTGATGTGGGATGTGGGAGGGATGAGATAATGATGTGGGATGTGGTAGGGCATGAGATAGTGATGTGGGATGTGGGGGGGGTGAGAGAGTGATGTGGGATGTGGGGGGGGATGAGATAGTGATGTGGGATGTGGGGGGGGGATGTGATAGTGATGAGGGATGTGGGGGGGATGAAATAGTCATGTGGGATGTGGGGGGGATGAGATAGTGATGTTGGATGTGGTGGGGGGATGAGATAGTGACGTGGGATGTGGGGGGGATGAGATAATGATGTGGGATGGGGGGGGGGATGAGATAGTGATGTGGGATGTGGGAGGGATGAGATAATGATGTGGTATGTGGTAGCGGGATGAGATAGTGATGTGGGGGGGGGTGAGATAGTGATGTGGGATGGATGAGGTGGTGATGTGGGAGGGATGAGATAGTGATGTGGGAGAGATGAGATGGTGATGTGGGATGTGGGGGGCGGATGAGATAGTGATGTGGGATGTGGAAGGGATGAGGTCGTGATGTGGGAGGGATGAGGTAGTGATGTGGGATGTGGGAGGGATGAGATAGTGATGTGGGATGTGGGGGGGGAAGAGATAGTGATGTGGAATGGATGAGGTAGTGATGTGGGAGGGATGAGATAGTGATGTGGGATGTGGGAGAGATGAGATAGTGATGTGGGATGGGACGGATGAGATAGTGATGTAGGATGTGGGGGGATGAGATAGTGATGTGGGATGTGGGGGGTTGAGATAGTGATGTGGGAGGGGGGAGGAGATAGGGATGTGGGGTGTGGGAGGGGGGAGGAGATAGGGATGTGGGGTGTGGGAGGGGGGAGGAGATAGGGATGTGGCATGTGGGGGGGATGAGATAGTGATCTGGGATGTGGGTGGGATGTGATAGTGATGTGGGATGTGGGGGGGGGGGGTGAGAGAGTGATGTGGATGTGGGAGGGATGAGATAATGATGTGGGATGTGGTAGGAGATGAGATAGTGATGTGGGATGTGGGTGGGGGTGAGATAGTGATGTTGAATGTGGGAGGGATGAGTTAGTGATGTGGGATGTGGGGGGATGAGATCGTGATGTGGGATGTGGGAGGGATGAGATAATGATGTGGAATGTGGTAGGGGGATGAGATAGTGATGTGGGATATGGGGGGGTGAGAGAGTGATGTGGGATGTGGGGGGGGATGAGATAGTGATGTGGGATGTGGGGGGGGATGAGATAGTGATGAGGGATGTGGGGGGGATGAGATAGTGATGTGGGATATGGGAGGGATGAGATAGTGATGTGGGATGTGGGGGGGGATGAGATAGTGCTGTGGAATGGATGAGGTAGTGATGTGGGAGGGATGAGATAGTGATGTGGGATGTGGGAGAGATGAGATAGTGATGTGGGATGTGGGGGGCGGATGAGATAGTGATTTGGGATGTGGAAGGGATGAGGTAGTGATGTGGGAGGGATGAGGTAGTGATGTCGGATGTGGGAGCGATGAAATAGTGATGTGGGATGTGGGGGGGAAGAGACAGTGATGTGGAATGGATGAGGTAGTGATGTGGGAGGGATGAGATAGTGATGTGGGATGTGGGAGAGATGAGATAGTGATGTGGGATGTGGGGGGCGGATGAGATAGTGATGTTGGATGTGGAAGGGATGAGATCGTGATGTGGGATGTGGGGAGTATGAGATAGTGATGTGGGATGTGGGGGGGATGAGATGGTGATGTGGAACGTAAGGGGGATGAGATAGTGATGTGGTATGTGGGGGGGATGAGATAGTGATGTGTGATGTGGGAGGGATTAGATATTGATGTGGGATGTGGGGGGGATGAGATTGTGATGTGGGATGTGGGAGGGATGAGATAGTGATGTGGGATGTGGGAGGGATGAGATAGTGATGTGGGATGTGGGGGGTGAGATAGTGATATGGGATGTGGGAGCGATGAGATAATGATGTGGGATGTGGTAGGGGGATGAGATAGTGATGTGGGATGTGGGGGGGATGAGATAGTGGTATGGGATGTGGAAGGGATGAGATAGTCATGTGGGATGTGGGAGGGATGAGATAGTGATGTGGGATGTGGGGGGGATGAGATAGTGATGTGGGATGTGGGGGGGGATGAGATAGTGATGTGGGATGTGGGGGGGATGAGATAATGATGTGGGATTTGGGGGGGGGATGAGATAGTGATATGGGATGTGGGAGGGATGAGATACTGATGTGGGATGTTGGGGGGGGGGGTGAGATAGTGATGTGGGGGGATGAGATAGTGATGTGGGAGGGATGAGATAATGATGTGGGATGAGGTAGGGGGGTGAGCTAGTGATGTGGGATGTGGTGGGGGTGAGATCATGATGAGGGATGTGGGGGGGGATGAGATAGTGATGTGGGATTTGGGAAGTATGAGATACTGATGTGGGATGTGGGGGGGGTGGTTGAGATAATGATGTGGGATGTAGGGGGGGTGAGATAGTGATGTGGGAGGGATGAGATAGTGATGTGGGATGTGGTGGGGGGATGAGATAGTGATCTGGGATGTGGGAGGGATGAGATACTGATGTGGGATGTGGGGGGGTGAGATAGTGATGTGGGGGGATGAGATAGTGATGTGGGATGTTGGAGGGATGAGATTGGGATGTGGGATGTGGGAGGGATGAGATAGTGATGTGGGATGTGGGGGGGGGGGATGAGATTGTGATGTGGGAGGGATGAGTTAGTGATGTAGGATGTGGGGGGATGAGATAGTGATGTGGGATGTGGGGGGTTGAGATAGTGATGTGGGAGGGGGGAGGAGATAGGGATGTGTTATGTGGGAGGGGGAGGAGATAGGGATGTGGCATGTGGGGGGGATGAGATAGTGATCTGGGATGTGGGTGGGATGTGATAGTGATGTGGGATGTGGGGGGGGGTGAGAGAGTGATGTGGATGTGGGAGGGATGAGATAATGATGTGGGATGTGGTAGGAGATAAGATAGTGATGTGGGATGTGGGGGGGGTGAGATAGTGATGTGGGAGGGATGAGATAGTGATGTGGGATGTGGGGGGATGAGATCGTGATGTGGGATGTGGGAGGGATGAGATAATGATGTGGGATGTGGTAGGGGGATGAGATAGTGATGTGGGATGTGGGGGGGGGGTGAGAGAGTGATGTGGGATGTGGGGGGGGGGATGAGATAGTGATGTGGGATGTGGGGGGGGATGAGATAGTGATGAGGGATGTGGGGGGGATGAGATAGTGATGTGGGATATTGGGGGGATGAGATAGTGATGTGGGATGAGGGGGGATGAGATAATGATGTGGGATGTGGGGGGGGGGGTGTTGAGATAGTGATATGGGATGTGGGAGGGATGAAATAGTCATGTGGGATGTGGGGGGGATGAGATAGTGATGTTGGATGTGGTAGGGGGATGAGATAGTGACGTGGGATGTGGGGGGGATGAGATAATGATGTGGGATGGGGGGGATGAGATAGTGATGCGGGATGTGGGAGGGATGAGATAATGATGTGGTATGTGGTAGCGGGATGAGATAGTGATGTGGGATGTGGGGGGGCGGTGAGATAGTGATGTGGGATGTGGGGGGGATGCGATAGTGATGTGGAATGTGGGAGGGATGAGATAGTGATGTGGGATGTGGGGGGGGATGAGATAGTGCTGTGGAATGGATGAGGTAGTGATGTGGGAGGGATGAGATAGTGATGTGGGATGTGGGAGAGATAAGATAGTGTTGTGGGATGTGGGGAGCGGATGAGATAGTAATGTGGGATGTGGAAGGGATGAGGTCGTGATGTGGGAGGGATGAGGTAGTGATGTGGGATGTGGGAGGGATGAGATAGTGATGTAGGATGTGGGGGGATGAGATAGTGATGTGGGATGTGGGGGGTTGAGATAATGATGTGGGAGGGGGGAGGAGATAGGGATGTGGCATGTGGGGGGGATGAGATAGTGATCTGGGATGTGGGTGGGATGTGATAGTGATGTGGGATGTGGGGGGGGGAGTGAGAGAGTAATGTGGATGTGGGACGGATGAGATAATGATGTGGGATGTGGTAGGAGATGAGATAGTGATGTGGGATGTGGGGGGGTTGAGATAGTGATGTGGGATGTGGGAGGGATGAGATAGTGATGTGGGATGTGGGGGGATGAGATCGTGATGTGGGGGGGATGAGATAATGATGTGGGATGTGGTAGGGTGATGAGATAGTGATGTGGGATGTGGGAGGGATGAAATAGTCATGTGGGATGTGGGGGGATGAGATAGTTATGTTGGATGTGGTGGGGGGATGAGATAGTGACGTGGGATGCGGGAGGGATGAGATAATGATGTGGTATGTGGTAGCGGGATGGGATAGTGATGTGGGATGTGGGGGGGAGGGGTGTGATAGTGATGTGGGATGTGGGGGGGATGCGATAGTGATGTGGAATGTGGGAGGGATGAGATAGTGATGTGGGATGTGGGGGGGGATGAGATAGTGCTGTGGAATGGATGAGGTAGTGATGTGGGAGGGATGAGATAGTGATGTTGGATGTGGGAGAGATGAGATAGTGATGTGGGATGTGGGGGGCGGATGAGATAGTGATGTGGGATGTGGAAAGGATGAGGTCGTGATGTGGGAGGGATGAGGTAGTGATGTGATATGTGGGAGGGATGAGATAGTGATGTGGGATGTGGGGGGGGAAGAGATAGTGATGTGGAATGGATGAGGGAGTGATGTGGGAGGGATGAGATAGTGATGTGGGATGTGGGAGAGATGAGATAGTGATGTGGGATGTGGGGGGCGGATGAGATAGTGATGTGGGATGTGGAAGGGATGATATCGTGATGTGGGATGTGGGGTGTATGAGATAGTGATGTGGGATGTGGGGGGGATGAGATAGTGATATGGGATGTGGGGGGGGTGGTGTGATAGTGACGTGGGATGTCGGGGGGATGAGATAGTGATGTGGAACGTAAGGGGGATGAGATAGTGATGTGGGATGTGGGGGGGATGAGATAGTGATGTGTGATGTGGGAGGGATGAGATATTGATGTGGGATGTGGGGGGGATGAGATTGTGATGTGGGATGTGGGAGGGATGAGACAGTGATGTGGGATGTGGTAGGGATGAGATAGTGATGTGGGATGTGGGGGGATGAGATAGTGATGTGGGATGTGGGAGCGATGAGATAATGATGTGGGATGTGGTAGGGGGATGAGATAGTGATGTGTGATGTGGGGGGGATGAGATAGTGATGTGGGATGTGGAAGGGATGAGATAGTGATGTGGGATGTGGGGGGGATGAGATAGTGATGTGGAACGTAAGGGGGATGAGATAGTGATGTGGGATGTGGGGGGGGTGAGATAGTGATGTGTGATGTGGGAGGGATGAGATATTGATGTGGGATGTGGGGGGGATGAGATTGTGATGTGGGATGTGGGAGGGATGAGATAGTGATGTGGGATGTGGGAGGGATGAGATAGTGATGTGGGATGTGGGGGGGTGAGATAGTGATGTGGGATGTGGGAGCGATGAGATAATGATGTGGGATGTGGTAGGGGGATGAGATAGTGATGTGGGATGTGGGGGGATGTGATAGTGATGTGGGATGTGGAAGGGATGAGATAGTGATGTGGGATGAGATAGTGATGTGGGATGTGGGGGGGATGAGATAGTGATGTGGGATGTGGGGGGGGGTGGGATAGTGGTATGGGATGGGGGGGTGAGATAGTGATGTGGGATGTGGGAGCGATGAGATAATGATGTGGGATGTGGTAGGGGGATGAGATAGTGATGTGGGATGTGGGGGGGGGTGAGATAGTGATGTGGGATGTGGGGGGGTTGAGATAGTGATGTGGGATGTGGGAGGGATGAGATAGTGATGTAGGATGTGGGGGGATGAGATAGTGATGTGGGATGTGGGGGGTTGAGATAGTGATGTGGGAGGGGGGAGGAGATAGGGATGTGGCATGTGGGGGGGATGAGATAGTGATCTGGGATGTGGGTGGGATGTGATAGTGATGTGGGATGTGGGGGGGGGGAGTGAGAGAGTGATGTGGATGTGGGACGGATGAGATAATGATGTGGGATGTGGTAGGAGATGAGATAGTGATGTGGGATGTGGGGGGGTTGAGATAGTGATGTGGGATGTGGGAGGGATGAGATAGTGATGTGGGATGTGGGGGGATGAGATTGTGATGTGGGAGGTATGAGATAATGATGTGGGATGTGGTAGGGGGATGAGATAGTGATGTGGGATGTGGGGGGGGTGAGAGAGTGATGTGGGATGTGGGGGGTGGATGAGATAGTGATGTGGGATGTGGGGGGGGGATGAGATAGTGATGAGGGATGTGGGGGGGATGAGATAGTGATGTGGGATATGGGGGGGGATGAGATAGTGATGTGGGATGAGGGGGGATGAGATAATGATGTGGGATGTGGGGGGTGGGTGTTGAGATAGTGATATGGGATGTGGGAGGGATTAAATAGTCATGTGGGATGTGGGGGGATGAGATAGTGATGTTGGATGTGGTGGGGGATGAGATAGTGACGTGGGATGTGGGAGGGATGAGATAATGATGTGGTATGTGGTAGCGGGATGAGATAGTGATGTGGGATGTGGGGGGGAGGGGTGTGATAGTGATGTGGGATGTGGGGGGGATGCGATAGTGATGTGGAATGTGGGAGGGATGAGATAGTGATGTGGGATGTGGTGGGGGATGAGATAGTGCTGTGGAATGGATGAGGTAGTGATGTGGGAGGGATGAGATAGTGATGTTGGATGTGGGAGAGATGAGATAGTGATGTGGGATGTGGGGGGCGGATGAGATAGTGATGTGGGATGTGGAAAGGATGAGGTCGTGATGTGGGAGGGATGAGGTAGTGATGTGGGATGTGAGAGGGATGAGATAGTGATGTGGGGGGGGAAGAGATAGTGATGTGGAATGGATGAGGGAGTGATGTGGGAGGGATGAGATAGTGATCTGGGATGTGGGAGAGATGAGATAGTGATGTGGGATGTGGGGGGCGGATGAGATAGTGATGTGGGATGTGGAAGGGATGAGATTGTGATGTGGGATGTGGGGTGTATGAGATAGTGATGTGGGATGTGGGGGGGATGAGATAGTGATATGGGATGTGGGGGGGGGGGGTGTGATAGTGACGTGGGATGTCGGGGGGATGAGATAGTGATGTGGAACGTAAGGGGGATGAGATAGTGATGTGGGATGTGGGGGGGATGAGATAGTGATGTGTGATGTGGGAGGGATGAGATATTGATGTGGGATGTGGGGGGGATGAGATTGTGATGTGGGATGTGGGAGGGATGAGATAGTGATGTGGTAGGGATGAGATAGTGATGTGGGATGTGGGGGGGTGAGATAGTGATGTGGGATGTGGGAGCGATGAGATAATGATGTGGGATGTGGTAGGGGGATGAGATAGTGATGTGGGATGTGGGAGGGATGAGATAGTGATGTGGTAGGGATGAGATAGTGATGTGGGATGTGGGGGGGATGAGATAGTGATGTGGAACGTAAGGGGGATGAGATAGTGATGTGGGATGTGGGGGGATGAGATAGTGATGTGTGATGTGGTAGGGATGAGATATTGATGTGGGATGTGGGGGGGATGAGATTGTGATGTGGGATGTGGGAGGGATGAGATAGTGATGTGGGATGTGGGAGGGATGAGATAGTGATGTGGGATGTGGGGGGGTGAGATAGTGATGTGGGATGAGGGAGCGATGAGATAATGATGTGGGATGTGGTAGGGGGATGAGATAGTGATGTGGGATGTGGGGGGGATGAGATAGTGATGTGGGATGTGGAAGGAATGAGATAGTGATGTGGGATGTGGGAGGGATGAGATAGTGATGTGGGATGTGGGGGGGATGAGATAGTGATGTGGGATGTGGGGGGGGGTGGGATAGTGGTATGGGATGGGGGGGTGAGATAGTGATGTGGGATGTGGGAGCGATGAGATAATGATGTGGGATGTGGTAGGGGGATGAGATAGTGATGTGGGATGTGGGGTGGGGGGTGAGATAGTGATGTGGGAGGGATGAGGTAGTGATGTGGGATGTGGGAGGGATGAGATAGTGATGTGGGGGGGGAAGAGATAGTGATGTGGAATGGATGAGGGAGTGATGTGGGAGGGATGAGATAGTGATCTGGGATGTGGGAGAGATGAGATAGTGATGTGGGATGTGGGGGGCGGATGAGATAGTGATGTGGGATGTGGAAGGGATGAGATCGTGATGTGGGATGTGGGGTGTATGAGATAGTGATGTGGGATGTGGGGGGGATGAGATAGTGATATGGGATGTGGGGGGGGGTGTGATAGTGACGTGGGATGTCGGGGGGATGAGATAGTGATGTGGAACGTAAGGGGGATGAGATAGTGATGTGGGATGTGGGGGGGATGAGATAGTGATGTGTGATGTGGGAGGGATGAGATATTGATGTGGGATGTGGGGGGGATGAGATTGTGATGTGGGATGTGGGAGGGATGAGATAGTGATGTGGTAGGGATGAGATAGTGATGTGGGATGTGGGGGGGTGAGATAGTGATGTGGGATGTGGGAGCGATGAGATAATGATGTGGGATGTGGTAGGGGGATGAGATAGTGATGTGGGATGTGGGAGGGATGAGATAGTGATGTGGTAGGGATGAGATAGTGATGTGGGATGTGGGGGGGATGAGATAGTGATGTGGAACGTAAGGGGGATGAGATAGTGATGTGGGATGTGGGGGGATGAGATAGTGATGTGTGATGTGGTAGGGATGAGATATTGATGTGGGATGTGGGGGGGATGAGATTGTGATGTGGGATGTGGGAGGGATGAGATAGTGATGTGGGATGTGGGAGGGATGAGATAGTGATGTGGGATGTGGGGGGGTGAGATAGTGATGTGGGATGAGGGAGCGATGAGATAATGATGTGGGATGTGGTAGGGGGATGAGATAGTGATGTGGGATGTGGGGGGGATGAGATAGTGATGTGGGATGTGGAAGGAATGAGATAGTGATGTGGGATGTGGGAGGGATGAGATAGTGATGTGGGATGTGGGGGGGATGAGATAGTGATGTGGGATGTGGGGGGGGGGTGGGATAGTGGTATGGGATGGGGGGGTGAGATAGTGATGTGGGATGTGGGAGCGATGAGATAATGATGTGGGATGTGGTAGGGGGATGAGATAGTGATGTGGGATGTGGGGTGGGGGGTGAGATAGTGATGTGGGAGGGATGAGGTAGTGATGTGGGATGTGGGAGGGATGAGATAGTGATGTGGGATGTGGAGGGGGATGAGATAGTGATGTGGAATGGATGAGGTAGTGATGTGGGAGGGATGAGGTCGTGATGTGGGATGTCGGAGGGATGAGATAGTGATGTGGGATGTGGGGGGGGATGAGATAGTGATGTGGAATGGATGAGGTAGTGATGTGGGAGGGATGAGATTGTGATGTGGGATGTGGAAGAGATGAGAAAGTGCTGTGGAATGTGGAAGGGATGAGATCGTGATGTGGGTTTTGGGGGGTTGTGAGATAGTGATGTGGGATATGGGGGGGGATGAGATAGTGATGTGGGATGTGGGGGTGTGTGATAGTGATGTGGGATGTGGGGGGGGGATGAGTTAGTGATGTGGGACGTAAGGGGGATGAGATAGTGATGTGGGATGTGGGGGGGATGAGATAGTGATGTGTGATGTCGGAGGGATGAGATATTGATGTGGGATGTGTGGGGGGATGAGATTGTGATGTGGGATGTGGGAGGGATGAGATAGTGATGTGGGATGTGGGAGGGATGAGATAGTGATGTGGGATGTGGGGGAGGGATGAGAGAGTGATGTGGGATGTGGGAGCGATGAGATAATGATGTGGGATGTGGTAGGGGGATGAGATAGTGATGGTGGAGGGATGAGGTAGTGATGTGGGATGTGGGAGGGATGAGATAGTGATGTGGGATGTGGGGGGCGGATGAGATAGTGATGTGGGATGTGGAAGGGATGAGATCGTGATGTGGGATGTGGGGGGTATGAGATAGTGATGTGGGATGTGGGGGGGATGAGATAGTGATGTGGGATGTGGGGGGGGGATGAGATACTGATGTGGGATGTGGGGGGGGGGGTGAGGTAGTGATATGGGATGTGGGGGGGATGAGATAACGATGTGGGATGTAGGGGGGGTGAGATAGTGATATGGGATGTGGGAGGGATGAGATAGTGATGTGGGATGTGGTGGGGGGATGAGATAGTGATGTGGGATGTGGGAGGGATGAGATACTGATGTGGGATGTGGGGGGGGTGAGATAGTGATGTGGGGGGATGAGATAGTGATGTGGGATGTTGGAGGGATGAGATTGTGATGTGGGATGTGGGAGGGATGAGATAGTGATGTGGGATGTATGGGGGAGGGATGAGATTGTGATGTGCGATGTGGGAGGGATGAGATAGTGATGTAGGATGTGGGGGGATGAGATAGTGATGTGGGATGTGAGGGGTTGAGATCGTGATTTGGGAGGGGGGAGGAGATAGGGATGTCGGATGTGGGAGGGGGGAGGAGATAGGGATGTGGCATGTGGGGGGGATGAGATAGTGATCTGGGATGTGGGTGGGATGAGATAGTGATGTAGGATTTGGGGGGGGGTGAGAGAGTGATGTGGATGTGGGAGGGATGAGATAATGATGTGGGATGTGGTAGGAGATGAGATAGTGATGTGGGATGTGGGGGGGTGAGATAGTGATGTGGGATGTGGGAGGGAAGAGATAGTGATGTGGGATGTGGGGGGATGAGATCGTGATGTGGGATGTGGGAGGGATGATATAATGATGTGGGATGTGGTAGGGGGATGAGATAGTGATGTGGGATGTGGGGGGGGTGAGATAGTGATGTGGGATGTGGGGGGGGATGTGATAGTGATGAGGGATGTGGGGGGGATGAGGTAGTGATGTGGGATATGGGGGGGGATGAGATAGTGATGTGGGATGAGGGGGGATGAGATCATGATGTGGGATGTGGGGGGGGGTGTTGAGATAGTGATATGCGATGTGGGAGGGATGAAATAGTGATGTGGGAAGTGGGGGGGATGAGATAGTGATGTTGGATGTGGGGGGGGATGAGATAGTGCTGTGGAATGGATGAGGTAGTGATGTGGGAGGGATGAGATAGTGATGTTGGATGTGGGAGAGATGAGATAGTGATGTGGGATGTGGGGAGCGGATGAGATAGTGATGTGGGATGTGGAAAGGATGAGGTCGTGATGTGGGAGGGATGAGGTAGTGATGTGGGATGTGGGAGGGATGAGATAGTGATGTGGGATGTGGGGGGGGAAGAGATAGTGATGTGGAATGGATGAGGGAGTGATGTGGGAGGGATGAGATAGTGATGTGGGATGTGGGAGAGATGAGATAGTGATGTGGGATGTGGGGGGCGGATGAGATAGTGATGTGGGATGTGGAAGGGATGATATCGTGATGTGGGATGTGGGGTGTATGAGATAGTGATGTGGGATGTGGGGGGGATGAGATAGTGATATGGGATGCGGGGGGCGTGGTGTGATAGTGACGTGGGATGTCGGGGGGATGAGATAGTGATGTGGAACGTAAGGGGGATGAGATAGTGATGTGGGATGTGGGGGGGATGAGATAGTGATGTGTGATGTGGGAGGGATGAGATATTGATGTGGGATGTGGGGGGGATGAGAATGTGATGTGGGATGTGGGAGGGATGAGATAGTGATGTGGGATGTGGTAGGGATGAGATAGTGATGTGGGATGTGGGGGGGTGAGATAGTGATGTGGGATGTGGGAGCGATGAGATAATGATGTGGGATGTGGTAGGGGGATGAGATAGTGATGTGGGATGTGGGGGGGATGAGATAGTGATGTGGGATGTGGAAGGGATGAGATAGTGATGTGGGATGTGGGGGGGATGAGATAGTGATGTGGAACGTAAGGGGGATGAGATAGTGATGTGGGATGTGGGGGGGATGAGATAGTGATGTGTGATGTGGGAGGGATGAGATATTGATGTGGGGGGGATGAGATTGTGATGTGGGATGTGGGAGGGATGAGATAGTGATGTGGGATGTGGGAGGGATGAGATAGTGATGTGGGATGTGGGGGGGTGAGATAGTGATGTGGGATGTGGGGGGCGGATGAGATAGTGATGTGGGATGTGGAAGGGATGAGATCGTGATGTGGGATGTGGGGGGTATGAGATAGTGATGTGGGATGTGGGGGGGATGAGATAGTGATGTGGGATGTGGGGGGGGGATGAGATACTGATGTGGGATGTGGGGGGGGGGGTGAGGTAGTGATATGGGATGTGGGGGGGATGAGATAACGATGTGGGATGTAGGGGGGGTGAGATAGTGATATGGGATGTGGGAGGGATGAGATAGTGATGTGGGATGTGGTGGGGGGATGAGATAGTGATGTGGGATGTGGGAGGGATGAGATACTGATGTGGGATGTGGGGGGGGTGAGATAGTGATGTGGGGGGATGAGATAGTGATGTGGGATGTTGGAGGGATGAGATTGTGATGTGGGATGTGGGAGGGATGAGATAGTGATGTGGGATGTATGGGGGAGGGATGAGATTGTGATGTGCGATGTGGGAGGGATGAGATAGTGATGTAGGATGTGGGGGGATGAGATAGTGATGTGGGATGTGAGGGGTTGAGATCGTGATTTGGGAGGGGGGAGGAGATAGGGATGTCGGATGTGGGAGGGGGGAGGAGATAGGGATGTGGCATGTGGGGGGGATGAGATAGTGATCTGGGATGTGGGTGGGATGAGATAGTGATGTAGGATTTGGGGGGGGGTGAGAGAGTGATGTGGATGTGGGAGGGATGAGATAATGATGTGGGATGTGGTAGGAGATGAGATAGTGATGTGGGATGTGGGGGGGTGAGATAGTGATGTGGGATGTGGGAGGGAAGAGATAGTGATGTGGGATGTGGGGGGATGAGATCGTGATGTGGGATGTGGGAGGGATGATATAATGATGTGGGATGTGGTAGGGGGATGAGATAGTGATGTGGGATGTGGGGGGGGTGAGATAGTGATGTGGGATGTGGGGGGGGATGTGATAGTGATGAGGGATGTGGGGGGGATGAGGTAGTGATGTGGGATATGGGGGGGGATGAGATAGTGATGTGGGATGAGGGGGGATGAGATCATGATGTGGGATGTGGGGGGGGGTGTTGAGATAGTGATATGCGATGTGGGAGGGATGAAATAGTGATGTGGGAAGTGGGGGGGATGAGATAGTGATGTTGGATGTGGGGGGGGATGAGATAGTGCTGTGGAATGGATGAGGTAGTGATGTGGGAGGGATGAGATAGTGATGTTGGATGTGGGAGAGATGAGATAGTGATGTGGGATGTGGGGAGCGGATGAGATAGTGATGTGGGATGTGGAAAGGATGAGGTCGTGATGTGGGAGGGATGAGGTAGTGATGTGGGATGTGGGAGGGATGAGATAGTGATGTGGGATGTGGGGGGGGAAGAGATAGTGATGTGGAATGGATGAGGGAGTGATGTGGGAGGGATGAGATAGTGATGTGGGATGTGGGAGAGATGAGATAGTGATGTGGGATGTGGGGGGCGGATGAGATAGTGATGTGGGATGTGGAAGGGATGATATCGTGATGTGGGATGTGGGGTGTATGAGATAGTGATGTGGGATGTGGGGGGGATGAGATAGTGATATGGGATGCGGGGGGCGTGGTGTGATAGTGACGTGGGATGTCGGGGGGATGAGATAGTGATGTGGAACGTAAGGGGGATGAGATAGTGATGTGGGATGTGGGGGGGATGAGATAGTGATGTGTGATGTGGGAGGGATGAGATATTGATGTGGGATGTGGGGGGGATGAGAATGTGATGTGGGATGTGGGAGGGATGAGATAGTGATGTGGGATGTGGTAGGGATGAGATAGTGATGTGGGATGTGGGGGGGTGAGATAGTGATGTGGGATGTGGGAGCGATGAGATAATGATGTGGGATGTGGTAGGGGGATGAGATAGTGATGTGGGATGTGGGGGGGATGAGATAGTGATGTGGGATGTGGAAGGGATGAGATAGTGATGTGGGATGTGGGGGGGATGAGATAGTGATGTGGAACGTAAGGGGGATGAGATAGTGATGTGGGATGTGGGGGGGATGAGATAGTGATGTGTGATGTGGGAGGGATGAGATATTGATGTGGGGGGGATGAGATTGTGATGTGGGATGTGGGAGGGATGAGATAGTGATGTGGGATGTGGGAGGGATGAGATAGTGATGTGGGATGTGGGGGGGTGAGATAGTGATGTGGGAGCGATGAGATAATGATGTGGGATGTGGTAGGGGGATGAGATAGTGATGTGGGATGTGGGGGGGATGAGATAGTGATGTGGGATGTGGAAGGGATGAGATAGTGATGTGGGAGGGATGAGATAGTGATGTGGGATGTGGGGGGGATGAGATAGTGATGTGGGGGGGGGTGGGATAGTGGTATGGGATGGGGGGGTGAGATAGTGATGTGGGATGTGGAAGGGATGAGATAGTGATGTGGGATGTGGGAGGGATGAGATAGTGATGTGGGATGTGGGGGGGATGAGATAGTGATGTGGGGGGGGGGGTGGGATAGTGGTATGGGATGGGGGGGTGAGATAGTGATGTGGGATGTGGGAGCGATGAGATAATGATGTGGGATGTGGTAGGGGGATGAGATAGTGATGTGGGATGTGGGGGGGGGGTGAGATAGTGATGTGGGATGTGGGGGGATGAGATAGTGATGTGGGATGTGGGGGGTTGAGATAGTGATGTGGGAGGGGGGAGGAGATAGGGATGTGGCATGTGGGGGGGATGAGAAAGTGATCTGGGATGTTGGTGGGATGTGATAGTGATGTGGTATGTGGGGGGGGGAGTGAGAGAGTGATGTGGATGTGGGACGGATGAGATAATGATGTGGGATGTGGTAGGAGATGAGATAGTGATGTGGGATGTGGGGGGGGGGTGAGATAGTGATGTGGGGGGATGAGACAGTGATGTGGGATGTTGGAGGGATGAGATTGTGATGTGGGATGTGGGAGGGATGAGATAGTGATGTGGGATGTATGGGGGAGGGATGAGATCGTGATGTGGGATGTGGGGGGTATGAGATAGTGATGTGGGATGTGGGGGGGATGAGATAGTGATGTGGGATGTGGGGGGGGGATGAGATACTGATGTGGGATGTGGGGGGGGGGGTGAGGTAGTGATATGGGATGTGGGGGGGATGAGATAACGATGTGGGATGTAGGGGGGGTGAGATAGTGATATGGGATGTGGGAGGGATGAGATAGTGATGTGGGATGTGGTGGGGGGATGAGATAGTGATGTGGGATGTGGGAGGGATGAGATACTGATGTGGGATGTGGGGGGGGGGTGAGATAGTGATGTGGGGGGATGAGATAGTGATGTGGGATGTTGGAGGGATGAGATTGTGATGTGGGATGTGGGAGGGATGAGATAGTGATGTGGGATGTATGGGGGATGAGATAGTGATGTGGGATGTGAGGGGTTGAGATCGTGATTTGGGAGGGGGGAGGAGATAGGGATGTCGGATGTGGGAGGGGGGAGGAGATAGGGATGTGGCATGTGGGGGGGATGAGATAGTGATCTGGGATGTGGGTGGGATGAGATAGTGATGTAGGATTTGGGGGGGGTGAGAGAGTGATGTGGATGTGGGAGGGATGAGATAATGATGTGGGATGTGGTAGGAGATGAGATAGTGATGTGGGATGTGGGGGGGTGAGATAGTGATGTGGGATGTGAGAGGGATGAGATAGTGATGTGGGATGTGGGGGGATGAGATCGTGATGTGGGATGTGGGAGGGATGAGATAATGATGTGGGATGTGGTAGGGGGATGAGATAGTGATGTGGGATGTGGGGGGGGTGAGATAGTGATGTGGGATGTGGGGGGGGATGTGATAGTGATGAGGGATGTGGGGGGGATGAGATAGTGATGTGGGATATGGGGGGGGATGAGATAGTGATGTGGGATGAGGGGGGATGAGATCATGATGTGGGATGTGGGGGGGGGGTGTTGAGATAGTGATATGCGATGTGGGAGGGATGAAATAGTGATGTGGGAAGTGGGGGGGATGAGATAGTGATGTTGGATGTGGGGGGGGATGAGATAGTGCTGTGGAATGGATGAGGTAGTGATGTGGGAGGGATGAGATAGTGATGTTGGATGTGGGAGAGATGAGATAGTGATGTGGGATGTGGGGAGCGGATGAGATAGTGATGTGGGATGTGGAAAGGATGAGGTCGTGATGTGGGAGGGATGAGGTAGTGATGTGGGATGTGGGAGGGATGAGATAGTGATGTGGGATGTGGGGGGGGAAGAGATAGTGATGTGGAATGGATGAGGGAGTGATGTGGGAGGGATGAGATAGTGATGTGGGATGTGGGAGAGATGAGATAGTGATGTGGGATGTGGGGGGCGGATGAGATAGTGATGTGGGATGTGGAAGGGATGATATCGTGATGTGGGATGTGGGGTGTATGAGATAGTGATGTGGGATGTGGGGGGGATGAGATAGTGATATGGGATGCGGGGGGCGTGGTGTGATAGTGACGTGGGATGTCGGGGGGATGAGATAGTGATGTGGAACGTAAGGGGGATGAGATAGTGATGTGGGATGTGGGGGGGATGAGATAGTGATGTGTGATGTGGGAGGGATGAGATATTGATGTGGGATGTGGGGGGGATGAGAATGTGATGTGGGATGTGGGATGGATGAGATAGTGATGTGGGATGTGGTAGGGATGAGATAGTGATGTGGGATGTGGGGGGGTGAGATAGTGATGTGGGATGTGGGAGCGATGAGATAATGATGTGGGATGTGGTAGGGGGATGAGATAGTGATGTGGGATGTGGGGGGGATGAGATAGTGATGTGGGATGTGGAAGGGATGAGATAATGATGTGGGATGTGGGGGGGATGAGATAGTGATGTGGAACGTAAGGGGGATGAGATAGTGATGTGGGATGTGGGGGGGATGAGATAGTGATGTGTGATGTGGGAGGGATGAGATATTGATGTGGGGGGGATGAGATTGTGATGTGGGATGTGGGAGGGATGAGATAGTGATGTGGGATGTGGGAGGGATGAGATAGTGATGTGGGATGTGGGGGGGTGAGATAGTGATGTGGGATGTGGGAGCGATGAGATAATGATGTGGGATGTGGTAGGGGGATGAGATAGTGATGTGGGATGTGGGGGGGATGAGATAGTGATGTGGGATGTGGAAGGGATGAGACAGTGATGTGGGATGTGGGAGGGATGAGATAGTGATGTGGGATGTGGGGGGGATGAGATAGTGATGTGGGGGGGGGGGTGGGATAGTGGTATGGGATGGGGGGGTGAGATAGTGATGTGGGATGTGGAAGGGATGAGATAGTGATGTGGGATGTGGGAGGGATGAGATAGTGATGTGGGATGTGGGGGGGATGAGATAGTGATGTGGGGGGGGGGTGGGATAGTGGTATGGGATGGGGGGTGAGATAGTGATGTGGGATGTGGGGGGGCGGTGAGATAGTGATGTGGGATGTGGGGGGGTTGAGATAGTGATGTGGGATGTGAGCGGGATGAGATAGTGATGTAGGATGTGGGGGGATGAGATAGTGATGTGGGATGTGGGGGGTTGAGATAGTGATGTGGGAGGGGGGAGGAGATAGGGATGTGGCATGTGGGGGGGATGAGAAAGTGATCTGGGATGTGGGTGGGATGTGATAGTGATGTGGGATGTGGGGGGGGGGAGTGAGAGAGTGATGTGGATGTGGGACGGATGAGATAATGATGTGGGATGTGGTAGGAGATGAGATAGTGATGTGGGATGTGGGGGGGGGGGTGAGATAGTGATGTGGGGGGATGAGATAGTGATGTGGGATGTTGGAGGGATGAGATTGTGATGTGGGATGTGGGAGGGATGAGATAGTGATGTGGGATGTATGGGGGAGGGATGAGATTGTGATGTGGGATGTGGGAGGGATGAGATAGTGATGTAGGATGTGGGGGGATGAGATAGTGATGTGGGATGTGGGGGGTTGAGATCGTGATGTCGGAGGGGGGAGGAGACAGGGATGTGGGATGTGGGAGGGGGGAGGAGATAGGGATGTGGCATGTGGGGGGGATGAGATAGTGATCTGGGATGTGGGTGGGATGTGATAGTGATGTAGGATTTGGGGGGGGGTGAGAGAGTGATGTGGATGTGGGAGGGATGAGATAATGATGTGGGATGTGGTAGGAGATGAGATAGTGATGTGGGATGTGGGGGGGTGAGATAGTGATGTGGGATGTGGGAGGGATGAGATAGTGATGTGGGATGTGGGGGGATGAGATCGTGATGTGGGATGTGGGAGGGATGAGATAATGATGTGGGATGTGGTAGGGGGATGAGATAGTGATGTGGGATGTGGGGGGGGTGAGATAGGGATGTGGGGGGGGATGTGATAGTGATGAGGGATGTGGGGTGGATGAGATAGTGATGTGGGATATGGGGGGGGATGAGATAGTGATGTGGGATGAGGGGGGATGAGATCATGATGTGGGATGTGGGGGGGATGAAATAGTGATGTGGGATGTGGGGGGGATGAGATAGTGATGTTTGATGTGGGGGGGGATGAGATAGAGCTGTGGAATGGATGAGGTAGTGATGTGGGAGGGATGAGATAGTGATGTTGGATGTGGGAGAGATGAGATAGTGATGTGGGATGTGGGGGGCGGATGAGATAGTGATGTGGGATGTGGAAAGGATGAGGTCGTGATGTGGGAGGGATGATGTAGTGATGTGGGATGTGGGAGGGATGAGATAGTGATGTGGGATGGGGGGGGGAAGAGATAGTGATGTGGAATGGATGAGGGAGTGATGTGGGAGGGATGAGATAGTGATGTGGGATGTGGGAGAGATGAGATTGTGATGTGGGATGTGGGGGGCGGATGAGATAGTGATGTGGGATGTGGGGGGGATGAGATAGTGATGTGTGATGTGGGAGGGATGAGATATTGATGTGGGATGTGGGGGGGATGAGATTGTGATGTGGGATGTGGGAGGGATGAGATAGTGATGTGGGATGTGGGAGGGATGAGATAGTGATGTGGGATGTGGGAGGGTGAGATAGTGATGTGGGATGTGGGAGCGATGAGATAATGATGTGGGATGTGGTAGGGGGATGAGATAGTGATGTGGGATGTGGGGGGGATGAGATAGTGATGTGGGATGTGGAAGGGATGAGATAGTGATGTGGGATGTGGGAGGGATGAGATAGTGATGTGGGATGTGGGGGGGGATGAGATAGTGATGTGGGGGGGGTGGGATAGTGGTATGGGATGGGGTGGTGAGATAGTGATGTGGGATGTGGGAGCGATGAGATAATGATGTGGGATGTGGTAGGAGATGAGATAGTGATGTGGAACGTAAGGTGGATGAGATAGTGATGTGGGATGTGGGGGGGATGAGATAGTGATGTGTGATGTGGGAGGGATGAGATATTGATGTGGGATGTGGGGGGGATGAGATTGTGATGTGGGAGGGATGAGATAGTGATGTGGGATGTGGGAGGGATGAGATAGTGATGTGGGATGTGGGGGGGTGAGATAGTGATGTGGGATGTGGGAGCGATGAGATAATGATGTGGGATGTGGTAGGGGGATGAGATAGTGATGTGGGATGTGGGGGGGATGAGACAGTGATGTGGGATGTGGAAGGGATGAGATAGTGATGTGGGATGTGGGAGGGATGAGATAGTGATGTGGGATGTGGGGGGGATGAGATAGTGATGTGGGATGTGGGGAGGGGGGGGATAGTGGTATGGGATGGGGGGGTGAGATAGTGATGTGGGATGTGGGAGCGATGAGATAATGATGTGGGATGTTGTAGGGGGATGAGATAGTGATGTGGGATGTGGGGGGGGGGTGAGATAGTGATGTGGGATGTGGGGGGGTTGAGATAGTGATGTGGGATGTGGGAGGGATGAGATAGTGATGTAGGATGTGGGGGGATGAGATAGTGATGTGGGATGTGGGGGGTTGAGATAGTGATGTGGGAGGGGTAGGAGATAGGGATGTGGCATGTGGGGGGGATGAGATAGTGATCTGGGATGTGGGTGGGATGTGATAGTGATGTGGGATGTGGGGGGGGGAGTGAGAGAGTGATGTGGATGTGGGACGGATGAGATAATGATGTGGGATGTGGTAGGAGATGACATAGTGATGTGGGATGTGGGGGGGTTGAGATAGTGATGTGGGATGTGGGAGGGATGAGATAGTGATGTGGGATGTGGGGGGATGAGATTGTGATGTGGGAGGGATGAGATAATGATGTGGGATGTGGTAGGTGGATGAGATAGTGATGTGGGATGTGGGGGGGGTGAGAGAGTGATGTGGGATGTGGGGGGTGGATGAGATAGTGATGTGGGATGTGGGGGGGGGATGAGATAGTGATGAGGGATGTGGGGGGGATGAGATAGTGATGTGTGATATGGGGGGGGATGAGATAGTGATGTGGGATGAGGGGGGATGAGATAATGATGTGGGGGGGGGGGGGTGTTGAGATAGTGATATGGGATGTGGGAGGGATGAAATAGTCATGTGGGATGTGGGGGGATGAGATAGTGATGTTGGATGTGGTGGGGGGATGAGATAGTGACGTGGGATGTGGGAGGGATGAGATAATGATGTGGGATGGGTGGGGGTATGAGATAGTGATGTGGGATGTGGGAGGGATGAGATAATGATGTGGTATGTGGTAGCGGGATGAGATCGTGATGTGGGATGTGGGGGGGAGGGGTGTGATAGTGATGTGGGATGTGGGGGTGATGCGATAGTGATGTGGAATGTGGGAGGGATGAGATAGTGATGTGGGATGTGGGGGGGGATGAGATAGTGCTGTGGAATGGATGAGGTAGTGATGTGGGAGGGATGAGATAGTGATGTTGGATGTGGGAGAGATGAGATAGTGATGTGGGATGTGCGGGGCGGATGAGATAGTGATGTGGGATGTGGAAAGGATGAGGTCGTGATGTGGGAGGGATGAGGTAGTGATGTGGGATGTGGGAGGGATGAGATAGTGATGTGGGATGTGGGGGGGATGAGATAGTGATGTGGAACGTAAGGGGGATGAGATAGTGATGTGGGATGTGGGGGGGATGAGATAGTGATGTGTGATGTGGGAGGGATGAGATATTGATGTGGGATGTGGGGGGGATGAGATTGTGATGTGGGATGTGGGAGGGATGAGATAGTGATGTGGGATGTGAAAGGGATGAGGTAGTGATGTGGGAGGGATGAGGTAGTGATGTGGGATGTGGGAGGGATGAGATAGTGATGTGGGATGTGGGGGGGGATGAGATAGTGATGTGGAATGGATGAGGTAGTGATGTGGGAGGGATGAGATTGTGATGTGGGATATGGAAGAGATGAGATAGTGATGTGGGATGTGGGGGGCGGATGAGATAGTGATGTGGGATGTGGAAGGGATGAGATTGTGATGTTCGTTGTGGGGGTGTGTGAGATAGTGATGTGGGGTGTGGGGGGGGGATGAGATAGTGATGTGGGACGTAAGGGGGATGAGATAGTAATGTGGGATGTGGGGGGGATGAGATAGTGATGTGTGATGTGGGAGGGATGAGATATTGATGTGCGATGTGTGGGGGGATGAGATTGTGATGTGGGAGGGATGAGATAGTGATGTGGGATGTGGGAGGGATGAGATAGTGATGTGGGATGTGGGGGGCGGATGAGATAGTGATGTGTGATGTGGGAGGGATGAGATATTGATGTGGGATGTGGGGGGGATGAGATTGTGATGTGGGATGTGGGAGGGATGAGATAGTGATGTGGGATGTGGTAGGGATGAGATAGTGATGTGGGATGTGGTGGGGTGAGATAGTGATGTGGGATGTGGGAGCGATGAGATAATGATGTGGAATGTGGTAGGGGGATGAGATAGTGATGTGGGATGTGGGGAGGATGAGGTAGTGATATGGGATGTGGAAGGGATGAGATAGTGATGTGGGATGTGGGGGGGATGAGATAGTGATGTGGAACGGAAGGGGGATGAGATAGTGATGTGGGATGTGGGGGGGATGAGATAGTGATGTGTGATGTGGGAGGGATGAGATATTGATGTGGGATGTGGGGGGGATGAGATTGTGATGTGGGATGTGGGAGGGATGAGATAGTGATGTGGGATGTGGGAGGGATGAGATAGTGATGTGGGATGTGGGGGGGTGAGATAGTGATGTGGGATGTGGGAGCGATGAGATAATGATGTGGGATGTGGTAGGGGGATGAGATAGTGATGTGGGATGTGGGGGGGATGAGATAGTGATGTGGGATGTGGAAGGGATGAGATAGTGATGTGGGATGTGGGAGGGATGAGATAGTGATGTGGGATGTGGGGGGGGTTGAGATAGTGATGTGGGATGTGGGGGGGTGGGATAGTGGTATGGGATGGGGGGGTGAGATAGTGATGTGGGATGTGGGAGCGATGAGATAATGATGTGGGATGTGGTAGGGGGATGAGATAGTGATGTGGGATGTGGGGGGGGGGGGTGAGATAGTGATGTGGGATGTGGGGGGGTTGAGATAGTGCTGTGGGATGTGGAAGGAATGAGATAGTGATGTGGGATGTGGGCGGGATGAGATAGTGATGTGGGATGTGGGGGGGATGAGATAGTGATGTGGGATGTGGAAGGGATGAGATAGTGATGTGGGATGTGGGGGGGGGACGAGATAGTGATGTGAGATGTGGAAGGGATGAGGTAGAGATGTGGGCGGGATGAGATCGTGATGTGGGATGTGGGAGGGATGAGGTAGTGATGTGGGATGTGGGAGGAATGAGATAGTGATGTGGGATGTGGGGGGGGATGAGATAGTGATGTGGAATGGATGAGGTAGTGATGTGGGAGGGATGAGATTGTGATGTGGGATGTGGAAGAGATGAGATAGTGATGTGGGATGTGGGGGGCGGATGAGATAGTGATGTGGGATGTGGAAGGGATGAGATCGTGATGTTCGTTGTGGGGGGGTGTGAGATAGTGATGTGGGATGTGGGGGGGGTTGAGATAGTGATGTGGGATGTGGGGGGGTGGGATAGTGGTATGGGATGGGGGGGTGAGATAGTGATGTGGGATGTGGGAGCGATGAGATAATGATGTGGGATGTGGTAGGGGGATGAGATAGTGATGTGGGATGTGGGGGGGGGGTGAGATAGTGATGTGGGATGTGGGGGGGTTGAGATAGTGCTGTGGGATGTGGAAGGAATGAGATAGTGATGTGGGATGTGGGAGGGATGAGATAGTGATGTGGGATGTGGGGGGGATGAGATAGTGATGTGGGATGTGGAAGGGATGAGATAGTGATGTGGGATGTGGGGGGGGGACGAGATAGTGATGTGAGATGTGGAAGGGATGAGGTAGAGATGTGGGAGGGATGAGATCGTGATGTGGGATGTGGGAGGGATGAGGTAGTGATGTGGGATGTGGGAGGAATGAGATAGTGATGTGGGATGTGGGGGGGGATGAGATAGTGATGTGGAATGGATGAGGTAGTGATGTGGGAGGGATGAGATTGTGATGTGGGATGTGGAAGAGATGAGATAGTGATGTGGGATGTGGGGGGCGGATGAGATAGTGATGTGGGATGTGGAAGGGATGAGATCGTGATGTTCGTTGTGGGGGGGTGTGAGATAGTGATGTGGGATGTGGGGGGGATGAGATAGTGATGTGTGATGTGGGAGGGATGAGATATTGATGTGGGATGTGTGGGGGGATGAGATTGTGATGTGGGATGTGGGAGGGATGAGATAGTGATGTGGGATGTGGGAGGGATGAGATAGTGATGTGGGATGTGGGGGGGGATGAGAGAGTGATGTGGGATGTGGGAGCGATGAGATAATGATGTGGGATGTGGTAGGGGGATGAGATAGTGATGTGGGAGGGATGAGGTAGTGATGTGGGATGTGGGAGGGATGAGATAGTGATGTGGGGGGGGAAGAGATAGTGATGTGGAATGGATGAGGTAGTGATGTGGGAGGGATGAGATAGTGATGTGGGATGTGGGAGAGATGAGATAGTGATGTGGGATGTGGGGAGCGGATGAGATAGTGATGTGGGATGTGGAAGGGATGAGATACTGATGTGGGATGTGGGGGGTATGAGATAGTGATGTGGGATGTGGGGGGGGGTGAGATAGTGATGTGGGATGTGGGGGGGGGATGAGATACTGATGTGGGGGGGCTGAGATAGTGATATGGGATGGTGGGGGGGATGATATAATGATGTGGGATGTAGGGGGGTGAGATAGTGATATGGGATGTGGGAGGGATGAGATAGTGATGTGGGATGTGGTGGGGGGATGAGATAGTGATGTGGGATGTGGGAGGGATGAGATACTGATGTGGGATGTGGGGGGGGGGTGAGATAGTGAGGTGGGGGGATGAGATAGTGATGTGGGATGTTGGAGGGATGAGATTGTGATGTGGGATGTGCGAGGGATGAGATAGTGATGTGGGATGTGGGGGGGAGGGATGAGATTGTGATGTGGGATGTGGGAGGGATGAGATAGTGATGTAGGATGTGGGGGGATGAGATAGTGATGTGGGATGTGGGGTTTGAGATAGTGATGTGGGAGGGGGGACGAGATAGGGATGTGGGAGGGGGGAGGAGATAGGGATGTGGCATGTGGGGGGGATGAGATAGTGATCTGGGATGTGGGTGGGATGTGATAGTGATGTAGGATGTGGGGGGGGGGTGAGAGAGTGATGTGGATGTGGGAGGGATGAGATAATGATGTGGGATGTGGTAGGAGATGAGATAGTGATGTGGGATGTGGGGGGGGGTGAGATAGTGATGTGGGATGTGGGAGGGATGAGATAGTGATGTGGGATGTGGGGGGATGAGATCGTGATGTGGGATGTGGGAGGGATGAGATAATGATGTGGGATGTGGTAGGGCATGAGATAGTGATGTGGGATGTGGGGGGGGGGTGAGAGAGTGATGTGGGATGTGGGGGGGGATGAGATAGTGATGTGGGATGTGGGGGGGGGATGTGATAGTGATGAGGGATGTGGGGGGGGTGAGATAGTGATGTGGGATATGGGGGGGGGTGAGATAGTGATGTGGGATGAGGGGGGATGAGATAATGATGTGGGATGTGGGGGGGGGTGTTGAGATAGTGATATGGGATGTGGGAGGGATGAAATAGTCATGTGGGATGTGGGGGGGATGAGATAGTGATGTTGGATGTGGTGGGGGGATGAGATAGTGACGTGGGATGTGGGGGGGATGAGATAATGATGTGGGATGGGGGGGGGGGATGAGATAGTGATGTGGGATGTGGGAGGGATGAGATAATGATGTGGTATGTGGTAGCGGGATGAGATAGTGATGTGGGGGGGGGTGAGATAGTGATGTGGGATGGATGAGGTGGTGATGTGGGAGGGATGAGATAGTGATGTGGGATGTGGGAGAGATGAGATGGTGATGTGGGATGTGGGGGGCGGATGAGATAGTGATGTGGGATGTGGAAGGGATGAGGTCGTGATGTGGGAGGGATGAGGTAGTGATGTGGGATGTGGGAGGGATGAGATAGTGATGTGGGATGTGGGGGGGGAAGAGATAGTGATGTGGAATGGATGAGGTAGTGATGTGGGAGGGATGAGGTAGTGATGTGGGATGTGGGAGGGATGAGATAGTGATCTGGGATGTGGGTGGGATGTGATAGTGATGTGGGATGTGGGGGGGGGGTGAGAGAGTGATGTGGATGTGGGAGGGATGAGATAATGATGTGGGATGTGGTAGGAGATGAGATCGTGATGTGGGATGTGGGGGGGGGTGAGATAGTGATGTTGAATGTGGGAGGGATGAGTTAGTGATGTGGGATGTGGGGGGATGAGATCGTGATGTGGGATGTGGGAGGGATGAGATAATGATGTGGAATGTGGTAGGGGGATGAGATAGTGATGTGGGATATGGGGGGGTGAGAGAGTGATGTGGGATGTGGGGGGGGATGAGATAGTGATGTGGGATGTGGGGGGGGATGAGATAGTGATGAGGGATGTGGGGGGGATGAGATAGTGATGTGGGATATGGGAGGGATGAGATAGTGATGTGGGATGTGGGGGGGGATGAGATAGTGCTGTGGAATGGATGAGGTAGTGATGTGGAGGGATGAGATAGTGATGTGGGATGTGGGAGAGATGAGATAGTGATGTGGGATGTGGGGGGCGGATGAGATAGTGATTTGGGATGTGGAAGGGATGAGGTAGTGATGTGGGAGGGATGAGGTAGTGATGTCGGATGTGGGAGCGATGAAATAGTGATGTGGGATGTGGGGGGGAAGAGACAGTGATGTGGAATGGATGAGGTAGTGATGTGGGAGGGATGAGATAGTGATGTGGGATGTGGGAGAGATGAGATAGTGATGTGGGATGTGGGGGGCGGATGAGATAGTGATGTTGGATGTGGAAGGGATGAGATCGTGATGTGGGATGTGGGGAGTATGAGATAGTGATGTGGGATGTGGGGGGGATGAGATGGTGATGTGGAACGTAAGGGGGATGAGATAGTGATGTGGTATGTGGGGGGGATGAGATAGTGATGTGTGATGTGGGAGGGATTAGATATTGATGTGGGATGTGGGGGGGATGAGATTGTGATGTGGGATGTGGGAGGGATGAGATAGTGATGTGGGATGTGGGAGGGATGAGATAGTGATGTGGGATGTGGGGGGTGAGATAGTGATATGGGATGTGGGAGCGATGAGATAATGATGTGGGATGTGGTAGGGGGATGAGATAGTGATGTGGGATGTGGGGGGGATGAGATAGTGGTATGGGATGTGGAAGGGATGAGATAGTCATGTGGGATGTGGGAGGGATGAGATAGTGATGTGGGATGTGGGGGGGATGAGATAGTGATGTGGGATGTGGGGGGGGATGAGATAGTGATGTGGGATGTGGGGGGGATGAGATAATGATGTGGGATTTGGGGGGGGGGATGAGATAGTGATATGGGATGTGGGAGGGATGAGATACTGATGTGGGATGTTGGGGGGGGGGTGAGATAGTGATGTGGGGGGATGAGATAGTGATGTGGGATGTGGGAGGGATGAGATAATGATGTGGGATGAGGTAGGGGGGTGAGATAGTGATGTGGGATGTGGTGGGGGTGAGATCATGATGAGGGATGTGGGGGGGGATGAGATAGTGATGTGGGATTTGGGAGGGATGAGATAGTGATGTGGGATGTGGGGGGGATGAGAGAGTGATGAGGGATGTGGGAGCGATGAGATAATGATGTGGGATGTGGTAGGGGGATGAGATAGTGATGTGGGAGGGATGAGGTAGTGATGTGGGATGTGGGAGGGATGAGATAGTGATGTGGGATGTGGGGGGGGAAGAGATAGTGATGTGGAATGGATGAGGTAGTGATGTGGGAGGGATGAGATTGTGATGTGGGATGTGGGAGAGATGAGAGAGTGATGTGGGATGTGGAAGGGATGAGATCGTGATGTGGGATGTGGGGGGTATGAGATCGTGATGTGGGATGTGGGGGGTATGAGATAGTGATGTGGGATGTGGGGGGGAAGGATGAGATTGTGATGTGGGATGTGGGAGGGATGAGATAGTGATGTAGGATGTGGGGGGATGAGATAGTGATGTGGGATGTGGGGGGTTGAGATAGTGATGTGGGAGGGGGGAGGAGATAGGGATGTGGGATGTGGGAGGGGGGAGGAGATAGGGATGTGGCATGTGGGGGGGATGAGATAGTGATGTGGGATGTGGGGGAGGGGGTGAGAGAGTGATGTGGATGTGGGAGGGATGAGATAATGATGTGGGATGTGGTAGGAGATGAGATAGTGATGTGGGATGTGGGGGGGGTGAGATAGTGATGTGGGATGTGGGAGGGATGAGATAGTGATGTGGGATGTGGGGGGGATGAGATGGTGATGTGGGATGTGGGGGGGGGGTGTGATAGTGACGTGGGATGTGGGGGGGATGAGATAGTGATCTGGAACGTAAGGGGGATGAGATAGTGATGTGGGATGTGGGGGGGATGAGATAGTGATGTGTGATGTGGGAGGGATGAGATATTGATGTGGGTTGTGGGGGGTGAGATAGTGATGTGGGATGTGGGAGCGATGAGATAATGATGTGGGATGTGGTAGGGGGATGAGATAGTGATGTGGGATGTGGGGGGGATGAGATAGTGATGTGGGATGTGGAAGGGATGAGATAGTGATGTGGGATGTGGGAGGGATGAGATAGTGATGTGGGATGTGGGGGGGATGAGATAGTGATGTGGGATGTGGGAGGGATGAGATAGTGATGTGGGATGTGGGAGCGATGAGATAATGATGTGGGATGTGGTAGGGGGATGAGATAGTGATGTGGGATGTGGGGGGGATGAGATAGTGATGTGGGATGTGGAAGGGATGAGATAGTGATGTGGGTTGTGGGAGGGATGAGATAGTGATGTGGGAAATGGGGGGGTTGAGATAGTGATGTGGGATGAGGGGGGATGAGATAATGATGTGGTATGGGGGGGGGGGTGTTGAGATAGTGATATGGGATGTGGGGGGATGAGATAGTGATGTAGGATGTGGGGGGATGAGATAGTGATGTGGGATGTGGGGGGTTGAGATAGTGATGTGGGAGGGGGGAGGAGATAGGGATGTGGGATGTGGGAGGGGGGAGGAGATAGGGATGTGGCATGTGGGGGGGATGAGATAGTGATGTGGGATGTGGGGGGGGGGTGAGAGAGTGATGTGGATGTGGGAGGGATGAGATAATGATGTGGGATGTGGTAGGAGATGAGATAGTGATGTGGGATGTGGGGGGGGGTGAGATAGTGATGTGGGATGTGGGAGGGATGAGATAGTGATGTGGGATGTGGGGGGGATGAGATAGTGATGTGGGATGTGGGGGGGGGTGTGATAGTGACGTGGGATGTGGGGGGGATGAGACAGTGATGTGGAACGTAAGGGGGATGAGATAGTGATGTGGGATGTGGGGGGGATGAGATAGTGATGTGTGATGTGGGAGGGATGAGATATTGATGTGGGTTGTGGGGGGTGAGATAGTGATGTGGGATGTGGGAGCGATGAGATAATGATGTGGGATGTGGTAGGGGGATGAGATAGTGATGTGGGATGTGGGGGGGATGAGATAGTGATGTGGGATGTGGAAGGGATGAGATAGTGATGTGGGATGTGGGAGGGATGAGATAGTGATGTGGGATGTGGGGGGGATGAGATAGTGATGTGGGATGTGTGGGGGGGATGAGATAGTGATGTGGGATGTGCGGCGGGGTGAGATAGTGATGTGGGATGTGGGGGGGTTGAGATAGTGCTGTGGGATGTGGAAGGAATGAGATAGTGATGTGGGTTGTGGGAGGGATGAGATAGTGATGTGGGAAATGGGGGGGTTGAGATAGTGATGTGGGATGAGGGGGGATGAGATAATGATGTGGTATGTGGGGGGGGGGATGTGATAGTGATGAGGGATGTGGGGGGGGTGAGATAGTGATGTGGGATATGGGGGGGGGTGAGATAGTGATGTGGGATGAGGGGGGATGAGATAATGATGTGGGATGTGGGGGGGGGTGTTGAGATAGTGATATGGGATGTGGGAGGGATGAAATAGTCATGTGGGATGTGGGGGGGATGAGATAGTGATGTTGGATGTGGTGGGGGGATGAGATAGTGACGTGGGATGTGGGGGAATGAGATAATGATGTGGGATGGGGGGGGGGGATGAGATAGTGATGTGGGATGTGGGAGGGATGAGATAATGATGTGGTATGTGGTAGCGGGATGAGATAGTGATGTGGGGGGGGGTGAGATAGTGATGTGGGATGGATGAGGTGGTGATGTGGGAGGGATGAGATAGTGATGTGGGATGTGGGAGAGATGAGATGGTGATGTGGGATGTGGGGGGCGGATGAGATAGTGATGTGGGATGTGGAAGGGATGAGGTCGTGATGTGGGAGGGATGAGGTAGTGATGTGGGATGTGGGAGGGATGAGATAGTGATGTGGGATGTGGGGGGGGAAGAGATAGTGATGTGGAATGGATGAGGTAGTGATGTGGGAGGGATGAGGTAGTGATGTGGGATGTGGGAGGGATGAGATAGTGATCTGGGATGTGGGTGGGATGTGATAGTGATGTGGGATGTGGGGGGGGGGGTGAGAGAGTGATGTGGATGTGGGAGGGATGAGATAATGATGTGGGATGTGGTAGGAGATGAGATAGTGATGTGGGATGTGGGGGGGGGTGAGATAGTGATGTTGAATGTGGGAGGGATGAGTTAGTGATGTGGGATGTGGGGGGATGAGATCGTGATGTGGGATGTGGGAGGGATGAGATAATGATGTGGAATGTGGTAGGGGGATGAGATAGTGATGTGGGATATGGGGGGGTGAGAGAGTGATGTGGGATGTGGGGGGGGATGAGATAGTGATGTGGGATGTGGGGGGGGATGAGATAGTGATGAGGGATGTGGGGGGGATGAGATAGTGATGTGGGATATGGGAGGGATGAGATAGTGATGTGGGATGTGGGGGGGGATGAGATAGTGCTGTGGAATGGATGAGGTAGTGATGTGGAGGGATGAGAGAGTGATGTGGGATGTGGGAGAGATGAGATAGTGATGTGGGATGTGGGGGGCGGATGAGATAGTGATTTGGGATGTGGAAGGGATGAGGTAGTGATGTGGGAGGGATGAGGTAGTGATGTCGGATGTGGGAGCGATGAAATAGTGATGTGGGATGTGGGGGGGAAGAGACAGTGATGTGGAATGGATGAGGTAGTGATGTGGGAGGGATGAGATAGTGATGTGGGATGTGGGAGAGATGAGATAGTGATGTGGGATGTGGGGGGCGGATGAGATAGTGATGTTGGATGTGGAAGGGATGAGATCGTGATGTGGGATGTGGGGAGTATGAGATAGTGATGTGGGATGTGGGGGGGATGAGATGGTGATGTGGAACGTAAGGGGGATGAGATAGTGATGTGGTATGTGGGGGGGATGAGATAGTGATGTGTGATGTGGGAGGGATTAGATATTGATGTGGGATGTGGGGGGGATGAGATTGTGATGTGGGATGTGGGAGGGATGAGATAGTGATGTGGGATGTGGGAGGGATGAGATAGTGATGTGGGATGTGGGGGGTGAGATAGTGATATGGGATGTGGGAGCGATGAGATAATGATGTGGGATGTGGTAGGGGGATGAGATAGTGATGTGGGATGTGGGGGGGATGAGATAGTGGTATGGGATGTGGAAGGGATGAGATAGTCATGTGGGATGTGGGAGGGATGAGATAGTGATGTGGGATGTGGGGGGGATGAGATAGTGATGTGGGATGTGGGGGGGGATGAGATAGTGATGTGGGATGTGGGGGGGATGAGATAATGATGTGGGATTTGGGGGGGGGGATGAGATAGTGATATGGGATGTGGGAGGGATGAGATACTGATGTGGGATGTTGGGGGGGGGGTGAGATAGTGATGTGGGGGGATGAGATAGTGATGTGGGATGTGGGAGGGATGAGATAATGATGTGGGATGAGGTAGGGGGGTGAGATAGTGATGTGGGATGTGGTGGGGGTGAGATCATGATGAGGGATGTGGGGGGGGATGAGATAGTGATGTGGGATTTGGGAGGGATGAGATAGTGATGTGGGATGTGGGGGGGATGAGAGAGTGATGAGGGATGTGGGAGCGATGAGATAATGATGTGGGATGTGGTAGGGGGATGAGATAGTGATGTGGGAGGGATGAGGTAGTGATGTGGGATGTGGGAGGGATGAGATAGTGATGTGGGATGTGGGGGGGGAAGAGATAGTGATGTGGAATGGATGAGGTAGTGATGTGGGAGGGATGAGATTGTGATGTGGGATGTGGGAGAGATGAGAGAGTGATGTGGGATGTGGAAGGGATGAGATCGTGATGTGGGATGTGGGGGGTATGAGATCGTGATGTGGGATGTGGGGGGTATGAGATAGTGATGTGGGATGTGGGGGGGAAGGATGAGATTGTGATGTGGGATGTGGGAGGGATGAGATAGTGATGTAGGATGTGGGGGGATGAGATAGTGATGTGGGATGTGGGGGGTTGAGATAGTGATGTGGGAGGGGGGAGGAGATAGGGATGTGGGATGTGGGAGGGGGGAGGAGATAGGGATGTGGCATGTGGGGGGGATGAGATAGTGATGTGGGATGTGGGGGAGGGGGTGAGAGAGTGATGTGGATGTGGGAGGGATGAGATAATGATGTGGGATGTGGTAGGAGATGAGATAGTGATGTGGGATGTGGGGGGGGTGAGATAGTGATGTGGGATGTGGGAGGGATGAGATAGTGATGTGGGATGTGGGGGGGATGAGATGGTGATGTGGGATGTGGGGGGGGGTGTGATAGTGACGTGGGATGTGGGGGGGATGAGATAGTGATCTGGAACGTAAGGGGGATGAGATAGTGATGTGGGATGTGGGGGGGATGAGATAGTGATGTGTGATGTGGGAGGGATGAGATATTGATGTGGGTTGTGGGGGGTGAGATAGTGATGTGGGATGTGGGAGCGATGAGATAATGATGTGGGATGTGGTAGGGGGATGAGATAGTGATGTGGGATGTGGGGGGGATGAGAGAGTGATGAGGGATGTGGGAGCGATGAGATAATGATGTGGGATGTGGTAGGGGGATGAGATAGTGATGTGGGAGGGATGAGGTAGTGATGTGGGATGTGGGAGGGATGAGATAGTGATGTGGGATGTGGGGGGGGAAGAGATAGTGATGTGGAATGGATGAGGTAGTGATGTGGGAGGGATGAGATTGTGATGTGGGATGTGGGAGAGATGAGAGAGTGATGTGGGATGTGGAAGGGATGAGATCGTGATGTGGGATGTGGGGGGTATGAGATCGTGATGTGGGATGTGGGGGGTATGAGATAGTGATGTGGGATGTGGGGGGGAAGGATGAGATTGTGATGTGGGATGTGGGAGGGATGAGATAGTGATGTAGGATGTGGGGGGATGAGATAGTGATGTGGGATGTGGGGGGTTGAGATAGTGATGTGGGAGGGGGGAGGAGATAGGGATGTGGGATGTGGGAGGGGGGAGGAGATAGGGATGTGGCATGTGGGGGGGATGAGATAGTGATGTGGGATGTGGGGGAGGGGGTGAGAGAGTGATGTGGATGTGGGAGGGATGAGATAATGATGTGGGATGTGGTAGGAGATGAGATAGTGATGTGGGATGTGGGGGGGGTGAGATAGTGATGTGGGATGTGGGAGGGATGAGATAGTGATGTGGGATGTGGGGGGGATGAGATGGTGATGTGGGATGTGGGGGGGGGTGTGATAGTGACGTGGGATGTGGGGGGGATGAGATAGTGATCTGGAACGTAAGGGGGATGAGATAGTGATGTGGGATGTGGGGGGGATGAGATAGTGATGTGTGATGTGGGAGGGATGAGATATTGATGTGGGTTGTGGGGGGTGAGATAGTGATGTGGGATGTGGGAGCGATGAGATAATGATGTGGGATGTGGTAGGGGGATGAGATAGTGATGTGGGATGTGGGGGGGATGAGATAGTGATGTGGGATGTGGAAGGGATGAGATAGTGATGTGGGATGTGGGAGGGATGAGATAGTGATGTGGGATGTGGGGGGGATGAGATAGTGATGTGGGATGTGGGAGGGATGAGATAGTGATGTGGGATGTGGGAGCGATGAGATAATGATGTGGGATGTGGTAGGGGGATGAGATAGTGATGTGGGATGTGGGGGGGATGAGATAGTGATGTGGGATGTGGAAGGGATGAGATAGTGATGTGGGTTGTGGGAGGGATGAGATAGTGATGTGGGAAATGGGGGGGTTGAGATAGTGATGTGGGATGAGGGGGGATGAGATAATGATGTGGTATGGGGGGGGGGTGTTGAGATAGTGATATGGGATGTGGGGGGATGAGATAGTGATGTAGGATGTGGGGGGATGAGATAGTGATGTGGGATGTGGGGGGTTGAGATAGTGATGTGGGAGGGGGGAGGAGATAGGGATGTGGGATGTGGGAGGGGGGAGGAGATAGGGATGTGGCATGTGGGGGGGATGAGATAGTGATGTGGGATGTGGGGGGGGGGTGAGAGAGTGATGTGGATGTGGGAGGGATGAGATAATGATGTGGGATGTGGTAGGAGATGAGATAGTGATGTGGGATGTGGGGGGGGGTGAGATAGTGATGTGGGATGTGGGAGGGATGAGATAGTGATGTGGGATGTGGGGGGGATGAGATAGTGATGTGGGATGTGGGGGGGGGTGTGATAGTGACGTGGGATGTGGGGGGGATGAGACAGTGATGTGGAACGTAAGGGGGATGAGATAGTGATGTGGGATGTGGGGGGGATGAGATAGTGATGTGTGATGTGGGAGGGATGAGATATTGATGTGGGTTGTGGGGGGTGAGATAGTGATGTGGGATGTGGGAGCGATGAGATAATGATGTGGGATGTGGTAGGGGGATGAGATAGTGATGTGGGATGTGGGGGGGATGAGATAGTGATGTGGGATGTGGAAGGGATGAGATAGTGATGTGGGATGTGGGAGGGATGAGATAGTGATGTGGGATGTGGGGGGGATGAGATAGTGATGTGGGATGTGCGGCGGGGTGAGATAGTGATGTGGGATGTGGGGGGGTTGAGATAGTGCTGTGGGATGTGGAAGGAATGAGATAGTGATGTGGGTTGTGGGAGGGATGAGATAGTGATGTGGGAAATGGGGGGGTTGAGATAGTGATGTGGGATGAGGGGGGATGAGATAATGATGTGGTATGTGGGGGGGGTGTTGAGATAGTGATATGGGATGTGGGAGGGATGAAATAGTCATGTGGGATGTGGGGGGGGGTGAGATAGTGATGTTGGATGTGGTGGGGGGATGAGATAGTGACGTGGGATGTGGGGGGGGGTGGTGAGATAATGATGTGGGATGGGGGGGGGATGAGATAGTGATGTGGGATGTGGGATGGATGAGATAATGATGTGGTATGTGGTAGCGGGATGAGATAGTGATGTGGGATGTGGGGGGGGGGGTGAGATAGTGATGTGGGATGTGGGGGGGGGGATGAGATAGTGATGTGGAATGTGGGAGGGATGAGATAGTGATGTGGGATGTGATGGGGAATGAGATAGTGCTGTGGAATGGATGAGGTAGTGATGTGGGAGGGATGAGATAGTGATGTGGGATGTGGGGGGTATGAGATAGTGATGTGGGATGTGAAAGGGATGAGGTAGTGATGTGGGAGGGATGAGGTAGTGATGTGGGATGTGGGAGGGATGAGATAGTGATGTGGGATGTGGGGGGGGATGAGATAGTGATGTGGAATGGATGAGGTAGTGATGTGGGAGGGATGAGATTGTGATGTGGGATATGGAAGAGATGAGATAGTGATGTGGGATGTGGGGGGCGGATGAGATAGTGATGTGGGATGTGGAAGGGATGAGATTGTGATGTTCGTTGTGGGGGTGTGTGAGATAGTGATGTGGGGTGTGGGGGGGGGATGAGATAGTGATGTGGGACGTAAGGGGGATGAGATAGTAATGTGGGATGTGGGGGGGATGAGATAGTGATGTGTGATGTGGGAGGGATGAGATATTGATGTGCGATGTGTGGGGGGATGAGATTGTGATGTGGGAGGGATGAGATAGTGATGTGGGATGTGGGAGGGATGAGATAGTGATGTGGGATGTGGGGGGCGGATGAGATAGTGATGTGTGATGTGGGAGGGATGAGATATTGATGTGGGATGTGGGGGGGATGAGATTGTGATGTGGAATGTGGGAGGGATGAGATAGTGATGTGGGATGTGGTAGGGATGAGATAGTGATGTGGGATGTGGTGGGGTGAGATAGTGATGTGGGATGTGGGAGCGATGAGATAATGATGTGGAATGTGGTAGGGGGATGAGATAGTGATGTGGGATGTGGGGAGGATGAGGTAGTGATGTGGGATGTGGAAGGGATGAGATAGTGATGTGGGATGTGGGGGGGATGAGATAGTGATGTGGAACGTAAGGGGGATGAGATAGTGATGTGGGATGTGGGGGGGATGAGATAGTGATGTGTGATGTGGGAGGGATGAGATATTGATGTGGGATGTGGGGGGGATGAGATTGTGATGTGGGATGTGGGAGGGATGAGATAGTGATGTGGGATGTGGGAGGGATGAGATAGTGATGTGGGATGTGGGGGGGTGAGATAGTGATGTGGGATGTGGGAGCGATGAGATAATGATGTGGGATGTGGTAGGGGGATGAGATAGTGATGTGGGATGTGGGGGGGATGAGATAGTGATGTGGGATGTGGAAGGGATGAGATAGTGATGTGGGATGTGGGAGGGATGAGATAGTGATGTGGGATGTGGGGGGGGTTGAGATAGTGATGTGGGATGTGGGGGGGTGGGATAGTGGTATGGGATGGGGGGGTGAGATAGTGATGTGGGATGTGGGAGCGATGAGATAATGATGTGGGATGTGGTAGGGGGATGAGATAGTGATGTGGGATGTGGGGGGGGGGTGAGATAGTGATGTGGGATGTGGGGGGGTTGAGATAGTGCTGTGGGATGTGGAAGGAATGAGATAGTGATGTGGGATGTGGGCGGGATGAGATAGTGATGTGGGATGTGGGGGGGATGAGATAGTGATGTGGGATGTGGAAGGGATGAGATAGTGATGTGGGATGTGGGGGGGGGGACGAGATAGTGATGTGAGATGTGGAAGGGATGAGGTAGAGATGTGGGCGGGATGAGATCGTGATGTGGGATGTGGGAGGGATGAGGTAGTGATGTGGGATGTGGGAGGAATGAGATAGTGATGTGGGATGTGGGGGGGGATGAGATAGTGATGTGGAATGGATGAGGTAGTGATGTGGGAGGGATGAGATTGTGATGTGGGATGTGGAAGAGATGAGATAGTGATGTGGGATGTGGGGGGCGGATGAGATAGTGATGTGGGATGTGGAAGGGATGAGATCGTGATGTTCGTTGTGGGGGGGTGTGAGATAGTGATGTGGGATGTGGGGGGGGTTGAGATAGTGATGTGGGATGTGGGGGGGTGGGATAGTGGTATGGGATGGGGGGGTGAGATAGTGATGTGGGATGTGGGAGCGATGAGATAATGATGTGGGATGTGGTAGGGGGATGAGATAGTGATGTGGGATGTGGGGGGGGGGTGAGATAGTGATGTGGGATGTGGGGGGGTTGAGATAGTGCTGTGGGATGTGGAAGGAATGAGATAGTGATGTGGGATGTGGGGGGCGGATGAGATAGTGATGTGGGATGTGGAAGGGATGAGATTGTGATGTTCGTTGTGGGGGTGTGTGAGATAGTGATGTGGGGTGTGGGGGGGGGATGAGATAGTGATGTGGGACGTAAGGGGGATGAGATAGTAATGTGGGATGTGGGGGGGATGAGATAGTGATGTGTGATGTGGGAGGGATGAGATATTGATGTGCGATGTGTGGGGGGATGAGATTGTGATGTGGGAGGGATGAGATAGTGATGTGGGATGTGGGAGGGATGAGATAGTGATGTGGGATGTGGGGGGCGGATGAGATAGTGATGTGTGATGTGGGAGGGATGAGATATTGATGTGGGATGTGGGGGGGATGAGATTGTGATGTGGGATGTGGGAGGGATGAGATAGTGATGTGGGATGTGGTAGGGATGAGATAGTGATGTGGGATGTGGTGGGGTGAGATAGTGATGTGGGATGTGGGAGCGATGAGATAATGATGTGGAATGTGGTAGGGGGATGAGATAGTGATGTGGGATGTGGGGAGGATGAGGTAGTGATGTGGGATGTGGAAGGGATGAGATAGTGATGTGGGATGTGGGGGGGATGAGATAGTGATGTGGAACGTAAGGGGGATGAGATAGTGATGTGGGATGTGGGGGGGATGAGATAGTGATGTGTGATGTGGGAGGGATGAGATATTGATGTGGGATGTGGGGGGGATGAGATTGTGATGTGGGATGTGGGAGGGATGAGATAGTGATGTGGGATGTGGGAGGGATGAGATAGTGATGTGGGATGTGGGGGGGTGAGATAGTGATGTGGGATGTGGGAGCGATGAGATAATGATGTGGGATGTGGTAGGGGGATGAGATAGTGATGTGGGATGTGGGGGGGATGAGATAGTGATGTGGGATGTGGAAGGGATGAGATAGTGATGTGGGATGTGGGAGGGATGAGATAGTGATGTGGGATGTGGGGGGGGTTGAGATAGTGATGTGGGATGTGGGGGGGTGGGATAGTGGTATGGGATGGGGGGGTGAGATAGTGATGTGGGATGTGGGAGCGATGAGATAATGATGTGGGATGTGGTAGGGGGATGAGATAGTGATGTGGGATGTGGGGGGGGGGTGAGATAGTGATGTGGGATGTGGGGGGGTTGAGATAGTGCTGTGGGATGTGGAAGGAATGAGATAGTGATGTGGGATGTGGGCGGGATGAGATAGTGATGTGGGATGTGGGGGGGATGAGATAGTGATGTGGGATGTGGAAGGGATGAGATAGTGATGTGGGATGTGGGGGGGGGGACGAGATAGTGATGTGAGATGTGGAAGGGATGAGGTAGAGATGTGGGCGGGATGAGATCGTGATGTGGGATGTGGGAGGGATGAGGTAGTGATGTGGGATGTGGGAGGAATGAGATAGTGATGTGGGATGTGGGGGGGGATGAGATAGTGATGTGGAATGGATGAGGTAGTGATGTGGGAGGGATGAGATTGTGATGTGGGATGTGGAAGAGATGAGATAGTGATGTGGGATGTGGGGGGCGGATGAGATAGTGATGTGGGATGTGGAAGGGATGAGATCGTGATGTTCGTTGTGGGGGGGTGTGAGATAGTGATGTGGGATGTGGGGGGGGTTGAGATAGTGATGTGGGATGTGGGGGGGTGGGATAGTGGTATGGGATGGGGGGGTGAGATAGTGATGTGGGATGTGGGAGCGATGAGATAATGATGTGGGATGTGGTAGGGGGATGAGATAGTGATGTGGGATGTGGGGGGGGGGTGAGATAGTGATGTGGGATGTGGGGGGGTTGAGATAGTGCTGTGGGATGTGGAAGGAATGAGATAGTGATGTGGGATGTGGGAGGGATGAGATAGTGATGTGGGATGTGGGGGGGATGAGATAGTGATGTGGGATGTGGAAGGGATGAGATAGTGATGTGGGAAGTGGGGGGGGGACGAGATAGTGATGTGAGATGTGGAAGGGATGAGGTAGAGATGTGGGAGGGATGAGATCGTGATGTGGGAGGGATGAGGTAGTGATGTGGGATGTGGGAGGAATGAGATAGTGATGTGGGATGTGGGGGGGGATGAGATAGTGATGTGGAATGGATGAGGTAGTGATGTGGGAGGGATGAGATTGTGATGTGGGATGTGGAAGAGATGAGATAGTGATGTGGGATGTGGGGGGCGGATGAGATAGTGATGTGGGATGTGGAAGGGATGAGATCGTGATGTTCGTTGTGGGGGGGTGTGAGATAGTGATGTGGGATGTGGGGGGGATGAGATAGTGATGTGTGATGTGGGAGGGATGAGATATTGATGTGGGATGTGTGGGGGGATGAGATTGTGATGTGGGATGTGGGAGGGATGAGATAGTGATGTGGGATGTGGGAGGGATGAGATAGTGATGTGGGATGTGGGGGGGGATGAGAGAGTGATGTGGGATGTGGGAGCGATGAGATAATGATGTGGGATGTGGTAGGGGGATGAGATAGTGATGTGGGAGGGATGAGGTAGTGATGTGGGATGTGGGAGGGATGAGATAGTGATGTGGGGGGGGAAGAGATAGTGATGTGGAATGGATGAGGTAGTGATGTGGGAGGGATGAGATAGTGATGTGGGATGTGGGAGAGATGAGATAGTGATGTGGGATGTGGGGAGCGGATGAGATAGTGATGTGGGATGTGGAAGGGATGAGATACTGATGTGGGATGTGGGGGGTATGAGATAGTGATGTGGGATGTGGGGGGGGGTGAGATAGTGATGTGGGATGTGGGGGGGGGATGAGATACTGATGTGGGGGGGGCTGAGATAGTGATATGGGATGGTGGGGGGGATGATATAATGATGTGGGATGTAGGGGGGTGAGATAGTGATATGGGATATGGGAGGGATGAGATAGTGATGTGGGATGTGGTGGGGGGATGAGATAGTGATGTGGGATGTGGGAGGGATGAGATACTGATGTGGGATGTGGGGGGGGGTGAGATAGTGAGGTGGGGGGATGAGATAGTGATGTGGGATATTGGAGGGATGAGATTGTGATGTGGGATGTGCGAGGGATGAGATAGTGATGTGGGATGTGGGGGGGAGGGATGAGATTGTGATGTGGGATGTGGGAGGGATGAGATAGTGATGTAGGATGTGGGGGGATGAGATAGTGATGTGGGATGTGGGGTTTGAGATAGTGATGTGGGAGGGGGGACGAGATAGGGATGTGGGAGGGGGGAGGAGATAGGGATGTGGCATGTGGGGGGGATGAGATAGTGATCTGGGATGTGGGTGGGATGTGATAGTGATGTGGGATGTGGGGGGGGGGGTGAGAGAGTGATGTGGATGTGGGAGGGATGAGATAATGATGTGGGATGTGGTAGGAGATGAGATAGTGATGTGGGATGTGGGGGGGGGGTGAGATAGTGATGTGGGATGTGGGAGGGATGAGATAGTGATGTGGGATGTGGGGGGATGAGATCGTGATGTGGGATGTGGGAGGGATGAGATAATGATGTGGGATGTGGTAGGGCATGAGATAGTGATGTGGGATGTGGGGGGGGTGAGAGAGTGATGTGGGATGTGGGGGGGGATGAGATAGTGATGTGGGATGTGGGGGGGGGATGTGATAGTGATGAGGGATGTGGGGGGGATGAGATAGTGATGTGGGATATGGGGGGGGGGTGAGATAGTGATGTGGGATGAGGGGGGATGAGATAATGATGTGGGATGTGGGGGGGGTGTTGAGATAGTGATATGGGATGTGGGAGGGATGAAATAGTCATGTGGGATGTGGGGGGGATGAGATAGTGATGTTGGATGTGGTGGGGGGATGAGATAGTGACGTGGGATGTGGGGGGGATGAGATAATGATGTGGGATGGGGGGGGTGATGAGATAGTGATGTGGGATGTGGGAGGGATGAGATAATGATGTGGTATGTGGTAGCGGGATGAGATAGTGATGTGGGGGGGGGTGAGATAGTGATGTGGGATGGATGAGGTGGTGATGTGGGAGGGATGAGATAGTGATGTGGGAGAGATGAGATGGTGATGTGGGATGTGGGGGGCGGATGAGATAGTGATGTGGGATGTGGAAGGGATGAGGTCGTGATGTGGGAGGGATGAGGTAGTGATGTGGGATGTGGGAGGGATGAGATAGTGATGTGGGATGTGGGGGGGGAAGAGATAGTGATGTGGAATGGATGAGGTAGTGATGTGGGAGGGATGAGATAGTGATGTGGGATGTGGGAGAGATGAGATAGTGATGTGGGATGGGACGGATGAGATAGTGATGTAGGATGTGGGGGGATGAGATAGTGATGTGGGATGTGGGGGATTGAGATAGTGATGTGGGAGGGGGGAGGAGATAGGGATGTGGGGTGTGGGAGGGGGGAGGAGATAGGGATGTGGGGTGTGGGAGGGGGGAGGAGATAGGGATGTGGCATGTGGGGGGGATGAGATAGTGATCTGGGATGTGGGTGGGATGTGATAGTGATGTGGGATGTGGGGGGGGGGGGTGAGAGAGTGATGTGGATGTGGGAGGGATGAGATAATGATGTGGGATGTGGTAGGAGATGAGATAGTGATGTGGGATGTGGGTGGGGGTGAGATAGTGATGTTGAATGTGGGAGGGATGAGTTAGTGATGTGGGATGTGGGGGGATGAGATCGTGATGTGGGATGTGGGAGGGATGAGATAATGATGTGGAATGTGGTAGGGGGATGAGATAGTGATGTGGGATATGGGGGGGTGAGAGAGTGATGTGGGATGTGGGGGGGGATGAGATAGTGATGTGGGATGTGGGGGGGGATGAGATAGTGATGAGGGATGTGGGGGGGATGAGATAGTGATGTGGGATATGGGAGGGATGAGATAGTGATGTGGGATGTGGGGGGGGATGAGATAGTGCTGTGGAATGGATGAGGTAGTGATGTGGGAGGGATGAGATAGTGATGTGGGATGTGGGAGAGATGAGATAGTGATGTGGGATGTGGGGGGCGGATGAGATAGTGATTTGGGATGTGGAAGGGATGAGGTAGTGATGTGGGAGGGATGAGGTAGTGATGTCGGATGTGGGAGCGATGAAATAGTGATGTGGGATGTGGGGGGGAAGAGACAGTGATGTGGAATGGATGAGGTAGTGATGTGGGAGGGATGAGATAGTGATGTGGGATGTGGGAGAGATGAGATAGTGATGTGGGATGTGGGGGGCGGATGAGATAGTGATGTTGGATGTGGAAGGGATGAGATCGTGATGTGGGATGTGGGGAGTATGAGATAGTGATGTGGGATGTGGGGGGGATGAGATGGTGATGTGGAACGTAAGGGGGATGAGATAGTGATGTGGTATGTGGGGGGGATGAGATAGTGATGTGTGATGTGGGAGGGATTAGATATTGATGTGGGATGTGGGGGGGATGAGATTGTGATGTGGGATGTGGGAGGGATGAGATAGTGATGTGGGATGTGGGAGGGATGAGATAGTGATGTGGGATGTGGGGGGTGAGATAGTGATATGGGATGTGGGAGCGATGAGATAATGATGTGGGATGTGGTAGGGGGATGAGATAGTGATGTGGGATGTGGGGGGGATGAGATAGTGGTATGGGATGTGGGGGGGATGAGATAATGATGTGGGATTTGGGGGGGGGATGAGATAGTGATATGGGATGTGGGAGGGATGAGATACTGATGTGGGATGTTGGGGGGGGGGGTGAGATAGTGATGTGGGGGGATGAGATAGTGATGTGGGAGGGATGAGATAATGATGTGGGATGAGGTAGGGGGGTGAGCTAGTGATGTGGGATGTGGTGGGGGTGAGATCATGATGAGGGATGTGGGGGGGGATGAGATAGTGATGTGGGATTTGGGAAGTATGAGATACTGATGTGGGATGTGGGGGGGGTGGTTGAGATAATGATGTGGGATGTAGGGGGGGTGAGATAGTGATGTGGGAGGGATGAGATAGTGATGTGGGATGTGGTGGGGGGATGAGATAGTGATCTGGGATGTGGGAGGGATGAGATACTGATGTGGGATGTGGGGGGGTGAGATAGTGATGTGGGGGGATGAGATAGTGATGTGGGATGTTGGAGGGATGAGATTGGGATGTGGGATGTGGGAGGGATGAGATAGTGATGTGGGATGTGGGGGGGGGGGATGAGATTGTGATGTGGGAGGGATGAGTTAGTGATGTAGGATGTGGGGGGATGAGATAGTGATGTGGGATGTGGGGGGTTGAGATAGTGATGTGGGAGGGGGGAGGAGATAGGGATGTGTTATGTGGGAGGGGGAGGAGATAGGGATGTGGCATGTGGGGGGGATGAGATAGTGATCTGGGATGTGGGTGGGATGTGATAGTGATGTGGGATGTGGGGGGGGGGTGAGAGAGTGATGTGGATGTGGGAGGGATGAGATAATGATGTGGGATGTGGTAGGAGATAAGATAGTGATGTGGGATGTGGGGGGGGTGAGATAGTGATGTGGGAGGGATGAGATAGTGATGTGGGATGTGGGGGGATGAGATCGTGATGTGGGATGTGGGAGGGATGAGATAATGATGTGGGATGTGGTAGGGGGATGAGATAGTGATGTGGGATGTGGGGGGGGGGTGAGAGAGTGATGTGGGATGTGGGGGGGGGGATGAGATAGTGATGTGGGATGTGGGGGGGGGATGAGATAGTGATGAGGGATGTGGGGGGGATGAGATAGTGATGTGGGATATTGGGGGGATGAGATAGTGATGTGGGATGAGGGGGGATGAGATAATGATGTGGGATGTGGGGGGGGGGGTGTTGAGATAGTGATATGGGATGTGGGAGGGATGAAATAGTCATGTGGGATGTGGGGGGGATGAGATAGTGATGTTGGATGTGGTGGGGGGATGAGATAGTGACGTGGGATGTGGGGGGGATGAGATAATGATGTGGGATGGGGGGGATGAGATAGTGATGCGGGATGTGGGAGGGATGAGATAATGATGTGGTATGTGGTAGCGGGATGAGATAGTGATGTGGGATGTGGGGGGGCGGTGAGATAGTGATGTGGGATGTGGGGGGGATGCGATAGTGATGTGGAATGTGGGAGGGATGAGATAGTGATGTGGGATGTGGGGGGGGATGAGATAGTGCTGTGGAATGGATGAGGTAGTGATGTGGGAGGGATGAGATAGTGATGTGGGATGTGGGAGAGATGAGATAGTGTTGTGGGATGTGGGGAGCGGATGTGATAGTAATGTGGGATGTGGAAGGGATGAGGTCGTGATGTGGGAGGGATGAGGTAGTGATGTGGGATGTGGGAGGGATGAGATAGTGATGTAGGATGTGGGGGGATGAGATAGTGATGTGGGATGTGGGGGGTTGAGATAATGATGTGGGAGGGGGGAGGAGATAGGGATGTGGCATGTGGGGGGGATGAGATAGTGATCTGGGATGTGGGTGGGATGTGATAGTGATGTGGGATGTGGGGGGGGGAGTGAGAGAGTAATGTGGATGTGGGACGGATGAGATAATGATGTGGGATGTGGTAGGAGATGAGATAGTGATGTGGGATGTGGGGGGGTTGAGATAGTGATGTGGGATGTGGGAGGGATGAGATAGTGATGTGGGATGTGGGGGGATGAGATCGTGATGTGGGGGGGATGAGATAATGATGTGGGATGTGGTAGGGTGATGAGATAGTGATGTGGGATGTGGGAGGGATGAAATAGTCATGTGGGATGTGGGGGGATGAGATAGTTATGTTGGATGTGGTGGGGGGATGAGATAGTGACGTGGGATGCGGGAGGGATGAGATAATGATGTGGTATGTGGTAGCGGGATGGGATAGTGATGTGGGATGTGGGGGGGAGGGGTGTGATAGTGATGTGGGATGTGGGGGGGATGCGATAGTGATGTGGAATGTGGGAGGGATGAGATAGTGATGTGGGATGTGGGGGGGGATGAGATAGTGCTGTGGAATGGATGAGGTAGTGATGTGGGAGGGATGAGATAGTGATGTTGGATGTGGGAGAGATGAGATAGTGATGTGGGATGTGGGGGGCGGATGAGATAGTGATGTGGGATGTGGAAAGGATGAGGTCGTGATGTGGGAGGGATGAGGTAGTGATGTGATATGTGGGAGGGATGAGATAGTGATGTGGGATGTGGGGGGGGAAGAGATAGTGATGTGGAATGGATGAGGGAGTGATGTGGGAGGGATGAGATAGTGATGTGGGATGTGGGAGAGATGAGATAGTGATGTGGGATGTGGGGGGCGGATGAGATAGTGATGTGGGATGTGGAAGGGATGATATCGTGATGTGGGATGTGGGGTGTATGAGATAGTGATGTGGGATGTGGGGGGGATGAGATAGTGATATGGGATGTGGGGGGGGTGGTGTGATAGTGACGTGGGATGTCGGGGGGATGAGATAGTGATGTGGAACGTAAGGGGGATGAGATAGTGATGTGGGATGTGGGGGGGATGAGATAGTGATGTGTGATGTGGGAGGGATGAGATATTGATGTGGGATGTGGGGGGGATGAGATTGTGATGTGGGATGTGGGAGGGATGAGACAGTGATGTGGGATGTGGTAGGGATGAGATAGTGATGTGGGATGTGGGGGGATGAGATAGTGATGTGGGATGTGGGAGCGATGAGATAATGATGTGGGATGTGGTAGGGGGATGAGATAGTGATGTGTGATGTGGGGGGGATGAGATAGTGATGTGGGATGTGGAAGGGATGAGATAGTGATGTGGGATGTGGGGGGGATGAGATAGTGATGTGGAACGTAAGGGGGATGAGATAGTGATGTGGGATGTGGGGGGGGTGAGATAGTGATGTGTGATGTGGGAGGGATGAGATATTGATGTGGGATGTGGGGGGGATGAGATTGTGATGTGGGATGTGGGAGGGATGAGATAGTGATGTGGGATGTGGGAGGGATGAGATAGTGATGTGGGATGTGGGGGGGTGAGATAGTGATGTGGGATGTGGGAGCGATGAGATAATGATGTGGGATGTGGTAGGGGGATGAGATAGTGATGTGGGATGTGGGGGGATGTGATAGTGATGTGGGATGTGGAAGGGATGAGATAGTGATGTGGGATGAGATAGTGATGTGGGATGTGGGGGGGATGAGATAGTGATGTGGGATGTGGGGGGGGGGTGGGATAGTGGTATGGGATGGGGGGGTGAGATAGTGATGTGGGATGTGGGAGCGATGAGATAATGATGTGGGATGTGGTAGGGGGATGAGATAGTGATGTGGGATGTGGGGGGGGGGTGAGATAGTGATGTGGGATGTGGGGGGGTTGAGATAGTGATGTGGGATGTGGGAGGGATGAGATAGTGATGTAGGATGTGGGGGGATGAGATAGTGATGTGGGATGTGGGGGGTTGAGATAGTGATGTGGGAGGGGGGAGGAGATAGGGATGTGGCATGTGGGGGGGATGAGATAGTGATCTGGGATGTGGGTGGGATGTGATAGTGATGTGGGATGTGGGGGGGGAGTGAGAGAGTGATGTGGATGTGGGACGGATGAGATAATGATGTGGGATGTGGTAGGAGATGAGATAGTGATGTGGGATGTGGGGGGGTTGAGATAGTGATGTGGGATGTGGGAGGGATGAGATAGTGATGTGGGATGTGGGGGGATGAGATTGTGATGTGGGAGGTATGAGATAATGATGTGGGATGTGGTAGGGGGATGAGATAGTGATGTGGGATGTGGGGGGGGTGAGAGAGTGATGTGGGATGTGGGGGGTGGATGAGATAGTGATGTGGGATGTGGGGGGGGGATGAGATAGTGATGAGGGATGTGGGGGGGATGAGATAGTGATGTGGGATATGGGGGGGGATGAGATAGTGATGTGGGATGAGGGGGGATGAGATAATGATGTGGGATGTGGGGGGTGGGTGTTGAGATAGTGATATGGGATGTGGGAGGGATTAAATAGTCATGTGGGATGTGGGGGGATGAGATAGTGATGTTGGATGTGGTGGGGGATGAGATAGTGACGTGGGATGTGGGAGGGATGAGATAATGATGTGGTATGTGGTAGCGGGATGAGATAGTGATGTGGGATGTGGGGGGGAGGGGTGTGATAGTGATGTGGGATGTGGGGGGGATGCGATAGTGATGTGGAATGTGGGAGGGATGAGATAGTGATGTGGGATGTGGTGGGGGATGAGATAATGCTGTGGAATGGATGAGGTAGTGATGTGGGAGGGATGAGATAGTGATGTTGGATGTGGGAGAGATGAGATAGTGATGTGGGATGTGGGGGGCGGATGAGATAGTGATGTGGGATGTGGAAAGGATGAGGTCGTGATGTGGGAGGGATGAGGTAGTGATGTGGGATGTGGGAGGGATGAGATAGTGATGTGGGGGGGGAAGAGATAGTGATGTGGAATGGATGAGGGAGTGATGTGGGAGGGATGAGATAGTGATCTGGGATGTGGGAGAGATGAGATAGTGATGTGGGATGTGGGGGGCGGATGAGATAGTGATGTGGGATGTGGAAGGGATGAGATTGTGATGTGGGATGTGGGGTGTATGAGATAGTGATGTGGGATGTGGGGGGGATGAGATAGTGATATGGGATGTGGGGGGGGGGGTGTGATAGTGACGTGGGATGTCGGGGGGATGAGATAGTGATGTGGAACGTAAGGGGGATGAGATAGTGATGTGGGATGTGGGGGGGATGAGATAGTGATGTGTGATGTGGGAGGGATGAGATATTGATGTGGGATGTGGGGGGGATGAGATTGTGATGTGGGATGTGGGAGGGATGAGATAGTGATGTGGTAGGGATGAGATAGTGATGTGGGATGTGGGGGGGTGAGATAGTGATGTGGGATGTGGGAGCGATGAGATAATGATGTGGGATGTGGTAGGGGGATGAGATAGTGATGTGGGATGTGGGAGGGATGAGATAGTGATGTGGTAGGGATGAGATAGTGATGTGGGATGTGGGGGGGATGAGATAGTGATGTGGAACGTAAGGGGGATGAGATAGTGATGTGGGATGTGGGGGGATGAGATAGTGATGTGTGATGTGGTAGGGATGAGATATTGATGTGGGATGTGGGGGGGATGAGATTGTGATGTGGGATGTGGGAGGGATGAGATAGTGATGTGGGATGTGGGAGGGATGAGATAGTGATGTGGGATGTGGGGGGGTGAGATAGTGATGTGGGATGAGGGAGCGATGAGATAATGATGTGGGATGTGGTAGGGGGATGAGATAGTGATGTGGGATGTGGGGGGGATGAGATAGTGATGTGGGATGTGGAAGGAATGAGATAGTGATGTGGGATGTGGGAGGGATGAGATAGTGATGTGGGATGTGGGGGGGATGAGATAGTGATGTGGGATGTGGGGGGGGGTGGGATAGTGGTATGGGATGGGGGGGTGAGATAGTGATGTGGGATGTGGGAGCGATGAGATAATGATGTGGGATGTGGTAGGGGGATGAGATAGTGATGTGGGATGTGGGGTGGGGGGTGAGATAGTGATGTGGGAGGGATGAGGTAGTGATGTGGGATGTGGGAGGGATGAGATAGTGATGTGGGGGGGGAAGAGATAGTGATGTGGAATGGATGAGGGAGTGATGTGGGAGGGATGAGATAGTGATCTGGGATGTGGGAGAGATGAGATAGTGATGTGGGATGTGGGGGGCGGATGAGATAGTGATGTGGGATGTGGAAGGGATGAGATCGTGATGTGGAATGTGGGGTGTATGAGATAGTGATGTGGGATGTGGGGGGGATGAGATAGTGATATGGGATGTGGGGGGGGGTGTGATAGTGACGTGGGATGTCGGGGGGATGAGATAGTGATGTGGAAAGTAAGGGGGATGAGATAGTGATGTGGGATGTGGGGGGGATGAGATAGTGATGTGTGATGTGGGAGGGATGAGATATTGATGTGGGATGTGGGGGGGATGAGATTGTGATGTGGGATGTGGGAGGGATGAGATAGTGATGTGGTAGGGATGAGATAGTGATGTGGGATGTGGGGGGGTGAGATAGTGATGTGGGATGTGGGAGCGATGAGATAATGATGTGGGATGTGGTAGGGGGATGAGATAGTGATGTGGGATGTGGGAGGGATGAGATAGTGATGTGGTAGGGATGAGATAGTGATGTGGGATGTGGGGGGGATGAGATAGTGATGTGGAACGTAAGGGGGATGAGATAGTGATGTGGGATGTGGGGGGATGAGATAGTGATGTGTGATGTGGTAGGGATGAGATATTGATGTGGGATGTGGGGGGGATGAGATTGTGATGTGGGATGTGGGAGGGATGAGATAGTGATGTGGGATGTGGGAGGGATGAGATAGTGATGTGGGATGTGGGGGGGTGAGATAGTGATGTGGGATGAGGGAGCGATGAGATAATGATGTGGGATGTGGTAGGGGGATGAGATAGTGATGTGGGATGTGGGGGGGATGAGATAGTGATGTGGGATGTGGGAGGAATGAGATAGTGATGTGGGATGTGGGAGGGATGAGATAGTGATGTGGGATGTGGGGGGGGTGAGATAGTGATGTGGGATGTGGGGGGGGGGTGGGATAGTGGTATGGGATGGGGGGGTGAGATAGTGATGTGGGATGTGGGAGCGATGAGATAATGATGTGGGATGTGGTAGGGGGATGAGATAGTGATGTGGGATGTGGGGTGGGGGGTGAGATAGTGATGTGGGAGGGATGAGGTAGTGATGTGGGATGTGGGAGGGATGAGATAGTGATGTGGGATGTGGAGGGGGATGAGATAGTGATGTGGAATGGATGAGGTAGTGATGTGGGAGGGATGAGGTCGTGATGTGGGATGTCGGAGGGATGAGATAGTGATGTGGGATGTGGGGGGGGATGAGATAGTGATGTGGAATGGATGAGGTAGTGATGTGGGAGGGATGAGATTGTGATGTGGGATGTGGAAGAGATGAGAAAGTGCTGTGGAATGTGGAAGGGATGAGATCGTGATGTGGGTTTTGGGGGGTTGTGAGATAGTGATGTGGGATATGGGGGGGGATGAGATAGTGATGTGGGATGTGGGGGTGTGTGATAGTGATGTGGGATGTGGGGGGGGGATGAGATAGTGATGGTGGAGGGATGAGGTAGTGATGTGGGATGTGGGAGGGATGAGATAGTGATGTGGGATGTGGGGGGCGGATGAGATAGTGATGTGGGATGTGGAAGGGATGAGATCGTGATGTGGGATGTGGGGGGTATGAGATAGTGATGTGGGATGTGGGGGGGATGAGATAGTGATGTGGGATGTGGGGGGGGGATGAGATACTGATGTGGGATGTGGGGGGGGGGGGTGAGGTAGTGATATGGGATGTGGGGGGGATGAGATAACGATGTGGGATGTAGGGGGGGTGAGATAGTGATATGGGATGTGGGAGGGATGAGATAGTGATGTGGGATGTGGTGGGGGGATGAGATAGTGATGTGGGATGTGGGAGGGATGAGATACTGATGTGGGATGTGGGGGGGGGTGAGATAGTGATGTGGGGGGATGAGATAGTGATGTGGGATGTTGGAGGGATGAGATTGTGATGTGGGATGTGGGAGGGATGAGATAGTGATGTGGGATGTATGGGGGAGGGATGAGATTGTGATGTGCGATGTGGGAGGGATGAGATAGTGATGTAGGATGTGGGGGGATGAGATAGTGATGTGGGATGTGAGGGGTTGAGATCGTGATTTGGGAGGGGGGAGGAGATAGGGATGTCGGATGTGGGAGGGGGGAGGAGATAGGGATGTGGCATGTGGGGGGGATGAGATAGTGATCTGGGATGTGGGTGGGATGAGATAGTGATGTAGGATTTGGGGGGGGGTGAGAGAGTGATGTGGATGTGGGAGGGATGAGATAATGATGTGTGATGTGGTAGGAGATGAGATAGTGATGTGGGATGTGGGGGGGTGAGATAGTGATGTGGGATGTGGGAGGGAAGAGATAGTGATGTGGGATGTGGGGGGATGAGATCGTGATGTGGGATGTGGGAGGGATGAGATAATGATGTGGGATGTGGTAGGGGGATGAGATAGTGATGTGGGATGTGGGGGGGGTGAGATAGTGATGTGGGATGTGGGGGGGGATGTGATAGTGATGAGGGATGTGGGGGGGATGAGGTAGTGATGTGGGATATGGGGGGGGATGAGATAGTGATGTGGGATGAGGGGGGATGAGATCATGATGTGGGATGTGGGGGGGGGTGTTGAGATAGTGATATGCGATGTGGGAGGGATGAAATAGTGATGTGGGAAGTGGGGGGGATGAGATAGTGATGTTGGATGTGGGGGGGGATGAGATAGTGCTGTGGAATGGATGAGGTAGTGATGTGGGAGGGATGAGATAGTGATGTTGGATGTGGGAGAGATGAGATAGTGATGTGGGATGTGGGGAGCGGATGAGATAGTGATATGGGATGTGGAAAGGATGAGGTCGTGATGTGGGAGGGATGAGGTAGTGATGTGGGATGTGGGAGGGATGAGATAGTGATGTGGGATGTGGGGGGGGAAGAGATAGTGATGTGGAATGGATGAGGGAGTGATGTGGGAGGGATGAGATAGTGATGTGGGATGTGGGAGAGATGAGATAGTGATGTGGGATGTGGGGGGGCGGATGAGATAGTGATGTGGGATGTGGAAGGGATGATATCGTGATGTGGGATGTGGGGTGTATGAGATAGTGATGTGGGATGTGGGGGGGATGAGATAGTGATATGGGATGCGGGGGGCGTGGTGTGATAGTGACGTGGGATGTCGGGGGGATGAGATAGTGATGTGGAACGTAAGGGGGATGAGATAGTGATGTGGGATGTGGGGGGGATGAGATAGTGATGTGTGATGTGGGAGGGATGAGATATTGATGTGGGATGTGGGGGGGATGAGAATGTGATGTGGGATGTGGGAGGGATGAGATAGTGATGTGGGATGTGGTAGGGATGAGATAGTGATGTGGGATGTGGGGGGGTGAGATAGTGATGTGGGATGTGGGAGCGATGAGATAATGATGTAGGATGTGGTAGGGGGATGAGATAGTGATGTGGGATGTGGGGGGGATGAGATAGTGATGTGGGATGTGGAAGGGATGAGATAGTGATGTGGGATGTGGGGGGGATGAGATAGTGATGTGGAACGTAAGGGGGATGAGATAGTGATGTGGGATGTGGGGGGGATGAGATAGTGATGTGTGATGTGGGAGGGATGAGATATTGATGTGGGGGGGATGAGATTGTGATGTGGGATGTGGGAGGGATGAGATAGTGATGTGGGATGTGGGAGGGATGAGATAGTGATGTGGGATGTGGGGGGGTGAGATAGTGATGTGGGAGCGATGAGATAATGATGTGGGATGTGGTAGGGGGATGAGATAGTGATGTGGGATGTGGGGGGGATGAGATAGTGATGTGGGATGTGGAAGGGATGAGATAGTGATGTGGGAGGGATGAGATAGTGATGTGGGATGTGGGGGGGATGAGATAGTGATGTGGGGGGGGGTGGGATAGTGGTATGGGATGGGGGGGTGAGATAGTGATGTGGGATGTGGAAGGGATGAGATAGTGATGTGGGATGTGGGAGGGATGAGATAGTGATGTGGGATGTGGGGGGGATGAGATAGTGATGTGGGGGGGGGTGGGATAGTGGTATGGGATGGGGGGGTGAGATAGTGATGTGGGATGTGGGAGCGATGAGATAATGATGTCGGATGTGGTAGGGGGATGAGATAGTGATGTGGGATGTGGGGGGGGGGGGTGAGATAGTGATGTGGGATGTGGGGGGATGAGATAGTGATGTGGGATGTGGGGGGTTGAGATAGTGATGTGGGAGGGGGGAGGAGATAGGGATGTGGCATGTGGGGGGGATGAGAAAGTGATCTGGGATGTTGGTGGGATGTGATAGTGATGTGGTATGTGGGGGGGGGAGTGAGAGAGTGATGTGGATGTGGGACGGATGAGATAATGATGTGGGATGTGGTAGGAGATGAGATAGTGATGTGGGATGTGGGGGGGGGGTGAGATAGTGATGTGGGGGGATGAGACAGTGATGTGGGATGTTGGAGGGATGAGATTGTGATGTGGGATGTGGGAGGGATGAGATAGTGATGTGGGATGTATGGGGGAGGGATGAGATCGTGATGTGGGATGTGGGGGGTATGAGATAGTGATGTGGGATGTGGGGGGGATGAGATAGTGATGTGGGATGTGGGGGGGGGATGAGATACTGATGTGGGATGTGGGGGGGGGGTGAGGTAGTGATATGGGATGTGGGGGGGATGAGATAACGATGTGGGATGTAGGGGGGGTGAGATAGTGATATGGGATGTGGGAGGGATGAGATAGTGATGTGGGATGTGGTGGGGGGATGAGATAGTGATGTGGGATGTGGGAGGGATGAGATACTGATGTGGGATGTGGGGGGGGGTGAGATAGTGATGTGGGGGGATGAGATAGTGATGTGGGATGTTGGAGGGATGAGATTGTGATGTGGGATGTGGGAGGGATGAGATAGTGATGTGGGATGTATGGGGGATGAGATAGTGATGTGGGATGTGAGGGGTTGAGATCGTGATTTGGGAGGGGGGAGGAGATAGGGATGTCGGATGTGGGAGGGGGGAGGAGATAGGGATGTGGCATGTGGGGGGGATGAGATAGTGATCTGGGATGTGGGTGGGATGAGATAGTGATGTAGGATTTGGGGGGGGTGAGAGAGTGATGTGGATGTGGGAGGGATGAGATAATGATGTGGGATGTGGTAGGAGATGAGATAGTGATGTGGGATGTGGGGGGGTGAGATAGTGATGTGGGATGTGGGAGGGATGAGATAGTGATGTGGGATGTGGGGGGATGAGATCGTGATGTGGGATGTGGGAGGGATGAGATAATGATGTGGGATGTGGTAGGGGGATGAGATAGTGATGTGGGATGTGGGGGGGGTGAGATAGTGATGTGGGATGTGGGGGGGGATGTGATAGTGATGAGGGATGTGGGGGGGATGAGATAGTGATGTGGGATATGGGGGGGGATGAGATAGTGATGTGGGATGAGGGGGGATGAGATCATGATGTGGGATGTGGGGGGGGGGGTGTTGAGATAGTGATATGCGATGTGGGAGGGATGAAATAGTGATGTGGGAAGTGGGGGGGATGAGATAGTGATGTTGGATGTGGGGGGGGATGAGATAGTGCTGTGGAATGGATGAGGTAGTGATGTGGGAGGGATGAGATAGTGATGTTGGATGTGGGAGAGATGAGATAGTGATGTGGGATGTGGGGAGCGGATGAGATAGTGATGTGGGATGTGGAAAGGATGAGGTCGTGATGTGGGAGGGATGAGGTAGTGATGTGGGATGTGGGAGGGATGAGATAGTGATGTGGGATGTGGGGGGGGAAGAGATAGTGATGTGGAATGGATGAGGGAGTGATGTGGGAGGGATGAGATAGTGATGTGGGATGTGGGAGAGATGAGATAGTGATGTGGGATGTGGGGGGCGGATGAGATAGTGATGTGGGATGTGGAAGGGATGATATCGTGATGTGGGATGTGGGGTGTATGAGATAGTGATGTGGGATGTGGGGGGGATGAGATAGTGATATGGGATGCGGGGGGCGTGGTGTGATAGTGACGTGGGATGTCGGGGGGATGAGATAGTGATGTGGAACGTAAGGGGGATGAGATAGTGATGTGGGATGTGGGGGGGATGAGATAGTGATGTGTGATGTGGGAGGGATGAGATATTGATGTGGGATGTGGGGGGGATGAGAATGTGATGTGGGATGTGGGAGGGATGAGATAGTGATGTGGGATGTGGTAGGGATGAGATAGTGATGTGGGATGTGGGGGGGTGAGATAGTGATGTGGGATGTGGGAGCGATGAGATAATGATGTGGGATGTGGTAGGGGGATGAGATTGGGATGTGGGGGGGATGAGATAGTGATGTGGGATGTGGAAGGGATGAGATAATGATGTGGGATGTGGGGGGGATGAGATAGTGATGTGGAACGTAAGGGGGATGAGATAGTGATGTGGGATGTGGGGGGGATGAGATAGTGATGTGTGATGTGGGAGGGATGAGATATTGATGTGGGGGGGATGAGATTGTGATGTGGGATGTGGGAGGGATGAGATAGTGATGTGGGATGTGGGAGGGATGAGATAGTGATGTGGGATGTGGGGGGGTGAGATAGTGATGTGGGATGTGGGAGCGATGAGATAATGATGTGGGATGTGGTAGGGGGATGAGATAGTGATGTGGGATGTGGGGGGGATGAGATAGTGATGTGGGATGTGGAAGGGATGAGACAGTGATGTGGGATGTGGGAGGGATGAGATAGTGATGTGGGATGTGGGGGGGATGAGATAGTGATGTGGGGGGGGGGTGGGATAGTGGTATGGGATGGGGGGGTGAGATAGTGATGTGGGATGTGGAAGGGATGAGATAGTGATGTGGGATGTGGGAGGGATGAGATAGTGATGTGGGATGTGGGGGGGATGAGATAGTGATGTGGGGGGGGGGTGGGATAGTGGTATGGGATGGGGGGTGAGATAGTGATGTGGGATGTGGGGGGGCGGTGAGATAGTGATGTGGGATGTGGGGGGGTTGAGATAGTGATGTGGGATGTGAGCGGGATGAGATAGTGATGTAGGATGTGGGGGGATGAGATAGTGATGTGGGATGTGGGGGGTTGAGATAGTGATGTGGGAGGGGGGAGGAGATAGGGATGTGGCATGTGGGGGGGATGAGAAAGTGATCTGGGATGTGGGTGGGATGTGATAGTGATGTGGGATGTGGGGGGGGGGAGTGAGAGAGTGATGTGGATGTGGGACGGATGAGATAATGATGTGGGATGTGGTAGGAGATGAGATAGTGATGTGGGATGTGGGGGGGGGGGTGAGATAGTGATGTGGGGGGATGAGATAGTGATGTGGGATGTTGGAGGGATGAGATTGTGATGTGGGATGTGGGAGGGATGAGATAGTGATGTGGGATGTATGGGGGAGGGATGAGATTGTGATGTGGGATGTGGGAGGGATGAGATAGTGATGTAGGATGTGGGGGGATGAGATAGTGATGTGGGATGTGGGGGGTTGAGATCGTGATGTCGGAGGGGGGAGGAGACAGGGATGTGGGATGTGGGAGGGGGGAGGAGATAGGGATGTGGCATGTGGGGGGGATGAGATAGTGATCTGGGATGTGGGTGGGATGTGATAGTGATGTAGGATTTGGGGGGGGGTGAGAGAGTGATGTGGATGTGGGAGGGATGAGATAATGATGTGGGATGTGGTAGGAGATGAGATAGTGATGTGGGATGTGGGGGGGTGAGATAGTGATGTGGGATGTGGGAGGGATGAGATAGTGATGTGGGATGTGGGGGGATGAGATCGTGATGTGGGATGTGGGAGGGATGAGATAATGATGTGGGATGTGGTAGGGGGATGAGATAGTGATGTGGGATGTGGGGGGGGTGAGATAGTGATGTGGGATGTGGGGGGGGATGTGATAGTGATGAGGGATGTGGGGTGGATGAGATAGTGATGTGGGATATGGGGGGGGATGAGATAGTGATGTGGGATGAGGGGGGATGAGATCATGATGTGGGATGTGGGGGGGATGAAATAGTGATGTGGGATGTGGGGGGGATGAGATAGTGATGTTTGATGTGGGGGGGGATGAGATAGAGCTGTGGAATGGATGAGGTAGTGATGTGGGAGGGATGAGATAGTGATGTTGGATGTGGGAGAGATGAGATAGTGATGTGGGATGTGGGGGGCGGATGAGATAGTGATGTGGGATGTGGAAAGGATGAGGTCGTGATGTGGGAGGGATGAGGTAGTGATGTGGGATGTGGGAGGGATGAGATAGTGATGTGGGATGGGGGGGGGAAGAGATAGTGATGTGGAATGGATGAGGGAGTGATGTGGGAGGGATGAGATAGTGATGTGGGATGTGGGAGAGATGAGATTGTGATGTGGGATGTGGGGGGCGGATGAGATAGTGATGTGGGATGTGGGGGGGATGAGATAGTGATGTGTGATGTGGGAGGGATGAGATATTGATGTGGGATGTGGGGGGGATGAGATTGTGATGTGGGATGTGGGAGGGATGAGATAGTGATGTGGGATGTGGGAGGGATGAGATAGTGATGTGGGATGTGGGGGGGTGAGATAGTGATGTGGGATGTGGGAGCGATGAGATAATGATGTGGGATGTGGTAGGGGGATGAGATAGTGATGTGGGGGGGATGAGATAGTGATGTGGGATGTGGAAGGGATGAGATAGTGATGTGGGATGTGGGAGGGATGAGATAGTGATGTGGGATGTGGGGGGGGATGAGATAGTGATGTGGGGGGGGTGGGATAGTGGTATGGGATGGGGTGGTGAGATAGTGATGTGGGATGTGGGAGCGATGAGATAATGATGTGGGATGTGGTAGGAGATGAGATAGTGATGTGGAACGTAAGGTGGATGAGATAGTGATGTGGGATGTGGGGGGGATGAGATAGTGATGTGTGATGTGGGAGGGATGAGATATTGATGTGGGATGTGGGGGGGATGAGATTGTGATGTGGGAGGGATGAGATAGTGATGTGGGATGTGGGAGGGATGAGATAGTGATGTGGGATGTGGGGGGTGAGATAGTGATGTGGGATGTGGGAGCGATGAGATAATGATGTGGGATGTGGTAGGGGGATGAGATAGTGATGTGGGATGTGGGGGGGATGAGACAGTGATGTGGGATGTGGAAGGGATGAGATAGTGATGTGGGATGTGGGAGGGATGAGATAGTGATGTGGGATGTGGGGGGGATGAGATAGTGATGTGGGATGTGGGGAGGGGGGGGATAGTGGTATGGGATGGGGGGGTGAGATAGTGATGTGGGATGTGGGAGCGATGAGATAATGATGTGGGATGTTGTAGGGGGATGAGATAGTGATGTGGGATGTGGGGGGGGGGGTGAGATAGTGATGTGGGATGTGGGGGGGTTGAGATAGTGATGTGGGATGTGGGAGGGATGAGATAGTGATGTAGGATGTGGGGGGATGAGATAGTGATGTGGGATGTGGGGGGTTGAGATAGTGATGTGGGAGGGGTAGGAGATAGGGATGTGGCATGTGGGGGGGATGAGATAGTGATCTGGGATGTGGGTGGGATGTGATAGTGATGTGGGATGTGGGGGGGGGAGTGAGAGAGTGATGTGGATGTGGGACGGATGAGATAATGATGTGGGATGTGGTAGGAGATGACATAGTGATGTGGGATGTGGGGGGGTTGAGATAGTGATGTGGGATGTGGGAGGGATGAGATAGTGATGTGGGATGTGGGGGGATGAGATTGTGATGTGGGAGGGATGAGATAATGATGTGGGATGTGGTAGGTGGATGAGATAGTGATGTGGGATGTGGGGGGGGTGAGAGAGTGATGTGGGATGTGGGGGGTGGATGAGATAGTGATGTGGGATGTGGGGGGGGATGAGATAGTGATGAGGGATGTGGGGGGGATGAGATAGTGATGTGTGATATGGGGGGGGATGAGATAGTGATGTGGGATGAGGGGGGATGAGATAATGATGTGGGGGGGGGGGTGTTGAGATAGTGATATGGGATGTGGGAGGGATGAAATAGTCATGTGGGATGTGGGGGGATGAGATAGTGATGTTGGATGTGGTGGGGGGATGAGATAGTGACGTGGGATGTGGGAGGGATGAGATAATGATGTGGGATGGGTGGGGGTATGAGATAGTGATGTGGGATGTGGGAGGGATGAGATAATGATGTGGTATGTGGTAGCGGGATGAGATCGTGATGTGGGATGTGGGGGGGAGGGGTGTGATAGTGATGTGGGATGTGGGGGTGATGCGATAGTGATGTGGAATGTGGGAGGGATGAGATAGTGATGTGGGATGTGGGGGGGGATGAGATAGTGCTGTGGAATGGATGAGGTAGTGATGTGGGAGGGATGAGATAGTGATGTTGGATGTGGGAGAGATGAGATAGTGATGTGGGATGTGCGGGGCGGATGAGATAGTGATGTGGGATGTGGAAAGGATGAGGTCGTGATGTGGGAGGGATGAGGTAGTGATGTGGGATGTGGGAGGGATGAGATAGTGATGTGGGATGTGGGGGGGGAAGAGATAGTGATGTGGAATGGATGAGGGAGTGATGTGGGAGGGATGAGATAGTGATGTGGGATGTGGGAGAGATGAGATAGTGATGTGGGATGTGGGGGGCGGATGAGATAGTGATGTGGGATGTGGAAGGGATGAGATCGTGATGTGGGATGTGGGGTGTATGAGATAGTGATGTGGGATGTGGGGGGGATGAGATAGTGATATGGGATGTGGGGGGGCTGGTGTGATAGTGACGTGGGATGTCGGGGGGATGAGATAGTGATGTGGAACGTAAGGGGGATGAGATAGTGATGTGGGATGTGGGGGGGATGAGATAGTGATGTGTGATGTGGGAGGGATGAGATATTGATGTGGGATGTGGGGGGGATGAGATTGTGATGTGGGATGTGGGAGGGATGAGATAGTGATGTGGGATGTGGTAGGGATGAGATAGTGATGTGGGATGTGGGGGGGTGAGATAGTGATGTGGGATGTGGGAGCGATGAGATAATGATGTGGGATGTGGTAGGGGGATGAGATAGTGATGTGGGATGTGGGGGGGATGAGATAGTGATGTGGGATGTGAAAGGGATGAGATAGTGATGTGGGATGTGGGGGGGATGAGATAGTGATGTGGAACGTAAGGGGGATGAGATAGTGATGTGGGATGTGGGGGGGATGAGATAGTGATGTGTGATGTGGGAGGGATGAGATATTGATGTGGGATGTGGGGGGGATGAGATTGTGATGTGGATTGTGGGAGGGATGAGATAGTGATGTGGGATGTGGGAGGGATGAGATAGTGATGTGGGATGTGGGGGGGTGAGATAGTGATGTGGGATGTGGGAGCGATGAGATAATGATGTGGGATGTGGTAGGGGGATGAGATAGTGATGTGGGATGTGGGGGGGTGAGATAGTGATGTGGGATGTGGAAGGGATGAGATAGTGATGTGGGTTGTGGGGGGGATGAGATAGTGATGTGGGATGTGGGGGGGATGAGATAGTGATGTGGGATGTGGGGGGGGTTGTGGGATAGTGGTATGGGATGGGGGGGTGAGATAGTGATGTGGGATGTGGGAGCGATGAGATAATGATGTGGGATGTGGGGGGGTGAGATAGTGATGTGGGATGTGGGAGCGATGAGGTAATGATGTGGGATGTGGTAGGTGGATGAGATAGTGATGTGAGATGTGGAAGGGATGAGGTAGAGATGTGGGAGGGATGAGATCGTGATGTGGGATGTGAAAGGGATGAGGTAGTGATGTGGGAGGGATGAGGTAGTGATGTGGGATGTGGGAGGGATGAGATAGTAATGTGGGGTGGGATGAGATTGTGATGTGGAATGGATGAGGTAGTGATGTGGGAGGGATGAGGTAGTGATGTGGGATGTGGGAGGGATGAGATAGTGATGTGGGATGTGGGGGGGGATAAGATAGTGATGTGGAATGGATGAGGTAGTGATGTGGGAGGGATGAGATTGTGATGTGGGATGTGGACGAGATGAGAAAGTGATGTGGGATGTGGAAGGGATGAGATCGTGATGTGGGTTTTGGGGGGTTGTGAGATAGTAATGTGGGATATGGGGGGGATGAGATAGTGATGTGGGATGTGGGGGTGTGTGATAGCGATGTGGGATGTGGGGGGGGGATGAGTTAGTGATGTGGGACGTAAGGGGGATGAGATAGTGATGTGGGATGTGGGGGGGATGAGATAGTGATGTGTGATGTCGGAGGGATGAGATATTGATGTGGGATGTGTGGGGGGATGAGATTGTGATGTGGGATGTGGGAGGGATGAGATAGTGATGTGGGATGTGGGGGGGGATGAGAGAGTGATGTGGGATGTGGGAGCGATGAGATAATGATGTGGGATGTGGTAGGGGGATGAGATAGTGATGGTGGAGGGATGAGGTAGTGATGTGGGATGTGGGAGGGATGAGATAGTGATGTGGGATGTGGGGGGCGGATGAGATAGTGATGTGGGATGTGGAAGGGATGAGATCGTGATGTGGGATGTGGGGGGTATGAGATAGTGATGTGGGATGTGGGGGGGATGAGATAGTGATGTGGGATGTGGGGGGGGGATGAGATACTGATGTGGGATGTGCGGGCTGGGGGTGAGATAGTGATATGGGATGTGGGGGGGATGAGATAACGATGTGGGATGTGGTGGGGGGAAGAGATAGTGATGTGGGATGTGCGGGGTGGGGGTGAGATAGTGATATGGGATGTGGGAGGGATGAGATAGTGATGTGGGATGTGGTGGGGGGAAGAGATAGTGATGTGGGATGTGGGAGGGATGAGATACTGATGTGGGATGTGGGGGGGGGGTGAGATAGTGATGTGGGGGGATGAGACAGTGATGTGGGATGTTGGAGGGATGAGATTGTAATGTGGGATGTGGGAGGGATGAGATAGTGATGTGGGATGTATGGGGGAGGGATGAGATTGTGATGTGGGATGTGGGAGGGATGAGATAGTGATGTAGGATGTGGGGGGATGATATAGTCATGTGGGATGTGGGGGGTTGAGATCGTGATGTGGGAGGGGGGAGGAGATAGGGATGTGGGATGTGGGAGGGGGAGGAGATAGGGATGTGGCATGTGGGGGGGATGAGATAGTGATCTGGGATGTGGGTGGGATGTGATAGTGATGTAGGATGTGGGGGGGGGGTGAGAGAGTGATGTGGATGTGCGAGGGATGAGATAATGATGTGGGATGTGGTAGGAGATGAGATAGTGATGTGGGATGTGGGGGGGTGAGATAGTGATGTGGGATGTGGGAGGGATGAGATAGTGATGTGGGATGTGGGGTGATGAGATCGTGATGTGGGATGTGGGAGGGATGAGATAATGATGTGGGATGTGGTAGGGGGATGAGATAGTGATGTGGGATGTGGGGGGGGTGAGATAGTGATGTGGGATGTGGAGGGGGATGTGATAGTAATGAGGGATGTGGGGGGGATGAGATAGTGATGTGGGATATGGGGGGGGATGAGATAGTGATGTGGGATGAGGGGGGATGAGATAATGATGTGGGATGTGGGGGGGGGTTTTGAGATAGTGATATGCGACGTGGGAGGGATGAAATAGTGATGTGGGATGTGGGGGGGATGAGATAGTGATGTTGGATGTGGTGGGGGGATGAGATAGCGACGTGGGATGTGGGGGGGATGAGATAATGATGTGGGATGGGGGGGGGAATGAGATAGTGATGTGGGATGTGGGAGGGATGAGATAATGATGTGGTATGTGGTAGCGGGGTGAGATAGTGATGTGGGATGTGGGGGGGGGGTGAGATAGTGATGTGGGATGTGGGGGGGGATGAGATAGTGATGTGGAATGTGGGAGGGATGAGATAGTGATGTGCGATGTGGGGGGGGATGAGATAGTGCTGTGGAATGGATGAGGTAGTGATGTGGGAGGGATGAGATAGTGATGTGGGATGTGGGGTGGATGAGATAGTGATGTGGGGTGTGAAAGGGATGAGGTAGTGATGTGGGAGGGATGAGGTAGTGATGTGGGATGTGGGAGGTATGAGATAGTGATGTGGGATGTGGGGGGGGATGAAATAGTGATGTGGAATGGATGAGGTAGTGATGTGGGAGGATTGAGATTGTGATGTGGGATGTGGAAGAGATGAGATAGTGATGTGGGATGTGGGGGGCGGATGAGATAGTGATGTGGGATGTGGAAGGGATGAGATCGTGATGTTCGTTGTGGGGGGGTGTGAGATAGTGATGTGGGATGTGGGGGGGGATGAGATAGTGATGTGGGATGTGGGGGGGTGTGATAGTGATGTGGGATGTGGGGGGGGGGCTGAGTTAGTGATGTGGGACGTAAGGGGGATGAGATAGTGATGTGGGATGTGGGGGGGATGAGATAGTGATGTGTGATGTGGGAGGGATGAGATATTGATGTGGGATGTGTGGGGGGATGAGATTGTGATGTGGGAGGGATGAGATAGTGATGTGGGATGTGGGAGGGATGAGATAGTGATGTGGGATGTGGGGGGGGGATGAGAGAGTGATGTGGGATGTGGGAGCGATGAGATAATGATGTGGGATGTGGTAGGGGGATGAGATAGTGATGTGGGAGGGATGAGGTAGTCATGTGGGATGTGGGAGGGATGAGATAGTGATGTGGGATGTGGGGGGGGAAGAGATAGTGATGTGGAATGGATGAGGTAGTAATGTGGGAGGGATGAGATAGTGATGTGGGATGTGGGAGAGATGAGATAGTGATGTGGGATGTGGGGGGCGGATGAGATAGTGATGTGGGATGTGGAAGGGATGAGATCGTGATGTGGGATGTGGGGGTTATGAGATAGTGATGTGGGATGTGGGGGGGATGAGATAGTGATGTGGGATGTGGGGGGGATGAGATACTGATGTGGGATGTGGGGGGGGGTGAGATAGTGATAAGGGATGTGAGGGGGATGAGATAATGATGTGGGATGTAGGGGGGGTGAGATAGTGATATGGAATGTGGGAGGGATGAGATAGTGATGTGGGATGTGGTGGGGGGATGAGATAGTGATGTGGGATGTGGGAGGGATGAGATACTGCTGTGGGATGTGGGGGGGGGGTGAGATAGTGATGTGGGGGGATGAGATAGTGATGTGGGATGTTGGAGGGATGAGATTGTGATGTGGGATGTGCGAGGGATGAGATAGTGATGTGGGATGTGGGGGGGAGGGATGAGATTGTGATGTGGGATGTGGGAGGGATGAGATAGTGATGTAGGATGTGGGGGGATGAGATAGTGATGTGGGATGTGGGGGGTTGAGATAGTGATGTGGGAGGGGGAGGAGATAGGGATGTGGGATGTGGGAGGGGGGAGGAGATAGGGATGTGGCATGTGGGGGGTATGAGATAGTGATCTGGGATGTGGGTGGGATGTGATAGTGATGTGGGATGTGGGGGGGGAGTGAGAGAGTGATGTGGATGTGGGAGGGATGAGATAATGATGTGGGATGTGGTAGGAGATGAGATAGTGATGTGGGATGTGGGGGGGTGAGATAGTGATGTGGGATGTGGGAGGGATGAGATAGTGATGTGGGATGTGGGGGGATGAGATCGTGATGTGGGATGTGGGAGGGATGAGATAATGATGTGGGATGTGGTAGGGGGATGAGATAGTGATGTGGGATGTGGGGGGGGGTGAGAGAGTGATGTGGGATGTGGGGGGGATGAGATAGTGATGTGGGATGTGGGGGGGGGGGATGAGATAGTGATGAGGGATGTGGGGGGGATGAGATAGAGATGTGGGATATGGGGGGGGATGAGATAGTGATGTGGGATGAGGGGGGATGAGATAATGATGTGGGATGTGGGGGGGATGAGATAGTGATGTGGGATGTGGGAGGGATGAGATAATGATGTGGTAGCGGGATGAGATAGTGATGTGGGGGGGTGAGATAGTGATGTGGGATGTGGGGGGGGGATGCGATAGTGATTTGGAATGTGGGAGGGATGAGATAGTGATGTGGGATGTGGGGGGGGATGAGATTGTGCTGTGGAATGGATGAGGTAGTGATGTGGGAGGGATGAGATAGTGATGTGGGATGTGGGAGAGATGAGATAGTGATGTGGGATGTGGGGGGCGGATGAGATAGTGATGTGGGATGTGGAAGGGATGAGGTCGTGATGTGGGAGGGATGAGGTAGTGATGTGGGATGTGGGAGGGATGAGATAGTGATGTGGGATGTGGGGGGGGGAAGAGATAGTGATGTGGAATGGATGAGGTAGTGATGTGGGAGGGATGAGATAGTGATGTGGGATGTGGGAGAGATGAGATAGTGATGTGGGATGTGGGGGGCGGATGAGATAGTGATGTGGGATGTGGAAGGGATGAGATCGTGATGTGGGATGTGGGGTGTATGAGATAGTGATGTGGGATGTGGGGGGATGAGATACTGATGTGGGATGTGAGGGGGGCGCTGAGATAGTGATATGGGATGGTGGGAGGGATGAGATAATGATGTGGGATGTAGGGGGGTGAGATAGTGATATGGGATGTGGGAGGGATGAGATAGTGATGTGGGATGTGGTGGGGGGATGAGATAGTGATGTGGGATGTGGGAGGGATGAGATTGTGATGTAGGATGTGGGGGGATGAGATAGTGATGTGGGATGTTGGAGGGATGAGATTGTGATGTGGGATGTGCGAGGGATGAGATAGTGATGTGGGATGTGGGGGGGAGGGATGAGATTGTGATGTGGGATGTGGGGGGGATGAGATAGTGATGTAGGATGTGGGGGGATGAGATAGTGATGTGGGATGTGGGGGGTTGAGATAGTGATGTGAGAGGGGGGAGGAGATAGGGATGTGGGAGGGGGGAGGAGATAGGGATGTGGCATGTGGGGGGGATGAGATAGTGATCTGGGATGTGGGTGGGATGTGATAGTGATGTGGGATGTGGGGGGGGGGGGGTGAGAGAGTGATGTGGATGTGGGAGGGATGAGATAATGATGTGGGAAGTGGTAGGAGATGAGATAGTGATGTGGGATGTGGGGGGGGTGAGATAGTGATGTGGGATGTGGGAGGGATGAGATAATGATGAGGGATGTGGTAGGGGGATGAGATAGTGATGTGGGATGTGGGGGGGTTGAGAGAGTGATGTGGGATGTGGGGGGGGATGAGATAGTGATGTGGGATGTGGGGGGGGGATGAGATAGTGATGAGGGATGTGGGGGGGATGAGATAGTGATGTGGGAAATGGGGTTGAGATAGTGATGTGGGATGAGGGGGGATGAGATAATGATGTGGGAAATGGGGGGGTTGAGATAGTGATGTGGGATGAGGGGGGATGAGATCGTGATGTGGGATGTGGGAGGGATGAGATAATGATGTGGGATGTGGGAGGGATGAGATAGTGATGTGGGATGTGGGGGGATGAGATCGTGATGTGGGATGTGGGAGGGATGAGATAATGATGTGCGATGTGGTAGGGGGATGAGATAGTGATGTGGGATGTGGGGGGGTTGAGAGAGTGATGTGGGATGTGGGGGGGATGAGATAGTGATGTGGGATGTGGGGGGGGATGAGATAGTGATGAGGGATGTGGGGGGGATGAGCTAGTGATGTGGGAAATGGGGGGGTTGAGATAGTGATGTGGGATGAGGGGGGATGAGATAATGATGTGGGATGTGGGGGGGGGTGTTGAGATAGTGATATGGGATGTGGGAGGGATGAAATAGTCATGTGGGATGTGGGGGGGATGAGATAGTGATGTTGGATGTGGTGGGGGGATGAGATAGTGACGTGGGATGTGGGGGGGATGAGATAATGATGTGGGATGGGGGGGGGGGATGAGATAGTGATGTGGGATGTGGGAGGGATGAGATAATGATGTGGTATGTGGTAGCGGGATGAGATAGTGATGTGGGGGGGGTGAGATAGTGATGTGGGATGTGGGGAGGGATGCGATAGTGATGTCGAATGTGGGAGGGATGAGATAGTGATGTGGGATGTGGGGGGGGATGAGATAGTGCTGTGGAATGGATGAGGTAGTGATGTGGGAGGGATGAGATAGTGATGTGGGATGTGGGAGAGATGAGATAGTGATGTGGGATGTGGGGGGCGGATGAGATAGTGATGTGGGATGTGGAAGGGATGAGGTTGTGATGTGGGAGGGATGAGGTAGTGATGTGGGATGTGGGAGGGATGAGATAGTGATGTGGGATGTGGGGTGGAAGAGATAGTGATGTGGAATGGATGAGGTAGTGATGTGGGAGGGATGAGATAGTGATGTGGGATGTGGGAGAGATGAGATAGTGATGTGGGATGTGGGGGGCGGATGAGATAGTGATGTGGGATGTGGAAGGGATGAGATCGTGATGTGGGATGTGGGGTGTATGAGATAGTGATGTGGGATGTGGGGGGGATGAGATAGTGATGTGGGATGTGGGGGGGTGTGTGATAGTGACGTGGGATGTGGGGGGGATGAGATAGTGATGTGGAACGTAAGGGGGATGAGATAGTGATGTGGGATGAGGGGGGATGAGATAATGATGTGGGATGTGGGGGGGGTTTTGAGATAGTGATATGCGACGTGGGAGGGATGAAATAGTGATGTGGGATGTGGGGGGGATGAGATAGTGATGTTGGATGTGGTGGGGGGATGAGATAGCGACGTGGGATGTGGGGGGGATGAGATAATGATGTGGGATGGGGGGGGAATGAGATAGTGATGTGGGATGTGGGAGGGATGAGATAATGATGTGGTATGTGGTAGCGGGGTGAGATAGTGATGTGGGATGTGGGGGGGGGTGAGATAGTGATGTGGGATGTGGGGGGGGATGAGATAGTGATGTGGAATGTGGGAGGGATGAGATAGTGATGTGCGATGTGGGGGGGGATGAGATAGTGATGTGGGGTGTGAAAGAGATGAGGTAGTGATGTGGGAGGGATGAGGTAGTGATGTGGGATGTGGGAGGGATGAGATAGTGATGTGGGATGTGGGGGGGGATGAAATAGTGATGTGGAATGGATGAGGTAGTGATGTGGGAGGATTGAGATTGTGATGTGTGATGTGGAAGAGATGAGATAGTGATGTGGGATGTGGGGGGCGGATGAGATAGTGATGTGGGATGTGGAAGGGATGAGATCGTGATGTTCGTTGTGGGGGGGGGGTGAGATAGTGATGTGGGATGTGGGGGGGGATGAGATAGTGATGTGGGATGTGGGGGGGTGTGATAGTGATGTGGGATGTGGGGGGGGGCTGAGTTAGTGATGTGGGACGTAAGGGGGATGAGATAGTGATGTGGGATGTGGGGGGGATGAGATAGTGATGTGTGATGTGGGAGGGATGAGATATTGATGTGGGATGTGTGGGGGGATGAGATTGTGATGTGGGAGGGATGAGATAGTGATGTGGGATGTGGGAGGGATGAGATAGTGATGTGGGATGTGGGGGGGGGGATGAGAGAGTGATGTGGGATGTGGGAGCGATGAGATAATGATGTGGGATGTGGTAGGGGGATGAGATAGTGATGTGGGAGGGATGAGGTAGTCATGTGGGATGTGGGAGGGATGAGATAGTGATGTGGGATGTGGGGGGGGAAGAGATAGTGATGTGGAATGGATGAGGTAGTAATGTGGGAGGGATGAGATAGTGATGTGGGATGTGGGAGAGATGAGATAGTGATGTGGGATGTGGGGGGCGGATGAGATAGTGATGTGGGATGTGGAAGGGATGAGATCGTGATGTGGGATGTGGGGGTTATGAGATAGTGATGTGGGATGTGGGGGGGATGAGATAGTGATGTGGGATGTGGGGGGGATGAGATACTGATGTGGGATGTGGGGGGGGGGGTGAGATAGTGATAAGGGATGTGAGGGGGATGAGATAATGATGTGGGATGTAGGGGGGGTGAGATAGTGATATGGGATGTGGGAGGGATGAGATAGTGATGTGGGATGTGGTGGGGGGATGAGATAGTGATGTGGGATGTGGGAGGGATGAGATACTGATGTGGGATGTGGGGGGGGTGAGATAGTGATGTGGGGGGATGAGATAGTGATGTGGGATGTTGGAGGGATGAGATTGTGATGTGGGATGTGCGAGGGATGAGATAGTGATGTGGGATGTGGGGGGGAGGGATGAGATTGTGATGTGGGATGTGGGAGGGATGAGATAGTGATGTAGGATGTGGGGGGATGAGATAGTGATGTGGGATGTGGGGGGTTGAGATCGTGATGTGGGAGGGGGGAGGAGATTGGGATGTGGGATGTGGGAGGGGGAGGAGATAGGGATGTGGCATGTGGGGGGGATGAGATAGTGATCTGGGATGTGGGTGGGATGTGATAGTGATGTAGGATGTGGGGGGGGGGGTGAGAGAGTGATGTGGATGTGGGAGGGATGAGATAATGATGTGGGATGTGGTAGGAGATGAGATAGTGATGTGGGATGTGGGGGGGTGAGATAGTGATGTGGGATGTGGGAGGGATGAGATAGTGATGTGGGATGTGGGGTGATGAGATCGTGATGTGGGATGTGGGAGGGATGAGATAATGATGTGGGATGTGGTAGGGGGATGAGATAGTGATGTGGGATGTGGGGGGGGTGAGATAGTGATGTGGGATGTGGGGGGGGATGTGATAGTGATGAGGGATGTGGGGGGGATGAGATAGTGATGTGGGATATGGGGGGGGATGAGATAGTGATGTGGGATGAGGGGGGATGAGATAATGATGTGGGGGGGGGGTTTTGAGATAGTGATATGCGACGTGGGAGGGATGAAATAGTGATGTGGGATGTGGGGGGGATGAGATAGTGATGTTGGATGTGGTGGGGGGATGAGATAGCGACGTGGGATGTGGGGGGGATGAGATAATGATGTGGGATGGGGGGGGGAATGAGATACTGATGTGGGATGTGGGAGGGATGAGATAATGATGTGGTATGTGGTAGCGGGGTGAGATAGTGATGTGGGATGTGGGGGGGGGTGAGATAGTGATGTGGGATGTGGGGGGGGATGAGATAGTGATGTGGAATGTGGGAGGGATGAGATAGTGATGTGCGATGTGGGGGGGGATGAGATAGTGCTGTGGAATGGATGAGGTAGTGATGTGGGAGGGATGAGATAGTGATGTGGGATGTGGGGTGGATGAGATAGTGATGTGGGGTGTGAAAGGGATGAGGTAGTGATGTGGGAGGGATGAGGTAGTGATGTGGGATGTGGGAGGGATGAGATAGTGATGTGGGATGTGGGGGGGGATGAAATAGTGATGTGGAATGGATGAGGTAGTGATGTGGGAGGATTGAGATTGTGATGTGGGATGTGGAAGAGATGAGATAGTGATGTGGGATGTGGGGGGCGGATGAGATAGTGATGTGGGATGTGGAAGGGATGAGATCGTGATGTTCGTTGTGGGGGGGTGTGAGATAGTGATGTGGGATGTGGGGGGGGATGAGATAGTGATGTGGGATGTGGGGGGGTGTGATAGTGATGTGGGATGTGGGGGGGGGCTGAGTTAGTGATGTGGGACGTAAGGGGGATGAGATAGTGATGTGGGATGTGGGGGGGATGAGATAGTGATGTGTGATGTGGGAGGGATGAGATATTGATGTGGGATGTGTGGGGGGATGAGATTGTGATGTGGGAGGGATGAGATAGTGATGTGGGATGTGGGAGGGATGAGATAGTGATGTGGGATGTGGGGGGGGGATGAGAGAGTGATGTGGGATGTGGGAGCGATGAGATAATGATGTGGGATGTGGTAGGGGGATGAGATAGTGATGTGGGAGGGATGAGGTAGTCATGTGGGATGTGGGAGGGATGAGATAGTGATGTGGGATGTGGGGGGGGAAGAGATAGTGATGTGGAATGGATGAGGTAGTAATGTGGGAGGGATGAGATAGTGATGTGGGATGTGGGAGAGATGAGATAGTGATGTGGGATGTGGGGGGCGGATGAGATAGTGATGTGGGATGTGGAAGGGATGAGATCGTGATGTGGGATGTGGGGGTTATGAGATAGTGATGTGGGATGTGGGGGGGATGAGATAGTGATGTGGGATGTGGGGGGGATGAGATACTGATGTGGGATGTGGGGGGGGGGGGGTGAGATAGTGATAAGGGATGTGAGGGGGATGAGATAATGATGTGGGATGTAGGGGGGGTGAGATAGTGATATGGAATGTGGGAGGGATGAGATAGTGATGTGGGATGTGGTGGGGGGATGAGATAGTGATGTGGGATGTGGGAGGGATGAGATACTGATGTGGGATGTGGGGGGGGGGTGAGATAGTGATGTGGGGGGATGAGATAGTGATGTGGGATGTTGGAGGGATGAGATTGTGATGTGGGATGTGCGAGGGATGAGATAGTGATGTGGGATGTGGGGGGGAGGGATGAGATTGTGATGTGGGATGTGGGAGGGATGAGATAGTGATGTAGGATGTGGGGGGATGAGATAGTGATGTGGGATGTGGGGGGTTGAGATAGTGATGTGGGAGGGGGAGGAGATAGGGATGTGGGATGTGGGAGGGGGGAGGAGATAGGGATGTGGCATGTGGGGGGTATGAGATAGTGATCTGGGATGTGGGTGGGATGTGATAGTGATGTGGGATGTGGGGGGGGAGTGAGAGAGTGATGTGGATGTGGGAGGGATGAGATAATGATGTGGGATGTGGTAGGAGATGAGATAGTGATGTGGGATGTGGGGGGGTGAGATAGTGATGTGGGATGTGGGAGGGATGAGATAGTGATGTGGGATGTGGGGGGATGAGATCGTGATGTGGGATGTGGGAGGGATGAGATAATGATGTGGGATGTGGTAGGGGGATGAGATAGTGATGTGGGATGTGGGGGGGGTGAGAGAGTGATGTGGGATGTGGGGGGGATGAGATAGTGATGTGGGATGTGGGGGGGGGGATGAGATAGTGATGAGGGATGTGGGGGGGATGAGATAGAGATGTGGGATATGGGGGGGGATGAGATAGTGATGTGGGATGAGGGGGGATGAGATAATGATGTGGGATGTGGGGGGGATGAGATAGTGATGTGGGATGTGGGAGGGATGAGATAATGATGTGGTAGCGGGATGAGATAGTGATGTGGGGGGGTGAGATAGTGATGTGGGATGTGGGGGGGGGATGCGATAGTGATTTGGAATGTGGGAGGGATGAGATAGTGATGTGGGATGTGGGGGGGGATGAGATTGTGCTGTGGAATGGATGAGGTAGTGATGTGGGAGGGATGAGATAGTGATGTGGGATGTGGGAGAGATGAGATAGTGATGTGGGATGTGGGGGGCGGATGAGATAGTGATGTGGGATGTGGAAGGGATGAGGTCGTGATGTGGGAGGGATGAGGTAGTGATGTGGGATGTGGGAGGGATGAGATAGTGATGTGGGATGTGGGGGGGGGAAGAGATAGTGATGTGGAATGGATGAGGTATTGATGTGGGAGGGATGAGATAGTGATGTGGGATGTGGGGGGCGGATGAGATAGTGATGTGGGATGTGGAAGGGATGAGATCGTGATGTGGGATGTGGGGTGTATGAGATAGTGATGTGGGATGTGGGGGGATGAGATACTGATGTGGGATGTGAGGGGGGCGCTGAGATAGTGATATGGGATGGTGGGAGGGATGAGATAATGATGTGGGATGTAGGGGGGTGAGATAGTGATATGGGATGTGGGAGGGATGAGATAGTGATGTGGGATGTGGTGGGGGGATGAGATAGTGATGTGGGATGTGGGAGGGATGAGATTGTGATGTAGGATGTGGGGGGATGAGATAGTGATGTGGGATGTTGGAGGGATGAGATTGTGATGTGGGATGTGCGAGGGATGAGATAGTGATGTGGGATGTGGGGGGGAGGGATGAGATTGTGATGTGGGATGTGGGGGGGATGAGATAGTGATGTAGGATGTGGGGGGATGAGATAGTGATGTGGGATGTGGGGGGTTGAGATAGTGATGTGAGAGGGGGGAGGAGATAGGGATGTGGGAGGGGGGAGGAGATAGGGATGTGGCATGTGGGGGGGATGAGATAGTGATCTGGGATGTGGGTGGGATGTGATAGTGATGTGGGATGTGGGGGGGGGGGTGAGAGAGTGATGTGGATGTGGGAGGGATGAGATAATGATGTGGGAAGTGGTAGGAGATGAGATAGTGATGTGGGATGTGGGGGGGGTGAGATAGTGATGTGGGATGTGGGAGGGATGAGATAGTGATGTGGGATGTGGGGGGATGAGATCGTGATGTGGGATGTGGGAGGGATGAGATAATGATGAGGGATGTGGTAGGGGGATGAGATAGTGATGTGGGATGTGGGGGGGTTGAGAGAGTGATGTGGGATGTGGGGGGGGATGAGATAGTGATGTGGGATGTGGGGGGGGGATGAGATAGTGATGAGGGATGTGGGGGGGATGAGATAGTGATGTGGGAAATGGGGTTGAGATAGTGATGTGGGATGAGGGGGGATGAGATAATGATGTGGGAAATGGGGGGGTTGAGATAGTGATGTGGGATGAGGGGGGATGAGATTGTGATGTGGGATGTGGGAGGGATGAGATAATGATGTGGGATGTGGGAGGGATGAGATAGTGATGTGGGATGTGGGGGGATGAGATCGTGATGTGGGATGTGGGAGGGATGAGATAATGATGTGGGATGTGGTAGGGGGATGAGATAGTGATGTGGGATGTGGGGGGGTTGAGAGAGTGATGTGGGATGTGGGGGGGGATGAGATAGTGATGTGGGATGTGGGGGGGGATGAGATAGTGATGAGGGATGTGGGGGGGATGAGCTAGTGATGTGGGAAATGGGGGGGTTGAGATAGTGATGTGGGATGAGGGGGGATGAGATAATGATGTGGGATGTGGGGGGGGTGTTGAGATAGTGATATGGGATGTGGGAGGGATGAAATAGTCATGTGGGATGTGGGGGGGATGAGATAGTGATGTTGGATGTGGTGGGGGGATGAGATAGTGACGTGGGATGTGGGGGGGATGAGATAATGATGTGGGATGGGGGGGGGGATGAGATAGTGATGTGGGATGTGGGAGGGATGAGATAATGATGTGGTATGTGGTAGCGGGATGAGATAGTGATGTGGGGGGGGTGAGATAGTGATGTGGGATGTGGGGGGGGATGCGATAGTGATGTCGAATGTGGGAGGGATGAGATAGTGATGTGGGATGTGGGGGGGGATGAGATAGTGCTGTGGAATGGATGAGGTAGTGATGTGGGAGGGATGAGATAGTGATGTGGGATGTGGGAGAGATGAGATAGTGATGTGGGATGTGGGGGGCGGATGAGATAGTGATGTGGGATGTGGAAGGGATGAGGTTGTGATGTGGGAGGGATGAGGTAGTGATGTGGGATGTGGGAGGGATGAGATAGTGATGTGGGATGTGGGGTGGAAGAGATAGTGATGTGGAATGGATGAGGTAGTGATGTGGGAGGGATGAGATAGTGATGTGGGATGTGGGAGAGATGAGATAGTGATGTGGGATGTGGGGGGCGGATGAGATAGTGATGTGGGATGTGGAAGGGATGAGATCGTGATGTGGGATGTGGGGTGTATGAGATAGTGATGTGGGATGTGGGGGGGATGAGATAGTGATGTGGGATGTGGGGGGGTGTGTGATAGTGACGTGGGATGTGGGGGGGATGAGATAGTGATGTGGAACGTAAGGGGGATGAGATAGTGATGTGGGATGTGGGGGGGATGAGATAGTGATGTGTGATGTGGGAGGGATGAGATATTGATGTGGGATGTGGGGGGTAAGATAGTGATGTGGGATGTGGGAGCGATGAGATAATGATGTGGGATGTGGTAGGGGGATGAGATAGTGATGTGGGATGTGGGGGGGATGAGATAGTGATGTGGGATTTGGAAGGGATGAGATAGTGAGGTGGGATGTGGGAGGGATGAGATAGTGATGTGGGATGTGGGGGGGATGAGATAGTGATGTGGGATGTGGGGGGGGTGGGATAGTGGTATGGGATGGGGGGGTGAGATAGTGATGTGGGATGTGGGAGCGATGAGATAATGATGTGGGATGTGGTAGGGGGATGAGATAGTGATGTGGGATGTGGGGGGGTGGGATAGTGGTATGGGATGGGGGGGTGAGATAGTGATGTGGGATGTGGGAGCGATGAGATAATGATGTGGGATGTGGTAGGGGGATGAGATAGTGATGTGGGATGTGGGGAGGGGGGTGAGATAGTGATGTGGGATGTGGGGGGGTTGAGATAGTGCTGTGGGATGTGGAAGGAATGAGATAGTGATGTGGGTTGTGGGAGGGATGAGATAGTGATGTGGGATGTGGGGGGGATGAGATAGTGATGTGGGATGTGGAAGGGATGAGATAGTGATGTGGGATGTGGGGGGGGGGGGATGAGATAGTGATGTGAGATGTGGAAGGGATGAGGTAGAGATGTGGGAGGGATGAGATCGTGATATGGGATGTGAAAGGGATGAGGTAGTGATGTGGGAGGGATGAGGTAGTGATGTGGGATGTGGGAGGGATGAGATAGTGATGTGGGATGTGGGGGGGGGATGAGATAGTGATGTGGAATGGATGAGGTAGTGATGTGGCAGGGATGAGATTGTGATGTGGGATGTGGAAGAGATGAGATAGTGATGTGGGATGTGGGGGGCGGATGAGATAGTGATGTGGAATGTGGAAGGGATCAGATCGTGATGTGGGTTGTGGGGGGGTGTGAGATAGTGATGTGGGATGTGGGGGGGGATGAGATAGTGATGTGGGATGTGGGGGGGTGTGATAGTGATGTGGGATGTGGGGGGGGGGATGAGTTAGTGATGTGGGACGTAAGGGGGATGAGATAGTGATGTGGGATGTGGGGGGGATGAGATAGTGATGTGTGATGTCGGAGGGATGAGATATTGATGTGGGATGTGTGGGGGGATGAGATTGTGATGTGGGATGTGGGAGGGATGAGATAGTGATGTGGGATGTGGGAGGGATGAGATAGTGATGTGGGATGTGGGGGGGGGATGAGAGAGTGATGTGGGATGTGGGAGCGATGAGATAATGATGTGGGATGTGGTAGGGGGATGAGATAGTGATGTGGGAGGGATGAGGTAGTGATGTGGGATGTGGGAGGGATGAGATAGTGATGTGGGATGTGGGGGGGGAAGAGATAGTGATGTGGAATGGATGAGGTAGTGATGTGGGAGGGATGAGATAGTGATGTGGAATGTGGGAGAGATGAGAGAGTGATGTGGGATGTGGGGGGCGGATGAGATAGTGATGTGGGATGTGGAAGGGATGAGATCGTGATGTGGGATGTGGGGGGTATGAGATAGTGATGAGGGATGTGGGGGGGAAGAGATAGTGATGTGGGATGTGGGGGGGGGATGAGATAGTGATGTGGGATGTGGGGGGGGTGAGATAGTGATATGGGATGTGGGGGGGATGAGATAATGATGTGGGATGTAGGGGGGGTGAGATAGTGATATGGGATGTGGGAGGGATGAGATAGTGATGTGGGATGTGGTGCGGGGATGAGATAGTGATGTGGGATGTGGGAGGGATGAGATACTGATGTGGGATGTGGGGGGGGGTGAGATAGTGATGTGGGGGGATGAGATAGTGATGTGGGATGTTGGAGGGATGAGATTGTGATGTGGGATGTGGGAGGGATGAGATAGTGATGTGGGATGTGGGGGGGAAGGATGAGATTGTGATGTGGGATGTGGGAGGGATGAGATAGTGATGTAGGATGTGGGGGGATGAGATAGTGATGTGGGATGTGGGGCGTTGAGATAGTGATGTGGGAGGGGGGAGGAGATAGGGATGTGGGATGTGGGAGGGGGGAGGAGATAGGGATGTGGCATGTGGGGGGGATGAGATAGTGATGTGGGATGTGGGGGGGGGGGGTGAGAGAGTGATGTGGATGTGGGAGGGATGAGATAATGATGTGGGATGTGGTAGGAGATAAGATAGTGATGTGGGATGTGGGGGGGTGAGATAGTGATGTGGGATGTGGGAGGGATGAGATAGTGATGTGGGATGTGGGGGGGATGAGATAGTGATGTGGGATGTGGGGGGGGGTGTGATAGTGACGTGGGATGTGGGGGGGATGAGATAGTGATGTGGAACGTAAGGGGGATGAGATAGTGACGTGGGATGTGGGGGGGATGAGATAGTGATGTGTGATGTGCGAGGGATGAGATATTGATGTGGGATGTGGGGGGTGAGATAGTGATGTGGGATGTGGGAGCGATGAGATAATGATGTGGGATGTGGTAGGGGGATGAGATAGTGATGTGGGATGTGGGGGGGATGAGGTAGTGATGTGGGATGTGGAAGGGATGAGATAGTGATGTGGGATGTGGGAGGGATGAGATAGTGATGTGGGATGTGGGGGGGGATGAGATAGTGATGTGGGATGTGGGGGGGGTGGGATAGTGGTATGGGATGGGGGGGTGAGATAGTGATGTGGGATGTGGGAGCGATGAGATAATGATGTGGGATGTGGTAGGGGGATGAGATAGTGATGTGGGATGTGGGGGGGGGTGAGATAGTGATGTGGGCTGTGGGGGGGTTGAGATAGTGCTGTGGGATGTGGAAGGAATGAGATAGTGATGTGGGAAATGGGGGGGTTGAGATAGTGATGTGGGATGAGGGGGGATGAGATAATGATGTGGGATGTGGGGGGGGGTGTTGAGATAGTGATATGGGATGTGGGAGGGATGAAATAGTTATGTGGGATGTGGGGGGGATGAGATAGTGATGTTGGATGTGGTGGGGGGATGAGATAGTGACGTGGGATGTGGGGGGGGTGAGATAATGATGTGGGATGGGGGGGGGGGGTGAGATAGTGATGTGGGATGTGGGAGGGATGAGATAATGATGTGGTATGTGGTAGCGGGATGAGATAGTGATGTGGGGGGGGGGTGAGATAGTGATGTGGAATGTGGGGGGGGATGCGATAGTGATGTCGAATGTGGGAGGGATGAGATAGTGATGTGGGATGTGGGGGGGGATGAGATAGTGCTGTGGAATGGATGAGGTAGTGATGTGGGAGGGATGAGATCGTGATGTGGGATGTGGGAGAGATGAGATAGTGATGTGGGATGTGGGGGGCGGATGAGATAGTGATGTGGGATGTGGAAGGGATGAGGTCGTGATGTGGGAGGGATGAGGTAGTGATGTGGGATGTGGGAGGGATGAGATAGTGATGTGGGATGTGGGGGGGAAGAGATAGTGATGTGGAATGGATGAGGTAGTGATGTGGGAGGGATGAGATAGTGATGTGGGATGTGGGAGAGATGAGATAGTGATGTGGGATGTGGGGGGCGGATGAGATAGTGATGTGGGATGTGGAAGGGATGAGATCGTGATGTGGGATGTGGGGTGTATGAGATAGTGATGTGGGATGTGGGGGGGATGAGATAGTGATGTGGGATGTGGGGGAGGGTGTGATAGTGACGTGGGATGTGGGGGGGATGAGATAGTGATGTGGAACGTAAGGGGGATGAGATAGTGATGTGGGATGTGGGGGGGATGAGATAGTGATGTGTGATGTGGGAGGGATCAGATATTGATGTGGGATGTGGGGGGTGAGATCGTGATGTGGGATGTGGGAGCGATGAGATAATGATGTGGGATGTGGTAGGGGGATGAGATAGTGAGGTGGGATGTGGGGGGGATGAGATAGTGATGTGGAATGTGGAAGGGGTGAGATAGTGATGTGGGATGTGGGAGGGATGAGATAGTGATGTGGGATGTGGGGGGGATGAGATAGTGATGTGGGATGTGGGGGGGGTGGGATAGTGGTATGGGATGGGGGTGTGAGATAGTGATGTGGGATGTGGGAGCGATGAGATAATGATGTGGGATGTGGTAGGGGGATGAGATAGTGATGTGGGATGTGGGGGGGGGGTGAGATAGTGATGTGGGATGTGGGGGGGTTGAGATAGTGCTGTGGGATGTGGAAGGAATGAGATAGTGATGTGGGTTGTGGGAGGGATGAGATAGTGATGTGGGATGTGGGGGGGATGAGATAGTGATGTGGGATGTGGAAGGGATGAGATAGTGATGTGGGATGTGGGGGGGGGGGATGAGATAGTGATGTGAGATGTGGAAGGGATGAGGTAGAGATGTGGAAGGGATGAGATCGTGATGTGGGATGTGAAAGGGATGAGGTAGTGATGTGGGAGGGATGAGGTAGTGATGTGGGATGTGGGAGGGATGAGATAGTGATGTGGGATGTGGGGGGGGGGATGAGATAGTGATGTGGAATGGATGAGGTAGTGATGTGGCAGGGATGAGATTGTGATGTGGGATGTGGAAGAGATGAGATAGTGATGTGGGATTTGGGGGGCGGATGAGATAGTGATGTGGAATGTGGAAGGGATCAGATCGTGATGTGGGTTGTGGGGGGGTGTGAGATAGTGATGTGGGATGTGGGTGGGGATGAGATAGTGATGTGGGATGTGGGGGGTGTGATAGTGATGTGGGATGTGGGGGGGGGATGAGTTAGTGATGTGGGACGTAAGGGGGATGAGATAGTGATGTGGGATGTGGGGGGGATGAGATAGTGATGTGTGATGTCGGAGGTATGAGATATTGATGTGGGATGTGTGGGGGGATGAGATTGTGATGTGGGATGTGGGAGGGATGAGATAGTGATGTGGGATGTGGGAGGGATGAGATAGTGATGTGGGATGTGGGGGGGATGAGAGAGTGATGTGGGATGTGGGAGCGATGAGATAATGATGTGGGATGTGGTAGGGGGATGAGATAGTGATGTGGGAGGGATGAGGTAGTGATGTGGGATGTGGGAGGGATGAGATAGTGATGTGGGATGTGGGGGGGGAAGAGATAGTGATGTGGAATGGATGAGGTAGTGATGTGGGAGGGATGAGATTGTGATGTGGAATGTGGGAGAGATGAGAGAGTGATGTCGGATGTGGAAGGGATGAGATCGTGATGTGGGATGTGGGGGATATGAGATCGTGATGTGGGATGTGGGGGGTATGAGATAGTGATGTGGGATGTGGGGGGGGTGGGATAGTGGTATGGGATGGGGGGGTGAGATAGTGATGTGGGATGTGGGAGCGATGAGATAATGATGTGGGATGTGGTAGGGGGATGAGATAGTGATGTGGGATGTGGGGGGGGGGGTGAGATAGTGATGTGGGCTGTGGGGGGGTTGAGATAGTGCTGTGGGATGTGGAAGGAATGAGATAGTGATGTGGGAAATGGGGGGGTTGAGATAGTGATGTGGGATGAGGGGGGATGAGATAATGATGTGGGATGTGGGGGGGGGTGTTGAGATAGTGATATGGGATGTGGGAGGGATGAAATAGTTATGTGGGATGTGGGGGGGATGAGATAGTGATGTTGGATGTGGTGGGGGGATGAGATAGTGACGTGGGATGTGGGGGGGGTGAGATAATGATGTGGGATGGGGGGGGGGGGTGAGATAGTGATGTGGGATGTGGGAGGGATGAGATAATGATGTGGTATGTGGTAGCGGGATGAGATAGTGATGTGGGGGGGGGGTGAGATAGTGATGTGGAATGTGGGGGGGGATGCGATAGTGATGTCGAATGTGGGAGGGATGAGATAGTGATGTGGGATGTGGGGGGGGATGAGATAGTGCTGTGGAATGGATGAGGTAGTGATGTGGGAGGGATGAGATCGTGATGTGGGATGTGGGAGAGATGAGATAGTGATGTGGGATGTGGGGGGCGGATGAGATAGTGATGTGGGATGTGGAAGGGATGAGGTCGTGATGTGGGAGGGATGAGGTAGTGATGTGGGATGTGGGAGGGATGAGATAGTGATGTGGGATGTGGGGGGGAAGAGATAGTGATGTGGAATGGATGAGGTAGTGATGTGGGAGGGATGAGATAGTGATGTGGGATGTGGGAGAGATGAGATAGTGATGTGGGATGTGGGGGGCGGATGAGATAGTGATGTGGGATGTGGAAGGGATGAGATCGTGATGTGGGATGTGGGGTGTATGAGATAGTGATGTGGGATGTGGGGGGGATGAGATAGTGATGTGGGATGTGGGGGAGGGTGTGATAGTGACGTGGGATGTGGGGGGGATGAGATAGTGATGTGGAACGTAAGGGGGATGAGATAGTGATGTGGGATGTGGGGGGGATGAGATAGTGATGTGTGATGTGGGAGGGATCAGATATTGATGTGGGATGTGGGGGGTGAGATCGTGATGTGGGATGTGGGAGCGATGAGATAATGATGTGGGATGTGGTAGGGGGATGAGATAGTGAGGTGGGATGTGGGGGGGATGAGATAGTGATGTGGAATGTGGAAGGGGTGAGATAGTGATGTGGGATGTGGGAGGGATGAGATAGTGATGTGGGATGTGGGGGGGATGAGATAGTGATGTGGGATGTGGGGGGGGTGGGATAGTGGTATGGGATGGGGGTGTGAGATAGTGATGTGGGGTGTGGGAGCGATGAGATAATGATGTGGGATGTGGTAGGGGGATGAGATAGTGATGTGGGATGTGGGGGGGGGTGAGATAGTGATGTGGGATGTGGGGGGGTTGAGATAGTGCTGTGGGATGTGGAAGGAATGAGATAGTGATGTGGGTTGTGGGAGGGATGAGATAGTGATGTGGGATGTGGGGGGGATGAGATAGTGATGTGGGATGTGGAAGGGATGAGATAGTGATGTGGGATGTGGGGGGGGGGGATGAGATAGTGATGTGAGATGTGGAAGGGATGAGGTAGAGATGTGGAAGGGATGAGATCGTGATGTGGGATGTGAAAGGGATGAGGTAGTGATGTGGGAGGGATGAGGTAGTGATGTGGGATGTGGGAGGGATGAGATAGTGATGTGGGATGTGGGGGGGGGGATGAGATAGTGATGTGGAATGGATGAGGTAGTGATGTGGCAGGGATGAGATTGTGATGTGGGATGTGGAAGAGATGAGATAGTGATGTGGGATTTGGGGGGCGGATGAGATAGTGATGTGGAATGTGGAAGGGATCAGATCGTGATGTGGGTTGTGGGGGGGTGTGAGATAGTGATGTGGGATGTGGGTGGGGATGAGATAGTGATGTGGGATGTGGGGGGTGTGATAGTGATGTGGGATGTGGGGGGGGGATGAGTTAGTGATGTGGGACGTAAGGGGGATGAGATAGTGATGTGGGATGTGGGGGGGGATGAGATAGTGATGTGTGATGTCGGAGGTATGAGATATTGATGTGGGATGTGTGGGGGGATGAGATTGTGATGTGGGATGTGGGGAGGGATGAGATAGTGATGTGGGATGTGGGAGGGATGAGATAGTGATGTGGGATGTGGGGGGGATGAGAGAGTGATGTGGGATGTGGGAGCGATGAGATAATGATGTGGGATGTGGTAGGGGGATGAGATAGTGATGTGGGAGGGATGAGGTAGTGATGTGGGATGTGGGAGGGATGAGATAGTGATGTGGGATGTGGGGGGGGAAGAGATAGTGATGTGGAATGGATGAGGTAGTGATGTGGGAGGGATGAGATTGTGATGTGGAATGTGGGAGAGATGAGAGAGTGATGTCGGATGTGGAAGGGATGAGATCGTGATGTGGGATGTGGGGGATATGAGATCGTGATGTGGGATGTGGGGGGGTATGAGATAGTGATGTGGGATGTGGGGGGGAAGGATGAGATTGTGATGTGGGATGTGGGAGGGATGAGATTGTGATGTAGGATGTGGGGGGATGAGATAGTGATGTGGGATGTGGGGGGTTGAGATAGTGATGTGGGAGGGGGGAGGAGATAGGGATGTGGGATGTGGGAGGGGGGGAGGAGATAGGGATGTGGCATGTGGGGGGGATGAGATAGTGATGTGGGATGTGGGGGGGGGTGAGAGAGTGATGTGGATGTGGGAGGGATGAGATAATGATGTGGGATGTGGTAGGAGATGAGATAGTGATGTGGGATGTGGGGGGGATGAGATAGTGATGTGGGATGTGGAAGGGATGAGATAGTGATGTGGGATGTGGGAGGGATGAGATAGTGATGTGGGATGTGGGGGGGATGAGATAGTGATGTGGGATGTGGGGGGGGGGGTGAGATAGTGATGTGGGATGTGGGGGGGTTGAGATAGTGCTGTGGGATGTTGAAGGAATGAGATAGTGATGTGGGTTGTGGGCGGGATGAGATAGTGATGTGGGAAATGGGGGGGTTGAGATAGTGATGTGGGATGAGGGGGGATGAGATAATGATGTGGTATGTGGGGGGGGGTGTTGAGATAGTGATATGGGATGTGGGAGGGATGAAATAGTCATGTGGGATGTGGGGGGGGATGAGATAGTGATGTTGGATGTGGTGGGGGGATGAGATAGTGACGTGGGATGTGGGGGGGGTGAGATAATGATGTGGGATGGGGGGGGGGATGAGATAGTGATGTGGGATGTGGGAGGGATGAGATAATGATGTGGTATGTGGTAGCGGGATGAGATAGTGATGTGGGATGTGGGGGGGGGTGAGATAGTGATGTGGGATGTGGGGGGGGGGGATGAGATAGTGATGTGGAATGTGGGAGGGATGAGATAGTGATGTGGGATGTGATGGGGGATGAGATAGTGCTGTGGAATGGATGAGGTAGTGATGTGGGAGGGATGAGATAGTGATGTGGGATGTGGGGGGATGAGATAGTGATGTGGGATGTGAAAGGGATGAGGTAGTGATGTGGGAGGGATGAGGTAGTGATGTGGGATGTGGGAGGGATGAGATAGTGATGTGGGATGTGGGGGGGGATGAGATAGTGATGTGGAATGGATGAGTAGTGATGTGGGAGGGATGAGATTGTGATGTGGGATATGGAAGAGATGAGATAGTGATGTGGGATGTGGGGGGTGGATGAGATAGTGATGTGGGATGTGGAAGGGATGAGATTGTGATGTTCGTTGTGGGGGTGTGTGAGATAGTGATGTGGGGTGTGGGGGGGGGATGAGATAGTGATGTGGGATGTGGGGGTGTGTGATAGTGATGTGGGATGTGGGGGGGGATGAGTTAGTGATGTGGGACGTAAGGGGGATGAGATAGTAATGTGGGATGTGGGGGGGATGAGATAGTGATGTGTGATGTGGGAGGGATGAGATATTGATGTGCGATGTGTGGGGGGATGAGATTGTGATGTGGGAGGGATGAGATAGTGATGTGGGATGTGGGAGGGATGAGATAGTGATGTGGGATGTGGGGGGCGGATGAGATAGTGATGTGTGATGTGGGAGGGATGAGATATTGATGTGGGATGTGGGGGGGATGAGATTGTGATGTGGGATGTGGGAGGGATGAGATAGTGATGTGGGATGTGGTAGGGATGACATAGTGATGTGGGATGTAGGGGGGATGAGATAGTGATGTGGGATGTGGAAGGGATGAGATAGTGATGTGGGATGTGGGAGGGATGAGATAGTGATGTGGGATGTGGGGGGGTGAGATAGTGATGTGGGATGTGGGAGCGATGAGATAGTGATGTGGGATGTGGTAGGGGGATGAGAAAGTGATGTGGGATGTGGGGGGGATGAGATAGTGATGTGGGATGTGGAAGGGATGAGATAGTGATGTGGGATGTGGGAGGGATGAGATAGTGATGTGGGATGTGGGGGGGGTTGAGATAGTGATGTGGGATGTGGGGGGATGGGATAGTGGTATGGGATGGGGGGGTGAGATAGTGATGTGGGATGTGGGAGCGATGAGATAATGATGTGGGATGTGGTAGGGGGATGAGATAGTGATGTGGGATTTGGGGGGGGGGGTGAGATAGTGATGTGGGATGTGGGGGGGTTGAGATAGTGCTGTGGGATGTGGAAGGAATGAGATAGTGATGTGGGATGTGGGAGGGATGAGACAGTGATGTGGGATGTGGGGGGGATGAGATAGTGATGTGGGATGTGGAAGGGATGAGATAGTGATGTGGGATGTGGGGGGGGGACGAGATAGTGATGTGAGATGTGGAAGGGATGAGGTAGAGATGTGGGAGGGATGAGATCGTGATGTGGGATGTGGGAGGGATCAGGTAGTGATGTGGGATGTGGGAGGAATGAGATAGTGATGTGGGATGTGGGGGGGGGAAGAGATAGTGATGTGGAATGGATGAGGTAGTGATGTGGGAGGGATGAGATTGTGATGTGGGATGTGGAAGAGATGAGATAGTGATGTGGGATGTGGGGGGCGGATGAGATAGTGATGTGGGATGTGGAAGGGATGAGATCGTGATGTTCGTTGTGGGGGGGTGTGAGATAGTGATGTGGGATGTGGGGGTGGGATGAGATAGTGATGTGGGATGTGGGGGGGGGGATGAGTTAGTGATGTGGGACGGAAGGGGGATGAGATAGTGATGTGGGATGTGGGGGGGATGAGATAGTGATGTGTGATGTGGGAGGGATGAGATATTGATGTGGGATGTGTGGGGGGATGAGATTGTGATGTGGGATGTGGGAGGGATGAGATAGTGATGTGGGATGTGGGGGGGGATGAGAGAGTGATGTGGGATGTGGGAGCGATGAGATAATGATGTGGGATGTGGTAGGGGGATGAGATAGTGATGTGGGAGGGATGAGGTAGTGATGTGGGATGTGGGAGGGATGAGATAGTGATGTGGGGGGGAAGAGATAGTGATGTGGAATGGATGAGGTAGTGATGTGGGAGGGATGAGATAGTGATGTGGGATGTGGGAGAGACGAGATAGTGATGTGGGATGTGGGGGGCGGATGAGATAGTGATGTGGGATGTGGAAGGGATGAGATACTGATGTGGGATGTGGGGGGTATGAGATAGTGATGTGGGATGTGGGGGGGGTGAGATAGTGATGTGGGATGTGGGGGGGGATGAGATACTGATGTGGGGGGGGGGCTGAGATAGTGATATGGGATGGTGGGGGGGATGATATAATGATGTGGGATGTAGGGGGGTGAGATAGTGATATGGGATGTGGGAGGGATGAGATAGTGATGTGGGATGTGGTGGGGGGATGAGATAGTGATGTGGGAGGGATGAGATACTGATGTGGGATGTGGGGGGGGTGAGATAGTGAGGTGGGGGGATGAGATAGTGATGTGGGATGTTGGAGGGATGAGATTGTGATGTGGGATGTGCGAGGGATGAGATAGTGATGTGGGATGTGGGGGGGAGGGATGAGATTGTGATGTGGGATGTGGGAGGGATGAGATAGTGATGTAGGATGTGGGGGGATGAGATAGTGATGTGGGATGTGGGGGGTTGAGATAGTGATGTGGGAGGGGGGACGAGATAGGGATGTGGGATGTGGGAGGGGGGAGGAGATAGGGATGTGGCATGTGGGGGGGATGAGATAGTGATCTGGGATGTGGGTGGGATGTGATAGTGATGTGGGATGTGGTGGGGGGGGGGTGAGAGAGTGATGTGGATGTGGGAGGGATGAGATAATGATGTGGGATGTGGTAAGAGATGAGATAGTGATGTGGGATGTGGGGGGAGGTGAGATAGTGATGTGGGATGTGGGAGGGATGAGATAGTGATGTGGGATGTGGGGGGGGATGAGATAGTGATGTGGGATGTGGGGGGGTGTGATAGTGATGTGGGATGTGGGGGGGGGGATGAGTTAGTGATGTGGGACGTAAGGGGGATGAGATAGTGATGTGGGATGTGGGGGGGATGAGATAGTGATGTCTGATGTCGGAGGGATGAGATATTGATGTGGGATGTGTGGGGGGAATGAGATTGTGATGTGGGATGTGGGAGGGATGAGATAGTGATGTGGGATGTGGGAGGGATGAGATAGTGATGTGGGATGTGGGGGGGGGATGAGAGAGTGATGTGGGATGTGGGAGCGATGAGATAATGATGTGGGATGTGGTAGGGGGATGAGATAGTGATGTGGGAGGGATGAGGTAGTGATGTGGGATGTGGGAGGGATGAGATAGTGATGTGGGATGTGGGGGGGGAAGAGATAGTGATGTGGAATGGATGAGGTAGTGATGTGGGAGGGATGAGATAGTGATGTGGAATGTGGGAGAGATGAGAGATTGGTGTGGGATGTGGGGGGCGGATGAGATAGTGATGTGGGATGTGGAAGGGATGAGATCGTGATGTGGGATGTGGGGGGTATGAGATAGTGATGTGGGATGTGGGGGGGATGAGATAGTGATGTGGGATGTGGGGGGGGGATGAGATAGTGATGTGGGATGTGGGGGGGGTGAGATAGTGATATGGGATGTGGGGGGGATGAGATAATGATGTGGGATGTAGGGGGGGTGAGATAGTGATATGGGATGTGGGAGGGATGAGATAGTGATGTGGGATGTGGTGCGGGGATGAGATAGTGATGTGGGATGTGGGAGGGATGAGATACTGATGTGGGATGTGGGGGGGGGTGAGATAGTGATGTGGGGGGATGAGATAGTGATGTGGGATGTTGGAGGGATGAGATTGTGATGTGGGATGTGGGAGGGATGAGATAGTGATGTGGGATGTGGGGGGGAAGGATGAGATTGTGATGTGGGATGTGGGAGGGATGAGATAGTGATGTAGGATGTGGGGGGATGAGATAGTGCTGTGGGATGTGGGGGGTTGAGATAGTGATGTGGGAGGGGGGAGGAGATAGGGATGTGGGATGTGGGAGGGGGGAGGAGATAGGGATGTGGCATGTGGCGGGGATGAGATAGTGATGTGGGATGTGGGGGGGGGGGTGAGAGAGTGATGTGGATGTGGGAGGGATGAGATAATGATGTGGGATGTGGTAGGAGATGAGATAGTGATGTGGGATGTGGGGGGGTGAGATAGTGATGTGGGATGTGGGAGGGATGAGATAGTGATGTGGGATGTGGGGGGGATGAGATAGTGATGTGGGATGTGGGGGGGGGGTGTGATAGTGACGTGGGATGTGGGGGGGATGAGATAGTGATGTGGAACGTAAGGGGGATGAGATAGTGATGTGGGATGTGGGGGGGATGAGATAGTGATGTGTGATGTGGGAGGGATGAGATATTGATGTGGGATGTGGGGGGTGAGATAGTGATGTGGGATGTGGGAGCGATGAGATAATGATGTGGGATGTGGTAGGGCGATGAGATAGTGATGTGTGATGTGGGGGGGATGAGGTAGTGATGTGGGATGTGGAAGGGATGAGATAGTGATGTGGGATGTGGGAGGGATGAGATAGTGATGTGGGATGTGGGGGGGATGAGATAGTGATGTGGGATGTGGGGGGGGTGGGATAGTGGTATGGGATGGGGGGGTGAGATAGTGATGTGGGATGTGGGAGCGATGAGATAATGATGTGGGATGTGGTAGGGGGATGAGATAGTGATGTGGGATGTGGGGGGGGGTGAGATAGTGATGTGGGCTGTGGGGGGGTTGAGATAGTGCTGTGGGATGTGGAAGGAATGAGATAGTGATGTGGGTTGTGGGAGGGATGAGATAGTGATGTGGGAAATGGGGGGGTTGAGATAGTGATGTGGGATGAGGGGGGATGAGATAATGATGTGGGATGTGGGGGGGGTGTTGAGATAGTGATATGGGATGTGGGAGGGATGAAATAGTTATGTGGGATGTGGGGGGGATGAGATAGTGATGTTGGATGTGGTGGGGGGATGAGATAGTGACGTGGGATGTGGGGGGGGTGAGATAATGATGTGGGATGGGGGGGGGGTGAGATAGTGATGTGGGATGTGGGAGGGATGAGATAATGATGTGGTATGTGGTAGCGGGATGAGATAGTGATGTGGGGGGGGGGTGAGATAGTGATGTGGAATGTGGGGGGGATGCGATAGTGATGTCGAATGTGGGAGGGATGAGATAGTGATGTGGGATGTGGGGGGGGGTGAGATAGTGCTGTGGAATGGATGAGGTAGTGATGTGGGAGGGATGAGATCGTGATGTGGGATGTGGGAGAGATGAGATAGTGATGTGGGATGTGGGGGGCGGATGAGAAAGTGATGTGGGATGTGGAAGGGATGAGGTCGTGATGTGGGAGGGATGAGGTAGTGATGTGGGATGTGGGAGGGATGAGATAGTGATGTGGGATGTGGGGGGGAAGAGATAGTGATGTGGAATGGATGAGGTAGTGATGTGGGAGGGATGAGATAGTGATGTGGGATGTGGGATGTGGGAGAGATGAGATAGTGATGTGGGATGTGGGGGGCGGATGAGATAGTGATGTGGGATGTGGAAGGGATGAGATCGTGATGTGGGATGTGGGGTGTATGAGATAGTGATGTGGGATGTGGGGGGGATGAGATAGTGATGTGGGATGTGGGGGATGGTGTGATAGTGACGTGGGATGTGGGGGGGATGAGATAGTGATGTGGAACGTAAGGGGGATGAGATAGTGATGTGGGATGTGGGGGGGATGAGATAGTGATGTGGGAGGGATCAGATATTGATGTGGGATGTGGGGGGTGAGATCGTGATGTGGGATGTGGGAGCGATGAGATAATGATGTGGGATGTGGTAGGGGGATGAGATAGTGATGTTTGATGTGGGGGGGATGAGATAGTGATGTGGGATGTGGAAGGGGTGAGATAGTGATGTGGGATGTGGGAGGGATGAGATAGTGATGTGGGATGTGGGGGGGATGAGATAGTGATGTGGGATGTGGGGGGGGTGGGATAGTGGTATGGGATGGGGGTGTGAGATAGTGATGTGGGGTGTGGGAGCGATGAGATAATGATGTGGGATGTGGTAGGGGGATGAGATAGTGATGTGGGATGTGGGGGGGTGGTGAGATAGTGATGTGGGATGTGGGGGGGTTGAGATAGAGCTGTGGGATGTGGAAGGAATGAGATAGTGATGTGGGTTGTGGGAGGGATGAGATAGTGATGTGGGATGTGGGGGGGGATGAGATAGTGATGTGGGATGTGGAAGGGATGAGATAGTGATGTGGGATGTGGGGGGGGGGGGATGAGATAGTGATGTGAGATGTGGAAGGGATGAGGTAGAGATGTGGAAGGGATGAGATCGTGATGTGGGATGTGAAAGGGATGAGGTAGTGATGTGGGAGGGATGAGGTAGTGATGTGGGATGTGGGAGGGATGAGATAGTGATGTGGGATGTGGGGGGGATGAGATAGTGATGTGGGATATGGGGGGGGGGGGGTGAGATAATGATGTGGGATGTGGGGGGGTTGAGATAGTGCTGTGGGATGTGGAAGGAATGAGATAGTGATGTGGGTTGTGGGAGGGATGAGATAGTGATGTGGGAAATGGGGGGGTTGAGATAGTGATGTGGGATGAGGGGGGATGAGATAATGATGTGGTATGTGGGGGGGGGTGTTGAGATAGTGATATGGGATGTGGGAGGGATGAAATAGTCATGTGGGATGTGGGGGGGGGGATGAGATAGTGATGTTGGATGTGGTGGGGGGATGAGATAGTGACGTGGGATGTGGGGGGGGTGAGATAATGATGTGGGATGGGGGGGGGATGAGATAGTGATGTGGAATGGATGAGGTAGTGATGTGGCAGGGATGAGATTGTGATGTGGGATGTGGAAGAGATGAGATAGTGATGTGGGATTTGGGGGGCGGATGAGATAGTGATGTGGAATGTGGAAGGGATCAGATCGTGATGTGGGTTGTGGGGGGGTGTGAGATAGTGATGTGGGATGTGGGTGGGGATGAGATAGTGATGTGGGATGTGGGGGGTGTGATAGTGATGTGGGATGTGGGGGGGGGATGAGTTAGTGATGTGGGACGTAAGGGGGATGAGATAGTGATGTGGGATGTGGGGGGGATGAGATAGTGATGTGTGATGTCGGAGGGATGAGATATTGATGTGGGATGTGTGGGGGGATGAGATTGTGATGTGGGATGTGGGAGGGATGAGATAGTGATGTGGGATGTGGGAGGGATGAGATAGTGATGTGGGATGTGGGGGGGATGAGAGAGTGATGTGGGAGGGATGAGGTAGTGATGTGGGATGTGGGAGGGATGAGATAGTGATGTGGGATGTGGGGGGGGAAGAGATAGTGATGTGGAATGGATGGGGTAGTGATGTGGGAGGGATGAGATTGTGATGTGGGATGTGGGAGAGATGAGAGAGTGATGTCGGATGTGGAAGGGATGAGATCGTGATGTGGGATGTGGGGGATATGAGATCGTGATGTGGGATGTGGGGGGTATGAGATAGTGATGTGGGATGTGGGGGGGAAGGATGAGATTGTGATGTGGGATGTGGGAGGGATGAGATAGTGATGTAGGATGTGGGGGGATGAGATAGTGATGTGGGATGTGGGGGGTTGAGATAGTGATGTGGGAGGGGGGAGGAGATAGGGATGTGGGATGTGGGAGGGGGGAGGAGATAGGGATGTGGCATGTGGGGGGGATGAGATAGTGATGTGGGATGTGGGGGGGGGTGAGAGAGTGATGTGGATGTGGGAGGGATGAGATAATGATGTGGGATGTGGTAGGAGATGAGATAGTGATGTGGGATGTGGGGGGGGTGAGATCGTGATGTGGGATGTGGGAGGGATGAGATAGTGATGTGGGATGTGGGGGGGATGAGATAGTGATGTGGGATGTGGGTGGGGTGTGATAGTGACGTGGGATGTGGGGGGGATGAGATATTGATGTGGGTTGTGGGGGGTGAGATAGTGATGTGGGATGTGGGAGCGATGAGATAATGATGTGGGATGTGGTAGGGGGATGAGATAGTGATGTGGGATGTGGGGGGGATGAGATAGTGATGTGGGATGTGGAAGGGATGAGATAGTGATGTTGGATGTGGGAGGGATGAGATAGTGATGTGGGATGTGGGGGGGATGAGATAGTGATGTGGGATGTGGGGGGGGGTGAGATAGTGATGTGGGATGTGGGGGGGTTGAGATAGTGCTGTGGGATGTGGAAGGAATGAGATAGTGATGTGGGTTGTGGGAGGGATGAGATAGTGATGTGGGAAATGGGGGGGTTGAGATAGTGATGTGGGATGAGGGGGGATGAGATAATGATGTGGTATGTGGGGGGGGGTGTTGAGATAGTGATATGGGATGTGGGAGGGATGAAATAGTCATGTGGGATGTGGGGGGGGGGATGAGATAGTGATGTTGGATGTGGTGGGGGGATGAGATAGTGATGTGGGATTTGGGAGGGATGAGATAATGATGTGGTATGTGGTAGCGGGATGAGATAGTGATGTGGGATGTGGGGGGGGGGTGAGATAGTGATGTGGGATGTTGGGGGGGGATGAGATAGTGATGTGGAATGTGGGAGGGATGAGATAGTGATGTGGGATGTGATGGGGGATGAGATAGTGCTGTGGAATGGATGAGGTAGTGATGTGGGAGGGATGAGATAGTGATGTGGGATGTGGGGGGGATGAGATAGTGATGTGGGATGTGAAAGGGATGAGGTAGTGATGTGGGAGGGATGAGGTAGTGATGTGCGATGTGGGAGGGATGAGATAGTGATGTGGGATGTGGGGGGGGATGAGATAGTGATGTGGAATGGATGAGGTAGTGATGTGGGAGAGATGAGATTGTGATGTGGGATATGGAAGAGATGAGATAGTGATGTGGGATGTGGGGGGCGGATGAGATAGTGATGTGGGATGTGGAAGGGATGAGATTGTGATGTTCGTTGTGGGGGTGTGTGAGATAGTGATGTGGGGTGTGGGGGGGGGATGAGATAGTGATGTGGGATGTGGGGGTGTGTGATAGTGATGTGGGATGTGGGGGGGGATGAGTTAGTGATGTGGGACGTAAGGGGGATGAGATAGTAATGTGGGATGTGGGGGGGATGAGATGGTGATGTGTGATGTGGGAGGGATGAGATATTGATGTGCGATGTGTGGGGGGATGAGATTGTGATGTGGGAGGGATGAGATAGTGATGTGGGATGTGGGAGGGATGAGATAGTGATGTGGGATGTGGGGGGCGGATGAGATAGTGATGTGTGATGTGGGAGGGATGAGATATTGATGTGGGATGTGGGGGGGATGAGATTGTGATGTGGGATGTGGGAGGGATGAGATAGTGATGTGGGATGTGGTAGGGATGAGATAGTGATGTGGGATGTGGTGGGGTGAGATAGTGATGTGGGATGTGGGAGCGATGAGATAATGATGTGGAATGTGATAGGGGGATGAGATAGTGATGTGGGATGTGGGGAGGATGAGGTAGTGATGTGGGATGTGGAAGGGATGAGATAGTGATGTGGGATGTGGGGGGGATGAGATAGTGATGTGGAACGTAAGGGGGATGAGATAGTGATGTGGGATGTGGGGGGGATGAGATCGTGATGTGTGATGTGGGAGGGATGAGATATTGATGTGGGATGTGGGGGGGATGAGATTGTGATGTGGGATGTGGGAGGGATGAGATAGTGATGTGGGATATGGGAGGGATGAGATAGTGATGTGGGATGTGGGGGGGTGAGATAGTGATGTGGGATGTGGGAGCGATGAGATAATGATGTGGGATGTGGTAGGGGGATGAGATAGTGATGTGGGATGTGGGGGGGATGAGATAGTGATGTGGGATGTGGAAGGGATGAGATAGTGATGTGGGAGGGATGAGATAGTGATGTGGGATGTGGGGGGGGTTGAGATAGTGATGTGGGATGTGGGGGGATGGGATAGTGGTATGGGATGGGGGGGGTGAGATAGTGATGTGGGATGTGGGAGCGATGAGATAATGATGTGGGATGTGGTAGGGGGATGAGATAGTGATGTGGGGGGGGGTGAGATAGTGATGTGGGATGTGGGGGGGTTGAGATAGTGCTGTGGGATGTGGAAGGAATGAGATAGTGATGTGGGATGTGGGAGGGATGAGATAGTGATGTGGGATGTGGGGGGGATGAGATAGTGATGTGGGATGTGGAAGGGATGAGATAGTGATGTGGGATGTGGGGGGGGGACGAGATAGTGATGTGAGATGTGGAAGGGATGAGGTAGAGATGTGGGAGGGATGAGATCGTGATGTGGGATGTGGGAGGGATGAGGTAGTGATGTGGGATGTGGGAGGAATGAGATAGTGATGTGGGATGTGGGGGGGGGATGAGATAGTGATGTGGAATGGATGAGGTAGTGATGTGGGAGGGATGAGATTGTGATGTGGGATGTGGAAGAGATGAGATAGTGATGTGGGATGTGGGGGGCGGATGAGATAGTGATGTGGGATGTGGAAGGGATGAGATCGTGATGTTCGTTGTGGGGGGGTGTGAGATAGTGATGTGGGATGTGTGGGGGGATGAGATTGTGATGTGGGATGTGGGAGGGATGAGATAGTGATGTGGGATGTGGGAGGGATGAGATAGTGATGTGGGATGTGGGGGGGGATGAGAGAGTGATGTGGGATGTGGGAGCGATGAGATAATGATGTGGGATGTGGTAGGGGGATGAGATAGTGATGTGGGAGGGATGAGGTAGTGATGTGGGATGTGGGAGGGATGAGATAGTGATGTGGGGGGGGAAGAGATAGTGATGTGGAATGGATGAGGTAGTGATGTGGGAGGGATGAGATAGTGATGTGGGAGAGATGAGATAGTGATGTGGGATGTGGGGGGCGGATGAGATAGTGATGTGGGATGTGGAAGGGATGAGATACTGATGTGGGATGTGGGGGGTATGAGATAGTGATGTGGGATGTGGGGGGGTGAGATAGTGATGTGGGATGTGGGGGGGGGATGAGATACTGATGTGGGGGGGGCTGAGATAGTGATATGGGATGGTGGGGCGGATGATATAATGATGTGGGATGTAGGGGGGTGAGATAGTGATATGGGATGTGGGAGGGATGAGATAGTGATGTGGGATGTGGTGGGGGGATGAGATAGTGATGTGGGATGTGGGAGGGATGAGATACTGATGTGGGATGTGGGGGGGGTGAGATAGTGAGGTGGGGGGATGAGATAGTGATGTGGGATGTTGGAGGGATGAGATTGTGATGTGGGATGTGCGAGGGATGAGATAGTGATGTGGGATGTGGGGGGGAGGGATGAGATTGTGATGTGGGATGTGGGAGGGATGAGATAGTGATGTAGGATGTGGGGGGATGAGATAGTGATGTGGGATGTGGGGGGTTGAGATAGTGATGTGGGAGGGGGGACGAGATAGGGATGTGGGATGTGGGAGGGGGGAGGAGATAGGGATGTGGCATGTGGGGGGGATGAGATAGTGATCTGGGATGTGGGTGGGATGTGATAGTGATGTGGGATGTGGGGGGGGTGAGAGAGTGATGTGGATGTGGGAGGGATGAGATAATGATGTGGGATGTGGTAGGAGATGAGATAGTGATGTGGGATGTGGGGGGGGTGAGATAGTGATGTGGGATGTGGGAGGGATGAGATAGTGATGTGGGATGTGGGGGGATGAGATCGTGATGTGGGATGTGGGAGGGATGAGATAATGATGTGGGATGTGGTAGGGCATGAGATAGTGAGTGGGATGTGGGGGGGGTGAGAGAGTGATGTGGGATGTGGGGGGGGATGAGATAGTGATGTGGGATGTGGGGGGGGGGATGTGATAGTGATGAGGGATGTGGGGGGGATGAGATAGTGATGTGGGATATGGGGGGGGGGTGAGATAGTGATGTGGGATGAGGGGGGATGAGATAATGATGTGGGATGTGGGGGGGGGTGTTGAGATAGTGATATGGGATGTGGGAGGGATGAAATAGTCATGTGGGATGTGGGGGGGATGAGATAGTGATGTTGGATGTGGTGGGGGGATGAGATAGTGACGTGGGATGTGGGGGGGATGAGATAATGATGTGGGATGGGGGGGGGGATGAGATATTGATGTGGGATGTGGGAGGGATGAGATAATGATGTGGTATGTGGTAGCGGGATGAGATAGTGATGTGGGGGGGGTGAGATAGTGATGTGGGATGTGGGGGGGGATGCAATAGTGATGTGGAATGTGGGAGGGATGAGATAGTGATGTGGGATGTGGGGGGGGATGAGATAGTGCTGTGGAATGGATGAGGTGGTGATGTGGGAGGGATGAGATAGTGATGTTGGATGTGGGAGAGATGAGATAGTGATGTGGGATGTGGGGGGCGGATGAGATAGTGATGTGGGATGTGGAAGGGATGAGGTCGTGATGTGGGAGGGATGAGGTAGTGATGTGGGATGTGGGAGGGATGAGATAGTGATGTGGGATGTGGGGGGGGGAAGAGATAGTGATGTGGAATGGATGAGGTAGTGATGTGGGAGGGATGAGATAGTGATGTGGGATGTGGGAGAGATGAGATAGTGATGTGGGATGGGACGGATGAGATAGTGATGTAGGATGTGGGGGGATGAGATAGTGATGTGGGATGTGGGGGGTTGAGATAGTGATGTGGGAGGGGGGAGGAGATAGGGATGTGGGGTGTGGGAGGGGGGAGGAGATAGGGATGTGGGGTGTGGGAGGGGGGAGGAGAGAGGGATGTGGCATGTGGGGGGGATGAGATAGTGATCTGGGATGTGGGTGGGATGTGATAGTGATGTGGGATGTGGGGGGGGGTGAGAGAGTGATGTGGATGTGGGAGGGATGAGATAATGATGTGGGATGTGGTAGGAGATGAGATAGTGATGTGGGATGTGGGGGGGGGGTGAGATAGTGATGTTGAATGTGGGAGGGATGAGATAGTGATGTGGGATGTGGGGGGATGAGATCGTGATGTGGGATGTGGGAGGGATGAGATAATGATGTGGAATGTGGTAGGGGGATGAGATAGTGATGTGGGATATGGGGGGGTGAGAGAGTGATGTGGGATGTGGGGGGGATGAGATAGTGATGTGGGATGTGGGGGGGGATGAGATAGTGATGAGGGATGTGGGGGGGATGAGATAGTGATGTGGGATATGGGAGGGATGAGATAGTGATGTGGGATGTGGGGGGGATGAGATAGTGCTGTGGAATGGATGAGGTAGTGATGTGGGAGGGATGAGATAGTGATGTGGGATGTGGGAGAGATGAGATAGTGATGTGGGATGTGGGGGGCGGATGAGATAGTGATTTGGGATGTGGAAGGGATGAGGTAGTGATGTGGGAGGGATGAGGTAGTGATGTCGGATGTGGGAGCGATGAAATAGTGATGTGGGATGTGGGGGGGAAGAGACAGTGATGTGGAATGGATGAGGTAGTAATGTGGGAGGGATGAGATAGTGATGTGGGATGTGGGAGAGATGAGATAGTGATGTGGGATGTGGGGGGCGGATGAGATAGTGATGTGGGATGTGGAAGGGATGAGATCGTGATGTGGGATGTGGGGAGTATGAGATAGTGATGTGGGATGTGGGGGGGATGAGATAGTGATGTGGGATGTGGGGGGGGGGTGTGATAGTGACGTGGGATGTGGGGGGGATGAGATAGTGATGTGGAACGTAAGGGGGATGAGATAGTGATGTGGGGGGGATGAGATAGTGATGTGTGATGTGGGAGGGATGAGATATTGATGTGGGATGTGGGGGGGGATGAGATTGTGATGTGGGATGTGGGAGGGATGAGATAGTGATGTGGGATGTGGGAGGGATGAGATAGTGATGTGGGATGTGGGGGGGGTGAGATAGTGATGTGGGATGTGGGAGCGATGAGATAATGATGTGGGATGTGGTAGGGGGATGAGATAGTGATGTGGGATGTGGGGGGGATGAGATAGTGATGTGGGATGTGGAAGGGATGAGATAGTGATGTGGGATGTGGGGGGGATGAGATAGTGATGTGGAACGTAAGGGGGATGAGATAGTGATGTGGTATGTGGGGGGGATGAGATAGTGATGTGTGATGTGGGAGGGATTAGATATTGATGTGGGATGTGGGGGGGATGAGATTGTGATGTGGGATGTGGGAGGGATGAGATAGTGATGTGGGATGTGGGAGGGATGAGATAGTGATGTGGGATGTGGGGGGTGAGATAGTGATGTGGGATGTGGGAGCGATGAGATAATGATGTGGGATGTGGTAGGGGGATGAGATAGTGATGTGGGATGTGGGGGGGATGAGATAGTGGTGTGGGATGTGGAAGGGATGAGATAGTCATGTGGGATGTGGGAGGGATGAGATAGTGATGTGGGATGTGGGGGGGATGAGATAGTGATGTGGGATGTGGGGGGGTGGGATAGTGATATGGGATGGGGGGGTGAGATAGTGATGTGGGATGTGGGAGCGATGAGATAATGATGTGGGATGTGGTAGGGGGATGAGATAGTGATGTGGGATATGGGGGGGGTGAGATAGTGATGTGGGATGTGGGGGGGTTTAGATAGTGCTGTGGGATGTGGAAGGGATGAGATAGTGATGTGGGAGGGATGAGATAGTGATGTGTGGATGTGGGAGGGATGAGATAGTGATGTGGGATGTGGGAGGGATGAGATTGTGATGTGGGAGGTGGGGGGGATGAGATAGTGATGTGGGATGTGGAAGGGATGAGATAGTGATGTGGGATGTAGGGGGGGGATGAGATAGTGATTTGAGATGTGGAAGGGATGAGATAGAGATGTGGGAGGGATGAGATCGTGATGTGGGATGTGAAAGGGATGAGGTAGTGATGTGGGATGTGGGAGGGATGAGATCGTGATGTGGGATGTGGGGGGGGATGAGATAGTGATGTGGAATGGATTAGGTAGTGATGTGGGAGGGATGAGATTGTGATGTGGGATGTGGAAGAGATGAGATAGTGATGTGGGATGTGGGGGGCGGATGAGATAGTGATGTGAGATGTGGAAGGGATGAGATCGTGATGTGGGATCTGGGGGGGGTGTGAGATAGTGATGTGGGATGTGGGGGGGATGAGATAGTGATGTGGGATGTGGGGGTGTGTGATACTGATGTGGGATGTGGAAGGGATGAGATAGTGATGTGGGAAGGATGAGATAGTGATGTGGGATGTGGGGGGATGAGATAGTGATGTGGGATGTGGGGGGATGAGATTGTGATGTGGGATGTGGGAGGGATGAGATAGTGATGTGGGATGTGGGAGGGATGAGATAGTGATGTGGGATGTGGGGGGGGGATGAGACAGTGATGTGGGATGTGGGAGCAATGAGATAATGATGTGGGATGTGGTAGGGGGATGAGATAGTGAAGTGGGATGTGGGAGAGATGAGATAGTGATGTGGGATGTGGGGGGGATGAGATAGTGATGTGGGATTTGGGAAGTATGAGATAATGATGTGGGATGTGGTAGGGGGATGAGATAGTGATGTGGAATGTGGGGGGGGGATGAGATAGTGATATGGCATGTGGGGGGGATGAGATATTGATGTGGGATGTGGGGGGGATGAGAGTGATATGGGATGTGGGAGGGATGAGATAGTGATGTGGGATGTGGTAGGGATGAGATAATGATGTGGGGTGTGGTTGGGGGGGAATGAGATAGTGATATGGGATGTGGGTGGGATGAAATAATGATGTGGGATGTGGGGGGGCGGTGAGATAGTGATGTGGGATGTTGGAGGGATGAGATAGTGATGTGGGATGTGGAAGGGATGAGATAGTGATGTGGGGGGGGATGAGATTGTGATGTGGGATGTGGGAGGGATGAGATAGTGATGTCGGATGTGGGGGGGATGAGATAGTGATGTGGGATGTGGGGGGTTGAGATAGTGATGTGGGAGGGGGGAGGAGATAGGGATGTGGGATGTGGGAGGGGTGAGGAGATAGGGATGTGGCATGTGGGGGGGATGAGATAGTGATCTGGGATGTGGGTGGGATGTGATAGTGATGTGGGATGTGGGGGAGGGGTGAGATAGTGATGTGGGATGTGGAAGGGATGAGATCATGATGTGCGATGTGGGGGGGGGGATGAGATAGTGATGTGGGATGTGGGGGGGATGAGATAATGATGTGGGATGTGGGGGTTGTGATGAGATATTCATGTGGGATGTGGGGGGATGAGATAGTGATGTGGGATGTGGTGGGGGGATGAGATAGTGATGTGGGATGTGGGGGGGATGAGATAATGATGTGGGATGGGGGGATGAGATAGTGATGTGGGGGGATGAGATAATGATGTGGGTTGTCGGGGGGGGGGATGAGATAGTGGTATGGGATGTGGGAGGGATGAGACAGTGATGTGGGATGTGGTGGGGGGATGAGATAGTGATGTGGGATGTGGGGGGGGTGAGAGAGTGATGTGGGATGTGGGGGGGGGATGAGATAGTGATGTGGGATGTGGGGGGGGGGATGAGATAGTGATGAGGGATGTGGGGGGGATGAGATAGTGATGTGGGATATGGGGGTGGATGAGATCGTGATGTGGGATGTGGGAGGGATGAGATAATGATGTGGTAGCGGGATGAGATAGTGATGTGGGGGGGGGTGAGATAGTGATGTGGGATGTGGGGGGGGGATGCGATAGTGATTTGGAATGTGGGAGGGATGAGATAGTGATGTGGGATGTGGGGGGGGATGAGATTGTGCTGTGGAATGGATGAGGTAGTGATGTGGGACGATGAGATAGTGATGTGGGATGTGGGAGAGATGAGATAGTGATGTGGGATGTGGGGGGCGGATGAGATAGTGATGTGGGATGTGGAAGGGATGAGGTCGTGATGTGGGAGGGATGAGGTAGTGATGTGGGATGTGGGAGCGATGAGATAGTGATGTGGGATGTGGGGGGGGGAAGAGATAGTGATGTGGAATGGATGAGGTAGTGATGTGGGAGGGATGAGATAGTGATGTGGGATGTGGGAGAGATGAGATAGTGATGTGGGATGTGGGGGGCGGATGAGATAGTGATGTGGGATGTGGAAGGGATGAGATCGTGATGTGGGATGTGGGGTGTATGAGATAGTGATGTGGGATGTGGGGGGATGAGATATTGATGTGGGATGTGGGGGGGGGCTGAGATAGTGATATGGGATGGTGGGAGGGATGAGATAATGATGTGGGATGTAGGGGGGTGAGATAGTGATATGGGATGTGGGAGGGATGAGATAGTGATGTGGGATGTGGTGGGGGGATGAGATAGTGATGTGGGATGTGGGAGGGATGAGATTGTGATGTAGGATGTGGGGGGATGAGATAGTGATGTGGGATGTTGGAGGGATGAGATTGTGATGTGGGATGTGCGAGGGATGAGATAGTGATGTGGGATGTGGGGGGGAGGGATGAGATTGTGATGTGGGATGTGGGGGGGATGAGATAGTGATGTAGGATGTGGGGGGATGAGATAGTGATGTGGGATGTGGGGGGTTGAGATAGTGATGTGGGAGGGGGAGGAGATAGGGATGTGGGAGGGGGGAGGAGATAGGGATGTGGCATGTGGGGGGGATGAGATAGTGATCTGGGATGTGGGTGGGATGTGATAGTGATGTGGGATGTGGGGGGGGGGTGAGAGAGTGATGTGGATGTGGGAGGGATGAGATAATGATGTGGGAAGTGGTAGGAGATGAGATAGTGATGTGGGATGTGGGGGGGGTGAGATAGTGATGTGGGATGTGGGAGGGATGAGATAGTGATGTGGGATGTGGGGGGATGAGATCGTGATGTGGGATGTGGGAGGGATGAGATAATGATGTGGGATGTGGTAGGGGGATGAGATAGTGATGTGGGATGTGGGGGGGTTGAGAGAGTGATGTGGGATGTGGGGGGGGATGAGATAGTGATGTGGGATGTGGGGGGGGGATGAGATAGTGATGAGGGATGTGGGGGGGATGAGATAGTGATGTGGGAAATGGGGGGGTTGAGATAGTGATGTGGGATGAGGGGGGATGAGATAATGATGTGGGAAATGGGGGGGTTGAGATAGTGATGTGGGATGAGGGGGAATGAGATCGTGATGTGGGATGTGGGAGGGATGAGATAATGATGTGGGATGTGGGAGGGATGAGATAGTGATGTGGGATGTGGGGGGATGAGATCGTGATGTGGGATGTGGGAGGGATGAGATAATGATGTGGGATGTGGTAGGGGGATGAGATAGTGATGTGGGATGTGGGGGGGTTGAGAGAGTGATGTGGGATGTGGGGGGGGATGAGATAGTGATGTGGGATGTGGGGGGGGGATGAGATAGTGATGAGGGATGTGGGGGGGATGAGATAGTGATGTGGGAAATGGGGGGGTTGAGATAGTGATGTGGGATGAGGGGGGATGAGATAATGATGTGGGATGTGGGGGGGGGTGTTGAGATAGTGATATGGGATGTGGGAGGGATGAAATAGTCATGTGGGATGTGGGGGGGATGAGATAGTGATGTTGGATGTGGTGGGGGGATGAGATAGTGACGTGGGATGTGGGGGGGATGAGATAATGATGTGGGATGGGGGGGGGGGATGAGATAGTGATGTGGGATGTGGGAGGGATGAGATAATGATGTGGTATGTGGTAGCGGGATGAGATAGTGATGTGGGGGGGGGGGGTGAGATAGTGATGTGGGATGTGGGGGGGATGCGATAGTGATGTCGAATGTGGGAGGGATGAGATAGTGATGTGGGATGTGGGGGGGGATGAGATAGTGCTGTGGAATGGATGAGGTAGTGATGTGGGATGTGGGAGGGATGAGATAGTGATGTGGGATGTGGAAGGGATGAGGTTGTGATGTGGGAGGGATGAGGTAGTGATGTGGGATGTGGGAGGGATGAGATAGTGATGTGGGATGTGGGGGGGAAGAGATAGTGATGTGGAATGGATGAGGTAGTGATGTGGGAGGGATGAGATAGTGATGTGGGATGTGGGAGAGATGAGATAGTGATGTGGGATGTGGGGGGCGGATGAGATAGTGATGTGGGATGTGGAAGGGATGAGATCGTGATGTGGGATGTGGGGTGTATGAGATAGTGATGTGGGATGTGGGGGGATGAGATAGTGATGTGGGATGTGGGGGGCGTTGTGATAGTGACGTGGGATGTGGGGGGGATGAGATAGTGATGTGGAACGTAAGGGGGATGAGATAGTGATGTGGGATGTGGGGGGGATGAGATAGTGATGTGTGATGTGGGAGGGATGAGATATTGATGTGGGATGTGGGGGGTGAGATAGTGATGTGGGAGCAATGAGATAATGATGTGGGATGTGGTAGGGGGATGAGATAGTGATGTGGGATGTGGGGGGGATGAGATAGTGATGTGGGATTTGGAAGGGATGAGATAGTGATGTGGGATGTGGGAGGGATGAGATAGTGATGTGGGATGTGGGGGGGATGAGATAGTGATGTGGGATGTGGGGGGGGGTGGGATAGTGGTATGGGATGGGGGGGTGAGATAGTGATGTGGGATGTGGGAGCGATGAGATAATGATGTGGGATGTGGTAGGGGGATGAGATAGTGATGTGGGATGTGGGGTGGGGGGTGAGATAGTGATGTGGGATGTGGGGGGGTTGGGATAGTGCTGTGGGATGTGGAAGGAATGAGATAGTGATGTGGGTTGTGGGAGGGATGAGATAGTGATGTGGGATGTGGGGGGGATGAGATAGTGATGTGGGATGTGGAAGGGATGAGATAGTGATGTGGGATGTGGGGGGGGGGGATGAGATAGTGATGTGAGATGTGGAAGGGATGAGGTAGAGATGTGGGAGGGATGAGATCGTGATATGGGATGTGAAAGGGATGAGGTAGTGATGTGGGAGGGATGAGGTAGTGATGTGGGATGTGGGAGGGATGAGATAGTGATGTGGGATGTGGGGGGGGGATGAGATAGTGATGTGGAATGGATGAGGTAGTGATGTGGCAGGGATGAGATTGTGATGTGGGATGTGCAAGAGATGAGATAGTGATGTGGGATGTGGGGGGCGGATGAGATAGTGATGTGGAATGTGGAAGGGATCAGATCGTGATGTGGGTTGTGGGGGGGTGTGAGATAGTGATGTGGGATGTGGGGGGGGATGAGATAGTGATGTGGGATGTGGGGGTGTGTGATAGTGATGTGGGATGTGGGGGGGGGATGAGTTAGTGATGTGGGACGTAAGGGGGATGAGATAGTGATGTGGGATGTGGGGGGGATGAGATAGTGATGTGTGATGTCGGAGGGATGAGATATTGATGTGGGATGTTGGGGGGATGAGATTGTGATGTGGGATGTGGGAGGGATGAGATAGTGATGTGGGATGTGGGAGGGATGAGATAGTGATGTGGGATGTGGGGGGGGGGATGAGAGAGTGATGTGGGATGTGGGAGCGATGAGATAATGATGTGGGATGTGGTAGGGGGATGAGATAGTGATGTGGGAGGGATGAGGTAGTGATGTGGGATGTGGGAGGGATGAGATAGTGATGTGGGATGTGGGGGGGGAAGAGATAGTGATGTGGAATGGATGAGGTAGTGATGTGGGAGGGATGAGATAGTGATGTGGAATGTGGGAGAGATGAGAGAGTGATGTGGGATGTGGGGGGCGGATGAGATAGTGATGTGGGATGTGGAAGGGATGAGATCGTGATGTGGGATGTGGGGGGTATGAGATAGTGATGTGGGATGTGGGGGGGATGAGATAGTGATATGGGATGTGGGGGGGGGATGAGATAGTGATGTGGGATGTGGGGGGGGTGAGATAGTGATATGGGATGTGGGGGGGATGAGATAATGATGTGGGATGTAGGGGGGGTGAGATAGTGATATGGGATGTGGGAGGGATGAGATAGTGATGTGGGATGTGGTGCGGGGATGAGATAGTGATGTGGGATGTGGGAGGGATGAGATACTGATGTGGGATGTGGGGGGGGTGAGATAGTGATGTGGGGGGATGAGATAGTGATGTGGGATGTTGGAGGGATGAGATTGTGATGTGGGATGTGGGAGGGATGAGATAGTGATGTGGGATGTGGGGGGGAAGGATGAGATTGTGATGTGGGATGTGGGAGGGATGAGATAGTGATGTAGGATGTGGGGGGATGAGATAGTGATGTGGGATGTGGGTGGTTGAGATAGTGATGTGGGAGGGGGGAGGAGATAGGGATGTGGGATGTGGGAGGGGGGAGGAGATAGGGATGTGGCATGTGGGGGGGATGAGATAGTGATGTGGGATGTGGGGGGGGGGTGAGAGAGTGATGTGGATGTGGGAGGGATGAGATAATGATGTGGGATGTGGTAGGAGATGAGATAGTGATGTGGGATGTGGGGGGGTGAGATAGTGATGTGGGATGTGGGAGGGATGAGATAGTGATGTGGGATGTGGGGGGGATGAGATAGTGATGTGGGATGTGGGGGGGGGTGTGATAGTGACGTGGGATGTGGGGGGGATGAGATAGTGATGTGGAACGTAAGGGGGATGAGATAGTGATGTGGGATGTGGGGGGGATGAGATAGTGATGTGTGATGTGGGAGGGATGAGATATTGATGTGGGATGTGGGGGGTGAGATAGTGATGTGGGATGTGGGAGCGATGAGATAATGATGTGGGATGTGGGGGGGATGAGGTAGTGATGTGGGATGTGGAAGGGATGAGATAGTGATGTGGGATGTGGGAGGGATGAGATAGTGATGTGGGATGTGGGGGGGATGAGATAGTGATGTGGGATGTGGGGGGGGTGGGATAGTGGTATGGGATGGGGGGGTGAGATAGTGATGTGGGATGTGGGAGCGATGAGATAATGATGTGGGATGTGGTAGTGGGATGAGATAGTGATGTGGGATGTGGGGGGGGTGAGATAGTGATGTGGGCTGTGGGGGGGTTGAGATAGTGCTGTGGGATGTGGAAGGAATGAGATAGTGATGTGGGTTGTGGGAGGGATGAGATAGTGATGTGGGAAATGGGGGGGTTGAGATAGTGATGTGTGATGAGGGGGGATGAGATAATGATGTGGGATGTGGGGGGGGGTGTTGAGATAGTGATATGGGATGTGGGAGGGATGAAATAGTCATGTGGGATGTGGGGGGGATGAGATAGTGATGTTGGATGTGGTGGGGGGATGAGATAGTGACGTGGGATGTGGGGGGGGTGAGATAATGATGTGGGATGGGGGGGGGTGAGATAGTGATGTGGGATGTGGGAGGGATGAGATAATGATGTGGTATGTGGTAGCGGGATGAGATAGTGATGTGGGGGGGGGGGGTGAGATAGTGATGTGGAATGTGGGGGGGGATGCGATAGTGATGTCGAATGTGGGAGGGATGAGATAGTGATGTGGGATGTGGGGGGGGATGAGATAGTGCTGTGGAATGGATGAGGTAGTGATGTGGGAGGGATGAGATCGTGATGTGGGATGTGGGAGAGATGAGATAGTGATGTGGGATGTGGGGGGCGGATGAGATAGTGATGTGGGATGTGGAAGGGATGAGGTCGTGATGTAGGAGGGATGAGGTAGTGATGTGGGATGTGGGAGGGATGAGATAGTGATGTGGGATGTGGGGGGGAAGAGATAGTGATGTGGAATGGATGAGGTAGTGATGTGGGAGGGATGAGATAGTGATGTGGAATGTGGGAGAGATGAGAGAGTGATGTGGGATGTGGGGGGCGGATGAGATAGTGATGTGGGATGTGGAAGGGATGAGATCGTGATGTGGGATGTGGGGGGTATGAGATAGTGATGTGGGATGTGGGGGGGATGAGATAGTGATGTGGGATGTGGGGGGGGGATGAGATAGTGATGTGGGATGTGGGGGGGGTGAGATAGTGATATGGGATGTGGGGGGGATGAGATAATGATGTGGGATGTAGGGGGGGTGAGATAGTGATATGGGATGTGGGAGGGATGAGATAGTGATGTGGGATGTGGTGCGGGGATGAGATAGTGATGTGGGATGTGGGAGGGATGAGATACTGATGTGGGATGTGGGGGGGGTGAGATAGTGATGTGTGGGGATGAGATAGTGATGTGGGATGTTGGAGGGATGAGATTGTGATGTGGGATGTGGGAGGGATGAGATAGTGATGTGGGATGTGGGGGGGAAGGATGAGATTGTGATGTGGGATGTGGGAGGGATGAGATAGTGATGTAGGATGTGGGGGGATGAGATAGTGATGTGGGATGTGGGGGGTTGAGATAGTGATGTGGGAGGGGGGAGGAGATAGGGATGTGGGATGTGGGAGGGGGGAGGAGATAGGGATGTGGCATGTGGGGGGGATGAGATAGTGATGTGGGATGTGGGGGGGGGGGTGAGAGAGTGATGTGGATGTGGGAGGGATGAGATAATGATGTGGGATGTGGTAGGAGATGAGATAGTGATGTGGGATGTGGGGGGGTGAGATAGTGATGTGGGATGTGGGAGGGATGAGATAGTGATGTGGGATGTGGGGGGGATGAGATAGTGATGTGGGATGTGGGGGGGGTGGGTGTGATAGTGACGTGGGATGTGGGGGGGATGAGATAGTGATGTGGAACGTAAGGGGGATGAGATAGTGATGTGGGATGTGGGGGGGATGAGATAGTGATGTGTGATGTGGGAGGGATGAGATATTGATGTGGGATGTGGGGGGTGAGATAGTGATGTGGGATGTGGGAGCGATGAGATAATGATGTGGGATGTGGGGGGATGAGGTAGTGATGTGGGATGTGGAAGGGATGAGATAGTGATGTGGGATGTGGGAGGGATGAGATAGTGATGTGGGATGTGGGGGGGATGAGATAGTGATGTGGGATGTGGGGGGGGTGGGATAGTGGTATGGGATGGGGGGGTGAGATAGTGATGTGGGATGTGGGAGCGATGAGATAATGATGTGGGATGTGGTAGTGGGATGAGATAGTGATGTGGGATGTGGGGGGGGGTGAGATAGTGATGTGGGCTGTGGGGGGGTTGAGATAGTGCTGTGGGATGTGGAAGGAATGAGATAGTGATGTGGGTTGTGGGAGGGATGAGATAGTGATGTGGGAAATGGGGGGGTTGAGATAGTGATGTGGGATGAGGGGGGATGAGATAATGATGTGGGATGTGGGGGGGGGTGTTGAGATAGTGATATGGGATGTGGGAGGGATGAAATAGTCATGTGGGATTTGGGGGGGATGAGATAGTGATGTTGGATGTGGTGGGGGGATGAGATAGTGACGTGGGATGTGGGGGGGGTTAGATAATGATGTGGGATGGGGGGGGTGAGATAGTGATGTGGGATGTGGGAGGGATGAGATAATGATGTGGTATGTGGTAGCGGGATGAGATAGTGATGTGGGGGGGGGGTGAGATAGTGATGTGGAATGTGGGGGGGGGATGCGATAGTGATGTCGAATGTGGGAGGGATGAGATAGTGATGTGGGATGTGGGGGGGGATGAGATAGTGCTGTGGAATGGATGAGGTAGTGATGTGGGAGGGATGAGATCGTGATGTGGGAGAGATGAGATAGTGATGTGGGATGTGGGGGGCGGATGAGATAGTGATGTGGGATGTGGGGGGGAAGAGATAGTGATGTGGAATGGATGAGGTAGTGATGTGGGAGGGATGAGATAGTGATGTGGGATGTGGGAGAGATGAGATAGTGATGTGGGATGTGGGGGGCGGATGAGATAGTGATGTGGGATGTGGAAGGGATGAGATCGTGATGTGGGATGTGGGGTGTATGAGATAGTGATGTGGGATGTGGGGGGGATGAGATAGTGATGTGGGATGTGGGGGAGGGTGTGATAGTGACGTGGGATGTGGGGGGGATGAGATAGTGATGTGGAACGTAAGGGGGATGAGATAGTGATGTGGGATGTGGGGGGGATGAGATAGTGATGTGGGAGGGATCAGATATTGATGTGGGATGTGGGGGGTGAGATCGTGATGTGGGATGTGGGAGCGATGAGATAATGATGTGGGATGTGGTAGGGGGATGAGATAGTGATGTGGGATGTGGGGGGGATGAGATAGTGATGTGGGATGTGGAAGGGGTGAGATAGTGATGTGGGATGTGGGAGGGATGAGATAGTGATGTGGGATGTGGGGGGGATGAGATAGTGATGTGGGATGTGGGGGGGGTGGGATAGTGGTATGGGATGGGGGTGTGAGATAGTGATGTGGGATGTGGGAGCGATGAGATAATGATGTGGGATGTGGTAGGGGGATGAGATAGTGATGTGGGATGTGGGGGGGGGTGAGATAGTGATGTGGGATGTGGGGGGGTTGAGATAGTGCTGTGGGATGTGGAAGGAATGAGATTGTGATGTGGGTTGTGGGAGGGATGAGATAGTGATGTGGGATGTGGGGGGGATGAGATAGTGATGTGGGATGTGGAAGGGATGAGATAGTGATGTGGGATGTGGGGGGGGGGATGAGATAGTGAAGTGAGATGTGGAAGGGATGAGGTAGAGATGTGGGAGGGATGAGATCGTGATGTGGGATGTGAAAGGGATGAGGTAGTGATGTGGGAAGGATGAGGTAGTGATGTGGGATGTGGGAGGGATGAGATAGTGATGTGGGATGTGGGGGGGGGATGAGATAGTGATGTGGAATGGATGAGGTAGTGATGTGGCAGGGATGAGATTGTGATGTGGGATGTGGAAGAGATGAGATAGTGATGTGGGATGTGGGGGGCGGATGAGATAGTGATGTGGAATGTGGAAGGGATCAGATCGTGATGTGGGTTGTGGGGGGGTGTGAGATAGTGATGTGGGATGTGGGTGGGGATGAGATAGTGATGTGGGATGTGGGGGGTGTGATAGTGATGTGGGATGTGGGGGGGGGATGAGTTAGTGATGTGGGACGTAAGGGGGATGAGATAGTGATGTGGGATGTGGGGGGGATGACATAGTGATGTGTGATGTCGGAGGGATGAGATATTGATGTGGGATGTGTGGGGGGATGAGATTGTGATGTGGGATGTGGGAGGGATGAGATAGTGATGTGGGATGTGGGAGGGATGAGATAGTGATGTGGGATGTGGGGGGGATGAGAGAGTGATGTGGGATGTGGGAGCGATGAGATAATGATGTGGGATGTGGTAGGGGGATGAGATAGTGATGTGGGAGGGATGAGGTAGTGATGTGGGATGTGGGAGGGATGAGATAGTGATGTGGGATGTGGGGGGGGAAGAGATAGTGATGTGGAATGGATGAGGTAGTGATGTGGGAGGGATGAGATTGTGATGTGGGATGTGGGAGAGATGAGAGAGTGATGTGGGATGTGGAAGGGATGAGATCGTGATGTGGGATGGGGGGGGTATGAGATCGTGATGTGGGATGTGGGGGGTATGAGATAGTGATGTGGGATGTGGGGGGGAAGGATGAGATTGTGATGTGGGATGTGGGAGGGATGAGATAGTGATGTAGGATGTGGGGGGATGAGATAGTGATGTGGGATGTGGGGGGTTGAGATAGTGATGTGGGAGGGGGGAGGAGATAGGGATGTGGGATGTGGGAGGGGGGAGGAGATAGGGATGTGGCATGTGGGGGGGATGAGATAGTGATGTGGGATGTGGGGGGGGGGGGTGAGAGAGTGATGTGGATGTGGGAGGGATGAGATAATGATGTGGGATGTGGTAGGAGATGAGATAGTGATGTGGGATGTGGGGGGGGGGGGTGAGATAGTGATGTGGGATGTGGGAGGGATGAGATAGTGATGTGGGATGTGGGGGGGATGAGATAGTGATGTGGGATGTGGGGGGGGTGTGATAGTGACGTGGGATGTGGGGGGGATGAGATAGTGATGTAGGATGTGGGGGGGATGAGATAGTGATGTGTGATGTGGGAGGGATGAGATATTGATGTGGGTTGTGGGGGGTGAGATAGTGATGTGGGATGTGGGAGCGATGAGATAATGATGTGGGATGTGGTAGGGGGATGAGATAGTGATGTGGGATGTGGGGGGGATGAGATAGTGATGTGGGATGTGGAAGGGATGAGATAGTGATGTGGGATGTGGGAGGGATGAGATAGTGATGTGGGATGTGGGGGGGATGAGATAGTGATGTGGGATGTGGGGGGGGGGTGAGATAGTGATGTGGGAAATGGGGGGGTTGAGATAGTGATGTGGGATGAGGGGGGATGAGATAATGATGTGGTATGTGGGGGGGGGTGTTGAGATAGTGATATGGGATGTGGGAGGGATGAAATAGTCATGTGGGATGTGGGGGGGGATGAGATAGTGATGTTGGATGTGGTGGGGGGATGAGATAGTGATGTGGGGGGGGTTAGATAATGATGTGGGATGGGGGGGGGGGATGAGATAGTGATGTGGGATGTGGGAGGGATGAGATAATGATGTGGTATGTGGTAGCGGGATGAGATAGTGATGTGGGATGTGGGGGGGGGGGGGGTGACATAGTGATGTGGGATGTGGGGGGGGGATGAGATAGTGATGTGGAATGTGGGAGGGATGAGATAGTGATGTGGGATGTGATGGGGGATGAGATAGTGCTGTGGAATGGATGAGGTAGTGATGTGGGAGGGATGAGATAGTGATGTGGGATGTGGGGGGGATGAGATAGTGATGTGGGATGTGAAAGGGATGAGGTAGTGATGTGGGAGGGATGAGGTAGTGATGTGGGATGTGGGAGGGATGAGATAGTGATGTGGGATGTGGGGGGGGATGAGATAGTGATGTGGAATGGATGAGGTAGTGATGTGGGAGGGATGAGATTGTGATGTGGGATATGGAAGAGATGAGATAGTGATGTGGGATGTGGGGGGCGGATGAGATAGTGATGTGGGATGTGGAAGGGATGAGATTGTGATGTTCGTTGTGGGGGTGTGTGAGATAGTGATGTGGGGTGTGGGGGGGGGATGAGATAGTAATGTGGGATGTGGGGGGGTGTGATAGTGATGTGGGATGTGGGGGGGATGAGTTAGTGATGTGGGACGTAAGGGGGATGAGATAGTAATGTGGGATGTGGGGGGGATGAGATAGTGATGTGTGATGTGGGAGGGATGAGATATTGATGTGCGATGTGTGGGGGGATGAGATTGTGATGTGGGAGGGATGAGATAGTGATGTGGGATGTGGGAGGGATGAGATAGTGATGTGGGATGTGGGGGGCGGATGAGATAGTGATGTGTGATGTGGGAGGGATGAGATATTGATGTGGGATGTGGGGGGGATGAGATTGTGATGTGGGATGTGGGAGGGATGAGATAGTGATGTGGGATGTGGTAGGGATGAGATAGTGATGTGGGATGTGGTGGGGTAAGATAGTGATGTGGGATGTGGGAGCGATGAGATAATGATGTGGAATGTGGTAGGGGGATGAGATAGTGATGTGGGATGTGGGGAGGATGAGGTAGTGATGTGGGATGTGGAAGGGATGAGATAGTGATGTGGGATGTGGGGGGGATGAGATAGTGATGTGGAACGTAAGGGGGATGAGATAGTGATGTGGGATGTGGGGGGGATGAGATAGTGATGTGTGATGTGGGAGGGATGAGATATTGATGTGGGATGTGGGGGGATGAGATTGTGATGTGGGATGTGGGAGGGATAAGATAGTGATGTGGGATGTGGGAGGGATGAGATAGTGATGTGGGATGTGGGGGGGTGAGATAGTGATGTGGGATGTGGGAGCGATGAGATAATGATGTGGGATGTGGTAGGGGGATGAGATAGTGATGTGGGATGTGGGGGGGATGAGATAGTGATGTGGGATGTGGAAGGGATGAGATAGTGATGTGGGATGTGGGAGGGATGAGATAGTGATGTGGGATGTGGTAGGGGGATGAGATAGTGATGTGGGATGTGGGGGGGGGGTGAGATAGTGATGTGGGATGTGGGGGGGTTGAGATAGTGCTGTGGGATGTGGAAGGAATGAGATAGTGATGTGGGATGTGGGAGGGATGAGATAGTGATGTGGGATGTGGGGGGGATGAGATAGTGATGTGGGATGTGGAAGGGATGAGATAGTGATGTGGGGGGGGGACGAGATAGTGATGTGAGATGTGGAAGGGATGAGGTAGAGATGTGGGAGGGATGAGATCGTGATGTGGGATGTGGGAGGGATGAGGTAGTGATGTGGGTTGTGGGAGGAATGAGATAGTGATGTGGGATGTGGGGGGGGGATGAGATAGTGATGTGGAATGGATGAGGTAGTGATGTGGGAGGGATGAGATTGTGATGTGGGATGTGGAAGAGATGAGATAGTGATGTGGGATGTGGGGGGCGGATGAGATAGTGATGTGGGATGTGGAAGGGATGAGATCGTGATGTTCGTTGTGGGGGGGTGTGAGATACTGATGTGGGATGTGGGGGTGGGATGAGATAGTGATGTGGGGGTGTGTGATAGTGATGTGGGATGTGGGGGGGGATGAGTTAGTGATGTGGGACGGAAGGGGGATGAGATAGTGATGTGGGATGTGGGGGGGATGAGATAGTGATGTGTGATGTGGGAGGGATGAGATATTGATGTGGGATGTGTGGGGGGATGAGATTGTGATGTGGGATGTGGGAGGGATGAGATAGTGATGTGGGATGTGGGAGGGATGAGATAGTGATGTGGGATGTGGGGGGGATGAGAGAGTGATGTGGGATGTGGGAGCGATGAGATAATAATGTTGGATGTGGTAGGGGGATGAGATAGTGATGTGGGATGTGGGAGGGATGAGATAGTGATGTGGGATGTGGGGGGGGATGAGATAGTGATGTGGAATGGATGAGGTAGTGATGTGGGAGGGATGAGATTGTGATGTGGGATATGGAAGAGATGAGATAGTGATGTGGGATGTGGGGGGCGGATGAGATAGTGATGTGGGATGTGGAAGGGATGAGATTGTGATGTTCGTTGTGGGGGTGTGTGAGATAGTGATGTGGGGTGTGGGGGGGGGATGAGATAGTAATGTGGGATGTGGGGGGGGTGTGATAGTGATGTGGGATGTGGGGGGGATGAGTTAGTGATGTGGGACGTAAGGGGGATGAGATAGTAATGTGGGATGTGGGGGGGATGAGATATTGATGTGTGATGTGGGAGGGATGAGATATTGATGTGCGATGTGTGGGGGGATGAGATTGTGATGTGGGAGGGATGAGATAGTGATGTGGGATGTGGGAGGGATGAGATAGTGATGTGGGATGTGGGGTGCGGATGAGATAGTGATGTGTGATGTGGGAGGGATGAGATATTGATGTGGGATGTGGGGGGGATGAGATTGTGATGTGGGATGTGGGAGGGATGAGATAGTGATGTGGGATGTGGTAGGGATGAGATAGTGATGTGGGATGTGGGGGGGATGAGATAGTGATGTGGAACGTAAGGGGGATGAGATAGTGATGTGGGATGTGGGGGGGATGAGATAGTGATGTGTGATGTGGGAGGGATGAGATATTGATGTGGGATGTGGGGGGATGAGATTGTGATGTGGGATGTGGGAGGGATAAGATAGTGATGTGGGATGTGGGAGGGATGAGATAGTGATGTGGGATGTGGGGGGGTGAGATAGTGATGTGGGATGTGGGAGCGATGAGATAATGATGTGGGATGTGGTAGGGGGATGAGATAGTGATGTGGGATGTGGGGGGGATGAGATAGTGATGTGGGATGTGGAAGGGATGAGATAGTGATGTGGGATGTGGGAGGGATGAGATAGTGATGTGGGATGTGGGGGGGGTTGAGATAGTGATGTGGGATGTGGGGGGGTGGGATAGTGGTATGGGATGGGGGGGTGAGATAGTGATGTGGGATGTGGGAGCGATGAGATAATGATGTGGGATGTGGTAGGGGGATGAGATAGTGATGTGGGATGTGGGGGGGGGGGTGAGATAGTGATGTGGGATGTGGGGGGGTTGAGATAGTGCTGTGGGATGTGGAAGGAATGAGATAGTGATGTGGGATGTGGGAGGGATGAGATAGTGATGTGGGATGTGGGGGGGATGAGATAGTGATGTGGGATGTGGAAGGGATGAGATAGTGATGTGGGGGGGGGACGAGATAGTGATGTGAGATGTGGAAGGGATGAGGTAGAGATGTGGGAGGGATGAGATCGTGATGTGGGATGTGGGAGGGATGAGGTAGTGATGTGGGTTGTGGGAGGAATGAGATAGTGATGTGGGATGTGGGGGGGGGGATGAGATAGTGATGTGGAATGGATGAGGTAGTGATGTGGGAGGGATGAGATTGTGATGTGGGATGTGGAAGAGATGAGATAGTGATGTGGGATGTGGGGGGCGGATGAGATAGTGATGTGGGATGTGGAAGTGATGAGATCGTGATGTTCGTTGTGGGGGGGTGTGAGATACTGATGTGGGATGTGGGGGTGGGATGAGATAGTGATGTGGGGGTGTGTGATAGTGATGTGGGATGTGGGGGGGGATGAGTTAGTGATGTGGGACGGAAGGGGGATGAGATAGTGATGTGGGATGTGGGGGGGATGAGATAGTGATGTGTGATGTGGGAGGGATGAGATATTGATGTGGGATGTGTGGGGGGATGAGATTGTGATGTGGGATGTGGGAGGGATGAGATAGTGATGTGGGATGTGGGAGGGATGAGATAGTGATGTGGGATGTGGGGGGGATGAGAGAGTGATGTGGGATGTGGGAGCGATGAGATAATAATGTTGGATGTGGTAGGGGGATGAGATAGTGATGTGGGAGGGATGAGGTAGTGATGTGGGATGTGGGAGGGATGAGATAGTGATGTGGGGGGGGAAGAGATAGTGATGTGGAATGGATGAGGTAGTGATGTGGGAGGGATGAGATAGTGATGTGGGATGTGGGAGAGATGAGATAGTGATGTGGGATGTGGGGGGCGGATGAGATAGTGATGTGGGATGTGGAAGGGATGAGATACTGATGTGGGATGTGGGGGGTATGAGATAGTGATGTGGGATGTGGGGGGGGGGGGTGAGATAGTGATGTGGGATGTGGGGGGGGATGAGATACTGATGTGGGGGGGGGCTGAGATAGTGATATGGGATGGTGGGGGGGATGATATAATGATGTGGGATGTAGGGGGGTGAGATAGTGATATGGGATGTGGGAGGGATGAGATAGTGATGTGGGATGTGGTGGGGGGATGAGATAGTGATGTGGGATGTGGGAGGGATGAGATACTGATGTGGGATGTGGGGGGGGTGAGATAGTGAGGTGGGGGGATGAGATAGTGATGTGGGATGTTGGAGGGATGAGATTGTGATGTGGGATGTGCGAGGGATGAGATAGTGATGTGGGATGTGGGGGGGAGGGATGAGATTGTGATGTGGGATGTGGGAGGGATGAGATAGTGATGTAGGATGTGGGGGGATGAGATAGTGATGTGGGATGTGGGGGGTTGAGATAGTGATGTGGGAGGGGGGACGAGATAGGGATGTGGGATGTGGGAGGGGGGAGGAGATAGGGATGTGGCATGTGGGGGGGATGAGATAGTGATCTGGGATGTGGGTGGGATGTGATAGTGATGTGGGGGGGGGGGGGGTGAGAGAGTGATGTGGATGTGGGAGGGATGAGATAATGATGTGGGATGTGGTAGGAGATGAGATAGTGATGTGGGATGTGGGGGGGGGGTGAGATAGTGATGTGGGATGTGGGGGGATGAGATCGTGATGTGGGATGTGGGAGGGATGAGATAATGATGTGGGATGTGGTAGGGCATGAGATAGTGATGTGGGATGTGGGGGGGGTGAGAGAGTGATGTGGGATGTGGGGGGGGATGAGATAGTGATGTGGGATGTGGGGGGGGGATGTGATAGTGATGAGGGATGTGGGGGGGATGAGATAGTGATGTGGGATATGGGGGGGGGTGAGATAGTGATGTGGGATGAGGGGGGATGAGATAATGATGTGGGATGTGGGGGGGGGGGTGTTGAGATAGTGATATGAGATGTGGGAGGGATGAAATAGTCATGTGGGATGTGGGGGGGATGAGATAGTGATGTTGGATGTGGTGGGGGGATGAGATAGTGACGTGGGATGTGGGGGGGATGAGATAATGATGTGGGATGGGGGGGGATGAGATAGTGATGTGGGATGTGGGAGGGATGAGATAATGATGTGGTATGTGGTAGCGGGATGAGATAGTGATGTGGGGGGGGTGAGATAGTGATGTGGGATGTGGGGGGGGATGCGATAGTGATGTGGAATGTGGGAGGGATGAGATAGTGATGTGGGATGTGGGGGGGGATGAGATAGTGCTGTGGAATGGATGAGGTGGTGATGTGGGAGGGATGAGATAGTGATGTGGGATGTGGGAGAGATGAGATAGTGATGTGGGATGTGGGGGGCGGATGAGATAGTGATGTGGGATGTGGAAGGGATGAGGTCGTGATGTGGGAGGGATGAGGTAGTGATGTGGGATGTGGGAGGGATGAGATAGTGATGTGGGATGTGGGGGGGGAAGAGATAGTGATGTGGAATGGATGAGGTAGTGATGTGGGAGGGATGAGATAGTGATGTGGGATGTGGGAGAGATGAGATAGTGATGTGGGATGGGACGGATGAGATAGTGATGTAGGATGTAGGGGGATGAGATAGTGATGTGGGATGTGGGGGGTTGAGATAGTGATGTGGGAGGGGGGCGGAGATAGGGATGTGGGGTGTGGGAGGGGGGAGGAGATAGGGATGTGGGGTGTGGGAGGGGGAGGAGATAGGGATGTGGCATGTGGGGGGGATGAGATAGTGATCTGGGATGTGGGTGGGATGTGATAGTGATGTGGGATGTGGGGGGGGAGTGAGAGAGTGATGTGGATGTGGGAGGGATGAGATAATGATGTGGGATGTGGTAGGAGATGAGATAGTGATGTGGGATGTGGGGGGGGGGTGAGATAGTGATGTTGAATGTGGGAGGGATGAGATAGTGATGTGCGATGTGGGAGGGATGAGATAATGATGTGGAATGTGGTAGGGGGATGAGATAGTGATGTGGGATATGGGGGGGGTGAGAGAGTGATGTGGGATGTGGGGGGGGATGAGATAGTGATGTGGGATGTTGGAGGGGATGAGATAGTGATGAGGGATGTGGGGGGGATGAGATAGTGATGTGGGATATGGGAGGGATGAGATAGTGATGTGGGATGTGGGGGGGGATGAGATAGTGCTGTGGAATGGATGAGGTAGTGATGTGGGAGGGATGAGATAGTGATGTGGGATGTGCGTGAGATGAGATAGTGATGTGGGATGTGGGGGGCGGATGAGATAGTGATTTGGGATGTGGAAGGGATGAGGTAGTGATGTGGGAGGGATGAGGTAGTGATGTCGGATGTGGGAGCGATGAAATAGTGATGTGGGATGTGGGGGGGAAGAGACAGTGATGTGGAATGGATGAGGTAGTGATGTGGGAGGGATGAGATAGTGATGTGGGATGTGGGAGAGATGAGATAGTGATGTGGGATGTGGGGGGCGGATGAGATAGTGATGTGGGATGTGGAAGGGATGAGATCGTGATGTGGGATGTGGGGAGTATGTGATAGTGATGTGGGATGTGGGGGGGATGAGATAGTGATGTGGGATGTGGGGGGGGTGTGATAGTGACGTGGGATGTGGGGGGGATGAGATAGTGATGTGGAACGTAAGGGGGATGAGATAGTGATGTGGGATGTGGGGGGGATGAGATAGTGATGTGTGATGTGGGAGGGATGAGATATTGATGTGGGATGTGGGGGGGGATGAGATTGTGATGTGGGATGTGGGAGGGATGAGATAGTGATGTGGGATGTGGGAGGGATGAGATAGTGATGTGGGATGGGGGGGGGGTGAGATAGTGATGTGGGATGTGGGAGCGATGAGATAATGATGTGGGATGTGGTAGGGGGATGAGATAGTGATGTGGGATGTGGGGGGGATGAGATAGTGATGTGGGATGTGGAAGGGATGAGATAGTGATGTGGGATGTGGGGGGGATGAGATAGTGATGTGGAACGTAAGGGGGATGAGATAGTGATGTGGTATGTGGGGGGGATGAGATAGTGATGTGTGATGTGGGAGGGATTAGATATTGATGTGGGATGTGGGGGGGATGAGATTGTGATGTGGGATGTGGGAGGGATGAGATAGTGATGTGGGATGTGGGAGGGATGAGATAGTGATGTGGGATGTGGGGGGTGAGATAGTGATGTGGGATGTGGGAGCGATGAGATAATGATGTGGGATGTGGTAGGGGGATGAGATAGTGATGTGGGATGTGGGGGGGATGAGATAGTGGTGTGGGATGTGGAAGGGATGAGATAGTCATGTGGGATGTGGGAGGGATGAGATAGTGATGTGGGATGTGGGGGGGATGAGATAGTGATGTGGGATGTGGGGGGGGTGGGATAGTGATATGGGATGGGGGGGTGAGATAGTGATGTGGGATGTGGGAGCGATGAGATAATGATGTGGGATGTGGTAGGGGGATGAGATAGTGATGTGGGATATGGGGGGGGCGGTGAGATAGTGATGTGGGATGTGGGGGGGTTTAGATAGTGCTGTGGGATGTGGAAGGGATGAGATAGTGATGTGGGAGGGATGAGATAGTGATGTGTGGATGTGGGGGGGATGAGATAGTGATGTGGGATGTGGGAGGGATGAGATAGTGATGTGGGATGTGGGGGGGATGAGATAGTGATGTGGGATGTGGAAGGGATGAGATAGTGATGTGGGATGTGGGGGGGGGATGAGATAGTGATTTGAGATGTGGAAGGGATGAGATAGAGATGTAGGAGGGATGAGATCGTGATGTGGGATGTGAAAGGGATGAGGTAGTGATGTGGGATGTGGGAGGGATGAGATCGTGATGTGGGATGTGGGGGGGGATGAGATAGTGATGTGGAATGGATGAGGTAGTGATGTGGGAGGGATGAGATTGTGATGTGGGATGTGGAAGAGATGAGATAGTGATGTGGGATGTGGGGGGCGGATGAGATAGTGATGTGAGATGTGGAAGGGATGAGATCGTGATGTGGGATCTGGGGGGGGTGTGAGATAGTGATGTGGGATGTGGCGGGGATGAGATAGTGATGTGGGATGTGGGGGTGTGTGATAGTGATGTGGGATGTGGGGGGGGGTGAGAGAGTGATGTGGATGTGGGAGGGATGAGATAATGATGTGGGATGTGGTAGGAGATGAGATAGTGATGTGGGATGTGGGGGGGGGTGAGATAGTGATGTTGAATGTGGGAGGGATGAGATAGTGATGTGGGATGTGGGGGGATGAGATCGTGATGTGCGATGTGGGAGGGATGAGATAATGATGTGGAATGTGGTAGGGGGATGAGATAGTGATGTGGGATATGGGGGGGTGAGAGAGTGATGTGGGATGTGGGGGGGGATGAGATAGTGATGTGGGATGTGGGGGGGGATGAGATAGTGATGAGGGATGTGGGGGGGATGAGATAGTGATGTGGGATATGGGAGGGATGAGATAGTGATGTGGGATGTGGGGGGGGATGAGATAGTGCTGTGGAATGGATGAGGTAGTGATGTGGGAGGGATGAGATAGTGATGTGGGATGTGGGAGAGATGAGATAGTGATGTGGGATGTGGGGGGCGGATGAGATAGTGATTTGGGATGTGGAAGGGATGAGGTAGTGATGTGGGAGGGATGAGGTAGTGATGTCGGATGTGGGAGCGATGAAATAGTGATGTGGGATGTGGGGGGGAAGAGACAGTGATGTGGAATGGATGAGGTAGTGATGTGGGAGGGATGAGATAGTGATGTGGGATGTGGGAGAGATGAGATAGTGATGTGGGATGTGGGGGGGATGAGATAGTGATGTGGGATGTGGGGGGGGTGTGATAGTGACGTGGGATGTGGGGGGGATGAGATAGTGATGTGGGGGGATGAGATAGTGATGTGGGATGTTGGAGGGATGAGATTGTGATGTGGGATGTGGGAGGGATGAGATAGTGATGTGGGATGTGGGGGGGAAGGATGAGATAGTGATGTGGGATGTGGGGGGGATGAGATAGTGATGTGGGATGTGGGGGGGGTGTGATAGTGACGTGGGATGTGGGGGGGATGAGATAGTGATGTGGAACGTAAGGGGGATGAGATAGTGATGTGGGATGTGGGGGGGATGAGATAGTGATGTGTGATGTGGGAGGGATGAGATATTGATGTGGGATGTGGGGGGGGATGAGATTGTGATGTGGGATGTGGGAGGGATGAGATAGTGATGTGGGATGTGGGAGGGATGAGATAGTGATGTGGGATGGGGGGGGGGTGAGATAGTGATGTGGGATGTGGGAGCGATGAGATAATGATGTGGGATGTGGTAGGGGGATGAGATAGTGATGTGGGATGTGGGGGGGATGAGATAGTGATGTGGGATGTGGAAGGGATGAGATAGTGATGTGGGATGTGGGGGGGATGAGATAGTGATGTGGAACGTAAGGGGGATGAGATAGTGATGTGGTATGTGGGGGGGATGAGATAGTGATGTGTGATGTGGGAGGGATTAGATATTGATGTGGGATGTGGGGGGGATGAGATTGTGATGTGGGATGTGGGAGGGATGAGATAGTGATGTGGGATGTGGGAGGGATGAGATAGTGATGTGGGATGTGGGCGGTGAGATAGTGATGTGGGATGTGGGAGCGATGAGATAATGATGTGGGATGTGGTAGGGGGATGAGATAGTGATGTGGGATGTGGGGGGGATGAGATAGTGGTGTGGGATGTGGAAGGGATGAGATAGTCATGTGGGATGTGGGAGGGATGAGATAGTGATGTGGGATGTGGGGGGGATGAGATAGTGATGTGGGATGTGGGGGGGGTGGGATAGTGATATGGGATGGGGGGGTGAGATAGTGATGTGGGATGTGGGAGCGATGAGATAATGATGTGGGATGTGGTAGGGGGATGAGATAGTGATGTGGGATATGAGGGGGGCGGTGAGATAGTGATGTGGGATGTGGGGGGGTTTAGATAGTGCTGTGGGATGTGGAAGGGATGAGATAGTGATGTGGGAGGGATGAGATAGTGATGTGTGGATGTGGGGGGGATGAGATAGTGATGTGGGATGTGGGAGGGATGAGATAGTGAAGTGGGATGTGGGGGGGATGAGATAGTGATGTGGGATGTGGAAGGGATGAGATAGTGATGTGGGATGTGGGGGGGGGATGAGATAGTGATTTGAGATGTGGAAGGGATGAGATAGAGATGTGGGAGGGATGAGATCGTGATGTGGGATGTGAAAGGGATGAGGTAGTGATGTGGGATGTGGGAGGGATGAGATCGTGATGTGGGATGTGGGGGGGGATGAGAAAGGGATGTGGAATGGATGAGGTAGTGATGTGGGAGGGATGAGATTGTGATGTGGGATGTGGAAGAGATGAGATAGTGATGTGGGATGTGGGGGGCGGATGAGATAGTGATGTGAGATGTGGAAGGGATGAGATCGTGATGTGGGATCTGGGGGGGGTGTGAGATAGTGATGTGGGATGTGGCGGGGATGAGATAGTGATGTGGGATGTGGGGGTGTGTGATAGTGATGTGGGATGTGGAAGGGATGAGATAGTGATGTGGGATGTGGGAAGGATGAGATAGTGATGTGGGATGTGGGGGGGATGAGATAGTGATGTGGGATGTGGGGGGGTGGGATAGTGATGTGGGATGGGGGGGTGAGATAGTGATGTGTGATGTGGGAGGGATGAGATATTGATGTGGGGTGTGTGGGGGGATGAGATTGTGATGTGGGATGTGGGAGGGATGAGATAGTGATGTGGGATGTGGGAGGGATGAGATAGTGATGTGGGATGTGGGGGGGGGGGATGAGAGAGATGTGGGATGGTGGAGCAATGAGATAATGATGTGGGATGTGGTAGGGGGATGAGATAGTGAAGTGGGATGTGGGAGAGATGAGATAGTGATGTGGGATGTGGGGGGGATGAGATAGTGATGTGGGATTTGGGAAGTATGAGATAATGATGTGGGATGTGGTAGGGGGATGAGATAGTGATGTGGAATGTGGGGGGGGGGATGAGATAGTGATATGGCATGTGGGGGGGATGAGATATTGATGTGGGATGTGGGGGGGATGAGAGTGATATGGGATGTGGGAGGGATGAGATAGTGATGTGGGATGTGGTAGGGATGAGATAATGATGTGGGGTGTGGTTGGGGGGGAATGAGATAGTGATATGGGATGTGGGTGGGATGAAATAATGATGTGGGATGTGGGGGGGCGGTGAGATAGTGATGTGGGATGTTGGAGGGATGAGATAGTGATGTGGGATGTGGAAGGGATGATATAGTGATGTGGCGGGGGATGAGATTGTGATGTGGGATGTGGGAGGGATGAGATAGTGATGTCGGATGTGGGGGGGATGAGATAGTGATGTGGGATGTGGGGGGTTGAGATAGTGATGTGGGAGGGGGGAGGAGATAGGGATGTGGGATGTGGGAGGGGTGAGGAGATAGGGATGTGGCATGTGGGGGGGATGAGATAGTGATCTGGGATGTGGGTGGGATGTGATAGTGATGTGGGATGTGGGGGAGGGGTGAGATAGTGATGTGGGATGTGGAAGGGATGAGATAATGATGTGCGATGGTGGGGGGATGAGATAGTGATGTGGGATTTGGGGGGGATGAGATAATGATGTGGGATGTGGGGGTTGTGATGAGATATTAATGTGGGATGTGGGGGGATGAGATAGTGATGTGGGATGTGGTGGGGGGATGAGATAGTGATGTGGGATGTGGGGGGGATGAGATAATGATGTGGGATGGGGGGGATGAGATAGTGATGTGGGGGGATGAGATAATGATGTGGGATGTCGGGGGGGATGAGATAGTGGTATGGGATGTGGGAGGGATGAGACAGTGATGTGGGATGTGGTGGGGGGATGAGATAGTGATGTGGGATGTGGGGAGGATGAGATAATGATGTGGGATGGGGGTGGGATGAGATAGTGATGTGGGGGGATGAGATAATGATGTGGGATGTGGGGGGGGGTGAGATAGTGATATGGGATGTGGGAGGGATGAGACAGTGATGTGGGATGTGGTGGGGGGATGAGATAGTGATATGGGATGTGGGAGGGATGAGATAGTGATGTGGGATGTGGTGGGGGGATGAGATAGTGATGTGGGATGTGGGGGGGGCGAGATAATTATGTGGGATGTGGGGGAGTATGAGATAGTGATATGGGATGTGGGAGGGATGAGATAGTGATGTGGGTTGTGGGGGGGGGGGCGAGATAATTATGTGGGATGTGGGGGAGTATGAGATAGTGATATGGGATGTGGGAGGGATGAGATAGTGATGTCGGATGTGGGGGGGATGAGATAGTGATGTGGGATGTGGGGGGTTGAGATTGTGATGTGGGAGGGGGGAGGAGATAGGGATGTGGGATGTGGGAGGGGGGAGGAGATAGGGATGTGGCATGTGGGGGGGATGAGATAGTGATGTGGGATGTGGGGGGGATGAGATAATGATGTGGGATGTGGCGGGGGGGGATGAAATAGTGATATGGGCTGTGGGAGGGATGAGATAATGATGTGGGATGTGGCGGGGGTGGGATGAGATAGTGATGTGGGATGTGGAAGAGATGAGATAGTGATGTGGGATGTGGGGTGGGATGAGATAGTGATGTGGAATGGATGAGGTAGTGATGTGGGAGGGATGAGATTGTGATGTGGGATGTGGAAGAGATGAGATAGTGATGTGGGATGTGGGGGGCGGATGAGATAGTGATGTGGAATGGATGAGGTAGTGATGTGAGAGGGATGAGATTGTGATGTGGAATGTGGGGGGCGGATGAGATAGTGATGTGGGATGTGGAAGGGATGAGATCGTGATGTGGGGGTGTGTGAGATAGTGATGTGGGATGTGGGGGGTGTGATAGTGATGTGGGATGTGGGGGGGGATGAGTTAGTGATGTGGGACGTAAGGGGGATGAGATAGTGATGTGGGATGTGGGGGGGATGAGTTAGTGATGTGGGACGTAAGGGGGATGAGATAGTGATGTGGGATGTGGGGGGGATGAGATAGTGATGTGTGATGTGGGAGGGATGAGCTATTGATGTGGGATGTGAAAGGGATGAGATCGTGATGTGGGGGTGTGTGAGATAGTGATGTGGGATGTGGGGGGGATGAAATAGTGATGTGGGATGTGGGGGGTGTGATAGTGATGTGGGATGTGGGGGGGGATGAGTTAGTGATGTGGGACGTAAGGGGGATGAGATAGTGATGTGGGATGTGGGGGGGATGAGATAGTGATGTGTGATGTGGGAGGGATGAGCTATTGATGTGGGATGGGGGGGGATGTGATTGTGATGTGGGATGTGGGAGGGATGAGATTGTTATGTGGGATGTGGGAGGGATGAGATAGTGATGTGGGATGTGGGGTGGGATGAGAGAGTGATGTGGGATGTGGGAGGGATGAGATAGTGATGTGGGATGTGGGAGGGTTGAGATAGTGATGTGAGATGTGGGGGGGATGAGATAGTGATGTGGGATTTGGGAAGTATTATATAATGATGTGGGATGTGGTAGGGGGATGAGATAATGATGTGGAATGTGGGGGGGGGATTAGATAGTGATATGGCATGTGGGGGGGATGAGATAATGATGTGGGATGTGGGGGGATGAGATAGTGATATGGGCTGTGGGAGGGATGAGATAGTGATGTGGGATGTTGTGCGGATGAGATAATGATGTGGGGTGTGGTTGGGGGGGTGGTGAGATAGTGATATGGGGGGATGAGATAGTGATGTTGGATGTTGGAGGGATGAGATAGTGATGTGGGATGTGGGAGGGATGAGATAGTGATGTCGGATGTGGGGGGGGATGAGATTGTGATGTGGGATGTGGGAGGGATGAGATAGTGATGTCGGATGTGGGGGGGATGAGATAGTGATGTGGGATGTGGGGGGTTGAGATAGTGATGTGGGAGGGGGGATGAGATAGTGATGTGGGATGTGGTGGGGGGATGAGATAGTGATGTGGGATGTGTGGGGGATGAGATAGTGATCTGGGATGTGGGTGGGATGAGATAATGACGTGGGATGTGGTGGTTGTGATGAGATAGTGATATGGGATGTGGGAGGGATGAGATAGTGATGTGGGATGTGGGGGGGAATGAGATATTAATGTGGGATGTGGGGGAGGATGAGATAGTGATGTGGGATGTGGTGGGGGGATGAGATAGTGATGTGGGATGTGGGGGGGATGAGATAATGATGTGGGATGGGGGGGGTGAGAGAGTGATGTGGGGGGATGTGATAATGATGTGGGATGTGGGGGGGATGAGATAGTGATATGGGATGTGGGAGGGATGAGACAGTGATGTGGGATGTGGTGGGGGGATGAGATAGTGATGTGGGATGTGGGAGGGATGAAATAATGATGTGGGATGTGGGGGTGGTGGTGAGATAGTGATATGGGGGGATGAGATAGTGATGTGGGATGTGGGGGGGATGAGATAGTGATGTCGGATGTGGAAGGGATGAGATATTGATGTGGGATGTGGGAGGGATGAGATAGTGATGTGGGGGGGATGAGATAGTGATGTGGGATGTGGGAGGGATGAAATAGTGATGTGGGATGTGGTGGGGGGATGAGATAGTGATGTGGGATGTGTGGGGGATGAGATAATGATCTGTGATGTGGGTGGGATGAGATAATGACGTCGGATGTGGTGGTTGTGATGAGATAGTGATATGGGATGTGGGAGGGATGAGATAGTGATGTGGGATGTGGGGGGGAATGAGATATTAATGTGGGATGTGGGGGGCGATGAGATAGTGATGTGGGATGTGGTGGGGGGATGAGATAGTGATGTGGGATGTGGGGGGGATGAGATAATGATGTGGGATGGGGGGGATGAGATAGTGATGTGGGGGGATGTGATAATGATGTGGGATGTGGGGGGGATGAGATAGTGATATGGGATGTGGGAGGGATGAGACAGTGATGTGGGATGTGGTGGGGGGATGAGATAGTGATGTGGGATGTGGGAGGGATGAAATAATGATGTGGGATGTGGGGGTGGTGGTGAGATAGTGATATGGGGGGATGAGATAGTGATGTGGGATGTGGGGGGGATGAGATAGTGATGTGGGATGTGGAAGGGATGAGATAGTGATGTGGGATGTGGGAGGGATGAGATAGTGATGTGGGATGTGGGGGGTTGAGATAGTGATGTGGGAGGGGGGATGAGATAGTGATGTGGGATGTGGTGGGGGGATGAGATAGTGATGTGGGATGTGTGGGGGATGAGATAATGATCTGGGATGTGGGTGGGATGAGATAATGACGTGGGATGTGGTGGTTGTGATGCGATAGTGATATGGGATGTCGGAGGGATGAGATAGTGATGTGGGATGTGGGGGGGAATGAGATATTAATGTGGGATGTGGGGGGGGATGAGATAGTGATGTGGGATGTGGTGGGGGGATGAGATAGTGATGTGGGATGTGGGGGGGATGAGATAATGATGTGGGATGGGGGGATGAGATAGTGATGTGGGGGTATGTGATAATGATGTGGGATGTGGGGGGGATGAGATAGTAATATGGGATGTGGGAGGGATGAGACAGTGATGTGGGATGTGGTGGGGGGATGAGATAGTGATGTGGGATGTGGGAGGGATGAAATAATGATGTGGGATGTGGGGGTGGTGGTGCGATAGTGATATGGGGGGATGAGATAGTGATGTGGGATGTGGGGGGGATGAGATAGTGATGTGGGATGTGGAAGGGATGAGATAGTGATGTGGGATGTGGGAGGGATGAGATAGTGATGTGGGATGTGGGGGGGATGAGATAGTGATGTGGGATGTGGGAGGGATGAAATAGTGATGTGGGATGTGGTGGGGGGATGAGATAGTGATGTGGGAGGGATGAGATATGGATGTGGTATGTGGGGGGGGGGTGAGATAGTGATGTGGGGGGATGAGATAGTGATGTGGGACGTTGGAGGGATGAGATTGTGATGTGGGATGTGCGAGGGATGAGATAGTGATGTAGGATGTGGGGGGATGAGATAGTGATGTGGGATGTGGGGGGTTGAGATAGTGATGTGAGCGGGGGGAGGAGATAGGGATGTGGGATGTGGGAGGGGGGAGGAGATAGGGATGTGGGATGTGGGGGGATGAGATCGTGATGTGGAATGTGGGAGGGATGAGATAATGATGTGGGATGTGGTAGGGGGATGAGATAGTGATGTGGGATGTGCGGGGGGTGAAAGAGTGATGTGGGATATGGGGGGGGGATGAGATAGTCATGTGGGATGTGGGGGGGGGATGAGATAGTGATGAGGGATGTGGGGGGGATGAGATAGTGATGTGGGATATGGGAGGGATGAGATAGTGATTTGGGATGTGGGGGGGATGAGATAGTGCTGTGGAATGGATGAGGTAGTGATGTGGGAGGGATGAGATAGTGATGTGGGATGTGGGAGAGATGAGATAGTGATGTGGGATGTGGGGGGCGGATGAGATAGTGATGTGGGATGTGGAAGGGATGAGGTAGTGATGTGGGAGGGATGAGGTAGTGATGTCGGATGTGGGAGCGATGAAATAGTGATGTGGGATTTGGGGGGGGAAGAGATAGTGATGTGGAATGGATGAGGTAGTGATGTGGGAGGGATGAGATAGTGATGTGGGATGTGGGGGGCGGATGAGATAGTGATGTGGGATGTGGAAGGGATGAGATCGTGATGTGGGATGTGGGGAGTATGAGATAGTGATGTGGGATGTGGGGGGGATGAGATAGTGATGTGGGATGTGGGGGGGGTGTGATAGTGACGTGGGATGTGGGGGGGATGAGATAGTGATGTGGAACGTAAGGGAGATGAGATAGTGATGTGGGGGGGATGAGATAGTGATGTGTGATGTGGGAGGGATGAGATATTGATGTGGGATGTGGGGGGGGGTGAGATTGTGATGTGGGATGTGGGAGGGATGAGATAGTGATGTGGGATGTGGGGGGGGGGTGAGATAGTGATGTGGGATGTGGGGGGTGAGATAGTGATGTGGGATGTGGGAGCGATGAGATAATGATGTGGGATGTGGTAGGGGGATGAGATAGTGATGTGGGATGTGGGGGGGATGAGATAGTGATGTGTGATGTGGGAGGGATGAGATATTGATGTGGGATGTGGTAGGGGGATGAGATAGTGATGTGGGATGTGGGGGGGATCAGATAGTCATGTCGGATGTGGTAGGGGGATGAGATAGTGATGTGGGATGTGGGGGGGATCAGATAGTGATGTGGGATGTGGAAAGGATGAGATAGTGATGTGGGATGTGGGGGAGATGAGATAGTGATGTGGAACGTAAGGGGGATGAGATAGTGATGTGGTATGTGGGGGGATGAGATAGTGATGTGTGATGTGGGAGGGATTAGATATTGATGTGGGGGGGATGAGATTGTGATGTGGGATGTGGGGGGGATGAGATAGTGATGTGTGATGTGGGAGGGATTAGATATTGATGTGGGATGTGGGGGGGATGAGATTGTGATGTGGGATGTGGGAGGGATGAGATAGTGATGTGGGATGTGGGAGGGATGAGATAGTGATGTGGGATGTGGGGGGGATGAGATAGTGATGTGGGATGTGGGGGGGGTGGGATAGTGATATGGGATGGGGGGGTGAGATAGTGATGCGGGATGTGGGAGCGATGAGATAATGATGTGGGATGTGGTAGGGGGATGAGATAGTGATGTGGGATATGGGGGGGTGGTGAGATAGTGATGTGGGATGTGAGGGGGTTTAGATAGTGCTGTGGGATGTGGAAGGGATGAGATAGTGATGTGGGAGGGATGAGATAGTGATGTGGGATGTGGGGGGGATGAGATAGTGATGTGGGATGTGGGAGGGATGAGATAGTGATGTGGGATGTGGGGAGGATGAGATAGTGATGTGGGATGTGGAAGGGATGAGATAGTGATGTGGGATGTGGGGGGGGGGGTGAGATAGTGATTTGAGATGTGGGGGGGGGGTGAGATAGTGATATGGGATGTGGGGGGGATGAGATAATGATGTGGGATGTAGGGGGGGTGAGATAGTGATATGGGATGTGGGAGGGATGAGATAGTGATGTGGGATGTGGGGGGGGGAAAGAGATAGTGATGTGGAATGGATGAGGTAGTGATGTGGGAGGGATGAGATAGTGATGTGGGATGTGGGAGAGATGAGAGAGTGATGTGGGATGTGGGGGGCTGATGAGATAGTGATGTGGGATGTGGAAGGGATGAGATCGTGATGTGGGATGTGGGGGGTATGAGATAGTGATGTGGGATGTGGGGGGGATGAGATAGTGATGTGGGATGTGGGGGGGGGATGAGATACTGATGTGGGATGTGGGGGGGTGAGATAGTGATATGGGATGTGGGGGGGATGAGATAATGATGTGGGATGTAGGGGGGGTGAGATAGTGATATGGGATGTGGGAGGGATGAGATAGTGATGTGGGATGTGGTGGGGGGATGAGATAGTGATGTGGGATGTGGGAGGGATGAGATACTGATGTGGGATGCGGGGGGGGTGAGATAGTGATGTGGGGGGATGAGATAGTGATGTGGGATGTTGGAGGGATGAGATTGTGATGTGGGATGTGGGAGGGATGAGATAGTGATGTGGGATGTGGGGGGGAAGGATGAGATTGTGATGTGGGATGTGGGAGGGATGAGATAGTGATGTAGGTTGTGGGGGGATGAGATAGTGATGTGGGATGTGGGGGGTTGAGATAGTGATGTGGGAGGGGGGAGGAGATAGGGATGTGGCATGTGGGAGGGGGGAGGAGATAGGGATGTGGCATGTGGGGGGGATGAGATAGTGATGTGGAACGTAAGGGGGATGAGATAGTGATGTGGGATGTCGGGGGTGAGATAGTGATGTGGGATGTGGGAGCGATGAGATAATGATGTGGGATTTGGTAGGGGGATGAGATAGTGATGTGGGATGTGGGGGGGATGAGATAGTGATGTGGGATGTGGAAGGGATGAGATAGTGATGTGGGATGTGGGAGGGATGAGATAGTGATGTGGGATGTGGGGGGCATGAGATAGTGCTGTGGGATGTGGGGGGGGTGGGATAGTGGTATGGGATGGGGGGGTGAGATAGTGATGTGGGATGTGGGAGCGATGAGATAATGATGTGGGATGTGGTAGGGGGATGAGATAGTGATGTGGGATGTGGGGGGGGGTGAGATAGTGATGTGGGATGTGGGGGGGTTGAGATAGTGCTGTGGGATGTGGAAGGAATGAGATAGTGATGTGGGTTGTGGGAGGGATGAGATAGTGATGTGGGATGTGGGGGGGATGAGATAGTGATGTGGGATGTGGAAGGGATGAGATAGTGATGTGGGATGTGGGGGGGGGGATGAGATAGTGATGTGAGATGTGGAAGGGATGAGGTAGAGATGTGGGAGGGATGAGATCGTGATGTGGGATGTGAAAGGGATGAGGTAGTGATGTGGGAGGGATGAGGTAGTGATGTGGGATGTGGGAGGGATGAGATAGTGATGTGGGATGTGGGGGGGGATGAGATAGTGATGTGGAATGGATGAGGTAGTGATGTGGGAGGGATGAGATTGTGATGTAGGATGTGGAAGAGATGAGATAGTGATGTGGGATGTGGGGGGGCGGATGAGATAGTGATGTGGGATGTGGAAGGGATGAGGTAGTGATGTGGGAGGGATGAGGTAGTGATGTCGGATGTGGGAGCGATGAAATAGTGATGTGGGATGTGGGGGGGGAAGAGATAGTGATGTGGAATGGATGAGGTAGTGATGTGGGAGGGATGAGATAGTGATGTGGGATGTGGGGGGGCGGATGAGATAGTGATGTGGGATGTGGAAGGGATGAGATCGTGATGTGGGATGTGGGGAGTATGAGATAGTGATGTGGGATGTGGGGGGCGGATGAGATAGTGATGTGGGATGTGGAAGGGATGAGATAATGATGTGGGATGGGGGGATGAGATAGTGATGTGGGGGGATGAGATAGTGATGTGGGATGTGGGGGGGATGAGATAATGATGTGGGATGGGGGGATGAGATAGTGATGTGGGGGTATGTGATAATGATGTGGGATGTGGGGGGGATGAGATAGTAATATGGGATGTGGGAGGGATGAGACAGTGATGTGGGATGTTGTGGGGGGATGAGATAGTGATGTGGGATGTGGGAGGGATGAGATAGTGATGTGGGATGTGGGGGGGATGAGATAGTGATGTGGGATGTGGAAGGGATGAGATAGTGATGTGGGATGTGGGAGGGATGAGATAGTGATGTGGGATGTGGGGGGGATGAGATTGTGATGTGGGATGTGGGAGGGATGAAATAGTGATGTGGGATGTGGTGGGGGGATGAGATAGTGATGTGGGAGGGATGAGATATGGATGTGGGATGTGGGGGGGGTGAGATAGTGATGTGGGGGGATGAGATAGTGATGTGGGACGTTGGAGGGATGAGATTGTGATGTGGGATGTGCGAGGGATGAGATAGTGATGTGGGATGTGGGGGGAGGGATAATATTGTGATGTGGGATGTAGGAGGGATGAGATAGTGATGTAGGATGTGGGGGGATGAGATAGTGATGTGGGATGTGGGGGGTTGAGATAGTGATGTGGGCGGGGGGAGGAGATAGGGATGTGGGATGTGGGAGGGGGGAGGAGATAGGGATGTGGCATGTGGGGGGGATGAGATAGTGATCTGGGATGTGGGTGGGATGTGATAGTGATGTGGGATGTGGGGGGGGGGTGAGAGAGTGATGTGGATGTGGGAGGGATGAGATAATGATGTGGGATGTGGTAGGAGATGAGATAGTGATGTGGGCGGGGGGTGAGATAGTGATGTTGAATGTGGGAGGGATGAGATAGTGATGTGGGATGTGGGGGGATGAGATCGTGATGTGGGAGGGATGAGATAATGATGTGGGATGTGGTAGGGGGATGAGATAGTGATGTGGGATGTGCGGGGGGTGAGAGAGTGATGTGGGATATGGGGGGGGGGATGAGATAGTCATGTGGGATGTGGGGGGGGGATGAGATAGTGATGAGGGATGTGGGGGGGATGAGATAGTGATGTGGGATATGGGAGGGATGAGATAGTGATGTGGGATGTGGGGGGGGATGAGATAGTGCTGTGGAATGGATGAGGTAGTGATGTGGGAGTGATGAGATAGTGATGTGGGATGTGGGAGAGATGAGATAGTGATGTGGGATGTGGGGGGCGGATGAGATAGTGATGTGGGATGTGGAAGGGATGAGGTAGTGATGTGGGAGGGATGAGTTAGTGATGTCTGATGTGGGAGCGATGAAATAGTGATGTGGGATGTGGGGGGGGAAGAGATAGTGATGTGGAATGGATGAGGTAGTGATGTGGGAGGGATGAGATAGTGATGTGGGATGTGGGGGGCGGATGAGATAGTGATGTGGGATGTGGAAGGGATGAGATCGTGATGTGGGATGTGGGGAGTATGAGATAGTGATGTGGGATGTGGGGGGGATGAGATAGTGATGTGGGATGTGGGGGGGGTGTGATAGTGACGTGGGATGTGGGGGGGATGAGATAGTGATGTGGAACGTAAGGGAGATGAGATAGTGATGTGGGGGGGATGAGATAGTGATGTGTGATGTGGGAGGGATGAGATATTGATGTGGGATGTGGGGGGGGGGTGAGATTGTGATGTGGGATGTGGGGGGGATGAGATAGTGATGTGGGATGTGGGGGGGGGGTGAGATAGTGATGTGGGATGTGGGGGGTGAGATAGTGATGTGGGATGTGGGAGCGATGAGATAATGATGTGGGATGTGGTAGGGGGATGAGATAGTGATGTGGGATGTGGGGGGGATGAGATAGTGATGTGTGATGTGGGAGGGATGAGATATTGATGTGGGATGTGGTAGGGGGATGAGATAGTGATGTGGGATGTGGGGGGGATCAGATAGTCATGTGGGATGTGGGAGGGATGAGATAGTGATGTGGAATGTGGGAGCGATGAGATAATGATGTGGGATGTGGTAGGGGGATGAGATAGTGATGTGGGATGTGGGGGGGATCAGATAGTGATGTGGGATGTGGAAAGGATGAGATAGTGATGTGGGATGTGGGGGAGATGAGATAGTGATGTGGAACGTAAGGGGGATGAGATAGTGATGTGGTATGTGGGGGGATGAGATAGTGATGTGTGATGTGGGAGGGATTTGATATTGATGTGGGGGGGATGAGATTGTAATGTGGGATGTGGGGGGGATGAGATAGTGATGTGTGATGTGGGAAGGATTAGATATTGATGTGGGATGTGGGGGGGATGAGATTGTGATGTGGGATGTGGGAGGGATGAGATAGTGATGTGGGATGTGGGAGGGATGAGATAGTGATGTGGGATGTGGGGGGGATGAAATAGTGATGTGGGATGTGGTGGGGGGATGAGATAGTGATGTGGGAGGGATGAGATATGGATGTGGGATGTGGGGGGGGTGAGATAGTGATGTGGGGGGATGAGATAGTGATGTGGGACGTTGGAGGGATGAGATTGTGATGTGGGATGTGCGAGGGATGAGATAGTGATGTGGGATGTGGGGGGGAGGGATAATATTGTGATGTGGGATGTAGGAGGGATGAGATAGTGATGTAGGATGTGGGGGGATGAGATAGTGATGTGGGATGTGGGGGGTTGAGATAGTGATGTGGGCGGGGGGAGGAGATAGGGATGTGGGATGTGGGAGGGGGGAGGAGATAGGGATGTGGCATGTGGGGGGGATGAGATAGTGATCTGGGATGTGGGTGGGATGTGATAGTGATGTGGGATGTGGGGGGGGGGTGAGAGAGTGATGTGGATGTGGGAGGGATGAGATAATGATGTGGGATGTGGTAGGAGATGAGATAGTGATGTGGGCGGGGGGTGAGATAGTGATGTTGAATGTGGGAGGGATGAGATAGTGATGTGGGATGTGGGGGGATGAGATCGTGATGTGGGAGGGATGAGATAATGATGTGGGATGTGGTAGGGGGATGAGATAGTGATGTGGGATGTGCGGGGGGTGAGAGAGTGATGTGGGATATGGGGGGGGGGATGAGATAGTCATGTGGGATGTGGGGGGGGGATGAGATAGTGATGAGGGATGTGGGGGGGATGAGATAGTGATGTGGGATATGGGAGGGATGAGATAGTGATGTGGGATGTGGGGGGGGATGAGATAGTGCTGTGGAATGGATGAGGTAGTGATGTGGGAGTGATGAGATAGTGATGTGGGATGTGGGAGAGATGAGATAGTGATGTGGGATGTGGGGGGCGGATGAGATAGTGATGTGGGATGTGGAAGGGATGAGGTAGTGATGTGGGAGGGATGAGTTAGTGATGTCTGATGTGGGAGCGATGAAATAGTGATGTGGGATGTGGGGGGGGAAGAGATAGTGATGTGGAATGGATGAGGTAGTGATGTGGGAGGGATGAGATAGTGATGTGGGATGTGGGGGGCGGATGAGATAGTGATGTGGGATGTGGAAGGGATGAGATCGTGATGTGGGATGTGGGGAGTATGAGATAGTGATGTGGGATGTGGGGGGGATGAGATAGTGATGTGGGATGTGGGGGGGGTGTGATAGTGACGTGGGATGTGGGGGGGATGAGATAGTGATGTGGAACGTAAGGGAGATGAGATAGTGATGTGGGGGGGATGAGATAGTGATGTGTGATGTGGGAGGGATGAGATATTGATGTGGGATGTGGGGGGGGGGTGAGATTGTGATGTGGGATGTGGGGGGGATGAGATAGTGATGTGGGATGTGGGGGGGGGGTGAGATAGTGATGTGGGATGTGGGGGGTGAGATAGTGATGTGGGATGTGGGAGCGATGAGATAATGATGTGGGATGTGGTAGGGGGATGAGATAGTGATGTGGGATGTGGGGGGGATGAGATAGTGATGTGTGATGTGGGAGGGATGAGATATTGATGTGGGATGTGGTAGGGGGATGAGATAGTGATGTGGGATGTGGGGGGGATCAGATAGTCATGTGGGATGTGGGAGGGATGAGATAGTGATGTGGGATGTGGGAGCGATGAGATAATGATGTGGGATGTGGTAGGGGGATGAGATAGTGATGTGGGATGTGGGGGGGATCAGATAGTGATGTGGGATGTGGAAAGGATGAGATAGTGATGTGGGATGTGGGGGAGATGAGATAGTGATGTGGAACGTAAGGGGGATGAGATAGTGATGTGGTATGTGGGGGGATGAGATAGTGATGTGTGATGTGGGAGGGATTTGATATTGATGTGGGGGGGATGAGATTGTAATGTGGGATGTGGGGGGGATGAGATAGTGATGTGTGATGTGGGAAGGATTAGATATTGATGTGGGATGTGGGGGGGATGAGATTGTGATGTGGGATGTGGGAGGGATGAGATAGTGATGTGGGATGTGGGAGGGATGAGATAGTGATGTGGGATGTGGGGGGGATGAGATAGTGATGTGGGATGTGGGGGGGGGTGGGATAGTGATATGGGATGGGGGGTGAGATAGTGATGTGGGATGTGGGAGCGATGAGATAATGATGTGGGATGTGGTAGGGGGATGAGATAGTGATGTGGGATATGGGGGGGGGGTGAGATAGTGATGTGGGATGTGAGGGGGTTTAGATAGTGCTGTGGGATGTGGAAGGGATGAGATAGTGATGTGGGAGGGATGAGATAGTGATGTGGGATGTGGGGGGGATGAGATAGTGATGTGGGATGTGGGAGGGATGAGATAGTGATGTGGGATGTGGGGGGGATGAGATAGTGATGTGCGATGTGGAAGGGATGAGATAGTGATGTGGGATGTGGGGGGGGGGTGAGATAGTGATTTGAGATGTGGGGGGGGTGAGATAGTGATATGGGATGTGGGGGGGATGAGATAATGATGTGGGATGTAGGGGGGGTGAGATAGTGATATGGGATGTGGGAGGGATGAGATAGTGATGTGGGATGTGGGGGGGGGGAAAGAGATAGTGATGTGGAATGGATGAGGTAGTGATGTGGGAGGGATGAGATAGTGATGTGGGATGTGGGAGAGATGAGAGAGTGATGTGGGATGTGGGGGGCTGATGAGATAGTGATGTGGGATGTGGAAGGGATGAGATCGTGATGTGGGATGTGGGGGGTATGAGATAGTGATGTGGGATGTGGGGGGGGGATGAGATACTGATGTGGGATGTGGGGGGGGGGTGAGATAGTGATATGGGATGTGGGGGGGATGAGATAATGATGTGGGATGTAGGGGGGGTGAGATAGTGATGTGGGAGGGATGAGATAGTGATGTGGGATGTGGTGGGGGGATGAGATAGTGATGTGGGATGTGGGAGGGATGAGATACTGATGTGGGATGTGGGGGGGGTGAGATAGTGATGTGGGGGGATGAGATAGTGATGTGGGATGTTGGAGGGATGAGATTGTGATGTGGGATGTGGGAGGGATGAGATAGTGATGTGGGATGTGGGGGGGAAGGATGAGATTGTGATGTGGGATGTGGGAGGGATGAGATAGTGATGTAGGTTGTGGGGGGATGAGATAGTGATGTGGGATGTGGGGGGTTGAGATAGTGATGTGGGAGGGGGGAGGAGATAGGGATGTGGGATGTGGGAGGAGGGAGGAGATAGGGATGTGGCATGTGGGGGGGATGAGATAGTGATGTGGGATGTGGGGGGGGGGTGAGAGAGTGATGTGGATGTGGGAGGGATGAGATAATGATGTGGGATGTGGTAGGAGATGAGATAGTGATGTGGGATGTGGGGGGGTGAGATAGTGATGTGGGATGTGGGAGGGATGAGATAGTGATGTGGGATGTGGGGGGGATGAGATAGTGATGTGGGATGTGGGGGGGGGTGGGTGATAGTGACGTGGGATGTGGGGGGGATGAGATAGTGATGTGGAACGTAAGGGGGATGAGATAGTGATGTGGGGGGGATGAGATAGTGATGTGTGATGTGGGAGGGATGAGATATTGAAGTGGGATGTGGGGGGTGAGATAGTGATGTGGGATGTGGGAGCGATGAGATAATGATGTGGGATTTGGTAGGGGGATGAGATAGTGATGTGGGATGTGGGGGGGATGAGATAGTGATGTGGAATGTGGAAGGGATGAGATAGTGATGTGGGATGTGGGAGGGATGAGATAGTGATGTGGGATGTGGGGGGGATGAGATAGTGATGTGGGATGTGGGGGGGGGTGGGATAGTGGTATGGGATGGGGGGGTGAGATAGTGATGTGGGATGTGGGAGCGATGAGATAATGATGTGGGATGTGGTATGGGGATGAGATAGTGATGTGGGATGTGGGGGGGGGGGGTGAGATAGTGATGTGGGATGTGGGGGGGTTGAGATAGTGCTGTGGGATGTGGAAGGAATGAGATAGTGATGTGGGTTGTGGGAGGGATGAGATAGTGATGTGGGATGTGGGGGGGATGAGATAGTGATGTGGGATGTGGAAGGGATGAGATAGTGATGTGGGATGTGGGGGGGGGGGGGATGAGATAGTGATGTGAGATGTGGAAGGGATGAGGTAGAGATGTGGGAGGGATGAGATCGTGATGTGGGATGTGAAAGGGATGAGGTAGTGATGTGGGAGGGATGAGGTAGTGATGTGGGATGTGGGAGGGATGAGATAGTGATGTGGGATGTGGGGGGGGATGAGATAGTGATGTGGAATGGATGAGGTAGTGATGTGGGAGGGATGAGATTGTGATGTGGGATGTGGAAGAGATGAGATAGTGATGTGGGATGTGGGGGGCGGATGAGATAGTGATGTGGGATGTGGAAGGGATGAGGTAGTGATGTGGGAGGGATGAGGTAGTGATGTCGGATGTGGGAGCGATGAAATAGTGATGTGGGATGTGGGGGGGGAAGAGATAGTGATGTGGAATGGATGAGGTAGTGATGTGGGAGGGATGAGATAGTGATGTGGGATGTGGGGGGCGGATGAGATAGTGATGTGGGATGTGGAAGGGATGAGATCGTGATGTGGGATGTGGGGAGTATGAGATAGTGATGTGGGATGTGGGGGGGATGAGTTAGTGATGTGTGATGTGGGAGGGATGAGATATTGATGTGGGATGTGGTAGGGGGATGAGATAGTGATGTGGGATGTGGGGGGGATCAGATAGTGATGTGGGATGTGCGAGGGATGAGATAGTGATGTGGGATGTGGGGGGGGTGAGATAGTGATGTGGGATGTGGGAGCGATGAGATAATGATGTGGGATGTGGTAGGGGGATGAGATCGTGATGTGGGATCTGGGGGGGATCAGATAGTGATGTGGGATGTGGAAAGGATGAGATAGTGATGTGGGATGTGGGGAGATGAGATAGTGATGTGGAACGTAAGGGGGATGAGATAGTGATGTGGTATGTGGGGGGGATGAGATAGTGATGTGTGATGTGGGAGGGATTAGATATTGATGTGGGGGGGATGAGATTGTGATGTGGGATGTGGGGGGGGATGAGATAGTGATGTGTGATGTGGGAGGGATTAGATATTGATGTGGGATGTGGGGGGGATGAGATTGTGATGTGGGATGTGGGAGGGATGAGATAGTGATGAGGGATGAGATAGTGATGTGGGATGTGGGGGGGATGAGATAGTGATGTGGGATGTGGGGGGGGTGGGATAGTGATATGGGATGGGGGGGTGAGATAGTGATGTGGGATGTGGGAGCGATGAGATAATGATGTGGGTTGTGGTAGGGGGATGAGATAGTGATGTGGGATATGGGGGGGGTTGGGATAGTGATGTGGGATGTGAGGGGGTTTAGATAGTGCTGTGGGATGTGGAAGGGATGAGATAGTGATGTGGGAGGGATGAGATAGTGATGTGGGATGTGCGGGGGATGAGATAGTGATGTGGGAGGGATGAGATAGTGATGTGGGATGTGGGGGGGATGAGATAGTGATGTGGGATGTGGAAGGGATGAGATAGTGATGTGGGATGTGGGGGGGGTGAGATAGTGATTTGAGATGTGGGGGGGGTGAGATAGTGATATGGGATGTGGGGGGGATGAGATAATGATGTGGGATGTAGGGGGGGTGAGATAGTGATATGGGATGTGGGAGGGATGAGATAGTGATGTGGGATGTGGGGGGGGAAGAGATAGTGATGTGGAATGGATGAGGTAGTGATGTGGGAGGGATGAGATAGTGATGTGGGATGTGGGAGAGATGAGAGAGTGATGTTGGATGTGGGGGGCTGATGAGATAGTGATGTGGGATGTGGAAGGGATGAGATCGTGATGTGGGATGTGGGGGGTATGAGATAGTGATGTGGGATGTGGGGGGGATGAGATAGTGATGTGGGATGTGGGGGGGGGGATGAGATACTGATGTGGGATGTGGGGGGGTGAGATAGTGATATGGGATGTGGGGGGGATGAGATAATGATGTGGGATGTAGGGGGGGTGAGATAGTGATATGGGATGTGGGAAGGATGAGATAGTGATGTGGGATGTGGTGGGGGGATGAGATAGTGATGTGGGATGTGGGAGGGATGAGATACTGATGTGGGATGTGGGGGGGGGGTGAGATAGTGATGTGGGGGGATGAGATAGTGATGTGGGATGTTGGAGGGATGAGATTGTGATGTGGGATGTGGGAGGGATGAGATAGTGATGTGGGATGTGGGGGGGAAGGATGAGATTGTGATGTGGGATGTGGGAGGGATGAGATAGTGATGTAGGTTGTGGGGGGATGAGATAGTGATGTGGGATGTGGGGGTCGAGATAGTGATGTGGGAGGGGGGAGGAGATAGGGATGTGGGATGTGGGAGGGGGGAGGAGATAGGGATGTGGCATGTGGGGGGGATGAGATAGTGATGTGGGATGTGGGAGGGGGGGTGAGAGAGTGATGTGGATGTGGGAGGGATGAGATAATGATGTGGGATGTGGTAGGAGATGAGATAGTGATGTGGGATGTGGGGGGGTGAGATAGTGATGTGGGATGTGGGAGGGATGAGATAGTGATGTGGGATGTGGGGGGGATGAGATAGTGATGTGGGATGTGGGGGGGGGTGATAGTGATGTGGGATGTGGGGGGGGGGTGAGAGAGTGATGTGGATGTGGGAGGGATGAGATAATGATGTGGGATGTGGTAGGAGATGAGATAGTGATGTGGGCGGGGGGTGAGATAGTGATGTTGAATGTGGGAGGGATGAGATAGTGATGTGGGATGTGGGGGGATGAGATCGTGATGTGGAATGTGGGAGGGATGAGATAATGATGTGGGATGTGGTAGGGGGATGAGATAGTGATGTGGGATGTGCGGGGGGTGAGAGAGTGATGTGGGATATGGGGGGGGGATGAGATAGTCATGTGGGATGTGGGGGGGGGATGAGATAGTGATGAGGGATGTGGGGGGGATGAGATAGTGATGTGGGATATGAGAGGGATGAGATAGTGATGTGGGATGTGGGGGGGGATGAGATAGTGCTGTGGAATGGATGAGGTAGTGATGTGGGAGGGATGAGATAGTGATGTGGGATGTGGGAGAGATGAGATAGTGATGTGGGATGTGGGGGGCGGATGAGATAGTGATGTGGGATGTGGAAGGGATGAGGTAGTGATGTGGGAGGGATGAGGTAGTGATGTCGGATGTGGGAGCGATGAAATAGTGATGTGGGATGTGGGGGGGGGAAGAGATAGTGATGTGGAATGGATGAGGTAGTGATGTGGGAGGGATGAGATAGTGATGTGGGATGTGGGGGGCGGATGAGATAGTGATGTGGGATGTGGAAGGGATGAGATCGTGATGTGGGATGTGGGGAGTATGAGATAGTGATATGGGATGTGGGGGGGATGAGATAGTGATGTGGGATGTGGGGGGGGTGTGATAGTGACGTGGGATGTGGGGGGGATGAGATAGTGATGTGGAACGTAAGGGAGATGAGATAGTGATGTGGGGGGGATGAGATAGTGATGTGTGATGTGGGAGGGATGAGATATTGATGTGGGATGTGGGGGGGGGGTGAGATTGTGATGTGGGATGTGGGAGGGATGAGATAGTGATGTGGGATGTGGGGGGGGGTGAGATAGTGATGTGGGATGTGGGGGGTGAGATAGTGATGTGGGATGTGGGAGCGATGAGATAATGATGTGGGATGTGGTAGGGGGATGAGATAGTGATGTGGGATGTGGGGGGGATGAGATAGTGATGTGTGATGTGGGAGGGATGAGATATTGATGTGGGATGTGGTAGGGGGATGAGATAGTGATGTGGGATGTGGGGGGGATCAGATAGTCATGTGGGATGTGGGAGGGATGAGATAGTGATGTGGGATGTGGGGGGGTGAGATAGTGATGTGGGATGTGGGAGCGATGAGATAATGATGTGGGATGTGGTAGGGGGATGAGATAGTGATGTGGGATGTGGGGGGGATCAGATAGTGATGTGGGATGTGGAAAGGATGAGATAATGATGTGGGATGTGGGGGAGATGAGATAGTGATGTGGAACGTAAGGGGGATGAGATAGTGATGTGGTATGTGGGGGGATGAGATAGTGATGTGTGATGTGGGAGGGATTAGATATTGATGTGGGGGGGATGAGATTGTGATGTGGGATGTGGGGGGGATGAGATAGTGATGTGTGATGTGGGAGGGATTTGATATTGATGTGGGATGTGGGGGGGATGAGATTGTGATGTGGGATGTGGGAGGGATGAGATAGTGATGTGGGATGTGGGAGGGATGAGATAGTGATGTGGGATGTGGGGGGGATGAGATAGTGATGTGGGATGTGGGGGGGGGTGGGATAGTGATATGGGATGGGGGGGTGAGATAGTGATGTGGGATGTGGGAGCGATGAGATAATGATGTGGGATGTGGTAGGGGGATGAGATAGTGATGTGGGACATGGGGGGGGGGTGAGATAGTGATGTGGGATGTGAGGGGGTTTAGATAGTGCTGTGGGATGTGGAAGGGATGAGATAGTGATGTGGGAGGGATGAGATAGTGATGTGGGATGTGGGGGGGATGAGATAGTAATGTGGGATGTGGGAGGGATGAGATAATGATGTGGGATGTGGTAGGGGGATGAGATAGTGACGTGGGATGTGGGGGGGATGAGATAATGATGTGGGATGGGGGGGGGGATGAGATAGTGATGTGGGATGTGGGAGGGATGAGATAATGATGTGGTATGTGGTAGCGGGATGAGATAGTGATGTGGGGGGGGGGTGAGATAGTGATGTGGGATGTGGGGGGGGGATGCGATAGTGACGTGGAATGTGGGAGGGATGAGATAGTGATGTGGGATGTGGGGGGATGAGATAGTGCTGTGGAATGGATGAGGTAGTGATGTGGGAGGGATGAGATAGTGATGTGGGATATGGGAGAGATGAGATAGTGATGTGGGATGTGGGGGGCGGATGAGATAGTGATGTGGGATGTGGAAGGGATGAGGTCGTGATGTGGGAGGGATGAGGTAGTGATGTGGGATGTGGGAGGGATGAGATAGTGATGTGGGATGTGGGGGGGGAAGAGATAGTGATGTGGAATGGATGAGGTAGTCATGTGGGAGGGATGAGATAGTGATGTGGGATGTGGGAGAGATGAGATAGTGATGTGGGATGGGAGGGATGAGATAGTGATGTAGGATGTGGGGGGATGAGATAGTGATGTGGGATGTGGGGGGTTGAGATAGTGATGTGGGAGGGGGGAGGAGATAGGGATGTGGGGTGTGGGAGGGGGGAGGAGATAGGGATGTGGGGTGTGGGAGGGGGGAGGAGATAGGGATGTGGCATGTGGGGGGGATGAGATAGTGATCTGGGATGTGGGTGGGATGTGATAGTGATGTGGGATGTGGGGGGGGTGAGAGAGTGATGTGGATGTGGGAGGGATGAGATAATGATGTGGGATGTGGTAGGAGATGAGATAGTGATGTGGGATGTGGGGGGGGGTGAGATAGTGATGTTGAATGTGGGAGGGATGAGATAGTGATGTGGGATGTGGGGGGATGAGATCGTGATGTGGGATGTGGGAGGGATGAGATAATGATGTGGAATGTGGTAGGGGGATGAGATAGTGATGTGGGATATTGGGGGGTGAGAGAGTGATGTGGGATGTGGGGGGGGGATGAGATAGTGATGTGGGATGTGGGGGGGGATGAGATAGTGATGAGGGATGTGGGGGGGATGAGATAGTGATGTGGGATATGGGAGGGATGAGATAGTGATGTGGGATGTGGTAGGGGGATGAGATAGTGATGTGGGATGTGGGGGGGATCAGATAGTGATGTGGGATGTGGGAGGGATGAGATAGTGATGTGGGATGTGGGGGGGGTGAGATAGTGATGTGGGATGTGGGAGCGATGAGATAATGATGTGGGATGTGGTAGGGGGATGAGATAGTGATGTGGGATGTGGGGAGGATGAGGTAGTGATGTGGGATGTGGAAGGGATGAGATAGTGATGTGGGATGTGGGGGGGATGAGATAGTGATGTGGAACGTAAGGGGGATGAGATAGTGATGTGGGATGTGGGGGGGATGAGATAGTGATGTGTGATGTGGGAGGGATGAGATATTGATGTGGGATGTGGGGGGGATGAGATTGTGATGTGAGATGTGGGAGGGATGAGATAGTGATGTGGGATGTGGGAGGGATGAGATAGTGATGTGGGATGTGGGGGGGTGAGATAGTGATGTGGGATGTGGGGGGGATGAGATAGTGATGTGGGATGTGGAAGGGATGAGATAGTGATGTGGGATGTGGGAGGGATGAGATAGTGATGTGGGATGTGGGGGGGGGTTGAGATAGTGATGTGGGGGGGTGGGATAGTGGTATGGGATGGGGGGGTGAGATAGTGATGTGGGATGTGGGAGCGATGAGATAATGATGTGGGATGTGGTAGGGGGATGAGATAGTGATGTGGGATGTGGGGGGGGGTGAGATAGTGATGTGGGATGTGGGGGGTTTGAGATAGTGCTGTGGGATGTGGAAGGAATGAGATAGTGATGTGGGATGTGGGAGGGATGAGATAGTGATGTGGGATGTGGGGGGGATGAGATAGTGATGTGGGATGTGCAAGGGATGAGATAGTGATGTGGGATGTGGGGGGGGGGGGACGAGATAGTGATGTGAGATGTGAAAGGGATGAGGTAGTGATGTGGGAGGGATGAGGTAGTGATGTGGGATGTGGGAGGAATGAGATAGTGATGTGGGATGTGGGGGGGGATGAGATAGTGATGTGGAATGGATGAGGTAGTGATGTGGGAGGGATGAGATTGTGATGTGGGATGTGGAAGAGATGAGATAGTGATGTGGGATGTGGGGGGCGGATGAGATAGTGATGTGGGATGTGGAAGGGATGAGATCGTGATGTTCGTTGTGGGGGGGTGTGAGATAGTGATGTGGGATGTGGGGGTGGGATGAGATAGTGATGTGGGATGTGGGGGTGTGTGATAGTGATGTGGGGGGGGGGATGAGTTAGTGATGTGGGACGGAAGGGGGATGAGATAGTGATGTGGGATGTGGGGGGGATGAGATAGTGATGTGTGATGTGGGAGGGATGAGATATTGATGTGGGATGTGTGGGGGGATGAGATTGTGATGTGGGAGGGATGAGATAGTGATGTGGGATGTGGGAAGGATGAGATAGTGATGTGGGATGTGGGGGGGGATGAGAGAGTGATGTGGGATGTGGGAGCGATGAGATAATGATGTGGGATGTGGTAGGGGGATGAGATAGTGATGTGGGAGGGATGAGGTAGTGATGTGGGATGTGGGAGGGATGAGATAGTGATGTGGGGGGGGAAGAGATAGTGATGTGGAATGGATGAGGTAGTGATGTGGGAGGGATGAGATAGTGATGTGGGATGTGGGAGAGATGAGATAGTGATGTGGGATGTAGGGGGCGGATGAGATATTGATGTGGGATGTGGAAGGGATGAGATACTGATGTGGGATGTGGGGGGTATGAGATAGTGATGTGGGATGTGGGGGGGGTGAGATAGTGATGTGGGATGTGGGGGGGGGATGAGATACTGATGTGGGGGGGGGCTGAGATAGTGATATGGGATGGTGGGGGGGATGATATAATGATGTGGGATGTAGGGGGGTGAGATAGTGATATGGGATGTGGGAGGGATGAGATAGTGATGTGGGATGTGGTGGGGGGATGAGATAGTGATGTGGGATGTGGGAGGGATGAGATACTGATGTGGGATGTGGGGGGGGTGAGATAGTGAGGTGGGGGGATGAGATAGTGATGTGGGATGTTGGAGGGATGAGATTGTGATGTGGGATGTGCGAGGGATGAGATCGTGATGTGGGATGTGGGGGGGAGGGATGAGATTGTGACGTGGGATGTGGGAGGGATGAGATAGTGATGTAGGATGTGGGGGGATGAGATAGTGATGTGGGATGTGGGGGGTTGAGATAGTGATGTGGGACGGGGGACGAGATAGGGATGTGGGATGTGGGAGGGGGGAGGAGATAGGGATGTGGCATGTGGGGGGGATGAGATAGTGATCTGGGATGTGGGTGGGATGTGATAGTGATGTGGGATGTGGGGGGGGGGGGTGAGAGAGTGATGTGGATGTGGGAGGGATGAGATAATGATGTGGGATGTGGTAGGAGATGAGATAGTGATGTGGGATGTGGGGTGGGTGAGATAGTGATGTGGGATGTGGGAGGGATGAGATAGTGATGTGGGATGTGGGGGGATGAGATCGTGATGTGGGATGTGGGAGGGATGAGATAATGATGTGGGATGTGGTAGGGCATGGGATAGTGATGTGGGATGTGGGGGGGGTGAGAGAGTGATGTGGGATGTGGGGGGGGATGAGATAGTGATGTGGGATGTGGGGGGGGGATGTGATAGTGATGAGGGATGTGGAGGGGATGAGATAGTGATGTGGGATATGGGGGGGGATGAGATAGTGATGTGGGATGAGGGGGGATGAGATAATGATGTGGGATGTGGGGGGGGGTGTTGAGATAGTGATATGGGATGTGGGAGGGATGAAATAGTCATGTGGGATGTGGGGGGGATGAGATAGTGATGTTGGATGTGGTGGGGGGGTGAGATAGTGATGTGGGGGGATGAGATAGTGATGTGGGATGTTGGAGGGATGAGATTGTGATGTGGGATGTGGGAGGGATGAGATAGTGATGTGGGATGTGGGGGGGAAGGATGAGATTGTGATGTGGGAGGGATGAGATAGTGATGTAGGTTGTGGGGGGATGAGATAGTGATGTGGGATGTGGGGGTCGAGATAGTGATGTGGGAGGGGGGAGGAGATAGGGATGTGGGATGTGGGAGGGGGGAGGAGATAGGGATGTGGCATGTGGGGGGGATGAGATAGTGATGTGGGATGTGGGAGGGGGGGTGAGAGAGTGATGTGGATGTGGGAGGGATGAGATAATGATGTGGGATGTGGTAGGAGATGAGATAGTGATGTGGGATGTGGGGGGGTGAGATAGTGATGTGGGATGTGGGAGGGATGAGATAGTGATGTGGGATGTGGGGGGGATGAGATAGTGATGTGGGATGTGGGGGGGGGGTGATAGTGATGTGGGATGTGGGGGGGGGGTGAGAGAGTGATGTGGATGTGGGAGGGATGAGATAATGATGTGGGATGTGGTAGGAGATGAGATAGTGATGTGGGCGGGGGGTGAGATAGTGATGTTGAATGTGGGAGGGATGAGATAGTGATGTGGGATGTGGGGGGATGAGATCGTGATGTGGAATGTGGGAGGGATGAGATAATGATGTGGGATGTGGTAGGGGGATGAGATAGTGATGTGGGATGTGCGGGGGGTGAGAGAGTGATGTGGGATATGGGGGGGGGATGAGATAGTCATGTGGGATGTGGGGGGGGGATGAGATAGTGATGAGGGATGTGGGGGGGATGAGATAGTGATGTGGGATATGAGAGGGATGAGATAGTGATGTGGGATGTGGGGGGGGATGAGATAGTGCTGTGGAATGGATGAGGTAGTGATGTGGGAGGGATGAGATAGTGATGTGGGATGTGGGAGAGATGAGATAGTGATGTGGGATGTGGGGGGCGGATGAGATAGTGATGTGGGATGTGGAAGGGATGAGGTAGTGATGTGGGAGGGATGAGGTAGTGATGTCGGATGTGGGAGCGATGAAGTAGTGATGTGGGATGTGGGGGGGGGAAGAGATAGTGATGTGGAATGGATGAGGTAGTGATGTGGGAGGGATGAGATAGTGATGTGGGATGTGGGGGGCGGATGAGATAGTGATGTGGGATGTGGAAGGGATGAGATCGTGATGTGGGATGTGGGGAGTATGAGATAGTGATGTGGGATGTGGGGGGGATGAGATAGTGATGTGGGATGTGGGGGGGGTGTGATAGTGACGTGGGATGTGGGGGGGATGAGATAGTGATGTGGAACGTAAGGGAGATGAGATAGTGATGTGGGGGGGATGAGATAGTGATGTGTGATGTGGGAGGGATGAGATATTGATGTGGGATGTGGGGGGGGGGTGAGATTGTGATGTGGGATGTGGGAGGGATGAGATAGTGATGTGGGATGTGGGGGGGGGTGAGATAGTGATGTGGGATGTGGGGGGTGAGATAGTGATGTGGGATGTGGGAGCGATGAGATAATGATGTGGGATGTGGTAGGGGGATGAGATAGTGATGTGGGATGTGGGGGGGATGAGATAGTGATGTGTGATGTGGGAGGGATGAGATATTGATGTGGGATGTGGTAGGGGGATGAGATAGTGATGTGGGATGTGGGGGGGATCAGATAGTCATGTGGGATGTGGGAGGGATGAGATAGTGATGTGGGATGTGGGGGGGTGAGATAGTGATGTGGGATGTGGGAGCGATGAGATAATGATGTGGGATGTGGTAGGGGGATGAGATAGTGATGTGGGATGTGGGGGGGATCAGATAGTGATGTGGGATGTGGAAAGGATGAGATAATGATGTGGGATGTGGGGGAGATGAGATAGTGATGTGGAACGTAAGGGGGATGAGATAGTGATGTGGTATGTGGGGGGATGAGATAGTGATGTGTGATGTGGGAGGGATTAGATATTGATGTGGGGGGGATGAGATTGTGATGTGGGATGTGGGGGGGATGAGATAGTGATGTGTGATGTGGGAGGGATTTGATATTGATGTGGGATGTGGGGGGGATGAGATTGTGATGTGGGATGTGGGAGGGATGAGATAGTGATGTGGGATGTGGGAGGGATGAGATAGTGATGTGGGATGTGGGGGGGATGAGATAGTGATGTGGGATGTGGGGGGGGGGTGGGATAGTGATATGGGATGGGGGGGTGAGATAGTGATGTGGGATGTGGGAGCGATGAGATAATGATGTGGGATGTGGTAGGGGGATGAGATAGTGATGTGGGACATGGGGGGGGGGTGAGATAGTGATGTGGGATGTGAGGGGGTTTAGATAGTGCTGTGGGATGTGGAAGGGATGAGATAGTGATGTGGGAGGGATGAGATAGTGATGTGGGATGTGGGGGGGATGAGATAGTAATGTGGGATGTGGGAGGGATGAGATAATGATGTGGGATGTGGTAGGGGGATGAGATAGTGACGTGGGATGTGGGGGGGATGAGATAATGATGTGGGATGGGGGGGGGGATGAGATAGTGATGTGGGATGTGGGAGGGATGAGATAATGATGTGGTATGTGGTAGCGGGATGAGATAGTGATGTGGGGGGGGGGTGAGATAGTGATGTGGGATGTGGGGGGGGGGATGCGATAGTGACGTGGAATGTGGGAGGGATGAGATAGTGATGTGGGATGTGGGGGGATGAGATAGTGCTGTGGAATGGATGAGGTAGTGATGTGGGAGGGATGAGATAGTGATGTGGGATATGGGAGAGATGAGATAATGATGTGGGATGTGGGGGGGGGTGTTGAGATAGTGATGTGGGATGTGGGAGGGATGAGATAGTGATGTGGGATGTGGGGGGGGTTGAGATAGTGATGTGGGGGGGTGGGATAGTGGTATGGGATGGGGGGGTGAGATAGTGATGTGGGATGTGGGAGCGATGAGATAATGATGTGGGATGTGGTAGGGGGATGAGATAGTGATGTGGGATGTGGGGGGGGGTGAGATAGTGATGTGGGATGTGGGGGGTTTGAGATAGTGCTGTGGGATGTGGAAGGAATGAGATAGTGATGTGGGATGTGGGAGGGATGAGATAGTGATGTGGGATGTGGGGGGGATGAGATAGTGATGTGGGATGTGCAAGGGATGAGATAGTGATGTGGGATGTGGGGGGGGGGGGACGAGATAGTGATGTGAGATGTGAAAGGGATGAGGTAGTGATGTGGGAGGGATGAGGTAGTGATGTGGGATGTGGGAGGAATGAGATAGTGATGTGGGATGTGGGGGGGGATGAGATAGTGATGTGGAATGGATGAGGTAGTGATGTGGGAGGGATGAGATTGTGATGTGGGATGTGGAAGAGATGAGATAGTGATGTGGGATGTGGGGGGCGGATGAGATAGTGATGTGGGATGTGGAAGGGATGAGATCGTGATGTTCGTTGTGGGGGGGTGTGAGATAGTGATGTGGGATGTGGGGGTGGGATGAGATAGTGATGTGGGATGTGGGGGTGTGTGATAGTGATGTGGGGGGGGGGATGAGTTAGTGATGTGGGACGGAAGGGGGATGAGATAGTGATGTGGGATGTGGGGGGGATGAGATAGTGATGTGTGATGTGGGAGGGATGAGATATTGATGTGGGATGTGTGGGGGGATGAGATTGTGATGTGGGAGGGATGAGATAGTGATGTGGGATGTGGGAGGGATGAGATAGTGATGTGGGATGTGGGGGGGGATGAGAGAGTGATGTGGGATGTGGGAGCGATGAGATAATGATGTGGGATGTGGTAGGGGGATGAGATAGTGATGTGGGAGGGATGAGGTAGTGATGTGGGATGTGGGAGGGATGAGATAGTGATGTGGGGGGGGAAGAGATAGTGATGTGGAATGGATGAGGTAGTGATGTGGGAGGGATGAGATAGTGATGTGGGATGTGGGAGAGATGAGATAGTGATGTGGGATGTAGGGGGCGGATGAGATATTGATGTGGGATGTGGAAGGGATGAGATACTGATGTGGGATGTGGGGGGTATGAGATAGTGATGTGGGATGTGGGGGGGGTGAGATAGTGATGTGGGATGTGGGGGGGGGATGAGATACTGATGTGGGGGGGGGCTGAGATAGTGATATGGGATGGTGGGGGGGATGATATAATGATGTGGGATGTAGGGGGGTGAGATAGTGATATGGGATGTGGGAGGGATGAGATAGTGATGTGGGATGTGGTGGGGGGATGAGATAGTGATGTGGGATGTGGGAGGGATGAGATACTGATGTGGGATGTGGGGGGGGTGAGATAGTGAGGTGGGGGGATGAGATAGTGATGTGGGATGTTGGAGGGATGAGATTGTGATGTGGGATGTGCGAGGGATGAGATCGTGATGTGGGATGTGGGGGGGAGGGATGAGATTGTGACGTGGGATGTGGGAGGGATGAGATAGTGATGTAGGATGTGGGGGGATGAGATAGTGATGTGGGATGTGGGGGGTTGAGATAGTGATGTGGGACGGGGGACGAGATAGGGATGTGGGATGTGGGAGGGGGGAGGAGATAGGGATGTGGCATGTGGGGGGGATGAGATAGTGATCTGGGATGTGGGTGGGATGTGATAGTGATGTGGGATGTGGGGGGGGGGGGGGTGAGAGAGTGATGTGGATGTGGGAGGGATGAGATAATGATGTGGGATGTGGTAGGAGATGAGATAGTGATGTGGGATGTGGGGTGGGTGAGATAGTGATGTGGGATGTGGGAGGGATGAGATAGTGATGTGGGATGTGGGGGGATGAGATCGTGATGTGGGATGTGGGAGGGATGAGATAATGATGTGGGATGTGGTAGGGCATGGGATAGTGATGTGGGATGTGGGGGGGGTGAGAGAGTGATGTGGGATGTGGGGGGGGATGAGATAGTGATGTGGGATGTGGGGGGGGGATGTGATAGTGATGAGGGATGTGGAGGGGATGAGATAGTGATGTGGGATATGGGGGGGGATGAGATAGTGATGTGGGATGAGGGGGGATGAGATAATGATGTGGGATGTGGGGGGGGGTGTTGAGATAGTGATATGGGATGTGGGAGGGATGAAATAGTCATGTGGGATGTGGGGGGGATGAGATAGTGATGTTGGATGTGGTGGGGGGATGAGATAGTGACGTGGGATGTGGGGGGGATGAGATAATGATGTGGGATGGGGGGGGGGATGAGATAGTGATGTGGGATGTGGGAGGGATGAGATAATGATGTGGTATGTGGTAGCGGGATGAGATAGTGATGTGGGGGGGGGTGAGATAGTGATGTGGGATGTGGGGGGGGGATGCGATAGTGACGTGGAATGTGGGAGGGATGAGATAGTGATGTGGGATGTGGGGGGATGAGATAGTGCTGTGGAATGGATGAGGTAGTGATGTGGGAGGGATGAGATAGTGATGTGGGATGTGGGAGAGATGAGATAGTGATGTGGGATGTGGGGGGCGGATGAGATAGTGATGTGGGATGTGGAAGGGATGAGGTCGTGATGTGGGAGGGATGAGGTAGTGATGTGGGATGTGGGAGGGATGAGATAGTGATGTGGGATGTGGGGGGGGAAGAGATAGTGATGTGGAATGGATGAGGTAGTCATGTGGGAGGGATGAGATAGTGATGTGGGATGTGGGAGAGATGAGATAGTGATGTGGGATGGGAGGGATGAGATAGTGATGTAGGATGTGGGGGGATGAGATAGTGATGTGGGATGTGGGGGGTTGAGATAGTGATGTGGGAGGGGGGAGGAGATAGGGATGTGGGGTGTGGGAGGGGGGAGGAGATAGGGATGTGGGGTGTGGGAGGGGGGAGGAGATAGGGATGTGGCATGTGGGGGGGATGAGATAGTGATCTGGGATGTGGGTGGGATGTGATAGTGATGTGGGATGTGGGGGGGGGGTGAGAGAGTGATGTGGATGTGGGAGGGATGAGATAATGATGTGGGATGTGGTAGGAGATGAGATAGTGATGTGGGATGTGGGGGGGGGGTGAGATAGTGATGTTGAATGTGGGAGGGATGAGATAGTGATGTGGGATGTGGGGGGATGAGATCGTGATGTGGGATGTGGGAGGGATGAGATAATGATGTGGAATGTGGTAGGGGGATGAGATAGTGATGTGGGATATGGGGGGGTGAGAGAGTGATGTGGGATGTGGGGGGGGGATGAGATAGTGATGTGGGATGTGGGGGGGGGATGAGATAGTGATGAGGGATGTGGGGGGGATGAGATAGTGATGTGGGATATGGGAGGGATGAGATAGTGATGTGGGATGTGGTAGGGGGATGAGATAGTGATGTGGGATGTGGGGGGGATCAGATAGTGATGTGGGATGTGGGAGGGATGAGATAGTGATGTGGGATGTGGGGGGGGTGAGATAGTGATGTGGGATGTGGGAGCGATGAGATAATGATGTGGGATGTGGTAGGGGGATGAGATAGTGATGTGGGATGTGGGGGGGATCAGATAGTGATGTGGGATGTGGAAAGGATGAGATAGTGATGTGGGATGTGGGGGAGATGAGATAGTGATGTGGAACGTAAGGGGGATGAGGTAGTGATGTGGTATGTGGGGGGGATGAGATAGTGATGTGTGATGTGGGAGGGATTAGATATTGATGTGGGGGGGATGAGATTGTGATGTGGGATGTGGGGGGGATGAGATAGTGATGTGTGATGTGGGAGGGATTAGATATTGATGTGGGATGTGGGGGGGATGAGATTGTGATGTGGGATGTGGGAGGGATGAGATAGTGATGTGGGATGTGGGAGGGATGAGATAGTGATGTGGGATGTGGGGGGGATGAGATAGTGATGTGGGATGTGGGGGGGGTGGGATAGTGATATGGGATGGGGGGGTGAGATAGTGATGTGGGATGTGGGAGCGATGAGATAATGATGTGGGTTGTGGTAGGGGGATGAGATAGTGATGTGGGATATGGGGGGGGGTGAGATAGTGATGTGGGATGTGAGGGGGTTTAGATAGTGCTGTGGGATGTGGAAGGGATGAGATAGTGATGTGGGAGGGATGAGATAGTGATGTGGGATGTGCGGGGGATGAGATAGTGATGTGGGAGGGATGAGATAGTGATGTGGGATGTGGGGGGATGAGATAGTGATGTGGGATGTGGAAGGGATGAGATAGTGAAGTGGGATGTGGGGGGGGGGGGTGAGATAGTGATTTGAGATGTGGGGGGGGTGAGATAGTGATATGGGATGTGGGGGGGATGAGATAATGATGTGGGATGTAGGGGGGGTGAGATAGTGATATGGGATGTGGGAGGGATGAGATAGTGATGTGGGATGTGGGGGGGGAAGAGATAGTGATGTGGAATGGATGAGGTAGTGATGTGGGAGGGATGAGATAGTGATGTGGGATGTGGGAGAGATGAGAGAGTGATGTGGGATGTGGGGGGCTGATGAGATAGTGATGTGGGATGTGGAAGGGATGAGATCGTGATGTGGGATGTAGGGGGTATGAGATAGTGATGTGGGATGTGGGGGGGATGAGATAGTGATGTGGGATGTGGGGGGGGGGATGAGATACTGATGTGGGATGTGGGGGGGGTGAGATAGTGATATGGGATGTGGGGGGGATGAGTTAATGATGTGGGATGTAGGGGGGGTGAGATAGTGATATGGGATGTGGGAGGGATGAGATAGTGATGTAGGATGTGGTGGGGGGATGAGATAGTGATGTGGGATGTGGGAGGGATGAGATACTGATGTGGGATGTGGGGGGGGGGGTGAGATAGTGATGTGGGGGGATGAGATAGTGATGTGGGATGTTGGAGGGATGAGATTGTGATGTGGGATGTGGGAGGGATGAGATAGTGATGTGGGATGTGGGGGGGAAGGATGAGATTGTGATGTGGGATGTGGGAGGGATGAGATAGTGATGTAGTTTGTGGGGGGATGAGATAGTGATGTGGGATGTGGGGGGTTGAGATAGTGATGTGGGAGGGGGGAGTAGATAGGGATGTGGGATGTGGGAGGGGGGAGGAGATAGGGATGTGGCATGTGGGGGGGATGAGATAGTGATGTGGGATGTGGGAGGGGGGGTGAGAGAGTGATGTGGATGTGGGAGGGATGAGATAATGATGTGGGATGTGGTAGGAGATGAGATAGTGATGTGGGATGTGGGGGGGTGAGATAGTGATGTGGGATGTGGGAGGGATGAGATAGTGATGTGGGATGTGGGGGGGATGAGATAGTGATGTGTGATGTGGGAGGGATTAGATATTGATGTGGGGGGGATGAGATTGTGATGTGGGATGTGGGGGGGATGAGATAGTGATGTGTGATGTGGGAGGGATTAGATATTGATGTGGGATGTGGGGGGGATGAGATTGTGATGTGGGATGTGGGAGGGATGAGATAGTGATGTGGGATGTGGGAGGGATGAGATAGTGATGTGGGATGTGGGGGGGATGAGATAGTGATGTGGGATGTGGGGGGGGTGGGATAGTGATATGGGATGGGGGGGTGAGATAGTGATGTGGGATGTGGGAGCGATGAGATAATGATGTGGGTTGTGGTAGGGGGATGAGATAGTGATGTGGGATATGGGGGGGGGTGAGATAGTGATGTGGGATGTGAGGGGGTTTAGATAGTGCTGTGGGATGTGGAAGGGATGAGATAGTGATGTGGGAGGGATGAGATAGTGATGTGGGATGTGCGGGGGATGAGATAGTGATGTGGGAGGGATGAGATAGTGATGTGGGATGTGGGGGGATGAGATAGTGATGTGGGATGTGGAAGGGATGAGATAGTGAAGTGGGATGTGGGGGGGGGGGGTGAGATAGTGATTTGAGATGTGGGGGGGGTGAGATAGTGATATGGGATGTGGGGGGGATGAGATAATGATGTGGGATGTAGGGGGGGTGAGATAGTGATATGGGATGTGGGAGGGATGAGATAGTGATGTGGGATGTGGGGGGGGAAGAGATAGTGATGTGGAATGGATGAGGTAGTGATGTGGGAGGGATGAGATAGTGATGTGGGATGTGGGAGAGATGAGAGAGTGATGTGGGATGTGGGGGGCTGATGAGATAGTGATGTGGGATGTGGAAGGGATGAGATCGTGATGTGGGATGTAGGGGGTATGAGATAGTGATGTGGGATGTGGGGGGGATGAGATAGTGATGTGGGATGTGGGGGGGGGGATGAGATACTGATGTGGGATGTGGGGGGGGTGAGATAGTGATATGGGATGTGGGGGGGATGAGTTAATGATGTGGGATGTAGGGGGGGTGAGATAGTGATATGGGATGTGGGAGGGATGAGATAGTGATGTAGGATGTGGTGGGGGGATGAGATAGTGATGTGGGATGTGGGAGGGATGAGATACTGATGTGGGATGTGGGGGGGGGGTGAGATAGTGATGTGGGGGGATGAGATAGTGATGTGGGATGTTGGAGGGATGAGATTGTGATGTGGGATGTGGGAGGGATGAGATAGTGATGTGGGATGTGGGGGGGAAGGATGAGATTGTGATGTGGGATGTGGGAGGGATGAGATAGTGATGTAGTTTGTGGGGGGATGAGATAGTGATGTGGGATGTGGGGGGTTGAGATAGTGATGTGGGAGGGGGGAGTAGATAGGGATGTGGGATGTGGGAGGGGGGAGGAGATAGGGATGTGGCATGTGGGGGGGATGAGATAGTGATGTGGGATGTGGGAGGGGGGGTGAGAGAGTGATGTGGATGTGGGAGGGATGAGATAATGATGTGGGATGTGGTAGGAGATGAGATAGTGATGTGGGATGTGGGGGGGTGAGATAGTGATGTGGGATGTGGGAGGGATGAGATAGTGATGTGGGATGTGGGGGGGATGAGATAGTGATGTGGGATGTGGGGGGGGTGATAGTGACGTGGGATGTGGGGGGGATGAGATAGTGATGTGGAACGTAAGGGGGATGAGATAGTGATGTGGGATGTGGGGGGGATGAGATAGTGATGTGTGATGTGGGAGGGATGAGATATTGAAGTGGGATGCGGGGGGTGAGATAGTGATGTGGGATGTGGGAGCGATGAGATAATGATGTGGGATTTGGTAGGGGGATGAGATAGTGATGTGGGATGTGGGGGGGATGAGATAGTGATGTGGGATGTGGAAGGGATGAGATAGTGATGTGGGATGTGGGAGGGATGAGATAGTGATGTGGGGGGGATGAGATAGTGATGTGGGATGTGGTAGGGGGATGAGATAGTGATGTGGGAGGGATGAGGTAGTGATGTGGGATGTGGGAGGGATGAGATAGTGATGTGGGGGGGGAAGAGATAGTGATGTGGAATGGATGAGGTAGTGATGTGGGAGGGATGAGATAGTGATGTGGGATGTGGGAGAGATGAGATAGTGATGTGGGATGTAGGGGGCGGATGAGATAGTGATGTGGGATGTGGAAGGGATGAGATACTGATGTGGGATGTGGGGGGTATGAGATAGTGATGTGGGATGTGGGGGGGGTGAGATAGTGATGTGGGATGTGGGGGGGGGATGAGATACTGATGTGGGGGGGGGCTGAGATAGTGATATGGGATGGTGGGGGGGATGATATAATGATGTGGGATGTAGGGGGGTGAGATAGTGATATGGGATGTGGGATGGATGAGATAGTGATGTGGGATGTGGTGGGGGGATGAGATAGTGATGTGGGATGTGGGAGGGATGAGATACTGATGTGGGATGTGGGGGGGGTGAGATAGTGAGGTGGGGGGATGAGATAGTGATGTGGGATGTTGGAGGGATGAGATTGTGATGTGGGATGTGCGAGGGATGAGATCGTGATGTGGGATGTGGGGGAGGGATGAGATTGTGACGTGGGATGTGGGAGGGATGAGATAGTGATGTAGGATGTGGGGGGATGAGATAGTGATGTGGGATGTGGGGGGTTGAGATAGTGATGTGGGACGGGGGACGAGATAGGGATGTGGGATGTGGGAGGGGGGAGGAGATAGGGATGTGGCATGTGGGGGGGATGAGATAGTGATCTGGGATGTGGGTGGGATGTGATAGTGATGTGGGATGTGGGGGGGGGGGTGAGAGAGTGATGTGGATGTGGGAGGGATGAGATAATGATGTGGGATGTGGTAGGAGATGAGATAGTGATGTGGGATGTGGGGTGGGTGAGATAGTGATGTGGGATGTGGGAGGGATGAGATAGTGATGTGGGATGTGGGGGGATGAGATCGTGATGTGGGATGTGGGAGGGATGAGATAATGATGTGGGATGTGGTAGGGCATGGGATAGTGATGTGGGATGTGGGGGGGGTGAGAGAGTGATGTGGGATGTGGGGGGGGATGAGATAGTGATGTGGGATGTGGGGGGGGGATGTGATAGTGATGAGGGATGTGGAGGGGATGAGATAGTGATGTGGGATATGGGGGGGGATGAGATAGTGATGTGGGATGAGGGGGGATGAGATAATGATGTGGGATGTGGGGGGGGGTGTTGAGATAGTGATATGGGATGTGGGAGGGATGAAATAGTCATGTGGGATGTGGGGGGGATGAGATAGTGATGTTGGATGTGGTGGGGGGATGAGATAGTGACGTGGGATGTGGGGGGGATGAGATAATGATGTGGGATGGGGGGGGGGATGAGATAGTGATGTGGGATGTGGTAGGGATGAGATAATGATGTGGTATGTGGTAGCGGGATGAGATAGTGATGTGGGGGGGGGTGAGATAGTGATGTGGGATGTGGGGGGGGGATGCGATAGTGACGTGGAATGTGGGAGGGATGAGATAGTGATGTGGGATGTGGGGGGATGAGATAGTGCTGTGGAATGGATGAGGTAGTGATGTGGGAGGGATGAGATAGTGATGTGGGATGTGGGAGAGATGAGATAGTGATGTGGGATGTGGGGGGCGGATGAGATAGTGATGTGGGATGTGGAAGGGATGAGGTCGTGATGTGGGAGGGATGAGGTAGTGATGTGGGATGTGGGAGGGATGAGATAGTGATGTGGGATGTGGGGGGGGAAGAGATAGTGATGTGGAATGGATGAGGTAGTCATGTGGGAGGGATGAGATAGTGATGTGGGATGTGGGAGAGATGAGATAGTGATGTGGGATGGGAGGGATGAGATAGTGATGTAGGATGTGGGGGATGAGATAGTGATGTGGGATGTGGGGGGTTGAGATAGTGATGTGGGAGGGGGGAGGAGATAGGGATGTGGGGTGTGGGAGGGGGGAGGAGATAGGGATGTGGGGTGTGGGAGGGGGGAGGAGATAGGGATGTGGCATGTGGGGGGGATGAGATAGTGATCTGGGATGTGGGTGGGATGTGATAGTGATGTGGGATGTGGGGGGGGTGAGAGAGTGATGTGGATGTGGGAGGGATGAGATAATGATGTGGGATGTGGTAGGAGATGAGATAGTGATGTGGGATGTGGGGGGGGGGTGAGATAGTGATGTTGAATGTGGGAGGGATGAGATAGTGATGTGGGATGTGGGGGGATGAGATCGTGATGTGGGATGTGGGAGGGATGAGATAATGATGTGGAATGTGGTCGGGGGATGAGATAGTGATGTGGGATATGGGGGGGTGAGAGAGTGATGTGGGATGTGGGGGGGGGATGAGATAGTGATGTGGGATGTGGGGGGGGATGAAATAGTGATGAGGGATGTGGGGGGGATGAGATAGTGATGTGGGATATGGGAGGGATGAGATAGTGATGTGGGATGTGGTAGGGGGATGAGATAGTGATGTGGGATGTGGGGGGGATCAGATAGTGATGTGGGATGTGGGAGGGATGAGATAGTGATGTGGGATGTGGGGGGGGTGAGATAGTGATGTGGGATGTGGGAGCGATGAGATAATGATGTGGGATGTGGTAGGGGGATGAGATAGTGATGTGGGATGTGGGGGGGATCAGATAGTGATGTGGGATGTGGAAAGGATGAGATAGTGATGTGGGATGTGGGGGAGATGAGATAGTGATGTGGAACGTAAGGGGGATGAGGTAGTGATGTGGTATGTGGGGGGGATGAGATAGTGATGTGTGATGTGGGAGGGATTAGATATTGATGTGGGGGGGATGAGATTGTGATGTGGGATGTGGGGGGGGATGAGATAGTGATGTGTGATGTGGGAGGGATTAGATATTGATGTGGGATGTGGGGGGGATGAGATTGTGATGTGGGATGTGGGAGGGATGAGATAGTGATGTGGGATGTGGGAGGGATGAGATAGTGATGTGGGATGTGGGGGGGGATGAGATAGTGATGTGGGATGTGGGGGGGGTGGGATAGTGATATGGGATGGGGGGGTGAGATAGTGATGTGGGATGTGGGAGCGATGAGATAATGATGTGGGTTGTGGTAGGGGGATGAGATAGTGATGTGGGATATGGGGGGGGGGGTGAGATAGTGATGTGGGATGTGAGGGGGTTTAGATAGTGCTGTGGGATGTGGAAGGGATGAGATAGTGATGTGGGAGGGATGAGATAGTGATGTGGGATGTGCGGGGGATGAGATAGTGATGTGGGAGGGATGAGATAGTGATGTGGGATGTGGGGGGGATGAGATAGTGATGTGGGATGTGGAAGGGATGAGATAGTGAAGTGGGATGTGGGGGGGGGGGGTGAGATAGTGATTTGAGATGTGGGGGGGGGGTGAGATAGTGATATGGGATGTGGGGGGGATGAGATAATGATGTGGGATGTAGGGGGGGTGAGATAGTGATATGGGATGTGGGAGGGATGAGATAGTGATGTGGGATGTGGGGGGGGAAGAGATAGTGATGTGGAATGGATGAGTTAGTGATGTGGGAGGGATGAGATAGTGATGTGGGATGTGGGAGAGATGAGAGAGTGATGTGGGATGTGGGGGGCTGATGAGATAGTGATGTGGGATGTGGAAGGGATGAGATTGTGATGTGGGATGTGGGGGGTATGAGATAGTGATGTGGGATGTGGGGGGGATGAGATAGTGATGTGGGATGTGGGGGGGGGGATGAGATACTGATGTGGGATGTGGGGGGGGTGAGATAGTGATATGGGATGTGGGGGGGATGAGATAATGATGTGGGATGTAGGGGGGGTGAGATAGTGATATGGGATGTGGGAGGGATGAGATAGTGATGTAGGATGTGGTGGGGGGATGAGATAGTGATGTGGGATGTGGGAGGGATGAGATACTGATGTGGGATGTGGGGGGGGGTGAGATAGTGATGTGGGGGGATGAGATAGTGATGTGGGATGTTGGAGGGATGAGATTGTGATGTGGGATGTGGGAGGGATGAGATCGTGATGTGGGATGTGGGGGGGAAGGATGAGATTGTGATGTGAGATGTGGGAGGGATGAGATAGTGATGTAGGTTGTGGGGGGATGAGATAGTGATGTGGGATGTGGGGGGTTGAGATAGTGATGTGGGATGGGGGAGGAGATAGGGATGTGGGCTGTGGGAGGGGGGAGGAGATAGGGATGTGGCATGTGGGGGGGATGAGATAGTGATGTGGGATGTGGGAGGGGGGGTGAGAGAGTGATGTGGATGTGGGAGGGATGAGATAATGATGTGGGATGTGGTAGGAGATGAGATAGTGATGTGGGATGTGGGGGGGTGAGATAGTGATGTGGGATGTGGGAGGGATGAGATAGTGATGTGGGATGTGGGGGGGATGAGATAGTGATGTGGGATGTGGGGGGGGGTGATAGTGACGTGGGATGTGGGGGGGATGAGATAGTGATGTGGAACGTAAGGGGGATGAGATAGTGATGTGGGATGTGGGGGGGATGAGATAGTGATGTGGGATGTGGAAGGGATGAGATAGTGATGTGGGATGTGGGAGGGATGAGATAGTGATGTGGGGGGGATGAGATAGTGATGTGGGATGTGGGGGGGGTGGGATAGTGGTATGGGATGGGGGGGTGAGATAGTGATGTGGGATGTGGGAGCGATGAGATAATGATGTGGGATGTGGTAGGGGGATGAGATAGTGATGTGGGATGTGGGGGGGGGTGAGATAGTGATGTGGGATGTGGGGGGGTTGAGATAGTGCTGTGGGATGTGGAAGGAATGAGATAGTGATGTGGGTTGTGGGAGGGATGAGATAGTGATGTGGGATGTGGGGGGGATGAGATAGTGATGTGGGATGTGGAAGGGATGAGATAGTGATGTGGGATGTGGGGGGGGGGATGAGATAGTGATGTGAGATGTGGAAGGGATGAGGTAGAGATGTGGGAGGGATGAGATCGTGATGTGGGATGTGAAAGGGATGAGGTAGTGATGTGGGATGTGGGGGGGGATGAGATAGTGATGTGGAATGGATGAGGTAGTGATGTGGGAGGGATGAGATTGTGATGTGGGATGTGGAAGAGATGAGATCGTGATGTGGGATGTGGGGGGCGGATGAGATAGTGATGTGGAACGTGGAAGGGATCAGATCGTGATGTGGGTTGTGGGGGGGTGTGAGATAGTGATGTGGGATGTGGGGGGGGATGAGATAGTGATGTGGGATGTGGGGGGGTGTGATAGTGATGTGGGATGTGGGGGGGGGATGAGTTAGTGATGTGGGACGTAAGGGGGATGAGGTACTGATGTGGGAGGGATGAGGTAGTGATGTGGGATGTGGGAGGGATGAGATAGTGATGTGGGATGTGGGGGGGGATGAGATAGTGATGTGGAATGGATGAGGTAGTGATGTGGGAGGGATGAGATTGTGATGTGGGATGTGGAAGAGATGAGATAGTGATGTGGGATGTGGGGGGCGGCTGAGATAGTGATGTGGGATGTGGAAGGGATGAGATTGTGATGTTCGTTGTGGGGGTGTGTGAGATAGTGATGTGGGGTGTGGGGGGGGGGGTGAGATAGTGATGTGGGATGTGGGGAGGTGTGATAGTGATGTGGGATGTAGGGGGGGATGAGTTAGTGATGTGGGACGTAAGGGGGATGAGATAGTAATGTGGGATGTGGGGGGGATGAGATAGTGATGTGTGATGTGGGAGGGATGAGATATTGATGTGCGATGTGTGGGGGGATGAGATTGTGATGTGGGAGGGATGAGATAGTGATGTGGGATGTGGGAGGGATGAGATAGTGATGTGGGATGTGGGGGGCGGATGAGATAGTGATGTGTGATGTGGGAGGGATGAGATATTGATGTGGGATGTGGGGGGGATGAGATTGTGATGTGGGATGTGGGAGGGATGAGATAGTGATGTGGGATGTGGTAGGGATGAGATAGTGATGTGGGATGTGGTGGGGTGAGATAGTGATGTGGGATGTGGGAGCGATGAGATAATGATGTGGAATGTGGTAGGGGGATGAGATAGTGATGTGGGATGTGGGGAGGATGAGGTAGTGATGTGGGATGTGGAAGGGATGAGATAGTGATGTGGGATGTGGGGGGGATGAGATAGTGATGTGGAACGTAAGGGGGATGAGATAGTGATGTGGGATGTGGGGGTGATGAGATAGTGATGTGTGATGTGGGAGGGATGAGATATTGATGTGGGATGTGGGGGGGATGAGATTGTGATGTGAGATGTGGGAGGGATGAGATAGTGATGTGGGATGTGGGAGGGATGAGATAGTGATGTGGGGGGGTGAGATAGTGATGTGGGATGTGGGAGCGATGAGATAATGATGTGGGATGTGGTAGGGGGATGAGATAGTGATGTGGGATGTGGGGGGGATGAGATAGTGATGTGGGATGTGGAAGGGATGAGATAGTGATGTGGGATGTGGGAGGGATGAGATAGTGATGTGGGATGTGGGGGGGGGTTGAGATAGTGATGTGGGATGTGGGGGGGTGGGATAGTGGTATGGGATGGGGGGGTGAGATAGTGATGTGGGATGTGGGAGCGATGAGATAATGATGTGGGATGTGGTAGGGGGATGAGATAGTGATGTGGGATGTGGGGGGGGTGAGATAGTGATGTGGGATGTGGGGGGTTTGAGATAGTGCTGTGGGATGTGGAAGGAATGAGATATTGATGTGGGATGTGGGAGGGATGAGATAGTGATGTGGGATGTGGGGGGGATGAGATAGTGATGTGGGATGTGGAAGGGATGAGATAGTGATGTGGGATGTGGGGGGGGGACGAGATAGTGATGTGAGATGTGGAAGGGATGAGGTAGAGATTTGGGAGGGATGAGATCGTGATGTGGGATGTGAAAGGGATGAGATAGTGATGTGGGATGTGAAAGGGATGAGGTAGTGATGTGGGAGGGATGAGGTAGTGATGTGGGATGTGGGAGGAATGAGATAGTGATGTGGGATGTGGGGGGGGGATGAGATAGTGATGTGGAATGGATGAGGTAGTGATGTGGGAGGGATGAGATTGTGATGTGGGATGTGGAAGAGATGAGATAGTGATGTGGGATGTGGGGGGCGGATGAGATAGTGATGTGGGATGTGGAAGGGATGAGATCGTGATGTTCGTTGTGGGGGGGTGTGAGATAGTGATGTGGGATGTGGGGGTGGGATGAGATAGTGATGTGGGATGTGGGGGTGTGTGATAGTGATGTGGGATGTGGGGGGGGGGGATGAGTTAGTGATGTGGGACGGAAGGGGGATGAGATAGTGATGTGGGATGTGGGGGGGATGAGATAGTGATGTGTGAATTGGGAGGGATGAGATATTGATGTGGGATGTGTGGGGGGATGAGATTGTGATGTGGGATGTGGGAGGGATGAGATAGTGATGTGGGATGTGGGAGGGATGAGATAGTGATGTGGGATGTGGGGGGGGATGAGAGAGTGATGTGGGATGTGGGAGCGATGAGATAATGATGTGGGATGTGGTAGGGGGGATGAGATAGTGATGTGGGAGGGATGAGGTAGTGATGTGGGATGTGGGAGGGATGAGATAGTGATGTGGGGGGGGGAAGAGATAGTGATGTGGAATGGATGAGGTAGTGATGTGGGAGGGATGAGATAGTGATGTGGGATGTGGGAGAGATGAGATAGTGATGTGGGATGTGGGGGGCGGATGAGATAGTGATGTGGGATGTGGAAGGGATGAGATACTGATGTGGGATGTGGGGGGTATGAGATAGTGATGTGGGATGTGGGGGGGGTGAGATAGTGATGTGGGATGTGGGGGGGGGATGAGATACTGATGTGGGGGGGGGGGCTGAGATAGTGATATGGGATGGTGGGGGGGATGATATAATGATGTGGGATGTAGGGGGGTGAGATAGTGATATGGGATGTGGGAGGGATGAGATAGTGATGTGGGATGTGGTGGGGGGATGAGATAGTGATGTGGGAGGGATGAGATACTGATGTGGGATGTGGGGGGGGTGAGATAGTGAGGTGGGGAATGAGATAGTGATGTGGGATGTTGGAGGGATGAGATTGTGATGTGGGATGTGCGAGGGATGAGATCGTGATGTGGGATGTGGGGGGGAGGGATGAGATTGTGACGTGGGATGTGGGAGGGATGAGATAGTGATGTAGGATGTGGGGGGATGAGATAGTGATGTGGGATGTGGGGGGTTGAGATAGTGATGAGGGAGGGGGGACGAGATAGGGATGTGGGATGTGGGAGGCGGGAGGAGATAGGGATGTGGCATGTGGGGGGGATGAGATAGTGATCTGGGATGTGGGTGGGATGTGATAGTGATGTGGGATGTGGGGGGGGGGGTGAGAGAGTGATGTGGATATGGGAGGGATGAGATAATGATGTGGGATGTGGTAGGAGATGAGATAGTGATGTGGGATGTGGGGTGGGTGAGATAGTGATGTGGGATGTGGGAGGGATGAGATAGTGATGTGGGATGTGGGGGGATGAGATCGTGATGTGGGATGTGGGAGGGATGAGATAATGATGTGGGATGTGGTAGGGCATGAGATAGTGATGTGGGATGTGGGGGGGGGGGTGAGAGAGTGATGTGGGATGTGGGGGGGGATGAGATAGTGATGTGGGATGTGGGGGGGGGATGTGATAGTGATGAGGGATGTGGAGGGGATGAGATAGTAATGTGGGATATGGGGGGGGATGAGATAGTGATGTGGGATGAGGGGGGATGAGATAATGATGTGGATGTGGGGGGGGTGTTGAGATAGTGATATGGGATGTGGGAGGGATGAAATAGTCATGTGGGATGTGGGGGGGATGAGATAGTGATGTTGGATGTGGTGGGGGGATGAGATAGTGACGTGGGATGTGGGGGGGATGAGATTATGATGTGGGATGGGGGGGGGATGAGATAGTGATGTGGGATGTGGGAGGGATGAGATAATGATGTGGTATGTGGTAGCGGGATGAGATAGTGATGTGGGGGGGGGGGTGAGATAGTGATGTGGGATGTGGGGGGGGGATGCGATAGTGACGTGGAATGTGGGAGGGATGAGATAGTGATGTGGGATGTGGGGGGATGAGATAGTGCTGTGGAATGGATGAGGTAGTGATGTGGGAGGGATGAGATAGTGATGTGGGATGTGGGAGAGATGAGATAGTGATGTGGGATGTCGGGGGCGGATGAGATAGTGATGTGGGATGTGGAAGGGATGAGGTCGTGATGTGGGAGGGATGAGGTAGTGATGTGGGATGTGGGAGGGATGAGATAGTGATGTGGGATGTGGGGGGGGAAGAGATAGTGATGTGGAATGGATGAGGTAGTCATGTGGGAGGGATGAGATAGTGATGTGGGATGTGGGAGAGATGAGATAGTGATGTGGGATGGGAGGGATGAGATAGTGATGTAGGATGTGGGGGGATGAGATAGTGATGTGGGATGTGGGGGGTTGAGATAGTGATGTGGGAGGGGGGAGGAGATAGGGATGTGGGGTGTGGGAGGGGGGAGGAGATAGGGATGTGGGGTGTGGGAGGGGGGAGGAGATAGGGATGTGGCATGTGGGGGGGATGAGATAGTGATCTGGGATGTGGGTGGGATGTGATAGTGATGTGGGATGTGGGGGGGGGGGGGGTGAGAGAGTGATGTGGATGTGGGAGGGATGAGATAATGATGTGGGATGTGGTAGGAGATGAGATAGTGATGTGGGATGTGGGGGGGGTGAGATAGTGATGTTGAATGTGGGAGGGATGAGATAGTGATGTGGGATGTGGGGGGATGAGATCGTGATGTGGGATGTGGGAGGGATGAGATAATGATGTGGAATGTGGTAGGGGGATGAGATAGTGATGTGGGATATGGGGGGGTGAGAGAGTGATGTGGGATGTGGGGGGGGGATGAGATAGTGATGTGGGATGTGGGGGGGGATGAGATAGTGATGAGGGATGTGGGGGGGATGAGATAGTGATGTGGGATATGGGAGGGATGAGATAGTGATGTGGGATGTGGGGGGGGATGAGATAGTGCTGTGGAATGGATGAGGTAGTGATGTGGGAGGGATGAGATAGTGATGTGGGATGTGGAAGGGATGAGGTAGTGATGTGGGAGGGATGAGGTAGTGATGTCGGATGTGGGAGCGATGAAATAGTGATGTGGGATGTGGGGGGGAAGAGACAGTGATGTGGAATGGATGAGGTAGTGATGTGGGAGGGATGAGATAGTGATGTGGGATGTGGGAGAGATGAGATAGTGATGTGGGATGTGGGGGGCGGATGAGATAGTGATGTGGGATGTGGAAGGGATGAGATCGTGATGTGGGATGTGGGGAGTATGAGATAGTGATGTGGGATGTGGGGGGGATGAGATAGTGATGTGGGATGTGGGGGGGGTGTGATAGTGACGTGGGATGTGGGGGGATGAGATAGTGATGTGGAACGTAAGGGGGATGAGATAGTGATGTGGGATGTGGGGGGGATGAGATAGTGATGTGTGATGTGGGAGGGATGAGATATTGATGTGGGATGTGGGGGGGGATGAGATTGTGATGTGGGATGTGGGAGGGATGAGATAGTGATGTGGGATGTGGGAGGGATGAGATAGTGATGTGGGATGTGGGGGGGGTGAGATAGTGATGTGGGATGTGGGAGCGATGAGATAATGATGTGGGATGTGGTAGGGGGATGAGATAGTGATGTGGGATGTGGGGGGGATGAGATAGTGATGTGGGATGTGGGAGGGATGAGATAGTGATGTGGGATGTGGGAGGGATGAGATAGTGATGTGGGATGTGGGGGGGGTGAGATAGTGATGTGGGATGTGGGAGCGATGAGATAATGATGTGGGATGTGGTAGGGGGATGAGATAGTGATGTGGGATGTGGGGGGGATGAGATAGTGATGTGGGATGTGGAAGGGATGAGATCGTGATGTTCGTTGTGGGGGGGTGTGAGATAGTGATGTGGGATGTGGGGGTGGGATGAGATAGTGATGTGGGATGTGGGGGTGTGTGATAGTGATGTGGGATGTGGGGGGGGGGATGAGTTAGTGATGTGGGACGGAAGGGGGATGAGATAGTGATGTGGGATGTGGGGGGGATGAGATAGTGATGTGTGAATTGGGAGGGATGAGATATTGATGTGGGATGTGTGGGGGGATGAGATTGTGATGTGGGATGTGGGAGGGATGAGATAGTGATGTGGGATGTGGGAGGGATGAGATAGTGATGTGGGATGTGGGGGGGGATGAGAGAGTGATGTGGGATGTGGGAGCGATGAGATAATGATGTGGGATGTGGTAGGGGGATGAGATAGTGATGTGGGAGGGATGAGGTAGTGATGTGGGATGTGGGAGGGATGAGATAGTGATGTGGGGGGGGAAGAGATAGTGATGTGGAATGGATGAGGTAGTGATGTGGGAGGGATGAGATAGTGATGTGGGATGTGGGAGAGATGAGATAGTGATGTGGGATGTGGGGGGCGGATGAGATAGTGATGTGGGATGTGGAAGGGATGAGATACTGATGTGGGATGTGGGGGGTATGAGATAGTGATGTGGGATGTGGGGGGGGTGAGATAGTGATGTGGGATGTGGGGGGGGGATGAGATACTGATGTGGGGGGGGGCTGAGATAGTGATATGGGATGGTGGGGGGGATGATATAATGATGTGGGATGTAGGGTGGTGAGATAGTGATATGGGATGTGGGAGGGATGAGATAGTGATGTGGGATGTGGTGGGGGGATGAGATAGTGATGTGGGAGGGATGAGATACTGATGTGGGATGTGGGGGGGGTGAGATAGTGAGGTGGGGAATGAGATAGTGATGTGGGATGTTGGAGGGATGAGATTGTGATGTGGGATGTGCGAGGGATGAGATCGTGATGTGGGATGTGGGGGGGAGGGATGAGATTGTGACGTGGGATGTGGGAGGGATGAGATAGTGATGTAGGATGTGGGGGGATGAGATAGTGATGTGGGATGTGGGGGGTTGAGATAGTGATGTGGGAGGGGGGACGAGATAGGGATGTGGGATGTGGGAGGCGGGAGGAGATAGGGATGTGGCATGTGGGGGGGATGAGATAGTGATCTGGGATGTGGGTGGGATGTGATAGTGATGTGGGATGTGGGGGGGGGGTGAGAGAGTGATGTGGATGTGGGAGGGATGAGATAATGATGTGGGATGTGGTAGGAGATGAGATAGTGATGTGGGATGTGGGGTGGGTGAGATAGTGATGTGGGATGTGGGAGGGATGAGATAGTGATGTGGGATGTGGGAGGGATGAGATAGTGATGTGGGATGTGGGGGGGGTGAGATAGTGATGTGGGATGTGGGAGCGATGAGATAATGATGTGGGATGTGGTAGGGGGATGAGATAGTGATGTGGGATGTGGGGGGGATGAGATAGTGATGTGGGATGTGGAAGGGATGAGATCGTGATGTTCGTTGTGGGGGGGTGTGAGATAGTGATGTGGGATGTGGGGGTGGGATGAGATAGTGATGTGGGATGTGGGGGTGTGTGATAGTGATGTGGGATGTGGGGGGGGGGATGAGTTAGTGATGTGGGACGGAAGGGGGATGAGATAGTGATGTGGGATGTGGGGGGGATGAGATAGTGATGTGTGAATTGGGAGGGATGAGATATTGATGTGGGATGTGTGGGGGGATGAGATTGTGATGTGGGATGTGGGAGGGATGAGATAGTGATGTGGGATGTGGGAGGGATGAGATAGTGATGTGGGATGTGGGGGGGATGAGAGAGTGATGTGGGATGTGGGAGCGATGAGATAATGATGTGGGATGTGGTAGGGGGATGAGATAGTGATGTGGGAGGGATGAGGTAGTGATGTGGGATGTGGGAGGGATGAGATAGTGATGTGGGGGGTGAAGAGATAGTGATGTGGAATGGATGAGGTAGTGATGTGGGAGGGATGAGATAGTGATGTGGGATGTGGGAGAGATGAGATAGTGATGTGGGATGTGGGGGGCGGATGAGATAGTGATGTGGGATGTGGAAGGGATGAGATACTGATGTGGGATGTGGGGGGTATGAGATAGTGATGTGGGATGTGGGGGGGGTGAGATAGTGATGTGGGATGTGGGGGGGGGATGAGATACTGATGTGGGGGGGGGCTGAGATAGTGATATGGGATGGTGGGGGGGATGATATAATGATGTGGGATGTAGGGGGGTGAGATAGTGATATGGGATGTGGGAGGGATGAGATAGTGATGTGGGATGTGGTGGGGGGATGAGATAGTGATGTGGGAGGGATGAGATACTGATGTGGGATGTGGGGGGGATGAGATAGTGAGGTGGGGAATGAGATAGTGATGTGGGATGTTGGAGGGATGAGATTGTGATGTGGGATGTGCGAGGGATGAGATCGTGATGTGGGATGTGGGGGGGAGGGATGAGATTGTGACGTGGGATGTGGGAGGGATGAGATAGTGATGTAGGATGTGGGGGGATGAGATAGTGATGTGGGATGTGGGGGGTTGAGATAGTGATGTGGGAGGGGGGACGAGATAGGGATGTGGGATGTGGGAGGCGGGAGGAGATAGGGATGTGGCATGTGGGGGGGATGAGATAGTGATCTGGGATGTGGGTGGGATGTGATAGTGATGTGGGATGTGGGGGGGGGGGTGAGAGAGTGATGTGGATGTGGGAGGGATGAGATAATGATGTGGGATGTGGTAGGAGATGAGATAGTGATGTGGGATGTGGGGTGGGTGAGATAGTGATGTGGGATGTGGGAGGGATGAGATAGTGATGTGGGATGTGGGGGGATGAGATCGTGATGTGGGATGTGGGAGGGATGAGATAATGATGTGGGATGTGGTAGGGCATGAGATAGTGATGTGGGATGTGGGGGGGGGTGAGAGAGTGATGTGGGATGTGGGGGGGGATGAGATAGTGATGTGGGATGTGGGGGGGGGATGTGATAGTGATGAGGGATGTGGAGGGGATGAGATAGTGATGTGGGATATGGGGGGGGATGAGATAGTGATGTGGGATGAGGGGGGATGAGATAATGATGTGGATGTGGGGGGGGTGTTGAGATAGTGATATGGGATGTGGGAGGGATGAAATAGTCATGTGGGATGTGGGGGGGATGAGATAGTGATGTTGGATGTGGTGGGGGGATGAGATAGTGACGTGGGATGTGGGGGGGATGAGATTATGATGTGGGATGGGGGGGGGGATGAGATAGTGATGTGGGATGTGGGAGGGATGAGATAATGATGTGGTATGTGGTAGCGGGATGAGATAGTGATGTGGGGGGGGGGGTGAGATAGTGATGTGGGATGTGGGGGGGGGATGCGATAGTGACGTGGAATGTGGGAGGAATGAGATAGTGATGTGGGATGTGGGGGGATGAGATAGTGCTGTGGAATGGATGAGGTAGTGATGTGGGAGGGATGAGATAGTGATGTGGGATGTGGGAGAGATGAGATAGTGATGTGGGATGTCGGGGGCGGATGAGATAGTGATGTGGGATGTGGAAGGGATGAGGTCGTGATGTGGGAGGGATGAGGTAGTGATGTGGGATGTGGGAGGGATGAGATAGTGATGTGGGATGTGGGGGGGGAAGAGATAGTGATGTGGAATGGATGAGGTAGTCATGTGGGAGGGATGAGATAGTGATGTGGGATGTGGGAGAGATGAGATAGTGATGTGGGATGGGAGGGATGAGATAGTGATGTAGGATGTGGGGGGATGAGATAGTGATGTGGGATGTGGGGGGTTGAGATAGTGATGTGGGAGGGGGGAGGAGATAGGGATGTGGGGTGTGGGAGGGGGGAGGAGATACGGATGTGGGGTGTGGGAGGGGGGAGGAGATAGGGATGTGGCATGTGGGGGGGATGAGATAGTGATCTGGGATGTGGGTGGGATGTGATAGTGATGTGGGATGTGGGGGGGGGGTGAGAGAGTGATGTGGATGTGGGAGGGATGAGATAATGATGTGGGATGTGGTAGGAGATGAGATAGTGATGTGGGATGTGGGGGGGGGTGAGATAGTGATGTTGAATGTGGGAGGGATGAGATAGTGATGTGGGATGTGGGGGGATGAGATCGTGATGTGGGATGTGGGAGGGATGAGATAATGATGTGGAATGTGGTAGGGGGATGAGATAGTGATGTGGGATATGGGGGGGTGAGAGAGTGATGTGGGATATGGGGGGGGATGAGATAGTGATGTGGGATGTGGGGGGGGATGAGATAGTGATGAGGGATGTGGGGGGGATGAGATAGTGATGTGGGATATGGGAGGGATGAGATAGTGATGTGGGATGTGGGGGGGGATGAGATAGTGCTGTGGAATGGATGAGGTAGTGATGTGGGAGGGATGAGATAGTGATGTGGGATGTGGAAGGGATGAGGTAGTGATGTGGGAGGGATGAGGTAGTGATGTCGGATGTGGGAGCGATGAAATAGTGATGTGGGATGTGGGGGGGAAGAGACAGTGATGTGGAATGGATGAGGTAGTGATGTGGGAGGGATGAGATAGTGATGTGGGATGTGGGAGAGATGAGATAGTGATGTGGGATGTGGGGGGCGGATGAGATAGTGATGTGGGATGTGGAAGGGATGAGATCGTGATGTGGGATGTGGGGAGTATGAGATAGTGATGTGGGATGTGGGGGGGATGAGATAGTGATGTGGGATGTGGGGGGGTTGTGATAGTGACGTGGGATGTGGGGGGATGAGATAGTGATGTGGAACGTAAGGGGGATGAGATAGTGATGTGGGATGTGGGGGGGATGAGATAGTGATGTGTGATGTGGGAGGGATGAGATATTGATGTGGGATGTGGGGGGGGATGAGATTGTGATGTGGGATGTGGGAGGGATGAGATAGTGATGTGGGATGTGGGAGGGATGAGATAGTGATGTGGGATGTGGGGGGGGTGAGATAGTGATGTGGGATGTGGGAGCGATGAGATAATGATGTGGGATGTGGTAGGGGGATGAGATAGTGATGTGGGATGTGGGGGGGATGAGATAGTGATGTGGGATGTGGAAGGGATGAGATAGTGATGTGGGATGTGGGGGGGATGAGATAGTGATGTGTGATGTGGGAGGGATTAGATATTGATGTGGGATGTGGGGGGGATGAGATTGTGATGTGGGATGTGGGAGGGATGAGATAGTGATGTGGGATGTGGGAGGGATGAGATAGTGATGTGGGATGTGGGGGGTGAGATAGTGATGTGGGATGTGGGAGCGATGAGATAATGATGTGGGATGTGGTTGGGGGATGAGATAGTGATGTGGGATGTGGGGGGGATGAGATAGTGATGTGGGATATGGGGGGGGGTGAGATAGTGATGTGGGATGTGAGGGGGTTTAGATAGTGCTGTGGGATGTGGAAGGGATGAGATAGTGATGTGGGAGGGATGAGATAGTGATGTGGGATGTGCGGGGAATGAGATAGTGATGTGGGAGGGATGAGATAGTGATGTGGGATGTGGGGGGGATGAGATAGTGATGTGGGATGTGGAAGGGATGAGATAGTGAAGTGGGATGTGGGGGGGGGGTGAGATAGTGATTTGAGATGTGGGGGGGGGTGAGATAGTGATATGGGATGTGGGGGGGATGAGATAATGATGTGGGATGTAGGGGGGGGTGAGATAGTGATATGGGATGTGGGAGGGATGAGATAGTGATGTGGGATGTGGGGGGGGAAGAGATAGTGATGTGGAATGGATGAGGTAGTGATGTGGGAGGGATGAGATAGTGATGTGGGATGTGGGAGAGATGAGAGAGTGATGTGGGATGTGGGGGGCTGATGAGATAGTGATGTGGGATGTGGAAGGGATGAGATCGTGATGTGGGATGTGGGGGGTATGAGATAGTGATGTGGGATGTGGGGGGGATGAGATAGTGATGTGGGATGTGGGGGGGGGGGATGAGATACTGATGTGGGATGTGGGGGGGGGTGAGATAGTGATATGGGATGTGGGGGGGATGAGATAATGATGTGGGATGTAGGGGGGGTGACATAGTGATATGGGATGTGGGAGGGATGAGATAGTGATGTAGGATGTGGTGGGGGGATGAGATAGTGATGTGGGATGTGGGAGGGATGAGATACTGATGTGGGATGTGGGGGGGGGTGAGATAGTGATGTGGGGGGATGAGATAGTGATGTGGGATGTTGGAGGGATGAGATTGTGATGTGGGATGTGGGAGGGATGAGATAGTGATGTGGGATGTGGGGGGGAAGGATGAGATTGTGATGTGAGATGTGGGAGGGATGAGATAGTGATGTAGGTTGTGGGGGGATGAGATAGTGATGTGGGATGTGGGGGGTTGAGATAGTGATGTGGGATGGGGGAGGAGATAGGGATGTGGGATGTGGGAGGGGGGAGGAGATAGGGATGTGGCATGTGGGGGGGATGAGATAGTGATGTGGGATGTGGGAGGGGGGGTGAGAGAGTGATGTGGATGTGGGAGGGATGAAATAATGATGTGGGATGTGGTAGGAGATGAGATAGTGATGTGGGGGGGTGAGATAGTGATGTGGGATGTGGGAGGGATGAGAGAGTGATGTGGGATGTGGGGGGGATGAGATAGTGATGTGGGATGTGGGGGGGGGTGATAGTGACGTGGGATGTGGGGGGGATGAGATAGTGATGTGGAACGTAAGGGGGATGAGATAGTGATGTGGGATGTGGGGGGGATGAGATAGTGATGTGTGATGTGGGAGGGATGAGATATTGAAGTGGGATGCGGGGGGTGAGATAGTGATGTGGGATGTGGGAGCGATGAGATAATGATGTGGGATTTGGTAGGGGGATGAGATAGTGATGTGGGATGTGGGGGGGATGAGATAGTGATGTGGGATGTGGAAGGGATGAGATAGTGATGTGGGATGTGGGAGGGATGAGATAGTGATGTGGGGGGGATGAGATAGTGATGTGGGATGTGGGGGGGGTGGGATAGTGGTATGGGATGGGGGGGTGAGATAGTGATGTGGGATGTGGGAGCGATGAGATAATGATGTGGGATGTGGTAGGGGGATGAGATAGTGATGTAGGATGTGGGGGGATGAGATAGTGATGTGGGATGTGGGGGGTTGAGATAGTGATGTGGGAGGGGGGAGGAGATAGGGATGTGGGAGGGGGGAGGAGATAGGGATGTGGGGTGTGGGAGAGGGGAGGAGATAGGGATGTGGCATGTGGGGGGATGAGATAGTGATCTGGGATGTGGGTGGGATGTGATAGTGATGTGGGATGTGGGGGGGGGGGGGTGATGTGGATGTGGGAGGGATGAGATAATGATGTGGGATGTGGTAGGAGATGAGATAGTGATGTGGGATGTGGGGGGGGGTGAGATAGTGATGTTGAATGTGGGAGGGATGAGATAGTGATGTGGGATGTGGGGGGATGAGATCGTGATGTGGGATGTGGGAGGGATGAGATAATGATGTGGAATGTGGTAGGGGGATGAGATAGTGATGTGGGATATGGGGGGGTGAGAGAGTGATGTGGGATGTGGGGGGGGGATGAGATAGTGATGTGGGATGTGGGGGGGGATGAGATAGTGATGAGGGATGTGGGGGGGATGAGATAGTGATGTGGGATATGGGAGGGATGAGATAGTGATGTGGGATGTGGGGGGGGATGAGATAGTGCTGTGGAATGGATGAGGTAGTGATGTGGGAGGGATGAGATAGTGATGTGGGATGTGGAAGGGATGAGGTAGTGATGTGGGAGGGATGAGGTAGTGATGTCGGATGTGGGAGCGATGAAATAGTGATGTGGGATGTGGGGGGGAAGAGACAGTGATGTGGAATGGATGAGGTAGTGATGTGGGAGGGATGAGATAGTGATGTGGGATGTGGGAGAGATGAGATAGTGATGTGGGATGTGGGGGGCGGATGAGATAGTGATGTGGGATGTGGAAGGGATGAGATCGTGATGTGGGATGTGGGGAGTATGAGATAGTGATGTGGGATGTGGGGGGGATGAGATAGTGATGTGGGATGTGGGGGGGGTGTGATAGTGACGTGGGATGTGGGGGGATGAGATAGTGATGTGGAACGTAAGGGGGATGAGATAGTGATGTGGGATGTGGGGGGGATGAGATAGTGATGTGTGATGTGGGAGGGATGAGATATTGATGTGGGATGTGGGGGGGGATGAGATTGTGATGTGGGATGTGGGAGGGATGAGATAGTGATGTGGGATGTGGGAGGGATGAGATAGTGATGTGGGATGTGGGGGGGGTGAGATAGTGATGTGGGATGTGGGAGCGATGAGATAATGATGTGGGATGTGGTAGGGGGATGAGATAGTGATGTGGGATGTGGGGGGGATGAGATAGTGATGTGGGATGTGGAAGGGATGAGATAGTGATGTGGGATGTGGGGGGGATGAGATAGTGATGTGTGATGTGGGAGGGATTAGATATTGATGTGGGATGTGGGGGGGATGAGATTGTGATGTGGGATGTGGGAGGGATGAGATAGTGATGTGGGATGTGGGAGGGATGAGATAGTGATGTGGGATGTGGGGGGTGAGATAGTGATGTGGGATGTGGGAGCGATGAGATAATGATGTGGGATGTGGTTGGGGGATGAGATAGTGATGTGGGATGTGGGGGGGATGAGATAGTGATGTGGGATATGGGGGGGGGGTGAGATAGTGATGTGGGATGTGAGGGGGTTTAGATAGTGCTGTGGGATGTGGAAGGGATGAGATAGTGATGTGGGAGGGATGAGATAGTGATGTGGGATGTGCGGGGGATGAGATAGTGATGTGGGAGGGATGAGATAGTGATGTGGGATGTGGGGGGGATGAGATAGTGATGTGGGATGTGGAAGGGATGAGATAGTGAAGTGGGATGTGGGGGGGTGGGTGAGATAGTGATTTGAGATGTGGGGGGGGTGAGATAGTGATATGGGATGTGGGGGGGATGAGATAATGATGTGGGATGTAGGGGGGGTGAGATAGTGATATGGGATGTGGGAGGGATGAGATAGTGATGTGGGATGTGGGGGGGGAAGAGATAGTGATGTGGAATGGATGAGGTAGTGATGTGGGAGGGATGAGATAGTGATGTGGGATGTGGGAGAGATGAGAGAGTGATGTGGGATGTGGGGGGCTGATGAGATAGTGATGTGGGATGTGGAAGGGATGAGATCGTGATGTGGGATGTGGGGGGTATGAGGTAGTGATGTGGGATGTGGGGGGGATGAGATAGTGATGTGGGATGTGGGGGGGGGATGAGATACTGATGTGGGATGTGGGGGGGGTGAGATAGTGATATGCGATGTGGGGGGGATGAGATAATGATGTGGGATGTAGGGGGGGTGAGATAGTGATATGGGATGTGGGAGGGATGAGATAGTGATGTAGGATGTGGTGGGGGGATGAGATAGTGATGTGGGATGTGGGAGGGATGAGATACTGATGTGGGATGTGGGGGGGGGTGAGATAGTGATGTGGGGGGATGAGATAGTGATGTGGGATGTTGGAGGGATGAGATTGTGATGTGGGATGTGGGAGGGATGAGATAGTGATGTGGGATGTGGGGGGGAAGGATGAGATTGTGATGTGAGATGTGGGAGGGATGAGATAGTGATGTAGGTTGTGGGGGGATGAGATAGTGATGTGGGATGTGGGGGGTTGAGATAGTGATGTGGGATGGGGGAGGAGATAGGGATGTGGGATGTGGGAGGGGGGAGGAGATAGGGATGTGGCATGTGGGGGGGATGAGATAGTGATGTGGGATGTGGGAGGGGGGGTGAGAGAGTGATGTGGATGTGGGAGGGATGAGATAATGATGTGGGATGTGGTAGGAGATGAGATAGTGATGTGGGATGTGGGGGGGTGAGATAGTGATGTGGGATGTGGGAGGGATGAGATAGTGATGTGGGATGTGGGGGGGATGAGATAGTGATGTGGGATGTGGGGGGGGGTGATAGTGACGTGGGATGTGGGGGGGATGAGATAGTGATGTGGAACGTAAGGGGGATGAGATAGTGATGTGGGATGTGGGGGGGATGAGATAGTGATGTGTGATGTGGGAGGGATGAGATATTGAAGTGGGATGCGGGGCGTGAGATAGTGATGTGGGATGTGGGAGCGATGAGATAATGATGTGGGATTTGGTAGGGGGATGAGATAGTGATGTGGGATGTGGGGGGGATGAGATAGTGATGTGGGATGTGGAAGGGATGAGATAGTGATGTGGGATGTGGGAGGGATGAGATAGTGATGTGGGGGGGATGAGATAGTGATGTGGGATGTGGGGGGGGTGGGATAGTGGTATGGGATGGGGGGGTGAGATAGTGATGTGGGATGTGGGAGCGATGAGATAATGATGTGGGATGTGGTAGGGGGATGAGATAGTGATGTGGGATGTGGGGGGGGGGTGAGATAGTGATGTGGGATGTGGGGGGGTTGAGATAGTGCTGTGGGATGTGGAAGGAATGAGATAGTGATGTGGGTTGTGGGAGGGATGAGATAGTGATGTGGGATGTGGGGGGGATGAGATAGTGATGTGGGATGTGGAAGGGATGAGATAGTGATGTGGGATGTGGGGGGGGGGATGAGATAGTGATGTGAGATGTGGAAGGGATGAGGTAGAGATGTGGGAGGGATGAGATCGTGATGTGGGATGTGAAAGGGATGAGGTAGTGATGTGGGAGGGATGAGGTAGTGATGTGGGATGTGGGAGGGATGAGATAGTGATGTGGGATGTGGGGGGGGATGAGATAGTGATGTGGAATGGATGAGGTAGTGATGTGGGAGGGATGAGATTGTGATGTGGGATGTGGAAGAGATGAGATAGTGATGTGGGATGTGGGGGGCGGATGAGATAGTGATGTGGAACGTGGAAGGGATCAGATCGTGATGTGGGTTGTGGGGGGGTGTGAGATAGTGATGTGGGATGTGGGGGGGGATGAGATAGTGATGTGGGATGTGGGGGGGTGTGATAGTGATGTGGGATTAGGGGGGGGGATGAGTTAGTGATGTGGGACGTAAGGGGGATGAGGTACCGATGTGGGAGGGATGAGGTAGTGATGTGGGATGTGGGAGGGATGAGATAGTGATGTGGGATGTGGGGGGGGATGAGATAGTGATGTGGAATGGATGAGGTAGTGATGTGGGAGGGATGAGATTGTGATGTGGGATGTGGAAGAGATGAGATAGTGATGTGGGATGTGGGGGGCGGATGAGATAGTGATGTGGGATGTGGAAGGGATGAGATTGTGATGTTCGTTGTGGGGGTGTGTGAGATAGTGATGTGGGGTGTGGGGGGGGGTGAGATAGTGATGTGGGATGTGGGAGTGTGTGATAGTGATGTGGGATGTAGGGGGGGATGAGTTAGTGATGTGGGACGTAAGGGGGATGAGATAGTAATGTGGGATGTGGGGGGGATGAGATAGTGATGTGTGATGTGGGAGGGATGAGATCTTGATGTGCGATGTGTGGGGGGATGAGATTGTGATGTGGGAGGGATGAGATAGTGATGTGGGATGTGGGAGGGATGAGATAGTGATGTGGGATGTGGGGGGCGGATGAGATAGTGATGTGTGATGTGGGAGGGATGAGATATTGATGTGGGATGTGGGGGGGATGAGATTGTGATGTGGGATGTGGGAGGGATGAGATAGTGATGTGGGATGTGGTAGGGATGAGATAGTGATGTGGGATGTGGTGGGGTGAGATAGTGATGTGGGATGTGGGAGCGATGAGATAATGATGTGGAATGTGGTAGGGGGATGAGATAGTGATGTGGGATGTGGGGAGGATGAGGTAGTGATGTGGGATGTGGAAGGGATGAGATAGTGATGTGGGATGTGGGGGGGATGAGATAGTGATGTGGAACGTAAGGGGGATGAGATAGTGATGTGGGATGTGGGGGTGATGAGATAGTGATGTGTGATGTGGGAGGGATGAGATATTGATGTGGGATGTGGGGGGGATGAGATTGTGATGTGAGATGTGGGAGGGATGAGATAGTGATGTGGGATGTGGGAGGGATGAGATAGTGATGTGGGATGTGGGGGGGTGAGATAGTGATGTGGGATGTGGGAGCGATGAGATAATGATGTGGGATGTGGTAGGGGGATGAGATAGTGATGTGGGATGTGGGGGGGATGAGATAGTGATGTGGGATGTGGAAGGGATGAGATAGTGATGTGGGATGTGGGAGGGATGAGATAGTGATGTGGGATGTGGGGGGGGGTTGAGATAGTGATGTGGGATGTGGGGGGGTGGGATAGTGGTATGGGATGGGGGGGTGAGATAGTGATGTGGGATGTGGGAGCGATGAGATAATGATGTGGGATGTGGTAGGGGGATGAGATAGTGATGTGGGATGTGGGGGGGGTGAGATAGTGATGTGGGATGTGGGGGGTTTGAGATAGTGCTGTGGGATGTGGAAGGAATGAGATATTGATGTGGGATGTGGGAGGGATGAGATAGTGATGTGGGATGTGGGGGGATGAGATAGTGATGTGGGATGTGGAAGGGATGAGATAGTGATGTGGGATGTGGGGGGGGGACGAGATAGTGATGTGAGATGTGGAAGGGATGAGGTAGAGATTTGGGAGGGATGAGATCGTGATGTGGGATGTGAAAGGGATGAGATAGTGATGTGGGATGTGAAAGGGATGAGGTAGTGATGTGGGAGGGATGAGGTAGTGATGTGGGATGTGGGAGGAATGAGATAGTGATGTGGGATGTGGGGGGGGGATGAGATAGTGATGTGGAATGGATGAGGTAGTGATGTGGGAGGGATGAGATTGTGATGTGGGATGTGGAAGAGATGAGATAGTGATGTGGGATGTGGGGGGCGGATGAGATAGTGATGTGGGATGTGGAAGGGATGAGATCGTGATGTTCGTTGTGGGGGGGTGTGAGATAGTGATGTGGGATGTGGGGGTGGGATGAGATAGTGATGTGGGATGTGGGGGTGTGTGATAGTGATGTGGGATGTGGGGGGGGGGATGAGTTAGTGATGTGGGACGGAAGGGGGATGAGATAGTGATGTGGGATGTGGGGGGGATGAGATAGTGATGTGTGAATTGGGAGGGATGAGATATTGATGTGGGATGTGTGGGGGGATGAGATTGTGATGTGGGATGTGGGAGGGATGAGATAGTGATGTGGGATGTGGGAGGGATGAGATAGTGATGTGGGATGTGGGGGGGATGAGAGAGTGATGTGGGATGTGGGAGCGATGAGATAATGATGTGGGATGTGGTAGGGGGATGAGATAGTGATGTGGGAGGGATGAGGTAGTGATGTGGGATGTGGGAGGGATGAGATAGTGATGTGGGGGGGGAAGAGATAGTGATGTGGAATGGATGAGGTAGTGATGTGGGAGGGATGAGATAGTGATGTGGGATGTGGGAGAGATGAGATAGTGATGTGGGATGTGGGGGGCGGATGAGATAGTGATGTGGGATGTGGAAGGGATGAGATACTGATGTGGGATGTGGGGGGTATGAGATAGTGATGTGGGATGTGGGGGGGGTGAGATAGTGATGTGGGATGTGGGGGGGGGATGAGATACTGATGTGGGGGGGGCTGAGATAGTGATATGGGATGGTGAGGGGGATGATATAATGATGTGGGATGAAGGGGGGTGAGATAGTGATATGGGATGTGGGAGGGATGAGATAGTGATGTGGGATGTGGTGGGGGGATGAGATAGTGATGTGGGATGTGGGAGGGATGAGATACTGATGTGGGATGTGGGGGGGGTGAGATAGTGAGGTGGGGAATGAGATAGTGATGTGGGATGTTGGAGGGATGAGATTGTGATGTGGGATGTGCGAGGGATGAGATTGTGATGTGGGATGTGGGGGGGAGGGATGAGATTGTGACGTGGGATGTGGGAGGGATGAGATAGTGATGTAGGATGTGGGGGGATGAGATAGTGATGTGGGATGTGGGGGGTTGAGATAGTGATGTGGGAGGGGGGACGAGATAGGGATGTGGGATGTGGGAGGGGGGAGGAGATAGGGATGTGGCATGTGGGGGGGATGAGATAGTGATCTGGGATGTGGGTGGGATGTGATAGTGATGTTGGATGTGGGGGGGGGGGGGTGAGAGAGTGATGTGGATGTGGGAGGGATGAGATAATGATGTGGGATGTGGTAGGAGATGAGATAGTGATGTGGGATGTGGGGTGGGTGAGATAGTGATGTGGGATGTGGGAGGGATGAGATAGTGATGTGGGATGTGGGGGGATGAGATCGTGATGTGGGATGTGGGAGGGATGAGATAATGATGTGGGATCTGGTAGGGCATGAGATAGTGATGTGGGATGTGGGGGGGGGGTGAGAGAGTGATGTGGGATGTGGGGGGGGATGAGATAGTGATGTGGGATGTGGGGGGGGGATGTGATAGTGATGAGGGATGTGGAGGGGATGAGATAGTGATGTGGGATATGGGGGGGGATGAGATAGTGATGTGGGATGAGGGGGGATGAGATAATGATGTGGATGTGGGGGGGGTGTTGAGATAGTGATATGGGATGTGGGAGGGATGAAATAGTCATGTGGGATGTGGGGGGGATGAGATAGTGATGTTGGATGTGGTGGGGGGATGAGATAGTGACGTGGGATGTGGGGGGGATGAGATTATGATGTGGGATGGGGGGGGGGATGAGATAGTGATGTGGGATGTGGGAGGGATGAGATAATGATGTGGTATGTTGTAGCGGGATGAGATAGTGATGTGGGGGGGGGGGTGAGATAGTGATGTGGGATGTGGGGGGGGGATGCGATAGTGACGTGGAATGTGGGAGGGATGAGATAGTGATGTGGGATGTGGGGGGATGAGATAGTGCTGTGGAATGGATGAGGTAGTGATGTGGGAGGGATGAGATAGTGATGTGGGATGTGGGAGAGATGAGATAGTGATGTGGGATGTGGGGGGCGGATGAGATAGTGATGTGGGATGTGGAAGGGATGAGGTCGTGATGTGGGAGGGATGAGGTAGTGATGTGGGATGTGGGAGGGATGAGATAGTGATGTGGGATGTGGGGGGGGAAGAGATAGTGATGTGGAATGGATGAGGTAGTCATGTGGGAGGGATGAGATAGTGATGTGGGATGTGGGAGAGATGAGATAGTGATGTGGGATGGGAGGGATGAGATAGTGATGTAGGATGTGGGGGGATGAGATAGTGATGTGGGATGTGGGGGGTTGAGATAGTGATGTGGGAGGGGGGAGGAGATAGGGATGTGGGGTGTGGGAGGGGGGAGGAGATAGGGATGTGGGGTGTGGGAGGGGGAGGAGATAGGGATGTGGCATGTGGGGGGGATGAGATAGTGATCTGGGATGTGGGTGGGATGTGATAGTGATGTGGGATGTGGGGGGGAGGTGAGAGAGTGATGTGGATGTGGGAGGGATGAGATAATGATGTGGGATATGGTAGGAGATGAGATAGTGATGTGGGATGTGGGGGGGGGTGAGATAGTGATGTTGAATGTGGGAGGGATGAGATAGTGATGTGGGATGTGGGGGGATGAGATCGTGATGTGGGATGTGGGAGGGATGAGATAATGATGTGGAATGTGGTAGGGGGATGAGATAGTGATGTGGGATATGGGGGGGTGAGAGAGTGATGTGGGATGTGGGGGGGGGGATGAGATAGTGATGTGGGATGTGGGGGGGGATGAGATAGTGATGAGGGATGTGGGGGGGATGAGATAGTGATGTGGGATATGGGAGGGATGAGATAGTGATGTGGGATGTGGGGGGGGATGAGATAGTGCTGTGGAATGGATGAGGTAGTGATGTGGGAGGGATGAGATAGTGATGTGGGATGTGGAAGGGATGAGGTAGTGATGTGGGAGGGATGAGGTAGTGATGTCGGATGTGGGAGCGATGAAATAGTGATGTGGGATGTGGGGGGGAAGAGACAGTGATGTGGAATGGATGAGGTAGTGATGTGGGAGGGATGAGATAGTGATGTGGGATGTGGGAGAGATGAGATAGTGATGTGGGATGTGGGGGGCGGATGAGATAGTGATGTGGGATGTGGAAGGGATGAGATCGTGATGTGGGATGTGGGGAGTATGAGATAGTGATGTGGGATGTGGGGGGGATGAGATAGTGATGTGGGATGTGGGGGGGGTGTGATAGTGACGTGGGATGTGGGGGGATGAGATAGTGATGTGGAACGTAAGGGGGATGAGATAGTGATGTGGGATGTGGGGGGGATGAGATAGTGATGTGGGATGTGGGTGGGGAAGAGATAGTGATGTGGAATGGATGAGGTAGTGATGTGGGAGGGATGAGATAGTGATGTGGGATGTGGGAGAGATGAGAGAGTGATGTGGGATGTGGGGGGCTGATGAGATAGTGATGTGGGATGTGGAAGGGATGAGATCGTGATGTGGGATGTGGGGGGTATGAGATAGTGATGTGGGATGTGGGGGGGATGAGATAGTGATGTGGGATGTGGGGGGGGGATGAGATACTGATGTGGGATGTGGGGGGGGTGAGATAGTGATATGGGATGTGGGGGGGATGAGATAATGATGTGGGATGTAGGGGGGGTGAGATAGTGATATGGGATGTGGGAGGGATGAGATAGTGATTTGGGATGTGGTGGGGGGATGAGATAGTGATGTGGGATGTGGGAGGGATGAGATACTGATGTGGGATGTGGAGGGGGGTGAGATAGTGATGTGGGGGGATGAGATAGTGATGTGGGATGTTGGAGGGATGAGATTGTGATGTGGGATGTGGGAGGGATGAGATAGTGATGTGGGATGTGGGGGGGAAGGATGAGATTGTGATGTGGGATGTGGGAGGGATGAGATAGTGATGTAGGTTGTGGGGGGATGAGATAGTGATGTGGGATGTGGGGGGTTGAGATAGTGATGTGGGAGGGGGGAGGAGATAGGGATGTGGGATGTGGGAGGGGGAGGAGATAGGGATGTGGCATGTGGGGGGGATGAGATAGTGATGTGGGATGTGGGAGGGGGGGTGAGAGAGTGATGTGGATGTGGGAGGGATGAGATAATGATGTGGGATGTGGTAGGAGATGAGATAGTGATGTGGGATGTGGGGGGGTGAGATAGTGATGTGGGATGTGGGAGGGATGAGATAGTGATGTGGGATGTGGGGGGGATGAGATAGTGATGTGGGATGTGGGGGGGGGTGATAGTGACGTGGGATGTGGGGGGGATGAGATAGTGATGTGGAACGTAAGGGGGATGAGATAGTGATGTGGGATGTGGGGGGGATGAGATAGTGATGTATGATGTGGGAGGGATGAGATATTGAAGTGGGATGCGGGGGGTGAGATAGTGATGTGGGATGTGGGAGCGATGAGATAATGATGTGGGATTTGGTAGGGGGATGAGATAGTGATGTGGGATGTGGGGGGGATGAGATAGTGATGTGGGATGTGGAAGGGATGAGATAGTGATGTGGGATGTGGGAGGGATGAGATAGTGATGTGGGATGTGGGGGGGATGAGATAGTGATGTGGGATGTGGGGGGGGTGGGATAGTGGTATGGGATGGGGGGGTGAGATAGTGATGTGGGATGTGGGAGCGATGAGATAATGATGTGGGATGTGGTAGGGGGATGAGATAGTGATGTGGGATGTGGTGGGGGGGTGAGATAGTGATGTGGGATGTGGAAGAGATGAGGTAGTGATGTGGGAGGGATGAGGTAGTGATGTCGGATGTGGGAGCGATGAAATAGTGATGTGGGATGTGGGGGGGAAGAGACAGTGATGTGGAATGGATGAGGTAGTGATGTGGGAGGGATGAGATAGTGATGTGGGATGTGGGAGAGATGAGATAGTGATGTGGGATGTGGGGGGCGGATGAGATAATGATGTGGGATGTGGAAGGGATGAGATCGTGATGTGGGATGTGGGGAGTATGAGATAGTGATGTGGGATGTGGGGGGGATGAGATAGTGATGTGGGATGTGGGGGGGGTGTGATAGTGACGTGGGATGTGGGGGGATGAGATAGTGATGTGGAACGTAAGGGGGATGAGATAGTGATGTGGGATGTGGGGGGGATGAGATAGTGATGTGTGATGTGGGAGGGATGAGATATTGATGTGGGATGTGGGGGGGGATGAGATTGTGATGTGGGATGTGGGAGGGATGAGATAGTGATGTGGGATGTGGGAGGGATGAGATAGTGATGTGGGATGTGGGGGGGGTGAGATAGTGATGTGGGATGTGGGAGCGATGAGATGATGATGTGGGATGTGGTAGGGGGATGAGATAGTGATGTGGGATGTGGGGGGGATGAGATAGTGATGTGGGATGTGGAAGGGATGAGATAGTGATGTGGGATGTGGGGGGGATGAGATAGTGATGTGTGATGTGGGAGGGATTAGATATTGATGTGGGATGTGGGGGGGATGAGATTGTGATGTGGGATGTGGGAGGGATGAGATAGTGATGTGGGATGTGGGAGGGATGAGATAGTGATGTGGGATGTGGGGGGTGAGATAGTGATGTGGGATGTGGGAGCGATGAGATAATGATGTGGGATGTGGTTGGGGGATGAGATAGTGATGTGGGATGTGGGGGGGATGAGATAGTGATGTGGGATATGGGGGGGGTGAGATAGTGATGTGGGATGTGAGGGGGTTTAGATAGTGCTGTGGGATGTGGAAGGGATGAGATAGTGATGTGGGAGGGATGAGATAGTGATGTGGGATGTGGGGGGGATGAGATAGTGATGTGGGATGTGGAAGGGATGAGATAGTGAAGTGGGATGTGGGGGGGGGGTGAGATAGTGATTTGAGATGTGGGGGGGGTGAGATAGTGATATGGGATGTGGGGGGGATGAGATAATGATGTGGGATGTAGGGGGGGTGAGATAGTGATATGGGATGTGGGAGGGATGAGATAGTGATGTGGGATGTGGGGGGGGAAGAGATAGTGATGTGGAATGGATGAGGTAGTGATGTGGGAGGGATGAGATAGTGATGTGGGATGTGGGAGAGATGAGAGAGTGATGTGGGATGTGGGGGGCTGATGAGATAGTGATGTGGGATGTGGAAGGGATGAGATCGTGATGTGGGATGTGGGGGGTATGAGATAGTGATGTGGGATGTGGGGGGGATGAGATAGTGATGTGGGATGTGGGGGGGGGGGGGATGAGATACTGATGTGGGATGTGGGGGGGGGTGAGATAGTGATATGGGATGTGGGGGGGATGAGATAATGATGTGGGATGTAGGGGGGGTGAGATAGTGATATGGGATGTGGGAGGGATGAGATAGTGATGTAGGATGTGGTGGGGGGATGAGATAGTGATGTGGGATGTGGGAGGGATGAGATACTGATGTGGGATGTGGGGGGGGGTGAGATAGTGATGTGGGGGGATGAGATAGTGATGTGGGATGTTGGAGGGATGAGATTGTGATGTGGGATGTGGGAGGGATGAGATAGTGATGTGGGATGTGGGGGGGAAGGATGAGATTGTGATGTGAGATGTGGGAGGGATGAGATAGTGATGTAGGTTGTGGGGGGATGAGATAGTGATGTGGGATGTGGGGGGTTGAGATAGTGATGTGGGATGGGGGAGGAGATAGGGATGTGGGAGGGGGGAGGAGATAGGGATGTGGCATGTGGGGGGGATGAGATAGTGATGTGGGATGTGGGAGGGGGGGTGAGAGAGTGATGTGGATGTGGGAGGGATGAGATAATGATGTGGGATGTGGTAGGAGATGAGATAGTGATGTGGGGGGGTGAGATAGTGATGTGGGATGTGGGAGGGATGAGATAGTGATGTGGGATGTGGGGGGGATGAGATAGTGATGTGGGATGTGGGGGGGGGTGATAGTGACGTGGGATGTGGGGGGGATGAGATAGTGATGTGGAACGTAAGGGGGATGAGATAGTGATGTGGGATGTGGGGGGGATGAGATAGTGATGTGTGATGTGGGAGGGATGAGATATTGAAGTGGGATGCGGGGTGTGAGATAGTGATGTGGGATGTGGGAGCGATGAGATAATGATGTGGGATTTGGTAGGGGGATGAGATAGTGATGTGGGATGTGGGGGGGATGAGATAGTGATGTGGGATGTGGAAGGGATGAGATAGTGATGTGGGATGTGGGAGGGATGAGATAGTGATGTGGGGGGGATGAGATAGTGATGTGGGATGTGGGGGGGGTGGGATAGTGGTATGGGATGGGGGGGTGAGATAGTGATGTGGGATGTGGGAGCGATGAGATAATGATGTGGGATGTGGTAGGGGGATGAGATAGTGATGTAGGATGTGGGGGGATGAGATAGTGATGTGGGATGTGGGGGGTTGAGATAGTGATGTGGGAGGGGGGAGGAGATAGGGATGTGGGGTGTGGGAGGGGGGAGGAGATAGGGATGTGGGGTGTGGGAGAGGGGAGGAGATAGGGATGTGGCATGTGGGGGGGATGAGATAGTGATCTGGGATGTGGGTGGGATGTGATAGTGATGTGGGATGTGGGGGGGGGGTGAGAGAGTGATGTGGATGTGGGAGGGATGAGATAATGATGTGGGATGTGGTAGGAGATGAGATAGTGATGTGGGATGTGGGGGGGGTGAGATAGTGATGTTGAATGTGGGAGGGATGAGATAGTGATGTGGGATGTGGGGGGATGAGATCGTGATGTGGGATGTGGGAGGGATGAGATAATGATGTGGAATGTGGTAGGGGGATGAGATAGTGATGTGGGATATGGGGGGGTGAGAGAGTGATGTGGGATGTGGGGGGGGGATGAGATAGTGATGTGGGATGTGGGGGGGGATGAGATAGTGATGAGGGATGTGGGGGGGATGAGATAGTGATGTGGGATATGGGAGGGATGAGATAGTGATGTGGGATGTGGGGGGGGATGAGATAGTGCTGTGGAATGGATGAGGTAGTGATGTGGGAGGGATGAGATAGTGATGTGGGATGTGGAAGGGATGAGGTAGTGATGTGGGAGGGGTGAGGTAGTGATGTCGGATGTGGGAGCGATGAAATAGTGATGTGGGATGTGGGGGGGAAGAGACAGTGATGTGGAATGGATGAGGTAGTGATGTGGGAGGGATGAGATAGTGATGTGGGATGTGGGAGAGATGAGATAGTGATGTGGGATGTGGGGGGCGGATGAGATAGTGATGTGGGATGTGGAAGGGATGAGATCGTGATGTGGGATGTGGGGAGTATGAGATAGTGATGTGGGATGTGGGGGGGATGAGATAGTGATGTGGGATGTGGGGGGGGTGTGATAGTGACGTGGGATGTGGGGGGATGAGATAGTGATGTGGAACGTAAGGGGGATGAGATAGTGATGTGGGATGTGGGGGGGATGAGATAGTGATGTGTGATGTGGGAGGGATGAGATATTGATGTGGGATGTGGGGGGGGATGAGATTGTGATGTGGGATGTGGGAGGGATGAGATAGTGATGTGGGATGTGGGAGGGATGAGATAGTGATGTGGGATGTGGGGGGGGTGAGATAGTGATGTGGGATGTGGGAGCGATGAGATAATGATGTGGGATGTGGTAGGGGGATGAGATAGTGATGTGGGATGTGGGGGGGATGAGATAGTGATGTGGGATGTGGAAGGGATGAGATAGTGATGTGGGATGTGGGGGGGATGAGATAGTGATGTGTGATGTGGGAGGGATTAGATATTGATATGGGATGTGGGGGGGATGAGATTGTGATGTGGGATGTGGGAGGGATGAGATAGTGATGTGGGATGTGGGAGGGATGAGATAGTGATGTGGGATGTGGGGGGTGAGATAGTGATGTGGGATGTGGGAGCGATGAGATAATGATGTGGGATGTGGTTGGGGGATGAGATAGTGATGTGGGATGTGGGGGGGATGAGATAGTGATGTGGGATATGGGGGGGGGTGAGATAGTGATGTGGGATGTGAGGGGGTTTAGATAGTGCTGTGGGATGTGGAAGGGATGAGATAGTGATGTGGGAGGGATGAGATAGTGATGTGGGATGTGCGGGGGATGAGATAGTGATGTGGGAGGGATGACATAGTGATGTGGGATGTGGGGGGGATGAGATAGTGATGTGGGATGTGGAAGGGATGAGATAGTGAAGTGGGATGTGGGGGGGGGGTGAGATAGTGATTTGAGATGTGGGGGGGGTGAGATAGTGATATGGGATGTGGGGGGGATGAGATAATGATGTGGGATGTAGGGGGGGTGAGATAGTGATATGGGATGTGGGAGGGATGAGATAGTGATGTGGGATGTGGGGGGGGAAGAGATAGTGATGTGGAATGGATGAGGTAGTGATGTGGGAGGGATGAGATAGTGATGTGGGATGTGGGAGAGATGAGAGAGTGATGTGGGATGTGGGGGGCTGATGAGATAGTGATGTGGGATGTGGAAGGGATGAGATCGTGATGTGGGATGTGGGGGGTATGAGATAGTGATGTGGGATGTGGGGGGGATGAGATAGTGATGTGGGATGTGGGGTGGGGATGAGATACTGATGTGGGATGTGGGGGGGGTGAGATAGTGATATGGGATGTGGGTGGGATGAGATAATGATGTGGGATGTAGAGGGGGTGAGATAGTGATGTGGGATGTGGGAGGGATGAGATACTGATGTGGGATGTGGGGGGGGGGTGAGATAGTGATGTGGGGGGATGAGATAGTGATGTGGGATGTTGGAGGGATGAGATTGTGATGTGGGATGTGGGAGGGATGAGATAGTGATGTGGGATGTGGGGGGGAAGGATGAGATTGTGATGTGAGATGTGGGAGGGATGAGATAGTGATGTAGGTTGTGGGGGGATGAGATAGTGATGTGGGATGTGGGGGGTTGAGATAGTGATGTGGGATGGGGGAGGAGATAGGGATGTGGGATGTGGGAGGGGGGAGGAGATAGGGATGTGGCATGTGGGGGGGATGAGATAGTGATGTGGGATGTGGGAGGGGGGGTGAGAGAGTGATGTGGATGTGGGAGGGATGAGATAATGATGTGGGATGTGGTAGGAGATGAGATAGTGATGTGGGATGTGGGGGGGTGAGATAGTGATGTGGGATGTGGGAGGGATGAGATAGTGATGTGGGATGTGGGGGGGATGAGATAGTGATGTGGGATGTGGGGGGGGTGATAGTGACGTGGGATGTGGGGGGGATGAGATAGTGATGTGGAACGTAAGGGGGATGAGATAGTGATGTGGGATGTGGGGGGGATGAGATAGTGATGTGTGATGTGGGAGGGATGAGATATTGAAGTGGGATGCGGGGGGTGAGATAGTGATGTGGGATGTGGGAGCGATGAGATAATGATGTGGGATTTGGTAGGGGGATGAGATAGTGATGTGGGATGTGGGGGGGATGAGATAGTGATGTGGGATGTGGAAGGGATGAGATAGTGATGTGGGATGTGGGAGGGATGAGATAGTGATGTGGGGGGGATGAGATAGTGATGTGGGATGTGGGGGGGGTGGGATAGTGGTATGGGATGGGGGGGTGAGATAGTGATGTGGGATGTGGGAGCGATGAGATAATGATGTGGGATGTGGTAGGGGGATGAGATAGTGATGTGGTATGTGGGGGGGGGGTGAGATAGTGATGTGGGATGTGGGGGGGTTGAGATAGTGCTGTGGGATGTGGAAGGAATGAGATAGTGATGTGGGTTGTGGGAGGGATGAGATAGTGATGTGGGATGTGGGGGGGATGAGATAGTGATGTGGGATGTGGAAGGGATGAGATAGTGATGTGGGATGTGGGGGGGGGATGAGATAGTGATGTGAGATGTGGAAGGGATGAGGTAGAGATGTGGGAGGGATGAGATCGTGATGTGGGATGTGAAAGGGATGAGGTAGTGATGTGGGAGGGATGAGGTAGTGATGTGGGATGTGGGAGGGATGAGATAGTGATGTGGGATGTGGGGGGGGATGAGATAGTGATGTGGAATGGATGAGGTAGTGATGTGGGAGGGATGAGATTGTGATGTGGGATGTGGAAGAGATGAGATAGTGATGTGGGATGTGGGGGGCGGATGAGATAGTGATGTGGAACGTGGAAGGGATCAGATCGTGATGTGGGTTGTGGGGGGGTGTGAGATAGTGATGTGGGATGTGGGGGGGGATGAGATAGTGATGTGGGATGTGGGGGGGTGTGATAGTGATGTGGGATGTGGGGGGGGGATGAGTTAGTGATGTGGGACGTAAGGGGGATGAGGTACTGATGTGGGAGGGATGAGGTAGTGATGTGGGATGTGGGAGGGATGAGATAGTGATGTGGGATGTGGGGGGGGATGAGATAGTGATGTGGAATGGATGAGGTAGTGATGTGGGAGGGATGAGATTGTGATGTGGGATGTGGAAGAGATGAGATAGTGATGTGGGATGTGGGGGGCGGATGAGATAGTGATGTGGGATGTGGAAGGGATGTGATTGTGATGTTCGTTGTGGGGGTGTGTGAGATAGTGATGTGGGGTGTGGGGGGGGGGTGAGATAGTGATGTGGGATGTGGGGGGGGTGTGATAGTGATGTGGGATGTAGGGGGGGATGAGTTAGTGATGTGGGACGTAAGGGGGATGAGATAGTAATGTGGGATGTGGGGGGGATGAGATAGTGATGTGTGATGTGGGAGGGATGAGATATTGATGTGCGATGTGTGGGGGGATGAGATTGTGATGTGGGAGGGATGAGATAGTGATGTGGGATGTGGGAGGGATGAGATAGTGATGTGGGATGTGGGGGGCGGATGAGATAGTGATGTGTGATGTGGGAGGGATGAGATATTGATGTGGGATGTGGGGGGGATGAGATTGTGATGTGGGATGTGGGAGGGATGAGATAGTGATGTGGGATGTGGTAGGGATGAGATAGTGATGTGGGATGTGGTGGGGTGAGATAGTGATGTGGGATGTGGGAGCGATGAGATAATGATGTGGAATGTGGTAGGGGGATGAGATAGTGATGTGGGATGTGGGGAGGATGAGGTAGTGATGTGGGATGTGGAAGGGATGAGATAGTGATGTGGGATGTGGGGGGGATGAGATAGTGATGTGGAACGTAAGGGGGATGAGATAGTGATGTGGGATGTGGGGGTGATGAGATAGTGATGTGTGATGTGGGAGGGATGAGATATTGATGTGGGATGTGGGGGGGATGAGATTGTGATGTGAGATGTGGGAGGGATGAGATAGTGATGTGGGATGTGGGAGGGATGAGATAGTGATGTGGGATGTGGGGGGGTGAGATAGTGATGTGGGATGTGGGAGCGATGAGATAATGATGTGGGATGTGGTAGGGGGATGAGATAGTGATGTGGGATGTGGGGGGGATGAGATAGTGATGTGGGATGTGGAAGGGATGAGATAGTGATGTGGGATGTGGGAGGGATGAGATAGTGATGTGGGATGTGGGGGGGGGTTGAGATAGTGATGTGGGATGTGGGGGGGTGGGATAGTGGTATGGGATGGGGGGGTGAGATAGTGATGTGGGATGTGGGAGCGATGAGATAATGAAGTGGGATGTGGTAGGGGGATGAGATAGTGATGTGGGATGTGGGGGGGGTGAGATAGTGATGTGGGATGTGGGGGGTTTGAGATAGTGCTGTGGGATGTGGAAGGAATGAGATATTGATGTGGGATGTGGGAGGGATGAGATAGTGATGTGGGATGTGGGGGGGATGAGATAGTGATGTGGGATGTGGAAGGGATGAGATAGTGATGTGGGATGTGGGGGGGGGACGAGATAGTGATGTGAGATGTGGAAGGGATGAGGTAGAGATTTGGGAGGGATGAGATCGTGATGTGGGATGTGAAAGGGATGAGATAGTGATGTGGGATGTGAAAGGAATGAGGTAGTGATGTGGGAGGGATGAGGTAGTGATGTGGGATGTGGGAGGAATGAGATAGTGATGTGGGATGTGGGGGGGGGATGAGATAGTGATGTGGAATGGATGAGGTAGTGTTGTGGGAGGGATGAGATTGTGATGTGGGATGTGGAAGAGATGAGATAGTGATGTGGGATGTGGGGGGCGGATGAGATAGTGATGTGGGATGTGGAAGGGATGAGATCGTGATGTTCGTTGTGGGGGGGTGTGAGATAGTGATGTGGGATGTGGGGGTGGGATGAGATAGTGATGTGGGATGTGGGGGTGTGTGATAGTGATGTGGGATGTGGGGGGGGGGATGAGTTAGTGATGTGGGACGGAAGGGGGATGAGATAGTGATGTGGGATGTGGGGGGGATGAGATAGTGATGTGTGAATTGGGAGGGATGAGATATTGATGTGGGATGTGTGGGGGGATGAGATTGTGATGTGGGATGTGGGAGGGATGAGATAGTGATGTGGGATGTGGGAGGGATGAGATAGTGATGTGGGATGTGGGGGGGGATGAGAGAGTGATGTGGGATGTGGGAGCGATGAGATAATGATGTGGGATGTGGTAGGGGGATGAGATAGTGATGTGGGAGGGATGAGGTAGTGATGTGGGATGTGGGAGGGATGAGATAGTGATGTGGGGGGGGAAGAGATAGTGATGTGGAATGGATGAGGTAGTGATGTGGGAGGGATGAGATAGTGATGTGGGATGTGGGAGAGATGAGATAGTGATGTGGGATGTGGGGGGCGGATGAGATAGTGATGTGGGATGTGGAAGGGATGAGATACTGATGTGGGATGTGGGGGGTATGAGATAGTGATGTGGGATGTGGGGGGGGTGAGATAGTGATGTGGGATGTGGGGGGGGGATGAGATACTGATGTGGGGGGGGGCTGAGATAGTGATATGGGATGGTGGGGGGGATGATATAATGATGTGGGATGTAGGGGGGTGAGATAGTGATATGGGATGTGGGAGGGATGAGATAGTGATGTGGGATGTGGTGGGGGGATGAGATAGTGATGTGGGATGTGGGAGGGATGAGATACTGATGTGGGATGTGGGGGGGGTGAGATAGTGAGGTGGGGAATGAGATAGTGATGTGGGATGTTGGAGGGATGAGATTGTGATGTGGGATGTGCGAGGGATGAGATCGTGATGTGGGATGTGGGGGGGAGGGATGAGATTGTGACGTGGGATGTGGGAGGGATGAGATAGTGATGTAGGATGTGGGGGGATGAGATAGTGATGTGGGATGTGGGGGGTTGAGATAGTGATGTGGGGGGGGGACGAGATAGGGATGTGGGATGTGGGAGGGGGGAGGATATAGGGATGTGGCATGTGGGGGGGATGAGATAGTGATCTGGGATGTGGGTGGGATGTGATAGTGTTGTGGGATGTGGGGGGGGGGGTGAGAGAGTGATGTGGATGTGGGAGGGATGAGATAATGATGTGGGATGTGGTAGGAGATGAGATAGTGATGTGGGATGTGGGGTGGGTGAGATAGTGATGTGGGATGTGGGAGGGATGAGATAGTGATGTGGGATGTGGGGGGATGAGATCGTGATGTGGGATGTGGGAGGGATGAGATAATGATGTGGGATGTGGTAGGGCATGAGATAGTGATGTGGGATGTGGGGGGGGGGTGAGAGAGTGATGTGGGATGTGGGGGGGGATGAGATAGTGATGTGGGATGTGGGGGGGGGATGTGATAGTGATGAGGGATGTGGAGGGGATGAGATAGTGATGTGGGATATGGGGGGGGATGAGATAGTGATGTGGGATGAGGGGGGATGAGATAATGATGTGGATGTGGGGGGGGTGTTGAGATAGTGATATGGGATGTGGGAGGGATGAAATAGTCATGTGGGATGTGGGGGGGATGAGATAGTGATGTTGGATGTGGTGGGGGGATGAGATAGTGACGTGGGATGTGGGGGGGATGAGATTATGATGTGGGATGGGGGGGGGGATGAGATAGTGATGTGGGATGTGGGAGGGATGAGATAATGATGTGGTATGTGGTAGCGGGATGAGATAGTGATGTGGGGGGGGGGTGAGATAGTGATGTGGGATGTGGGGGGGGGATGCGATAGTGACGTGGAATGTGGGAGGGATGAGATAGTGATGTGGGATGTGGGGGGATGAGATAGTGCTGTGGAATGGATGAGGTAGTGATGTGGGAGGGATGAGATAGTGATGTGGGATGTGGGAGAGATGAGATAGTGATGTGGGATGTGGGGGGCGGATGAGATAGTGATGTGGGATGTGGAAGGGATGAGGTCGTGATGTGGGAGGGATGAGGTAGTGATGTGGGATGTGGGAGGGATGAGATAGTGATGTGGGATGTGGGGGGGGAAGAGATAGTGATGTGGAATGGATGAGGTAGTCATGTGGGAGGGATGAGATAGTGATGTGGGATGTGGGAGAGATGAGATAGTGATGTGGGATGGGAGGGATGAGATAGTGATGTAGGATGTGGGGGGATGAGATAGTGATGTGGGATGTGGGGGGTTGAGATAGTGATGTGGGAGGGGGGAGGAGATAGGGATGTGGGGTGTGGGAGGGGGGAGGAGATAGGGATGTGGGGTGTGGGAGGGGGAGGAGATAGGGATGTGGCATGTGGGGGGGATGAGATAGTGATCTGGGATGTGGGTGGGATGTGATAGTGATGTGGGATGTGGGGGGGGGGTGAGAGAGTGATGTGGATGTGGGAGGGATGAGATAATGATGTGGGATGTGGTAGGAGATGAGATAGTGATGTGGGATGTGGGGGGGGGTGAGATAGTGATGTTGAATGTGGGAGGGATGAGATAGTGATGTGGGATGTGGGGGGATGAGATCGTGATGTGGGATGTGGGAGGGATGAGATAATGATGTGGAATGTGGTAGGGGGATGAGATAGTGATGTGGGATATGGGGGGGTGAGAGAGTGATGTGGGATGTGGGGGGGGGATGAGATAGTGATGTGGGATGTGGGGGGGATGAGATAGTGATGAGGGATGTGGGGGGGATGAGATAGTGATGTGGGATATGGGAGGGATGAGATAGTGATGTGGGATGTGGGGGGGGATGAGATAGTGCTGTGGAATGGATGAGGTAGTGATGTGGGAGGGATGAGATAGTGATGTGGGATGTGGAAGGGATGAGGTAGTGATGTGGGAGGGATGAGGTAGTGATGTTGGATGTGGGAGCGATGAAATAGTGATGTGGGATGTGGGGGGGAAGAGACAGTGATGTGGAATGGATGAGGTAGTGATGTGGGAGGGATGAGATAGTGATGTGGGATGTGGGAGAGATGAGATAGTGATGTGGGATGTGGGGGGCGGATGAGATAGTGATGTGCGATGTGGAAGGGATGAGATCGTGATGTGGGATGTGGGGAGTATGAGATAGTGATGTGAGATGTGGGGGGGATGAGATAGTGATGTGGGATGTGGGGGGGGTGTGATAGTGACGTGGGATGTGGGGGGATGAGATAGTGATGTGGAACGTAAGGGGGATGAGATAGTGATGTGGGATGTGGGGGGGATGAGATAGTGATGTGGGATGTGGGTGGGGAAGAGATAGTGATGTGGAATGGATGAGGTAGTGATGTAGGAGGGATGAGATAGTGATGTGGGATGTGGGAGAGATGAGAGAGTGATGTGGGATGTGGGGGGCTGATGAGATAGTGATGTGGGATGTGGAAGGGATGAGATCGTGATGTGGGATGTGGGGGGTATGAGATAGTGATGTGGGATGTGGGGGGGATGAGATAGTGATGTGGGATGTGGGGGGGGATGAGATACTGATGTGGGATGTGGGGGGGGTGAGATAGTGATATGGGATGTGGGGGGGATGAGATAATGATGTGGGATGTAGGGGGGGTGAGATAGTGATATGGGATGTGGGAGGGATGAGATAGTGATTTGGGATGTGGTGGGGGGATGAGATAGTGATGTGGGATGTGGGAGGGATGAGATACTGATGTGGGATGTGGGGGGGGGTGAGATAGTGATGTGGGGGGATGAGATAGTGATGTGGGATGTTGGAGGGATGAGATTGTGATGTGGGATGTGGGAGGGATGAGATAGTGATGTGGGATGTGGGGGGGAAGGATGAGATTGTGATGTGGGATGTGGGAGGGATGAGATAGTGATGTAGGTTGTGGGGGGATGAGATAGTGATGTGGGATGTGGGGGGTTGAGATAGTGATGTGGGAGGGGGGAGGAGATAGGGATGTGGGATGTGGGAGGGGGAGGAGATAGGGATGTGGCATGTGGGGGGGATGAGATAGTGATGTGGGATGTGGGAGGGGGGGTGAGAGAGTGATGTGGATGTGGGAGGGATGAGATAATGATGTGGGATGTGGTAGGAGATGAGATAGTGATGTGGGATGTGGGGGGGTGAGATAGTGATGTGGGATGTGGGAGGGATGAGATAGTGATGTGGGATGTGGGGGGGATGAGATAGTGATGTGGGATGTGGGGGGGGGTGATAGTGACGTGGGATGTGGGGGGGATGAGATAGTGATGTGGAACGTAAGGGGGATGAGATAGTGATGTGGGATGTGGGGGGGATGAGATAGTGATGTGTGATGTGGGAGGGATGAGATATTGAAGTGGGATGCGGGGGGTGAGATAGTGATGTGGGATGTGGGAGCGATGAGATAATGATGTGGGATTTGGTAGGGGGATGAGATAGTGATGTGGGATGTGGGGGGGATGAGATAGTGATGTGGGATGTGGAAGGGATGAGATAGTGATGTGGGATGTGGGAGGGATGAGATAGTGATGTGGGATGTGGGGGGGATGAGATAGTGATGTGGGATGTGGGGGGGGTGGGATAGTGGTATGGGATGGGGGGTGAGATAGTGATGTGGGATGTGGGAGCGATGAGATAATGATGTGGGATGTGGTAGGGGGATGAGATGGTGATGTGGGATGTGGGGGGGGGGGTGAGATAGTGATGTGGGATGTGGGGGGGTTGAGATAGTGCTGTGGGATGTGGAAGGAATGAGATAGTGATGTGGGTTGTGGGAGGGATGAGATAGTGATGTGGGATGTGGGGGGGATGAGATAGTGATGTTAGATGTGGAAGGGATGAGGTAGAGATGTGGGAGGGATGAGATCGTGATGTGGGATGTGAAAGGGATGAGGTAGTGATGTGGGAGGGATGAGGTAGTGATGTGGGATGTGGGAGGGATGAGATAGTGATGTGGGATGTGGGGGGGGATGAGATAGTGATGTGGAATGGATGAGGTAGTGATGTGGGAGGGATGAGATTGTGATGTGGGATGTGGAAGAGATGAGATAGTGATGTGGGATGTGGGGGGCGGATGAGATAGTGATGTGGAATGTGGAAGGGATCAGATCGTGATGTGGGTTGTGGGGGGGTGTGAGATAGTGATGTGGGATGTGGGGGGGGATGAGATAGTGATGTGGGATGTGGGGGGGTGTGATAGTGATGTGGGATGTGGGGGGGGGATGAGTTAGTGATGTGGGACGTAAGGGGGATGAGGTACTGATGTGGGAGGGATGAGGTAGTGATGTGGGAGGGATGAGATAGTGATGTGGGATGTGGGGGGGGATGAGATAGTGATGTGGAATGGATGAGGTAGTGAGGTGGGAGGGATGAGATTGTGATGTGGGATGTGGAAGAGATGAGATAGTGATGTGGGATGTGGGGGGCGGATGAGATAGTGATGTGGGATGTGGAAGGGATGAGATTGTGATGTTCGTTGTGGGGGTGTGTGAGATAGTGATGTGGGGTGTGGGGGGGGGGTGAGATAGTGATGTGGGATGTGGGGGGGTGTGATAGTGATGTGGGATGTGGGGGGGGATGAGTTAGTGATGTGGGACGTAAGGGGGATGAGATAGTAATGTGGGATGTGGGGGGGATGAGATAGTGATGTGTGATGTGGGAGGGATGAGATATTGATGTGCGATGTGTGGGGGGATGAGATTGTGATGTGGGAGGGATGAGATAGTGATGTGGGATGTGGGAGGGATGAGATAGTGATGTGGGATGTGGGGGGCGGATGAGATAGTGATGTGTGATGTGGGAGGGATGAGATATTGATGTGGGATGTGGGGGGGATGAGATTGTGATGTGGGATGTGGGAGGGATGAGATAGTGATGTGGGATGTGGTAGGGATGAGATAGTGATGTGGGATGTGGTGGGGTGAGATAGTGATGTGGGATGTGGGAGCGATGAGATAATGATGTGGAATGTGGTAGGGGGATGAGATAGTGATGTGGGATGTGGGGAGGATGAGGTAGTGATGTGGGATGTGGAAGGGATGAGATAGTGATGTGGGATGTGGGGGGGATGAGATAGTGATGTGGAACGTAAGGGGGATGAGATAGTGATGTGGGATGTGGGGGGGATGAGATAGTGATGTGTGATGTGGGAGGGATGAGATATTGATGTGGGATGTGGGGGGGATGAGATTGTGATGTGAGATGTGGGAGGGATGAGATAGTGATGTGGGATGTGGGAGGGATGAGATAGTGATGTGGGATGTGGGGGGGTGAGATAGTGATGTGGGATGTGGGAGCGATGAGATAATGATGTGGGATGTGGTAGGGGGATGAGATAGTGATGTGGGATGTGGGGGGGATGAGATAGTGATGTGGGATGTGGAAGGGATGAGATAGTGATGTGGGATGTGGGAGGGATGAGATAGTGATGTGGGATGTGGGGGGGGGTTGAGATAGTGATGTGGGATGTGGGGGGGTGGGATAGTGGTATGGGATGGGGGGGTGAGATAGTGATGTGGGATGTGGGAGCGATTAGATAATGATGTGGGATGTGGTAGGGGGATGAGATAGTGATGTGGGATGTGGGGGGGGTGAGATAGTGATGTGGGATGTGGGGGGTTTGAGATAGTGCTGTGGGATGTGGAAGGAATGAGATAGTGATGTGGGATGTGGGAGGGATGAGATAGTGATGTGGGATGTGGGGGGGATGAGATAGTGATGTGGGATGTGGAAGGGATGAGATAGTGATGTGGGATGTGGGGGGGGGACGAGATAGTGTTGTGAGATGTGGAAGGGATGAGGTAGAGATTTGGGAGGGATGAGATCGTGATGTGGGATGTGAAAGGGATGAGATAGTGATGTGGGATGTGAAAGGGATGAGGTAGTGATGTGGGAGGGATGAGGTAGTGATGTGGGATGTGGGAGGAATGAGATAGTGATGTGGGATGTGGGGGGGGGATGAGATAGTGATGTGGAATGGATGAGGTAGTGATGTGGGAGGGATGAGATTGTGATGTGGGATGTGGAAGAGATGAGATAGTGATGTGGGATGTGGGGGGCGGATGAGATAGTGATGTGGGATGTGGAAGGGATGAGATCGTGATGTTCGTTGTGGGGGGGTGTGAGATAGTGATGTGGGATGTGGGGGTGGGATGAGATAGTGATGTGGGATGTGGGGGTGTGTGATAGTGATGTGGGATGTGGGGGGGCGGGATGAGTTAGTGATGTGGGACGGAAGGGGGATGAGATAGTGATGTGGGATGTGGGGGGGATGAGATAGTGATGTGTGATGTGGGAGGGATGAGATATTGATGTGGGATGTGTGGGGGGATGAGATTGTGATGTGGGATGTGGGAGGGATGAGATAGTGATGTGGGATGTGGGAGGGATGAGATAGTGATGTGGGATGTGGGGGGGATGAGAGAGTGATGTGGGATGTGGGAGCGATGAGATAATGATGTGGGATGTGGTAGGGGGATGAGATAGTGATGTGGGAGGGATGAGGTAGTGATGTGGGATGTGGGAGGGATGAGATAGTGATGTGGGGGGGGAAGAAATAGTGATGTGGAATGGATGAGGTAGTGATGTGGGAGGGATGAGATAGTGATGTGGGATGTGGGAGAGATGAGATAGTGATGTGGGATGTGGGGGGCGGATGAGATAGTGATGTGGGATGTGGAAGGGATGAGATACTGATGTGGGATGTGGGGGGTATGAGATAGTGATGTGGGATGTGGGGGGGGTGAGATAGTGATGTGGGATGTGGGGGGGGGATGAGATACTGATGTGGGGGGGGGCTGAGATAGTGATATGGGATGGTGGGGGGGATGATATAATGATGTGGGATGTAGGGGGGTGAGATAGTGATATGGGATGTGGGAGGGATGAGATAGTGATGTGGGATGTGGTGGGGGGATGAGATAGTGATGTGGGATGTGGGAGGGATGAGATACTGATGTGGGATGTGGGGGGGGTGAGATAGTGAGGTGGGGGGATGAGATAGTGATGTGGGATGTTGGAGGGATGAGATTGTGATGTGGGATGTGCGAGGGATGAGATCGTGATGTGGGATGTGGGGGGGAGGGATGAGATTGTGACGTGGGATGTGGGAGGGATGAGATAGTGATGTAGGATGTGGGGGGATGAGATAGTGATGTGGGATGTGGGGGGTTGAGATAGTGATGTGGGAGGGGGGACGAGATAGGGATGTGGGATGTGGGAGGGGGGAGGAGATAGGGATGTGGCATGTGGGGGGGATGAGATAGTGATCTGGGATGTGGGTGGGATGTGATAGTGATGTGGGATGTGGGGGGGGGGGTGAGAGAGTGATGTGGATGTGGGAGGGATGAGATAATGATGTGGGATGTGGTAGGAGATGAGATAGTGATGTGGGATGTGGGGTGGGTGAGATAGTGATGTGGGATGTGGGAGGGATGAGATAGTGATGTGGGATGTGGGGGGATGAGATCGTGATGTGGGATGTGGGAGGGATGAGATAATGATGTGGGATGTGGTAGGGCATGAGATAGTGATGTGGGATGTGGGGGGGGTGAGAGAGTGATGTGGGATGTGGGGGGATGAGATAGTGATGTGGGATGTGGGGGGGGGGATGTGATAGTGATGAGGGATGTGGAGGGGATGAGATAGTGATGTGGGATATGGGGGGGGATGAGATAGTGATGTGGGATGAAGGGGGATGAGATAATGATGTGGGATGTGGGGGGGGGTGTTGAGATAGTGATATGGGATGTGGGAGGGATGAAATAGTCATGTGGGATGTGGGGGGGATGAGATAGTGATGTTGGATGTGGTGGGGGGATGAGATAGTGACGTGGGATGTGGGGGGGATGAGATAATGATGTGGGATGGGGGGGGGATGAGATAGTGATGTGGGATGTGGGAGGGATGAGATAATGATGTGGTATGTGGTAGCGGGATGAGATAGTGATGTGGGGGGGGGGTGAGATAGTGATGTGGGGGGGGATGCGATAGTGACGTGGAATGTGGGAGGGATGAGATAGTGATGTGGGATGTGGGGGGGGATGAGATAGTGCTGTGGAATGGATGAGGTAGTGATGTGGGAGTGATGAGATAGTGATGTGGGATGTGGGAGAGATGAGATAGTGATGTGGGATGTGGGGGGCGGATGAGATAGTGATGTGGGATGTGGAAGGGATGAGGTCGTGATCTGGGAGGGATGAGGCAGTGATGTGGGATGTGGGAGGGATGAGATAGTGATGTGGGATGTGGGGGGGGAAGAGATAGTGATGTGGAATGGATGAGGTAGTCATGTGGGAGGGATGAGATAGTGATGTGGGATGTGGGAGAGATGAGATAGTGATGTGGGATGGGAGGGATGAGATAGTGATGTAGGATGTGGGGGGATGAGATAGTGATGTGGGATGTGGGGGGTTGAGATAGTGATGTGGGAGGGGGGAGGAGATAGGGATGTGGGGTGTGGGAGGGGGGAGGAGATAGGGATGTGGGGTGTGGGAGGGGGGAGGAGATAGGGATGTGGCATGTGGGGGGGATGAGATAGTGATCTGGGATGTGGGTGGGATGTGATAGTGATGTGGGATGTGGGGGGGGGTGAGAGAGTGATGTGGATGTGGGAGGGATGAGATAATGATGTGGGATGTGGTAGGAGATGAGATAGTGATATGGGATGTGGGGGGGGCTGAGATAGTGATGTTGAATGTGGGAGGGATGAGATAGTGATGTGGGATGTGGGGGGATGAGATCGTGATGTGGGATGTGGGAGGGATGAGATAATGATGTGGAATGTGGTAGGGGGATGAGATAGTGATGTGGGATATGGGGGGGAGAGAGAGTGATGTGGGATGTGGGGGGGGGATGAGATAGTGATGTGGGATGTGGGGGGGGATGAGATAGTGATGAGGGATGTGGGGGGGATGAGATAGTGCTGTGGAATGGATGAGGTAGTGATGTGGGAGGGATGAGATAGTGATGTGGGATGTGGAAGGGATGAGGTAGTGATGTGGGAGGGATGAGGTAGTGATGTCGGATGTGGGAGCGATGAAATAGTGATGTGGGATGTGGGGGGGAAGAGACAGTGATGTGGAATGGATGAGGTAGTGATGTGGGAGGGATGAGATAGTGATGTGGGATGTGGGAGAGAGAGATGAGATAGTGATGTGGGATGTGGGGGGCGGATGAGATAGTGATGTGGGATGTGGAAGGGATGAGATCGTGATGTGGGATGTGGGGAGTATGAGATAGTGATGTGGGATGTGGGGGGGATGAGATAGTGATGTGGGATGTGGGGGGGGTGTGATAGTGACGTGGGATGTGGGGGGATGAGATAGTGATGTGGAACGTAAGGGGGATGAGATAGTGATGTGGGATGTGGGGGGGATGAGATAGTGATGTGTGATGTGGGAGGGATGAGATATTGATGTGGGATGTGGGGGGGGATGAGATTGTGATGTGGGATGTGGGAGGGATGAGATAGTGATGTGGGATGTGGGAGGGATGAGATAGTGATGTGGGATGTGGGGGGGGTGAGATAGTGATGTGGGATGTGGGAGCGATGAGATAATGATGTGGGATGTGGTAGGGGGATGAGATAGTGATGTGGGATGTGGGGGGGATGAGATAGTGATGTGGGATGTGGAAGGGATGAGATAGTGATGTGGGATGTGGGGGGGATGAGATAGTGATGTGGAACGTAAGGGGGATGAGATAGTGATGTGGTAAGTGGGGGGGATGAGATAGTGATGTGTGATGTGGGAGGGATTAGATATTGATGTGGGATGTGGGGGGGATGAGAATGTGATGTGGGATGTGGGAGGGATGAGATAGTTATGTGGGATGTGGGAGGGATGAGATAGTGATGTGGGATGTGGGGGGTGAGATAGTGATGTGGGATGTGGGAGCGATGAGATAATGATGTGGGATGTGGTAGGGGGATGAGATAGTGATGTGGGATGTGGGGGGGATGAGATAGTGGTGTGGGATGTGGGGGGGGTGGGATAGTGATATGGGATGGGGGGGTGAGATAGTGATATGGGATGTGGGAGCGATGAGATAATGATGTGGGATGTGGTAGGGGGATGAGATAGTGATGTGGGATATGGGGGGGGGGTGAGATAGTGATGTGGGATGTGGGGGGGTTTAGATAGTGCTGTGGGATGTGGAAGGGATGAGATAGTGATGTGGGATGTGGGAGGGATGAGATAGTGATGTGGGATGTGGGGAGGATGAGATAGTGATGTGGGATGTGGGGGGGGGATGAGATAGTGATTTGAGATGTGGAAGGGATGAGGTAGATATGTGGGAGGGATGAGATTGTGATGTGGGATGTGAAGGGGATGAGGTAGTGATGTGGGATGTGGGAGGGATGAGATCGTGATGTGGGATGTGGGGGGGGATGAGATAGTGATGTGGAATGGATGAGGTAGTGATGTGGGAGGGATGAGATTGTGATGTGGGATGTGGAAGAGATGAGATAGTGATGTGGGATGTGGGGGGCGGATGAGATAGTGATGTGAGATGTGGAAGGGATGAGATCGTGATGTGGGATCTGGGGGGGGTGTGAGATAGTGATGTGGGATGTGGGGGGGATGAGATAGTGATGTGGGATGTGGGGGGGTGTGATAGTGATGTGGGATGTGGAAGGGATGAGATAGTGATGTGTGATGTGGGAAGGATGAGATAGTGATGTGGGATGTGGGGGGGATGAGATAGTGATGTGGGATGTGGGGGGGGTGGGATAGTGATGTGGGATGGGGGGGTGAGATAGTGATGTGTGATGTGGCAGGGATGAGATATTGATGTGGGGTGTGTGGGGGGATGAGATTGTGATGTGGGATGTGGGAGGGATCAGATAGTGATGTGGGATGTGGGAGGGATGAGATAGTGATGTGGGATGTGGGGGGGGATGAGAGAGTGATGTGGGATGTGGGAGCAATGAGATAATGATGTGGGATGTGGTAGGGGGATGAGATAGTGAAGTGGGATGTGGGAGAGATGAGATAGTGATGTGGGATGTGGGGGGGATGAGATAGTGATGTGGGATGTGGTAGGGGGATGAGATAGTGATGTGGAATGTGGGGGGGGGGTGAGATAGTGATATGGCATGTGGGGGGGATGAGATATTGATGTGGGATGTGGGGGGGGTGAGAGTGATATGGGATGTGGGAGGGATGAGATAGTGATGTGGGATGTGGTAGGGATGAGATAATGATGTGGGGTGTGGTTGGGGGGAATGAGATAGTGATATGGATGTGGGTGGGATGAAATAATGATGTGGGATGTGGGGGGGCGGTGAGATAGTGATGTGGGATGTTGGAGGGATGAGATAGTGATGTGGGATGTGGAAGGGATGAGATAGTGAGGTGGGGGGGATGAGATTGTGATGTGGGATGTGGGAGGGATGAGATAGTGATGTCGAATGTGGGGGGGATGAGATAGTGATGTGGGATGTGGGGGGTTGAGATAGTGATGTGGGAGGGGGGAGGAGATAGGGATGTGGCATGTGGGGGGGATGAGATAGTGATCTGGGATGTGGGTGGGATGTGATAGTGATGTGGGATGTGGGGGAGGGGTGAGATAGTGATGTGGGATGTGGAAGGGATGAGATAATGATGTGGGATGTGGGGGTTGTGACGAGATAGTGATATGGGATGTGGGAGGGATGAGATAGTGATGTGGGATTTGGGGGCGGATGAGATATTAATGTGGGATGTGGGGGGATGAGATAGTGATGTGGGATGTGGTGGGGGGATGAGATAGTGATGTGGGATGTGGGGGGGATGAGATAATGATGTGGGATGGGGGGGATGAGATAGTGATGTGGGGGGATGAGATAATGATGTGGGATGTCGGGGGGGGATGAGATAGTGATATGGGATGTGGGAGGGATGAGACAGTGATGTGGGATGTGGTGGGGGGATGAGATAGTGATGTGGGATGTGGGGGGGGATGAGATAATGATGTGGGATGGGGGGGGGGATGAGATACTGATGTGGGGGGATGAGATAATGATGTGAGATGTGGAAGGGATGAGATCGTGATGTGGGATCTGGGGGGGGTGTGAGATAGTGATGTGGGATGTGGGGGGGATGAGATAGTGATGTGGGATGTGGGGGTGTGTGATAGTGATGTGGGATGTGGAAGGGATGAGATAGTGATGTGGGATGTGGGAAGGATGAGATAGTGATGTGGGATGTGGGGGGGATGAGATAGTGATGTGGGATGTGGGGGGGGTGGGATAGTGATGTGGGATGGGGGGGTGAGATAGTGATGTGTGATGTGGGAGGGATGAGATATTGATGTGGGGTGTGTGGGGGGATGAGATTGTGATGTGGGATGTGGGAGGGATGAGATAGTGATGTGGGATGTGGGAGGGATGAGATAGTGATGTGGGATGTGGGGGGCGATGAGAGAGTGATGTGGGATGTGGGAGCAATGAGATAATGATGTGGGATGTGGTAGGGGGATGAGATAGTGAAGTGGGATGTGGGAGAGATGAGATAGTGATGTGGGATGTGGGGGGGATGAGATAGTGATGTGGGATTTGGGAAGTATGAGATAATGATGTGGGATGTGGTAGGGGGATGAGATAGTGATGTGGAATGTGGGGGGGATGAGATAGTGATGTGGGATGTGGGGGGGGTGTGATAGTGACGTGGGATGTGGGGGGATGAGATAGTGATGTGGAACGTAAGGGGGATGAGATAGTGATGTGGGATGTGGGGGGGATGAGATAGTGATGTGTGATGTGGGAGGGATGAGATATTGATGTGGGATGTGGGGGGGGATGAGATTGTGATGTGGGATGTGGGAGGGATGAGATAGTGATGTGGGATGTGGGAGGGATGAGATAGTGATGTGGGATGTGGGGGGGGTGAGATAGTGATGTGGGATGTGGGAGCGATGAGATAATGATGTGGGATGTGGTAGGGGGATGAGATAGTGATGTGGGATGTGGGGGGGATGAGATAGTGATGTGGGATGTGGAAGGGATGAGATAGTGATGTGGGATGTGGGGGGGATGAGATAGTGATGTGGAACGTAAGGGGGATGAGATAGTGATGTGGTATGTGGGGGGGATGAGATAGTGATGTGTGATGTGGGAGGGATTAGATATTGATGTGGGATGTGGGGGGGATGAGAATGTGATGTGGGATGTGGGAGGGATGAGATAGTTATGTGGGATGTGGGAGGGATGAGATAGTGATGTGGGATGTGGGGGGTGAGATAGTGATGTGGGATGTGGGAGCGATGAGATAATGATGTGGGATGTGGTAGGGGGATGAGATAGTGATGTGGGATGTGGGGGGGATGAGATAGTGGTGTGGGATGTGGGGGGGGTGGGATAGTGATATGGGATGGGGGGGTGAGATAGTGATATGGGATGTGGGAGCGATGAGATAATGATGTGGGATGTGGTAGGGGGATGAGATAGTGATGTGGGATATGGGGGGGGGGTGAGATAGTGATGTGGGATGTGGGGGGGTTTAGATAGTGCTGTGGGATGTGGAAGGGATGAGATAGTGATGTGGGATGTGGGAGGGATGAGATAGTGATGTGGGATGTGGGGAGGATGAGACAGTGATGTGGGATGTGGAAGGGATGAGATAGTGATGTGGGATGTGGGGGGGGGATGAGATAGTGATTTGAGATGTGGAAGGGATGAGGTAGATATGTGGGAGGGATGAGATCGTGATGTGGGATGTGAAGGGGATGAGGTAGTGATGTGGGATGTGGGAGGGATGAGATCGTGATGTGGGATGTGGGGGGGGATGAGATAGTGATGTGGAATGGATGAGGTAGTGATGTGGGAGGGATGAGATTGTGATGTGGGATGTGGAAGAGATGAGATAGTGATGTGGGATGTGGGGGGCGGATGAGATAGTGATGTGAGATGTGGAAGGGATGAGATCGTGATGTGGGATCTGGGGGGTGTGTGAGATAGTGATGTGGGATGTGGGGGGGATGAGATAGTGATGTGGGATGTGGGGGTGTGTGATAGTGATGTGGGATGTGGAAGGGATGAGATAGTGATGTGTGATGTGGGAAGGATGAGATAGTGATGTGGGATGTGGGGGGGATGAGATAGTGATGTGGGATGTGGGGGGGGGTGGGATAGTGATGTGGGATGGGGGGGTGAGATAGTGATGTGTGATGTGGGAGGGATGAGATATTGATGTGGGGTGTGTGGGGGGATGAGATTGTTATGTGGGATGTGGGAGGGATCAGATAGTGATGTGGGATGTGGGAGGGATGAGATAGTGATGTGGGATGTGGGGGGGGATGAGAGAGTGATGTGGGATGTGGGAGCAATGAGATAATGATGTGGGATGTGGTAGGGGGATGAGATAGTGAAGTGGGATGTGGGAGAGATGAGATAGTGATGTGGGATGTGGGGGGGATGAGATAGTGATGTGGGATGTGGTAGGGGGATGAGATAGTGATGTGGAATGTGGGGGGGGATGAGATAGTGATATGGCATGTGGGGGGGATGAGATATTGATGTGGGATGTGGGGGGGGTGAGAGTGATATGGGATGTGGGAGGGATGAGATAGTGATGTGGGATGTGGTAGGGATGAGATAATGATGTGGGGTGTGGTTGGGGGGGAATGAGATAGTGATATGGGATGTGGGTGGGATGAAATAATGATGTGGGATGTGGGGGGGCGGTGAGATAGTGATGTGGGATGTTGGAGGGATGAGATAGTGATGTGGGATGTGGAAGGGATGAGATAGTGATGTGGGGGGGGGATGAGATTGTGATGTGGGATGTGGGAGGGATGAGATAGTGATGTCGAATGTGGGGGGGATGAGATAGTGATGTGGGATGTGGGGGGTTGAGATAGTGATGTGGGAGGGGGGAGGAGATAGGGATGTGGCATGTGGGGGGGATGAGATAGTGATCTGGGATGTGGGTGGGATGTGATAGTGATGTGGGATGTGGGGGAGGGGTGAGATAGTGATGTGGGATGTGGAAGGGATGAGATAATGATGTGGGATGTGGGGGTTGTGACGAGATAGTGATATGGGATGTGGGAGGGATGAGATAGTGATGTGGGATTTGGGGGCGGATGAGATATTAATGTGGGATGTGGGGGGATGAGATAGTGATGTGGGATGTGGTGGGGGGATGAGATAGTGATGTGGGATGTGGGGGGGATGAGATAATGATGTGGGATGGGGGGGATGAGATAGTGATGTGGGGGGATGAGATAATGATGTGGGATGTCGGGGGGGGATGAGATAGTGATATGGGATGTGGGAGGGATGAGACAGTGATGTGGGATGTGGTGGGGGGATGAGATAGTGATGTGGGATGTGGGGGGGGATGAGATAATGATGTGGGATGGGGGGGGGATGAGACACTGATGTGGGGGGATGAGATAATGATGTGAGATGTGGAAGGGATGAGATCGTGATGTGGGATCTGGGGGGGGTGTGAGATAGTGATGTGGGATGTGGGGGGGGTGAGATAGTGATGTGGGATGTGGGGGTGTGTGATAGTGATGTGGGATGTGGAAGGGATGAGATAGTGATGTGGGATGTGGGAAGGATGAGATAGTGATGTGGGATGTGGGGGGGATGAGATAGTGATGTGGGATGTGGGGGGGGTGGGATAGTGATGTGGGATGGGGGGGTGAGATAGTGATGTGTGATGTGGGAGGGATGAGATATTGATGTGGGGTGTGTGGGGGGATGAGATTGTGATGTGGGATGTGGGAGGGATGAGATAGTGATGTGGGATGTGGGAGGGATGAGATAGTGATGTGGGATGTGGGGGGGGATGAGAGAGTGATGTGGGATGTGGGAGCAATGAGATAATGATGTGGGATGTGGTAGGGGGATGAGATAGTGAAGTGGGATGTGGGAGAGATGAGATAGTGATGTGGGATGTGGGGGGGATGAGATAGTGATGTGGGATTTGGGAAGTATGAGATAATGATGTGGGATGTGGTAGGTGGATGAGATAGTGATGTGGAATGTGGGGGGGGATGAGATAGTGATATGGCATGTGGGGGGGATGAGATATTGATGTGGGATGTGGGGGGGGTGAGAGTGATATGGGATGTGGGAGGGATGAGATAGTGATGTGGGATGTGGTAGGGATGAGATAATGATGTGGGGTGTGGTTGGGGGGGAATGAGATAGTGATATGGGATGTGGGTGGGATGAAATAATGATGTGGGATGTGGGGGGGCGGTGAGATAGTGATGTGGGATGTTGGAGGGATGAGATAGTGATGTGGGATGTGGAAGGGATGAGATAGTGATGTGGGGGGGGGATGAGATTGTGATGTGGGATGTGGGAGGGATGAGATAGTGATGTCGAATGTGGGGGGGATGAGATAGTGATGTGGGATGTGGGGGGTTGAGATAGTGATGTGGGAGGGGGGAGGAGATAGGGATGTGGGATGTGGGAGGGGTGAGGAGATAGGGATGTGGCATGTGGGGGGGATGAGATAGTGATCTGGGATGTGGGTGGGATGTGATAGTGATGTGGGATGTGGGGGAGGGGTGAGATAGTGATGTGGGATGTGGAAGGGATGAGATAATGATGTGGGATGTGGGGGTTGTGACGAGATAGTGATATGGGATGTGGGAGGGATGAGATAGTGATGTGGGATTTGGGGGCGGATGAGATATTAATGTGGGATGTGGGGGGATGAGATAGTGATGTGGGATGTGGTGGGGGGATGAGATATTGATGTGGGATGTGGGGGGGATGAGATAATGATGTGGGATGGGGGGGATGAGATAGTGATGTGGGGGGATGAGATAATGATGTGGGATGTCGGGGGGGGATGAGATAGTGATATGGGATGTGGGAGGGATGAGACAGTGATGTGGGATGTGGTGGGGGGATGAGATAGTGATGTGGGATGTGGGGGGGATGAGATAATGATGTGGGATGGGGGGGGGGATGAGATACTGATGTGGGGGGATGAGATAATGATGTGGGATGTGGGGGGGGGTGAGATAGTGATATGGGATGTGGGAGGGATGAGACAGTGATGTGGGATGTGGTGGGGGGATGAGATAGATATATGGGATGTGGGAGGGATGAGATAGTGATGTGGGATGTGGTGGGGGGATGAGATAGTGATGTTGGATGTGGGGGGGGTGAGATAATTATGTGGGATGTGGGGGAGAATGAGATAGTGATATGGGATGTGGGAGGGATGAGATAGTGATGTGGGATGTGGTGGGCGGATGAGATAGTGATGTGGGATGTGGGGGGGATGAGATAATGATGTGGGATGTGGCGGGGGGGGGATGAAATAATGATATGGGCTGTGGGAGGGATGAGATAATGATGTGGGATGTGGCGGGGGTGGGATGAGATAGTGATGTGGGGGGATGAGATAGTGATGTGGGATGTTGGAGGGATGAGATATTGATGTGGGATGTTGGAGGGATGAGATAGTGATGTGGGATGTGGGAGGGATGATATAGTGACCTAGGATGTGGGGGGGATGAGATAGTGATGTGGGATGTGGGGGGTTGAGATAGTGATGTGGGAGGGGGGAGGAGATAGGGATGTGGGATGTGGGAGGGGGGAGGAGATAGGGATGTGGGGGGGGGGTGAAATAGTGACCTGGGATGTGGGGGGGATGAGATAGTGATGTGGGATGTGGGGGGGATGCGATAGTGATGTGGGATGTGGGGGGGGGGGTGATAGTGATGTGGGATGTGGGGGGGGATGAGTTAGTGATGTGGGACGTAAGGGGGATGAGATAGTGATGTGGGATGTGGGGGGGATGAGATAGTGACGTGTGATGTGGGAGGGATGAGATATTGATGTGGGATGTGTGGGGGGATGAGATTGTGATGTGGGATGTGGGAGGGATGAGATAGTGATGTGGGATGTGGGAGGGATGAGATAGTGATGTGGGATGTGGGGGGGGATGAGAGAGTGATGTGGGATGTGGGAGCGATGAGATAATGATGTGGGATGAGGTAGGGGGATGAGATAGTGATGTGGGATGTGGGAGGGATGAGATAGTGATGTGGGATGTGGGGGGGATGAGATAGTGATGTGGGATGTGGGGGGGGATGAGATAGTGATATGGGATGTGGGGGGGGTGAGATAATGATGTGGGATGTGGGGGGGATGAGATAGTGATGTGGGATGTGGTGGGGATGAGATAATGATGTGGGATGTGGTTGGGGGGGAATGAGATAGTGATATGGGATGTGGGAGGGATGAAATAATGATGTGGGATGTGGGGGGGGTGAGATAGTGATGTGGGGGGATGAGATAGTGATGTGGGATGTTGGAGGGATGAGATAGTGATGTGGGATGTGGGAGGGATGCGATAGTGATGTGGGATGTTGGGGGGATGAGACTGTGATGTGGGAGGGATGAGATAGTGATGTCGGATGTGGGGGGGATGAGATAGTGATGTGGGATGTGGGGGGTTGAGATTGTGATGTGGGAGGGGGGAGGAGATAGGGATGTGGGAGGGGGGAGGAGATAGGGATGTGGCATGTGGGGGGTTGAGAATGTGATCTGGGATGTGGGAGGGATGAGATAGTGATGTGGGATATTGGGGGGGATGAGATAGTGATGTGGAATGGATGAGGTAGTGATGTGGGAGGGATGAGATTGTGATGTGGGATGTGGGGTGGGTGAGATAGTGATATGGGATGTGGGAGGGATGAGACAGTGATGTGGGATGTGGTGGGGGGATGAGATAGTGATATGGGATGTGGGAGGGATGAGATAGTGATGTGGGATGTGGCGGGGTGGGGGGATGAAATAGTGATATGGGCTGTGGGAGGGATGAGATAGTGATGTGGGATGTGGGGTGGGATGAGATAGTGATGTGGAATGGATGAGGTAGTGATGTGGGAGGTGGAAGAGATGAGATAGTGATGTGGGATGTGGGGTGGGATGAGGTAGTGATGTGGGAGGGATGAGATTGTGATGTGGGATGTGGGGTGGGATGAGATAGTGATGTGGTGGGATGAGATAGTGATGTGGGATGTGGAAGAGATGAGATAGTGATGTGGGATGTGGGGTGGGATGAGATAGTGATGTGGAATGGATGAGGTAGTGATGTGGGAGGGATGAGATTGTGATGTGGGATGTGGAAGAGATGAGATAGTGATGTGGGATGTGGGGGTCGGATGAGATAGTGATGTGGGATGTGGAAGGGATGAGATCGTGATGTGGGATGTGGGGGGGGGATGAGATAGTGATGTGGAATGGATGAGGTAGTGATGTGGGAGGGATGAGATAGTGATGTGGGATGTGGGGGGGGATGAGATAGTGATGTGGGATGTGGGGGTGTGTGATAGTGATGTGGGATGTGGGGGGGGGATGAGTTAGTGATGTGGAACGTAAGGGGGATGAGATAGTGATGTGGGATGTGGGGGGGATGAGATAGTGATGTGTGATGTGGGAGGGATGAGATATTGATGTGGGATGTGGGGGGGATGAGATTGTGATGTGGGAGGGATGAGATAGTGATGTGGGAGGGATGATATAGTGATGTGGGATGTGGGGGGGGATGAAAGAGTGATGTGGAATGTGGGAGCGATGAGATAATGATGTGGGATGTGGTAGGGGGATGAGATAGTGATGTGGGAGGGATGAGGTAGTGATGTGGGATGTGGGAGGGATGAGATAGTGATGTGGGATGTGGGGGGGGCGAAGTGATAGTGATGTGGAATGGATGAGGTAGTGATGTGGGAGGGATGAGATAGTGATGTGGGATGTGGGAGAGATGAGATAGTGATGTGGGATGTGGCGGGCGGATGAGATAGTGATGTGGGATGTGGAAGGGATGAGATCGTGATGTGGGATGTGGGGGTATGAGATAGTGATGTGGGATGTGGGGGGGATGAGATAGTGATGTGGGATGTGGGGGGGGGATGAGATACTGATGTGGGATGTGGGGGGGGGGGTGAGATAGTGATATGGGATGTGGGGGGGATGAGATAATGATGTGGGATGTAGGGGGGGTGAGATAGTGATATGGGATGTGGGAGGGATGAAATAGTGATGTGGAATGTGGTGGGGGGATGAGATAGTGATGTGGGAGGGATGAGATACTGATGTGGGATGTGGGGGGGGGTGAGATAGTGATGTGGGGGGATGACATAGTGATGTGGGATGTTGGAGGGATGAGATTGTGATGTGGGATGTGCGAGGGATGAGATAGTGATGTGGGATGTGGGGGGGAGGGATGAGATTGTGATGTGGGAGGGATGAGATAGTGATGTAGGATGTGGGGGGATGAGATAGTGATGTGGGATGTGGGGGGTTGAGATAGTGATGTGGGAGGGGGGAGGAGATAGGGATGTGGGATGTGGGAGGGGGGAGGAGATAGGGATGTGGCATGTGGGGGGGATGAGATAGTGATCTGGGATGTGGGTGGGATGTGATAGTGATGTGGGATGTGGGGGGGGGGTGAGAGAGTGATGTGAATGTGGGAGGGATGAGATAATGATGTGGGATGTGGTAGGAGATGAGATAGTGATGTGGGATGTGGGGGGGGGTGAGATAGTGATGTTGAATGTGGGAGGGATGAGATAGTGATGTGGGATGTGGGGGGATGAGATCGTGATGTGGGATGTGGGAGGGATGAGATAATGATGTGGGATGTGGTAGGGGGATGAGATAGTGATGTGGGATGTGGGGGGGGTGAGAGAGTGATGTGGGATGTGGGGGGGGGGTGAGATAGTGATGTGGGATGTGGGGGGGGCGTGAGATAGTGATGAGGGATGTGGGGGGGATGAGATAGTGATGTGGGATATGGGAGGGATGAGATAGTGATGTGGGATGTGGGGGGGGGGGTGAGATAGTGCTGTGGAATGGATGAGGTAGTGATGTGGGAGGGATGAGATAGTGATGTAGGATGTGGGAGAGATGAGATAGTGATGTGGGATGTGGGGGGCGGATGAGATAGTGATGTGGGATGTGGAAGGGATGAGGTAGTGATGTGGGAGGGATGAGGTAGTGATGTCGGATGTGGGAGCGATGAAATAGTGATGTGGGATGTGGGGGGGGAAGAGATAGTGATGTGGAATGGATGAGGTAGTGATGTGGGAGGGATGAGATAGTGATGTGGGAGAGATGAGATAGTGATGTGGGATGTGGGGGGCGGATGAGATAGTGATGTGGGATGTGGAAGGGATGAGATTGTGATGTGGGATGTGGGGAGTATGAGATAGTGATGTGGGATGTGGGGGGATGAGATAGTGATGTGGGATGTGGGGGGGTGTGATAGTGACGTGGGATTTGGGGGGGATGAGATAGTGATGTGGAACGTAAGGGGGATGAGATAGTGATGTGGGATGTGGGGGGGATGAGATAGTGATGTGTGATGTGGGAGGGATGAGATATTGATGTGGGATGTGGGGGGGGATGAGATTGGGATGTGGGAGGGATGAGATAGTGATGTGGGATGTGGGAGGGATGAGATAGTGATGTGGGATGTGGGGGGGTGAGATAGTGATGTGGGATGTGGGAGCGATGAGATAATGATGTGGGATGTGGTAGGGGGATGAGATAGTGATGTGGGATGTGGGGGGGATGAGATAGTGATGTGGGATGTGGAAGGGATGAGATAGTGATGTGGGATATGGGGGGGGATGAGATAGTGATGTGGAACGTAAGGGGGATGAGATAGTGATGTGGTATGTGGGGGGATGAGATAGTGATGTGTGATGTGGGAGGGATTAGATATTGATGTGGGATGTGGGGGGGATGAGATTGTGATGTGGGATGTGGGAGGGATGAGATAGTGATGTGGGATGTGGGAGGGATGAGATAGGGATGTGGGGGGGTGAGATAGTGATGTGGGATGTGGGAGCGATGAGATAATGATGTGGGATGTGGTAGGGGATGAGATAGTGATGTGGGATGTGGGGGGGATGAGATAGTGATGTGGGATGTGGAAGGGATGAGATAGTGATGTGGGATGTGGGAGGGATGAGATAGTGATGTGGGATGTGGGGGGGATGAGATAGTGATGTGGGATGTGGGAGGGATGAAATAGTGATGTGGGATGTGGTGGGGGGATGAGATAGTGATGTGGGAGGGATGAGATACTGATGTGGGATGTGGGGGGGGGGTGAGATAGTGATGTGGGGGGATGAGATAGTGATGTGGGATGTTGGAGGGATGAGATTGTGATGTGGGATGTGCGAGGGATGAGATAGTGATGTGGGATGTGGGGGGGAGGGATAAGATTGTGATGTGGGATGTGGGAGGGATGAGATAGTGATGTAGGATGTGGGGGGATGAGATAGTGATGTGGGATGTGGGGGGTTGAGATACTGATGTGGGAGGGGGGAGGAGATAGGGATGTGGGAGGGGGGAGGAGATAGGGATGTGGCATGTGGGGGGGATGAGATAGTGATCTGGGATGTGGGTGGGATGTGATAGTGATGTGGGATGTGGGGGGGGGGGGTGAGAGAGTGATGTGGATGTGGGAGGGATGAGATAATGATGTGGGATGTGGTAGGAGATGAGATAGTGATGTGGGGGGGGGGGGGTGAGATAGTGATGTTGAATGTGGGAGGGATGAGATAGTGATGTGGGATGTGGGGGGATGAGATCGTGATGTGGGATGTGGGGGGCGGATGAGATAGTGATGTGGGATGTGGAAGGGATGAGATCGTGATGTGGGATGTGGGGAGTATGAGATAGTGATGTGGGATGTGGGGGGGATGAGATAGTGATGTGGGATGTGGGGGGGGTGTGATAGTGACGTGGGATGTGGGGGGGATGAGATAGTGATGTGGAACGTAAGGGAGATGAGATAGTGATGTGGGGGGGATGAGATAGTGATGTGTGATGTGGGAGGGATGAGATATTGATGTGGGATGTGGGGGGGGGGTGAGATTGTGATGTGGGATGTGGGAGGGATGAGATAGTGATGTGGGATGTGGGAGGGATGAGATATTGATGTGGGATGTGGGGGGGGGTGAGATTGTGATGTGGGATGTGGGAGGGATGAGATAGTGATGTGGGATGTGGGAGGGATGAGATAGTGATGTGGGATGTGGGGGGTGAGATAGTGATGTGGGATGTGGGAGCGATGAGATAATGATGTGGGATGTGGTAGGGGGATGAGATAGTGATGTGGGATGTGGGGGGGATGAGATAGTGATGTGTGATGTGGGAGGGATGAGATATTGATGTGGGATGTGGTAGGGGGATGAGATAGTGATGTGGGATGTGGGGGGGATCAGATAGTGATGTGGGATGTGGGAGGGATGAGATAGTGATGTGGGATGTGGGGGGGGTGAGATAGTGATGTGGGATGTGGGAGCGATGAGATAGTGATGTGGGATGTGGTAGGGGGATGAGATAGTGATGTGGGATGTGGGGGGGATCAGATAGTGATGTGGGATGTGGAAGGGATGAGATAGTGATGTGGGATGTGGGGGAGATGAGATAGTGATGTGGAACGTAAGGGGGATGAGATAGTGATGTGGTATGTGGGGGGGATGAGATAGTGATGTGTGATGTGGGAGGGATTAGATATTGATGTGGGGGGGATGAGATTGTGATGTGGGATGTGGGGGGGATGAGATAGTGATGTGTGATGTGGGAGGGATTAGATATTGATGTGGGATGTGGGGGGGATGAGATTGTGATGTGGGATGTGGGAGGGATGAGATAGTGATGTGGGATGTGGGAGGGATGAGAGTGATGTGGGATGTGGGGGGGATGAGATAGTGATGTGGGATGTGGGGGGGGGGTGGGATAGTGATATGGGATGGGGGGTGAGATAGTGATGTGGGATGTGGGAGCGATGAGATAATGATGTGGGATGTGGTAGGGGGATGAGAGAGTGATGTGGGATATGGGGGGGGGGTGAGATAGTGATGTGGGATGTGGTAGGGGGATGAGAGAGTGATGTGGGATATGGGGGGGGGGTGAGATAGTGATGTGGGATGTGAGGGGGTTTAGATAGTGCTGTGAGATGTGGAAGGGATGAGATAGTGATGTGGGAGGGATGAGATAGTGATGTGGGATGTGGGGGGGATGAGATAGTGATGTGGGATGTGGGAGGGATGAGATAGTGATGTGGGGGGGATGAGATAGTGATGTGGGATGTGGAAGGGATGAGATAGTGATGTGGGATGTGGGGGGGGGTGAGATAGTGATTTGAGATGTGGAAGGGATGAGGTAGAGATGTGGGAGGGGTGAGATAGTGATGTGGGATGTGAAAGGGATGAGTTAGTGATGTGGGATGTGGGGGGGGATGAGATAGTGATGTGGAATGGATGAGGTCGTGATGTGGGAGGGATGAGATTGTGATGTGGGATGTGGAAGAGATGAGATAGTGATGTGGGATGTGGGGGGCGGATGAGATAGTGATGTGAGATGTGGAAGGGATGAGATCGTGATGTGGGATCTGGGGGGGGGGTGAGATAGTGATGTGGGATGTGGGGGGGATGAGATAGTGATGTGGGATGTGGGGGGGTGTGATAGTGATGTGGGATGTGGAAGGGATGAGATAGTGATGTGGGATGTGGGAAGGATGAGATAGTCTTGTGGGATGTGGGGGGGATGAGATAGTGATGTGGGATGTGGGGGGGTGGGATAGTGATGTGGGATGGGGGGGTGAGATAGTGATGTGTGATGTGGGAGGGATGAGATATTGATGTGGGGTGTGTGGGGGGATGAGATTGTGATGTGGGATGTGGGAGGGATGAGATAGTGATGTGGGATGTGGGAGGGATGAGATAGTGATGTGGGATGTGGGGGGGGATGAGAGAGTGATGTGGGAGCAATGAGATAATGATGTGGGATGTGGTAGGGGGATGAGATAGTGAAGTGGGATGTGGGAGAGATGAGATAGTGATGTGGGATGTGGGGGGGATGAGATAGTGATGTGGGATTTGGGAAGTATGAGATAATGATGTGGGATGTGGTAGGGGATGAGATAGTGATGTGGAATGTGGGGGGGGGGTGAGATAGTGATATGGCATGTGGGGGGGATGAGATATTGATGTGGGATGTGGGGGGGATGAGATAGTGATATGGGATGTGGGAGGGATGAGATAGTGATGTGGGATGTGGTAGGGATGAGATAATGATGTGGGGTGTGGTTGGGGGGGAATGAGATAGTGATATGGGATGTGGGTGGGATGAAATAATGATGTGGGATGTGGGGGGGCGGTGAGATAGTGATGTGGGGGCATGAGATAGTGATGTGGGATGTTGGAGGGATGAGATAGTGATGTGGAATGTGGAAGGGATGAGATAGTGATGTGGGGGGGGATGAGATTGTGATGTGGGATGTGGGAGGGATGAGATAGTGATGTCGGATGTGGGGGGGGATGAGATAGTGATGTGGGATGTGGGGGGTTGAGATAGTGATGTGGGAGGGGGGAGGAGATAGGGATGTGGGATGTGGGAGGGGTGAGGAGATAGGGATGTGGCATGTGGGGGGGATGAGATAGTGATCTGGGATGTGGGTGGGATGTGATAGTGATGTGGGATGTGGGGGAGGGGTGAGATAGTGATGTGGGATGTGGAAGGGATGAGATAATGATGTGCGATGTGGGGGGGGATGAGATAGTGATGGGGGATGTGGGGGGGATGAGATAATGATGTGGGATGTGGGGGTTGTGATGAGATATTAATGTGGGATGTGGGGGGATGAGATAGTGATGTGGGATGTGGTGGGGGGATGAGATAGTGATGTGGGATGTGGGGGGGATGAGATAATGATGTGGGATGGGGGGGATGAGATAGTGATGTGGGGGGATGAGATAATGATGTGGGATGTCGGGGGGGGATGAGATAGTGATATGGGATGTGGGAGGGATGAGACAGTGATGTGGGATGTGGTGGGCGGATGAGATAGTGATGTGGGATGTGGGGGAGATGAGATAATGATGTGGGATGGGGTGGGATGAGATAGTGATGTGGGGGGATGAGATAATGATGTGGGATGTGGGGGGGGTGAGATAGTGATATGGGATGTGGGAGGGATGAGACAGTGATGTGGGATGTGGTGGGGGGATGAGATAGTGATATGGGATGTGGGAGGGATGAGATAGTGATGTGGGATGTGGTGGGGGGATGAGATAGTGATGTGGGATGTGGGGGGGGCGAGATAATTATGTGGGATGTGGGGGAGTATGAGATAGTGATATGGGATGTGGGAGGGATGAGATAGTGATGTGGGATGTGGTGGGCGGATGAGATAATGATGTGGGATGTGGGGGGGATGAGATAATGATGTGGGATGTGGCGGGGGGGGGATGAAATAGTGATATGGGCTGTGGGAGGGATGAGATAATGATGTGGGATGTGGCGGGGGTGGGATGAGATAGTGATGTGGGGGGATGAGATAGTGATGTGGGATGTTGGAGGGATGAGATATTGATGTGGGATGTTGGAGCGATGAGAAAGTGATGTGGGATGTGGGAGGGATGATATAGTGACCTAGGATGTGGGGGGGATGAGATAGTGATGTGGGATGTGGGGGGTTGAGATAGTGATGTGGGAGGGGGGAGGAGATAGGGATGTGGGATGTGGGAGGGGGGAGGAGTTAGGGATGTGGTATGTGGGTGGGGGGGTGAAATAGTGACCTGGGATGTGGGGGGGATGAGATAGTGATGTGGGATGTGGTGGGATGTAGTGATGGGGATGTGGGGGGGTATGAGATAGTGATGTGGGATGTGGGGGGGATGCGATAGTGATGTGGGATGTGGGGGGGGATGTGATAGTGATGTGGGATGTGGTGGGGGGGGGGGATGAGTTAGTGATGTGGGACGTAAGGGGGATGAGATAGTGATGTGGGATGTGGGGGGGATGAGATAGTGACGTGTGATGTGGGAGGGATGAGATATTGATGTGGGATGTGTGGGGGGATGAGATTGTGATGTGGGATGTGGGAGGGATGAGATAGTGATGTGGGATGTGGGAGGGATGAGATAGTGATGTGGGATGTGGGGGGGGATGAGAGAGTGATGTGGGATGTGGGAGCGATGAGATAATGATGTGGGATGTGGTAGGGGGATGAGATAGTGATGTGGGATGTGGGAGGGATGAGATAGTGATGTGGGATGTGGGGGGGATGAGATAGTGATGTGGGATGTGGGGGGGGTTGAGATAGTGATATGGGATGTGGGGGGGATGAGATAATGATGTGGGATGTGGGGGGGATGAGATAGTGATATGGGATGTGGGAGGGATGAGATAGTGATGTGGGATGTGGTGGGGATGAGATAATGATGTGGGATGTGGTTGGGGGGGAATGAGATAGTGATATGGGATGTGGGAGGGATGAAATAATGATGTGGGATGTGGGGGGGGTGAGATAGTGATGTGGGGGGATGAGATAGTGATGTGGGATGTTGGAGGGATGAGATAGTGATGTGGGATGTGGGAGGGATGCGACAGTGATGTGGGATGTGGGGGGGATGAGACTGTGATGTGGGATGTGGGAGGGATGAGATAGTGATGTCGGATGTGGGGGGGATGAGATAGTGATATGGGATGTGGGAGGGATGAGATAGTGATGTGGGATGTGGTGGGCGGATGAGATAGTGATGTGGGATGTGGGAGGGATGATAAAGTGACCTAGGATGTGGGGGGGATGAGATAGTGATGTGGGAGGGGGGAGGAGATAGGGATGTGGGATGTGGGAGAGGGGGGAGGAGATAGGGATGTGGGGGGGGGGTGAAATAGTGACCTGGGATGTGGGGGGGATGAGATAGTGATGTGGGATGTGGTGGGATGTAGTGATGGGGATGTGGGGGGGTATGAGATAGTGATGTGGGATGTGGGGGGGATGCGATAGTGATGTGGGATGTGGGGGGGGTGTGATAGTGATGTGGGATGTGGGGGGGGATGAGTTAGTGATGTGGGACGTAAGGGGGATGAGATAGTGATGTGGGATGTGGGGGGGATGAGATAGTGACGTGTGATGTGGGAGGGATGAGATATTGATGTGGGATGTGTGGGGGGATGAGATTGTGATGTGGGATGTGGGAGGGATGAGATAGTGATGTGGGATGTGGGAGGGATGAGATAGTGATGTGGGATGTGGGGGGGGATGAGAGAGTGATGTGGGATGTGGGAGCGATGAGATAATGATGTGGGATGAGGTAGGGGGATGAGATAGTGATGTGGGATGTGGGAGGGATGAGATAGTGATGTGGGATGTGGGGGGGATGAGATAGTGATGTGGGATGTGGGGGGGGATGAGATAGTGATATGGGATGTGGGGGGGATGAGATAATGATGTGGGATGTGGGGGGGATGAGATAGTGATATGGGATGTGGGAGGGATGAGATAGTGATGTGGGATGTGGTGGGGATGAGATAATGATGTGGGATGTGGTTGGGGGGGAATGAGATAGTGATATGGGATGTGGGAGGGATGAAATAATGATGTGGGATGTGGGGGGGGTGAGATAGTGATGTGGGGGGATGAGATAGTGATGTGGGATGTTGGAGGGATGAGATAGTGATGTGGGATGTGGGAGGGATGCGATAGTGATGTGGGATGTTGGGGGGATGAGACTGTGATGTGGGATGTGGGAGGGATGAGATAGTGATGTCGGATGTGGGGGGGATGAGATAGTGATGTGGGATGTGGGGGGTTGAGATTGTGATGTGGGAGGGGGGAGGAGATAGGGATGTGGGAGGGGGGAGGAGATAGGGATGTATCATGTGGGGGGTTGAGAATGTGATCTGGGATGTGGGAGGGATGAGATAGTGATGTGGGATGTGGGGGGGGATGAGATAGTGATGTGGAATGGATGAGGTAGTGATGTGGGAGGGATGAGATTGTGATGTGGGATGTGGGGTGGGTGAGATAGTGATATGGGATGTGGGAGGGATGAGACAGTGATGTGGGATGTGGTGGGGGGATGAGATAGTGATATGGGATGTGGGAGGGATGAGATAGTGATGTGGGATGTGGTGGGGGGATGAGATAGTGATGTGGGATGTGGGGGGGGCGAGATAATTATGTGGGATGTGGGGGAGTATGAGATAGTGATATGGGATGTGGGAGGGATGAGATAGTGATGTGGGATGTGGCGGGGTGGGGGGATGAAATAGTGATATGGGCTGTGGGAGGGATGAGATAGTGATGTGGGATGTGGGGTGGGATGAGATAGTGATGTGGAATGGATGAGGTAGTGATGTGGGAGGTGGAAGAGATGAGATAGTGATGTGGGATGTGGGGTGGGATGAGATAGTGATGTGGAATGGATGAGGTAGTGATGTGGGAGGGATGAGATTGTGATGTGGGATGTGGGGTGGGATGAGATAGTGATGTGGTGGGATGAGATAGTGATGTGGGATGTGGAAGAGATGAGATAGTGATGTGGGATGTGGGGTGGGATGAGATAGTGATGTGGAATGGATGAGGAAGTGATGTGGGAGGGATGAGATTGTGATGTGGGATGTGGAAGAGATGAGATAGTGATGTGGGATGTGGGGGTCGGATGAGATAGTGATGTGGGATGTGGAAGGGATGAGATCGTGATGTGGGATGTGGGGGGGGGATGAGATAGTGATGTGGAATGGATGAGGTAGTGATGTGGGAGGGATGAGATAGTGATGTGGGATGTGGGGGGGGATGAGATAGTGATGTGGGATGTGGGGGTGTGTGATAGTGATGTGGGATGTGGGGGGGGGGATGAGTTAGTGATGTGGAACGTAAGGGGGATGAGATAGTGATGTGGGATGTGGGGGGATGAGATAGTGATGTGTGATGTGGGAGGGATGAGATATTGATGTGGGATGTGGGGGGGGATGAGATTGTGATGTGGGAGGGATGAGATAGTGATGTGGGAGGGATGAGATAGTGATGTGGGATGTGGGGGGGGATGAAAGAGTGATGTGGAATGTGGGAGCGATGAGATAATGATGTGGGATGTGGTAGGGGGATGAGATAGTGATGTGGGAGGGATGAGGTAGTGATGTGGGATGTGGGAGGGATGAGATAGTGATGTGGGATGTGGGGGGGGCGAAGTGATAGTGATGTGGAATGGATGAGGTAGTGATGTGGGAGGGATGAGATAGTGATGTGGGATGTGGGAGAGATGAGATAGTGATGTGGGATGTGGGGGGCGGATGAGATAGTGATGTGGGATGTGGAAGGGATGAGATCGTGATGTGGGATGTGGGGGGTATGAGATCGTGATGTGGGATGTGGGGGGGATGAGATAGTGATGTGGGATGTGGGGGGGGGGATGAGATACTGATGTGGGATGTGGGGGGGGGGTGAGATAGTGATATGGGATGTGGGGGGGATGAGATAATGATGTGGGATGTAGGGGGGGTGAGATAGTGATATGGGATGTGGGAGGGATGAAATAGTGATGTGGAATGTGGTGGGGGGATGAGATAGTGATGTGGGAGGGATGAGATACTGATGTGGGATGTGGGGGGGGGTGAGATAGTGATGTGGGGGGATGACATAGTGATGTGGGATGTTGGAGGGATGAGATTGTGATGTGGGATGTGCGAGGGATGAGATAGTGATGTGGGATGTGGGGGGGAGGGATGAGATTGTGATGTGGGATGTGGGAGGGATGAGATAGTGATGTAGGATGTGGGGGGATGAGATAGTGATGTGGGATGTGGGGGGTTGAGATAGTGATGTGGGAGGGGGGAGGAGATAGGGATGTGGGATGTGGGAGGGGGGAGGAGATAGGGATGTGGCATGTGGGGGGGATGAGATAGTGATCTGGGATGTGGGTGGGATGTGATAGTGATGTGGGATGTGGGGGGGGGTGAGAGAGTGATGTGGATGTGGGAGGGATGAGATAATGATGTGGGATGTGGTAGGAGATGAGATAGTGATGTGGGATGTGGGGGGGGTGAGATAGTGATGTTGAATGTGGGAGGGATGAGATAGTGATGTGGGATGTGGGGGGATGAGATCGTGATGTGGGATGTGGGAGGGATGAGATAATGATGTGGGATGTGGTAGGGGGATGAGATAGTGATGTGGGATGTGGGGGGGGGGGTGAGAGAGTGATGTGGGATGTGGGGGGGGGGTGAGATAGTAATGTGGGATGTGGGGGGGCGTGAGATAGTGATGAGGGATGTGGGGGGGATGAGATAGTGATGTGGGATATGGGAGGGATGAGATAGTGATGTGGGATGTGGGGGGGCGGTGAGATAGTGCTGTGGAATGGAGGAGGTAGTGATGTGGGATGTGGAAGGGATGAGGTAGTGATGTGGGAGGGATGAGGTAGTGATGTCGGATGTGGGAGCGATGAAATAGTGATGTGGGATGTGGGGGGGGAAGAGATAGTGATGTGGAATGGATGAGGTAGTGATGTGGGAGGGATGAGATAGTGATGTGGGAGAGATGAGATAGTGATGTGGGATGTGGGGGGCGGATGAGATAGTGATGTGGGATGTGGAAGGGATGAGATTGTGATGTGGGATTTGGGGGGGATGAGATAGTGATGTGGAACGTAAGGGGGATGAGATAGTGATGTGGGATGTGGGGGGGATGAGATAGTGATGTGTGATGTGGGAGGGATGAGATATTGATGTGGGATGTGGGGGGGGATGAGATTGTGATGTGGGATGTGGGAGGGATGAGATAGTGATGTGGGATGTGGGAGGGATGAGATAGTGATGTGGGATGTGGGGGGGTGAGATAGTGATGTGGGACGTGGGAGCGATGAGATAATGATGTGGGATGTGGTAGGGGGATGAGATAGTGATGTGGGATGTGGGGGGGATGAGATAGTGATGTGGGATGTGGAAGGGATGTGATAGTGATGTGGGATATGGGGGGGGATGAGATAGTGATGTGGAACGTAAGGGGGATGAGATAGTGATGTGGTATGTGGGGGGATGAGATAGTGATGTGTGATGTGGGAGGGATTAGATATTGATGTGGGATGTGGGGGGGATGAGATTGTGATGTGGGATGTGGGAGGGATGAGATAGTGATGTGGGATGTGGGAGGGATGAGATAGGGATGTGGGGGGGTGAGATAGTGATGTGGGCTGTGGGGGGGATGAGATAATGATGTGGGATGTGGTAGGGGATGAGATAGTGATGTGGGATGTGGGGGGGATGAGATAGTGATGTGGGATGTGGAAGGGATGAGATAGTGATGTGGGATGTGGGAGGGATGAGATAGTGATGTGGGATGTGGGGGGGATGAGATAGTGATGTGGGATGTCGGAGGGATGAAATAGTGATGTGGGATGTGGTGGGGGGATGAGATAGTGATGTGGGAGGGATGAGATACTGATGTGGGATGTGGGGGGGGGTGAGATAGTGATGTGGGGGGATGAGATAGTGATGTGGGATGTTGGAGGGATGAGATTGTGATGTGGGATGTGCGAGGGATGAGATAGTGATGTGGGATGTGGGGGGGAGGGATAAGATTGTGATGTGGGATGTGGGAGGGATGAGATAGTGATGTAGGATGTGGGGGGATGAGATAGTGACGTGGGATGTGGGGGGTTGAGATAGTGATGTGGGAGGGGGGAGGAGATAGGGATGTGGGATGTGGGAGGGGGGAGGAGATAGGGATGTGGCATGTGGGGGGGATGAGATAGTGATCTGGGATGTGGGTGGGATGTGATAGTGATGTGGGATGTGGGGGGGGTTGAGAGAGTGATGTGGATGTGGGAGGGATGAGATAATGATGTGGGATGTGGTAGGAGATGAGATAGTGATGTGGGGGGGGGGTGAGATAGTGATGTTGAATGTGGGAGGGATGAGATAGTGATGTGGGATGTGGGGGGATGAGATTGTGATGTGGGATGTGGGAGGGATGAGATAATGATGTGGGATGTGGTAGGGGGATGAGATAGTGATGTGGGATGTGCGGGGGGTGAGAGAGTGATGTGGGATGTGGGGGGGGGATGAGATAGTCATGTGGGATGTGGGGGGGGGGGATGAGATAGTGATGAGGGATGTGGGGGGATGAGATAGTGATGTGGGATATGGGAGGGATGAGATAGTGATGTGGGATGTGGGGGGGGATGAGATAGTGCTGTGGAATGGATGAGGTAGTGATGTGGGAGGGATGAGATAGTGATGTGGGATGTGGGAGAGATGAGATAGTGATGTGGGATGTGGGGGGCGGATGAGATAGTGATGTGGGATGTGGAAGGGATGAGGTAGTGATGTGGGAGGGATGAGGTAGTGATGTCGGATGTGGGAGCGATGAAATAGTGATGTGGGATGTGGGGGGGGAAGAGATAGTGATGTGGAATGGATGAGGTAGTGATGTGGGAGGGATGAGATAGTGATGTGGGATGTGGGGGGCGGATGAGATAGTGATGTGGGATGTGGAAGGGATGAGATCGTGATGTGGGATGTGGGGAGTATGAGATAGTGATGTGGGATGTGGGGGGGATGAGATAGTGATGTGGGATGTGGGGGGGGTGTGATAGTGACGTGGGATGTGGGGGGGATGAGATAGTGATGTGGAACGTAAGGGAGATGAGATAGTGATGTGGGGGGGATGAGATAGTGATGTGTGATGTGGGAGGGATGAGATATTGATGTGGGATGTGGGGGGGGGGTGAGATTGTGATGTGGGATGTGGGAGGGATGAGATAGTGATGTGGGATGTGGGAGGGATGAGATAGTGATGTGGGATGTGGGGGGTGAGATAGTGATGTGGGATGTGGGAGCGATGAGATAATGATGTGGGATGTGGTAGGGGGATGAGATAGTGATGTGGGATGTGGGGGGGATGAGATAGTGATGTGTGATGTGGGAGGGATGAGATATTGATGTGGGATGTGGTAGGGGGATGAGATAGTGATGTGGGATGTGGGGGGGATCAGATAGTGATGTGGGATGTGGGAGGGATGAGATAGTGATGTGGGATGTGGGGGGGGTGAGATAGTGATGTGGGATGTGGGAGCGATGAGATAATGATGTGGGATGTGGTAGGGTGATGAGATAGTGATGTGGGATGTGGAAGGGATGAGATAGTGATGTGGGATGTGGGGGAGATGAGATAGTGATGTGGAACGTAAGGGGGATGAGATAGTGATGTGGTATGTGGGGGGGATGAGATAGTGATGTGTGATGTGGGAGGGATTAGATATTGATGTGGGGGGGATGAGATTGTGATGTGGGATGTGGGGGGGATGAGATAGTGATGTGTGATGTGGGTGGGATTAGATATTGATGTGGGATGTGGGGGGGATGAGATTGTGATGTGGGATGTGGGAGGGATGAAATAGTGATGTGGGATGTGGGGGGGGAAGAGATAGTGATGTGGAATGGATGAGGTAGTGATGTGGGAGGGATGAGATAGTGATGTGGGAGAGATGAGATAGTGATGTGGGATGTGGGGGGCGGATGAGATAGTGATGTGGGATGTGGAAGGGATGAGATTGTGATGTGGGATGTGGGGAGTATGAGATAGTGATGTGGGATGTGGGGGGGATGAGATAGTGATGTGGGATGTGGGGGGGTGTGATAGTGACGTGGGATTTGGGGGGGATGAGATAGTGATGTGGAACGTAAGGGGGATGAGATAGTGATGTGGGATGTGGGGGGGATGAGATAGTGATGTGTGATGTGGGAGGGATGAGATATTGATGTGGGATGTGGGGGGGGATGAGATTGTGATGTGGGATGTGGGAGGGATGAGATAGTGATGTGGGATGTGGGAGGGATGAGATAGTGATGTGGGATGTGGGGGGGTGAGATAGTGATGTGGGACGTGGGAGCGATGAGATAATGATGTGGGATGTGGTAGGGGGATGAGATAGTGATGTGGGATGTGGGGGGGATGAGATAGTGATGTGGGATGTGGAAGGGATGAGATAGTGATGTGGGATATGGGGGGGGATGAGATAGTGATGTGGAACGTAAGGGGGATGAGATAGTGATGTGGTATGTGGGGGGATGAGATAGTGATGTGTGATGTGGGAGGGATTAGATATTGATGTGGGATGTGGGGGGGATGAGATTGTGATGTGGGATGTGGGAGGGATGAGATAGTGATGTGGGATGTGGGAGGGATGAGATAGGGATGTGGGGGGGTGAGATAGTGATGTGGGATGTGGGGGGGATGAGATAATGATGCGGGATATGGTAGGGGATGAGATAGTGATGTGGGATGTGGGGGGGATGAGATAGTGATGTGGGATGTGGAAGGGATGAGATAGTGATGTGGGATGTGGGAGGGATGAGATAGTGATGTGGGATGTGGGGGGGATGAGATAGTGATGTGGGATGTCGGAGGGATGAAATAGTGATGTGGGATGTGGTGGGGGGATGAGATAGTGATGTGGGAGGGATGAGATACTGATGTGGGATGTGGGGGGGGGGGTGAGATAGTGATGTGGGGGGATGAGATAGTGATGTGGGATGTTGGAGGGATGAGATTGTGATGTGGGATGTGCGAGGGATGAGATAGTGATGTGGGATGTGGGGGGGAGGGATAAGATTGTGATGTGGGATGTGGGAGGGATGAGATAGTGATGTAGGATGTGGGGGGATGAGATAGTGATGTGGGATGTGGGGGGTTGAGATAGTGATGTGGGAGGGGGGAGGAGATAGGGATGTGGGATGTGGGAGGGGGGAGGAGATAGGGATGTGGCATGTGGGGGGGATGAGATAGTGATCTGGGATGTGGGTGGGATGTGATAGTGATGTGGGATGTGGGGGGGGGGGGTGAGAGAGTGATGTGGATGTGGGAGGGATGAGATAATGATGTGGGATGTGGTAGGAGATGAGATAGTGATGTGGGGGGGGGGTGAGATAGTGATGTTGAATGTGGGAGGGATGAGATAGTGATGTGGGATGTGGGGGGATGAGATTGTGATGTGGGATGTGGGAGGGATGAGATAATGATGTGGGATGTGGTAGGGGGATGAGATAGTGATGTGGGATGTGCGGGGGGTGAGAGAGTGATGTGGGATGTGGGGGGGGGATGAGATAGTCATGTGGGATGTGGGGGGGGGGATGAGATAGTGATGAGGGATGTGGGGGGGATGAGATAGTGATGTGGGATATGGGAGGGATGAGATAGTGATGTGGGATGTGGGGGGGGGATGAGATAGTGCTGTGGAATGGATGAGGTAGTGATGTGGGAGGGATGAGATAGTGATGTGGGATGTGGGAGAGATGAGATAGTGATGTGGGATGTGGGGGGCGGATGAGATAGTGATGTGGGATGTGGAAGGGATGAGGTAGTGATGTGGGAGGGATGAGGTAGTGATGTCGGATGTGGGAGCGATGAAATAGTGATGTGGGATGTGGGGGGGGAAGAGATAGTGATGTGGAATGGATGAGGTAGTGATGTGGGATGTGGGGGGCGGATGAGATAGTGATGTGGGATGTGGAAGGGATGAGATCGTGATGTGGGATGTGGGGAGTATGAGATAGTGATGTGGGATGTGGGGGGGATGAGATAGTGATGTGGGATGTGGGGGGGGGGGTGTGATAGTGACGTGGGATGTGGGGGGGATGAGATAGTGATGTGGAACGTAAGGGAAATGAGATAGTGATGTGGGGGGATGAGATAGTGATGTGTGATGTGGGAGGGATGAGATATTGATGTGGGATGTGGGGGGGGGGGGGGGTGAGATTGTGATGTGGGATGTGGGAGGGATGAGATAGTGATGTGGGATGTGGGAGGGATGAGATAGTGATGTGGGATGTGGGGGGTGAGATAGTGATGTGGGATGTGGGAGCGATGAGATAATGATGTGGGATGTGGTAGGGGGATGAGATAGTGATGTGGGATGTGGGGGGGATGAGATAGTGATGTGTGATGTGGGAGGGATGAGATATTGATGTGGGATGTGGTAGGGGGATGAGATAGTGATGTGGGATGTGGGGGGGATCAGATAGTGATGTGGGATGTGGGAGGGATGAGATAGTGATGTGGGATGTGGGGGGGGTGAGATAGTGATGTGGGATGTGGGAGCGATGAGATAATGATGTGGGATGTGGTAGGGTGATGAGATAGTGATGTGGGATGTGGAAGGGATGAGATAGTGATGTGGGATGTGGGGGAGATGAGATAGTGATGTGGAACGTAAGGGGGATGAGATAGTGATGTGGTATGTGGGGGGGATGAGATAGTGATGTGGGAGGGATTAGATATTGATGTGGGGGGGATGAGATTGTGATGTGGGATGTGGGGGGGATGAGATAGTGATGTGTGATGTGGGTGGGATTAGATATTGATGTGGGATGTGGGGGGGATGAGATTGTGATGTGGGATGTGGGAGGGATGAGATAGTGATGTGGGATGTGGGAGGGATGAGCTAGTGATGTGGGATGTGGGGGGGATGAGATAGTGATGTGGGATGTGGGGGGGGGGTGGGATAGTGATATGGGATGGGGGGTGAGATAGTGATGTGGGATGTGGGAGCGATGAGATAATGATGTGGGATGTGGTAGGGGGATGAGATAGTGATGTGGGATATGGGGGGGGGGTGAGATAGTGATGTGGGATGTGAGGGGGTTTAGATAGTGCTGTGGGATGTGGAAGGGATGAGATAGTGATGTGGGAGGGATGAGATAGTGATGTGGGATGTGGGGGGGATGAGATAGTGATGTGGGATGTGGGAGGGATGAGATAGTGATGTGGGATGTGGGGGGGATGAGATAGTGATGTGGGATGTGGGGGGGATGAGATAGTGATGTGGGATGTGGAAGGGATGAGATAGTGATGTGGGATGTGGGGGGGGGGGGGGTGAGATAGTGATTTGAGATGTGGAAGGGATGAGGTAGAGATGTGGGAGGGGTGAGATAGTGATGTGGGATGTGAAAGGGATGAGGTAGTGATGTGGGATGTGGGGGGGGATGAGATAGTGATGTGGAATGGATGAGGTAGTGATGTGGGAGGGATGAGATTGTGATGTGGGATGTGGAAGAGATGAGATAGTGATGTGGGATGTGGGGGGCGGATGAGATAGTGATGTGAGATGTGGAAGGGATGAGATCGTGATGTGGGATCTGGGGGGGGTTGAGATAGTGATGTGGGATGTGGGGGGGATGAGATAGTGATGTGGGATGTGGGGGGGTGTGATAGTGATGTGGGATGTGGAAGGGATGACATAGTGATGTGGGATGTGGGAAGGATGAGATAGTCATGTGGGATGTGGGGGGGATGAGATAGTGATGTGGGATGTGGGGGGGTGGGATAGTGATGTGGGATGGGGGGGTGAGATAGTCATGTGTGATGTGGGAGGGATGAGATATTGATGTGGGGTGTGTGGGGGGATGAGATTGTGATGTGGGATGTGGGAGGGATGAGATAGTGATGTGGGATGTGGGAGGGATGAGATAGTGATGTGGGATGTGGGGGGGGATGAGAGAGTGATGTGGGAGCAATGAGATAATGATGTGGGATGTGGTAGGGGGATGAGATAGTGAAGTGGGATGTGGGAGAGATGAGATAGTGATGTGGGATGTGGGGGGGATGAGATAGTGATGTGGGATTTGGGAAGTATGAGATAATGATGTGGCATTTGGTAGGGGGATGTGATAGTGATGTGGAATGTGGGGGGGGGGTGAGATAGTGATATGGCATGTGGGGGGGATGAGATATTGATGTGGGATGTGGGGGGGATGAGATAGTGATATGGGATGTGGGAGGGATGAGATAGTGATGTGGGATGTGGTAGGGATGAGATAATGATGTGGGGTGTGGTTGGGGGGGAATGAGATAGTGATATGGGATGTGGGTGGGATGAAATAATGATGTGGGATGTGGGGGGCGGTGAGATAGTGATGTGGGGGCATGAGATAGTGATGTGGGATGTTGGAGGGATGAGATAGTGATGTGGGATGTGGAAGGGATGAGATAGTGATGTGGGGGGGGATGAGATTGTGATGTGGGATGTGGGAGGGATGAGATAGTGATGTCGGATGTGGGGGGGGATGAGATAGTGATGTGGGATGTGGGGGGTTGAGATAGTGATGTGGGAGGGGGGAGGAGATAGGGATGTGGGATGTGGGAGGGGTGAGGAGATAGGGATGTGGCATGTGGGGGGGATGAGATAGTGATCTGGGATGTGGGTGGGATGTGATAGTGATGTGGGATGTGGGGGAGGGGTGAGATAGTGATGTAGGATGTGGAAGGGATGAGATAATGATGTGCGATGTGGGGGGGGATGAGATAGTGATGGGGGATGTGGGGGGGATGAGATAATGATGTGGGATGTGGGGGTTGTGATGAGATATTAATGTGGGATGTGGGGGGATGAGATAGTGATGTGGGATGTGGTGGGGGGATGAGATAGTGATGTGGGATGTGGGGGGGATGAGATAATGATGTGGGATGGGGGGGATGAGATAGTGATGTGGGGGGATGAGATAATGATGTGGGATGTCGGGGGGGGATGAGATAGTGATATGGGATGTGGGAGGGATGAGACAGTGATGTGGGATGTGGTGGGGGGATGAGATAGTGATGTGGGATGTGGGGGAGATGAGATAATGATGTGGGATGGGGTGGGATGAGATAGTGATGTGGGGGGATGAGATAATGATGTGGGATGTGGGGGGAGTGAGATAGTGATATGGGATGTGGGAGGGATGAGACAGTGATGTGGGATGTAGTGGGGGGATGAGATAGTGATATGGGATGTGGGAGGGATGAGATAGTGATGTGGGATGTGGTGGGGGGATGAGATAGTGATGTGGGATGTGGGGGGGGCGAGATAATTATGTGGGATGTGGGGGAGTATGAGATAGTGATATGGGATGTGGGAGGGATGAGATAGTGATGTGGGATGTGGTGGGCGGATGAGATAATGATGTGGGATGTGGGGGGGATGAGATAATGATGTGGGATGTGGCGGGGGGGGGATGAAATAGTGATATGGGCTGTGGGAGGGATGAGATAATGATGTGGGATGTGGCGGGGGTGGGATGAGATAGTGATGTGGGGGGATGAGATAGTGATGTGGGATGTTGGAGGGATGAGATATTGATGTGGGATGTTGGAGCGATGAGAAAGTGATGTGGGATGTGGGAGGGATGATATAGTGACCTCGGATGTGGGGGGGATGAGATAGTGATGTGGGATGTGGGGGGTTGAGTTGTGATGTGGGAGGGGGGAGGAGATAGGGATGTGGGATGTGGGAGGGGGGAGGAGTTAGGGATGTGGTATGTGGGGGGGGGGGGGGGGGTGAAATAGTGACCTGGGATGTGGGGGGGATGAGATAGTGATGTGGGATGTGGTGGGATGTAGTGATGGGGATGTGGGGGGGTATGAGATAGTGATGTGGGATGTGGGGGTGATGCGATAGTGATGTGGGATGTGGGGGGGGATGTGATAGTGATGTGGGATGTGGGGGGGGGGGGGGATGAGTTAGTGATGTGGGACGTAAGGGGGATGAGATAGTGATGTGGGATGTGGGGTGGATGAGATAGTGACGTGTGATGTGGGAGGGATGAGATATTGATGTGGGATGTGTGGGGGGATGAGATTGTTGTGGGATGTGGGAGGGATGAGATAGTGATGTGGGATGTGGGAGGGATGAGATAGTGATGTGGGATGTGGGGGGGGATGAGTGAGTGATGTGGGATGTGGGAGCGATGAGATAATGATGTGGGATGTGGTAGGGGGATGAGATAGTGATGTGGGATGTGGGAGGGATGAGATAGTGATGTGGGATGTGGGGGGGATGAGATAGTGATGTGGGATGTGGGGGGGGATGAGATAGTGATATGGGATGTGGGGGGGATGAGATAATGATGTTGGATGTGGGGGGGATGAGATAGTGATATGGGATGTGGGAGGGATGAGATAGTGATGTGGGATGTGGTGGGGATGAGATAATGATGTGGGATGTGGTTGGGGGGGAATGAGATAGTGATATGGGATGTGGGAGGGATGAAATAATGATGTGGGATGTGGGGGGGGTGAGATAGTGATGTGGGGGGATGAGATAGTGATGTGGGATGTTGGAGGGATGAGATAGTGATGTGGGATGTGGGAGGGATGCGATAGTGATGTGGGATGTGGGGGGGATGAGACTGTGATGTGGGATGTGGGAGGGATGAGATAGTGATGTCGGATGTGGGGGGGATGAGATAGTGATGTGGGATGTGGGGGGTTGAGATTGTGATGTGGGAGGGGGGAGGAGATAGGGATGTGGGAGGGGGGAGGAGATAGGGATGTGGCATGTGGGGGGGATGAGATAGTGATGTGGGATGTGGGGGGGATGAGATAATGATGTGGGATGTGGCGGGGGGGGGGGATGAAATAGTGATATGGGCTGTGGGAGGGATGAGATAATGATGTGGGATCTGGCGGGGGTGGGATGAGATAGTGATGTGGGGGGATGAGATAGTGATGTGGGATGTGGAAGAGATGAGATAGGGATGTGGGGTGGGATGAGATAGTGATGTGGAATGGATGAGGTAGTGATGTGGGAGGGATGAGATTGTGATGTGGGATGTGGAAGAGATGAGATAGTGATGTGGGATGTGGGGGGCGGATGAGATAGTGATGTGGAATGGATGAGGTAGTGATGTGGGAGGGATGAGATTGTGATGTGGGATGTGGAAGAGATGAGATAGTGATGTGGGATGTGGGGGGCGGATGAGATAGTGATGTGGGATGTGGAAGGGATGAGATCGTGATGTGGGATGTGGGGGTGTGTGAGATAGTGATGTGGGATGTGGGGGGGATGAAATAGTGATGTGGGATGTGGGGGGTGTGATAGTGATGTGGGATGTGGGGGGGGATGAGTTAGTGATGTGGGACGTAAGGGGGATGAGATAGTGATGTGGGATGTGGGGGGGATGAGATAGTGATGTGGGATGTGGGAGGGATGAGCTATTGATGTGGGATGTGGGGGGATGTGATTGTGATGTGGGATGTGGGAGGGATGAGATAGTGATGTGGGATGTGGGAGGGATGAGATAGTGATGTGGGATGTGGGGTGGGATGAGAGAGTGATGTGGGATGTGGGAGGGATGAGATAGTGATGTGGGATGTGGGAGGGATGAGATAGTGATGTGGGATGTGGGGGGGGATGAGATAGTGATGTGGGATTTGGGAAGTATTATATAATTATGTGGGATGTGGTAGGGGGATGAGATAATGATGTGGAATGTGGGGGGGGGGATGAGATAGTGATATGGCATGTGGGGGGTATGAGATAATGATGTGGGATGTGGGGTGATGAGATAGTGATATGGGCTGTGGGAGGGATGAGATAGTGATGTGGGATGTTGTGCGGATGAGATAATGATGTGGGGTGTGGTTGGGGGGGGTGGTGAGATAGTGATATGGGGGGATGAGATAGTGATGTTGGATGTTGGAGGGATCAGATAGTGATGTGGGATGTGGGAGGGATGAGATAGTGATGTCGGATGTGGGGGGGGATGAGATTGTGATGTGGGATGTGGGAGGGATGAGATAGTGATGTCGGATGTGGGGGGGATGAGATAGTGATGTGGGATGTGGGGGGTTGAGATAGTGATGTGGGAGGGGGGATGAGATAGTGATGTGGGATGTGGTGGGGGGATGAGATAGTGATGTGGGATGTGTGGGGGATGAGATAATGATCTGGGATGTGGGTGGGATGAGATAATGACGTGGGATGTGGTGGTTGTGATGAGATAGTGATATGGGATGTGGGAGGGATGAGATAGTGATGTGGGATGTGGGGGGGAATGAGATATTAATGTGGGATGTGGGGGGGGATGAGATAGTGATGTGGGGGGATGTGATAATGATGTGGGATGTGGGGGGGATGATATAGTGATATGGGATGTGGGAGGGATGAGACAGTGATGTGGGATGTGGTGGGGGGATGAGATAGTGATGTGGGATGTGGGAGGGATGAAATAATGATGTGGGATGTGGGGGTGGTGGTGAGATAGTGATATGGGGGGATGAGATAGTGATGTGGGATGTGGGGGGGATGAGATAGTGATGTGGGACGTGGAAGGGATGAGATAGTGATGTGGGATGTGGGAGGGATGAGATAATGATGTGGGATGTGGGGGGGATGAGATAGTGATGTGGGATGTGGGAGGGATGAAATAGTGATGTGGGATGTGGTGGGGGGATGAGATAGTGATGTGGGAGGGATGAGATACTGATGTGGGATGTGGGGGGGGTGAGATAGTGATGTGGGGGGATGAGATAGTGATGTGGGATGTTGGAGGGATGAGATTGTGATGTGGGATGTGCGAGGGATGAGATAGTGATGTGGGATGTGGGGAGGAGGGATAAGATTGTGATGTGGGATGTGGGAGGGATGAGATAGTGATGTAGGATGTGGGGGGATGAGATAGTGATGTGGGATGTGGGGGGTTGAGATAGTGATGTGGGAGGGGGGAGGAGATAGGGATGTGGGATGTGGGAGGGGGGAGGAGATAGGGATGTGGCATGTGGGGGGGATGAGATAGTGATCTGGGATGTGGGTGGGATGTGATAGTGATGTGGGATGTGGGGGGGGGTGAGAGAGTGATGTGGATGTGGGAGGGATGAGATAATGATGTGGGATGTGGTAGGAGATGAGATAGTGATGTGGGGGTGGGGTGAGATAGTGTTGTTGAATGTGGGAGGGATGAGATAGTGATGTGGGATGTGGGGGGATGAGATCGTGATGTGGGATGTGGGAGGGATGAGATAATGATGTGGGATGTGGTAGGGGGATGAGATAGTGATGTGGGATGTGCGGGGGGTGAGAGAGTGATGTGGGATGTGGGGGGGGGATGAGATAGTCATGTGGGATGTGGGGGGGGGGATGAGATAGTGATGAGGGATGTGGGGGGGATGAGATAGTGATGTGGGATATGGGAGGGATGAGATAGTGATGTGGGATGTGGGGGGGGGATGAGATCGTGCTGTGGAATGGATGAGGTAGTGATGTGGAAGGGATGAGATAGTGATGTGGGATGTGGGAGAGATGAGATAGTGATGTGGGATGTGGGGGGCGGATGAGATAGTGATGTGGGATGTGGAAGGGATGAGGTAGTGATGTGGGAGGGATGAGGTAGTGATGTCGGATGTGGGAGCGATGAAATAGTGATGTGGGATGTGGGGGGGGAAGAGATAGTGATGTGGAATGGATGAGGTAGTGATGTGGGAGGGATGAGATAGTGATGTGGGATGTGGGGGGCGGATGAGATAGTGATGTGGGATGTGGAAGGGATGAGATCGTGATGTGGGATGTGGGGAGTATGAGATAGTGATGTGGGATGTGGGGGGGATGAGATAGTGATGTGGGATGTGGGGGGGATGAGATAGTGATGTGGGATGTGGGGGGGTGTGATAGTGACGTGGGATGTGGGGGGGATGAGATAGTGATGTGGAACGTAAGGGAGATGAGATAGTGATGTGGGGGGGGATGAGATAGTGATGTGTGATGTGGGAGGGATGAGATATTGATGTGGGATGTGGGGGGGGGGGGTGAGATTGTGATGTGGGATGTGGGAGGGATGAGATAGTGATGTGGGATGTGGGAGGGATGAGATAGTGATGTGGGATGTGGGGGGTGAGATAGTGATGTGGGAGTGATGAGATAATGATGTGGGATGTGGTAGGGGGATGAGATAGTGATGTGGGATGTGGGGGGGATGAGATAGTGATGTGTGATGTGGGAGGGATGAGATATTGATGTGGGATGTGGTAGGGGGATGAGATAGTGATGTGGGATGTGGGGGGGATCAGATAGTGATGTGGGAGGTGGGAGGGATGATATAGTGATGTGGGATGTGGGGCGGGTGAGATAGTGATGTGGGATGTGGGAGCGATGAGATAATGATGTGGGATGTGGTAGGGGGATGAGATAGTGATGTGGGATGTGGGGGGGATCAGATAGTGATGTGGGATGTGGAAGGGATGAGATAGTGATGTGGGATGTGGGGGAGATGAGATAGTGATGTGGAACGTAAGGGCGATGAGATAGTGATGTGGTATGTGGGGGGGATGAGATAGTGATGTGGGGGGATGAGATTGTGATGTGGGATGTGGGGGGGATGAGATAGTGATGTGTGATGTGGGAGGGATTAGATATTGATGTGGGATGTGGGGGGGATGAGATTGTGATGTGGGATGTGGGAGGGATGAGATAGTGATGTGGGATGTGGGAGGGATGAGATAGTGATGTGGGATGTGGGGGGGATGAGATAGTGATGTGGGATGTGGGGGGGGTGGGATAGTGATATGGGATGGGGGGTGAGATAGTGATGTGGGATGTGGGAGCGATGAGATAATGATGTGGGATGTGGTAGGGGGATGAGATAGTGATGTGGGATGTGAGGGGGTTTAGATAGTGCTGTGGGATGTGGAAGGGATGAGATAGTGATGTGGGAGGGATGAGATAGTGATGTGGGATGTGGGGGGGATGAGATAGTGATGTGGGATGTGGGAGGGATGAGATAGTGATGTGGGATGTGGGGGGGATGAGATAGTGATGTGGGATGTGGAAGAGATGAGATAGTGATGTGGGATGTGGGGGGCGGATGAGATAGTGATGTGGAATGGATGAGGTAGTGATGTGGGAGGGATGAGATTGTGATGTGGGATGTGGAAGAGATGAGATAGTGATGTGGGATGTGGGGGGCGGATGAGATAGTGATGTGGGATGTGGAAGGGATGAGATCGTGATGTGGGATGTGGGGGTGTGTGAGATAGTGATGTGGGATGTGGGGGGGATGAAATAGTGATGTGGGATGTGGGGGGTGTGATAGTGATGTGGGATGTGGGGGGGGATGAGTTAGTGATGTGGGACGTAAGGGGGATGAGATAGTGATGTGGGATGTGGGGGGGATGAGATAGTGATGTGGGATGTGGGAGGGATGAGCTATTGATGTGGGATGTGGGGGGATGTGATTGTGATGTGGGATGTGGGAGGGATGAGATAGTGATGTGGGATGTGGGAGGGATGAGATAGTGATGTGGGATGTGGGGTGGGATGAGAGAGTGATGTGGGATGTGGGAGGGATGAGATAGTGATGTGGGATGTGGGAGGGATGAGATAGTGATGTGGGATGTGGGGGGGAATGAGATAGTGATGTGGGATTTGGGAAGTATTATATAATTATGTGGGATGTGGTAGGGGGATGAGATAATGATGTGGAATGTGGGGGGGGGGATGAGATAGTGATATGGCATGTGGGGGGGATGAGATAATGATGTGGGATGTGGGGTGATGAGATAGTGATATGGGCTGTGGGAGGGATGAGATAGTGATGTGGGATGTTGTGCGGATGAGATAATGATGTGGGGTGTGGTTGGGGGGGTGGTGAGATAGTGATATGGGGGGATGAGATAGTGATGTTGGATGTTGGAGGGATCAGATAGTGATGTGGGATGTGGGAGGGATGAGATAGTGATGTCGGATGTGGGGGGGGATGAGATTGTGATGTGGGATGTGGGAGGGATGAGATAGTGATGTCGGATGTGGGGGGGATGAGATAGTGATGTGGGATGTGGGGGGTTGAGATAGTGATGTGGGAGGGGGGATGAGATAGTGATGTGGGATGTGGTGGGGGGATGAGATAGTGATGTGGGATGTGTGGGGGATGAGATAATGATCTGGGATGTGGGTGGGATGAGATAATGACGTGGGATGTGGTGGTTGTGATGAGATAGTGATATGGGATGTGGGAGGGATGAGATAGTGATGTGGGATGTGGGGGGGAATGAGATATTAATGTGGGATGTGGGGGGGGATGAGATAGTGATGTGGGGGGATGTGATAATGATGTGGGATGTGGGGGGGATGAGATAGTGATATGGGATGTGGGAGGGATGAGACAGTGATGTGGGATGTGGTGGGGGGATGAGATAGTGATGTGGGATGTGGGAGGGATGAAATAATGATGTGGGATGTGGGGGTGGTGGTGAGATAGTGATATGGGGGGATGAGATAGTGATGTGGGATGTGGGGGGGATGAGATAGTGATGTGGGACGTGGAAGGGATGAGATAGTGATGTGGGATGTGGGAGGGATGAGATAATGATGTGGGATGTGGGGGGGATGAGATAGTGATGTGGGATGTGGGAGGGATGAAATAGTGATGTGGGATGTGGTGGGGGGATGAGATAGTGATGTGGGAGGGATGAGATACTGATGTGGGATGTGGGGGGGGTGAGATAGTGATGTGGGGGGATGAGATAGTGATGTGGGATGTTGGAGGGATGAGATTGTGATGTGGGATGTGCGAGGGATGAGATAGTGATGTGGGATGTGGGGAGGAGGGATAAGATTGTGATGTGGGATGTGGGAGGGATGAGATAGTGATGTAGGATGTGGGGGGATGAGATAGTGATGTGGGATGTGGGGGGTTGAGATAGTGATGTGGGAGGGGGGAGGAGATAGGGATGTGGGATGTGGGAGGGGGGAGGAGATAGGGATGTGGCATGTGGGGGGGATGAGATAGTGATCTGGGATGTGGGTGGGATGTGATAGTGATGTGGGATGTGGGGGGGGGTGAGAGAGTGATGTGGATGTGGGAGGGATGAGATAATGATGTGGGATGTGGTAGGAGATGAGATAGTGATGTGGGGGTGGGGTGAGATAGTGTTGTTGAATGTGGGAGGGATGAGATAGTGATGTGGGATGTGGGGGGATGAGATCGTGATGTGGGATGTGGGAGGGATGAGATAATGATGTGGGATGTGGTAGGGGGATGAGATAGTGATGTGGGATGTGCGGGGGGTGAGAGAGTGATGTGGGATGTGGGGGGGGGATGAGATAGTCATGTGGGATGTGGGGGGGGGGATGAGATAGTGATGAGGGATGTGGGGGGGATGAGATAGTGATGTGGGATATGGGAGGGATGAGATAGTGATGTGGGATGTGGGGGGGGGATGAGATCGTGCTGTGGAATGGATGAGGTAGTGATGTGGAAGGGATGAGATAGTGATGTGGGATGTGGGAGAGATGAGATAGTGATGTGGGATGTGGGGTGCGGATGAGATAGTGATGTGGGATGTGGAAGGGATGAGGTAGTGATGTGGGAGGGATGAGGTAGTGATGTCGGATGTGGGAGCGATGAAATAGTGATGTGGGATGTGGGGGGGGAAGAGATAGTGATGTGGAATGGATGAGGTAGTGATGTGGGAGGGATGAGATAGTGATGTGGGATGTGGGGGGCGGATGAGATAGTGATGTGGGATGTGGAAGGGATGAGATCGTGATGTGGGATGTGGGGAGTATGAGATAGTGATGTGGGATGTGGGGGGGATGAGATAGTGATGTGGGATGTGGGGGGGATGAGATAGTGATGTGGGATGTGGGGGGGTGTGATAGTGACGTGGGATGTGGGGGGGATGAGATAGTGATGTGGAACGTAAGGGAGATGAGATAGTGATGTGGGGGGGGATGAGATAGTGATGTGTGATGTGGGAGGGATGAGATATTGATGTGGGATGTGGGGGGGGGGGTGAGATTGTGATGTGGGATGTGGGAGGGATGAGATAGTGATGTGGGATGTGGGAGGGATGAGATAGTGATGTGGGATGTGGGGGGTGAGATAGTGATGTGGGAGTGATGAGATAATGATGTGGGATGTGGTAGGGGGATGAGATAGTGATGTGGGATGTGGGGGGGATGAGATAGTGATGTGTGATGTGGGAGGGATGAGATATTGATGTGGGATGTGGTAGGGGGATGAGATAGTGATGTGGGATGTGGGGGGGATCAGATAGTGATGTGGGAGGTGGGAGGGATGATATAGTGATGTGGGATGTGGGGCGGGTGAGATAGTGATGTGGGATGTGGGAGCGATGAGATAATGATGTGGGATGTGGTAGGGGGATGAGATAGTGATGTGGGATGTGGGGGGGATCAGATAGTGATGTGGGATGTGGAAGGGATGAGATAGTGATGTGGGATGTGGGGGAGATGAGATAGTGATGTGGAACGTAAGGGCGATGAGATAGTGATGTGGTATGTGGGGGGGATGAGATAGTGATGTGGGGGGATGAGATTGTGATGTGGGATGTGGGGGGGATGAGATAGTGATGTGTGATGTGGGAGGGATTAGATATTGATGTGGGATGTGGGGGGGATGAGATTGTGATGTGGGATGTGGGAGGGATGAGATAGTGATGTGGGATGTGGGAGGGATGAGATAGTGATGTGGGATGTGGGGGGGATGAGATAGTGATGTGGGATGTGGGGGGGGTGGGATAGTGATATGGGATGGGGGGTGAGATAGTGATGTGGGATGTGGGAGCGATGAGATAATGATGTGGGATGTGGTAGGGGGATGAGATAGTGATGTGGGATGTGAGGGGGTTTAGATAGTGCTGTGGGATGTGGAAGGGATGAGATAGTGATGTGGGAGGGATGAGATAGTGATGTGGGATGTGGGGGGGATGAGATAGTGATGTGGGATGTGGGAGGGATGAGATAGTGATGTGGGATGTGGGGGGGATGAGATAGTGATGTGGGATGTGGAAGGGATGAGATAGTGATGTGGGATGTGGGGGGGATGAGATAGTGATATGGGATGTGGGAGGGATGAGATAGTGATGTGGGATGTGGTAGGGATGAGATAATGATGTGGGGTGTGGTTGGGGGGGAATGAGATAGTGATATGGGATGTGGGTGGGATGAAATAATGATGTGGGATGTGGGGGGCGGTGAGATAGTGATGTGGGGGCATGAGATAGTGATGTGGGATGTTGGAGGGATGAGATAGTGATGTGGGATGTGGAAGGGATGAGATAGTGATGTGGGGGGGGATGAGATTGTGATGTGGGATGTGGGAGGGATGAGATAGTGATGTCGGATGTGGGGGGGGATGAGATAGTGATGTGGGATGTGGGGGGTTGAGATAGTGATGTGGGAGGGGGGAGGAGATAGGGATGTGGGATGTGGGAGGGGTGAGGAGATAGGGATGTGGCATGTGGGGGGGATGAGATAGTGATCTGGGATGTGGGTGGGATGTGATAGTGATGTGGGATGTGGGGGAGGGGTGAGATAGTGATGTAGGATGTGGAAGGGATGAGATAATGATGTGCGATGTGGGGGGGGATGAGATAGTGATGGGGGATGTGGGGGGGATGAGATAATGATGTGGGATGTGGGGGTTGTGATGAGATATTAATGTGGGATGTGGGGGGATGAGATAGTGATGTGGGATGTGGTGGGGGGATGAGATAGTGATGTGGGATGTGGGGGGGATGAGATAATGATGTGGGATGGGGGGGATGAGATAGTGATGTGGGGGGATGAGATAATGATGTGGGATGTCGGGGGGGGATGAGATAGTGATATGGGATGTGGGAGGGATGAGACAGTGATGTGGGATGTGGTGGGGGGATGAGATAGTGATGTGGGATGTGGGGGAGATGAGATAATGATGTGGGATGGGGTGGGATGAGATAGTGATGTGGGGGGATGAGATAATGATGTGGGATGTGGGGGGAGTGAGATAGTGATATGGGATGTGGGAGGGATGAGACAGTGATGTGGGATGTAGTGGGGGGATGAGATAGTGATATGGGATGTGGGAGGGATGAGATAGTGATGTGGGATGTGGTGGGGGGATGAGATAGTGATGTGGGATGTGGGGGGGGCGAGATAATTATGTGGGATGTGGGGGAGTATGAGATAGTGATATGGGATGTGGGAGGGATGAGATAGTGATGTGGGATGTGGTGGGCGGATGAGATAATGATGTGGGATGTGGGGGGGATGAGATAATGATGTGGGATGTGGCGGGGGGGGGATGAAATAGTGATATGGGCTGTGGGAGGGATGAGATAATGATGTGGGATGTGGCGGGGGTGGGATGAGATAGTGATGTGGGGGGATGAGATAGTGATGTGGGATGTTGGAGGGATGAGATATTGATGTGGGATGTTGGAGCGATGAGAAAGTGATGTGGGATGTGGGAGGGATGATATAGTGACCTCGGATGTGGGGGGGATGAGATAGTGATGTGGGATGTGGGGGGTTGAGTTGTGATGTGGGAGGGGGGAGGAGATAGGGATGTGGGATGTGGGAGGGGGGAGGAGTTAGGGATGTGGTATGTGGGGGGGGGGGGGTGAAATAGTGACCTGGGATGTGGGGGGGATGAGATAGTGATGTGGGATGTGGTGGGATGTAGTGATGGGGATGTGGGGGGGTATGAGATAGTGATGTGGGATGTGGGGGGGATGCGATAGTGATGTGGGATGTGGGGGGGGATGTGATAGTGATGTGGGATGTGGGGGGGGGGGGGATGAGTTAGTGATGTGGGACGTAAGGGGGATGAGATAGTGATGTGGGATGTGGGGGGGATGAGATAGTGACGTGTGATGTGGGAGGGATGAGATATTGATGTGGGATGTGTGGGGGGATGAGATTGTTGTGGGATGTGGGAGGGATGAGATAGTGATGTGGGATGTGGGAGGGATGAGATAGTGATGTGGGATGTGGGGGGGGATGAGTGAGTGATGTGGGATGTGGGAGCGATGAGATAATGATGTGGGATGTGGTAGGGGGATGAGATAGTGATGTGGGATGTGGGAGGGATGAGATAGTGATGTGGGATGTGGGGGGGATGAGATAGTGATGTGGGATGTGGGGGGGGATGAGATAGTGATATGGGATGTGGGGGGGATGAGATAATGATGTGGGATGTGGGGGGGATGAGATAGTGATATGGGATGTGGGAGGGATGAGATAGTGATGTGGGATGTGGTGGGGATGAGATAATGATGTGGGATGTGGTTGGGGGGGAATGAGATAGTGATATGGGATGTGGGAGGGATGAAATAATGATGTGGGATGTGGGGGGGTGAGATAGTGATGTGGGGGGATGAGATAGTGATGTGGGATGTTGGAGGGATGAGATAGTGATGTGGGATGTGGGAGGGATGCGATAGTGATGTGGGATGTGGGGGGGATGAGACTGTGATGTGGGATGTGGGAGGGATGAGATAGTGATGTCGGATGTGGGGGGGATGAGATAGTGATGTGGGATGTGGGGGGTTGAGATTGTGATGTGGGAGGGGGGAGGAGATAGGGATGTGGGAGGGGGGAGGAGATAGGGATGTGGCATGTGGGGGGGATGAGATAGTGATGTGGGATGTGGGGGGGATGAGATAATGATGTGGGATGTGGCGGGGGGGGGGATGAAATAGTGATATGGGCTGTGGGAGGGATGAGATAATGATGTGGGATCTGGCGGGGGTGGGATGAGATAGTGATGTGGGGGGATGAGATAGTGATGTGGGATGTGGAAGAGATGAGATAGGGATGTGGGGTGGGATGAGATAGTGATGTGGAATGGATGAGGTAGTGATGTGGGAGGGATGAGATTGTGATGTGGGATGTGGAAGAGATGAGATAGTGATGTGGGATGTGGGGGGCGGATGAGATAGTGATGTGGAATGGATGAGGTAGTGATGTGGGAGGGATGAGATTGTGATGTGGGATGTGGAAGAGATGAGATAGTGATGTGGGATGTGGGGGGCGGATGAGATAGTGATGTGGGATGTGGAAGGGATGAGATCGTGATGTGGGATGTGGGGGTGTGTGAGATAGTGATGTGGGATGTGGGGGGGATGAAATAGTGATGTGGGATGTGGGGGGTGTGATAGTGATGTGGGATGTGGGGGGGGATGAGTTAGTGATGTGGGACGTAAGGGGGATGAGATAGTGATGTGGGATGTGGGGGGGATGAGATAGTGATGTGGGATGTGGGAGGGATGAGCTATTGATGTGGGATGTGGGGGGATGTGATTGTGATGTGGGATGTGGGAGGGATGAGATAGTGATGTGGGATGTGGGAGGGATGAGATAGTGATGTGGGATGTGGGGTGGGATGAGAGAGTGATGTGGGATGTGGGAGGGATGAGATAGTGATGTGGGATGTGGGAGGGATGAGATAGTGATGTGGGATGTGGGGGGGGATGAGATAGTGATGTGGGATTTGGGAAGTATTATATAATTATGTGGGATGTGGTAGGGGGATGAGATAATGATGTGGAATGTGGGGGGGGGGATGAGATAGTGATATGGCATGTGGGGGGGATGAGATAATGATGTGGGATGTGGGGTGATGAGATAGTGATATGGGCTGTGGGAGGGATGAGATAGTGATGTGGGATGTTGTGCGGATGAGATAATGATGTGGGGTGTGGTTGGGGGGGTGGTGAGATAGTGATATGGGGGGATGAGATAGTGATGTTGGATGTTGGAGGGATCAGATAGTGATGTGGGATGTGGGAGGGATGAGATAGTGATGTCGGATGTGGGGGGGGATGAGATTGTGATGTGGGATGTGGGAGGGATGAGATAGTGATGTCGGATGTGGGGGGGATGAGATAGTGATGTGGGATGTGGGGGGTTGAGATAGTGATGTGGGAGGGGGGATGAGATAGTGATGTGGGATGTGGTGGGGGGATGAGATAGTGATGTGGGATGTGTGGGGGATGAGATAATGATCTGGGATGTGGGTGGGATGAGATAATGACGTGGGATGTGGTGGTTGTGATGAGATAGTGATATGGGATGTGGGAGGGATGAGATAGTGATGTGGGATGTGGGGGGGAATGAGATATTAATGTGGGATGTGGGGGGGGGATGAGATAGTGATGTGGGGGGATGTGATAATGATGTGGGATGTGGGGGGGATGAGATAGTGATATGGGATGTGGGAGGGATGAGACAGTGATGTGGGATGTGGTGGGGGGATGAGATAGTGATGTGGGATGTGGGAGGGATGAAATAATGATGTGGGATGTGGGGGTGGTGGTGAGATAGTGATATGGGGGGATGAGATAGTGATGTGGGATGTGGGGGGGATGAGATAGTGATGTGGGACGTGGAAGGGATGAGATAGTGATGTGGGATGTGGGAGGGATGAGATAATGATGTGGGATGTGGGGGGGATGAGATAGTGATGTGGGATGTGGGAGGGATGAAATAGTGATGTGGGATGTGGTGGGGGGATGAGATAGTGATGTGGGAGGGATGAGATACTGATGTGGGATGTGGGGGGGGTGAGATAGTGATGTGGGGGGATGAGATAGTGATGTGGGATGTTGGAGGGATGAGATTGTGATGTGGGATGTGCGAGGGATGAGATAGTGATGTGGGATGTGGGGAGGAGGGATAAGATTGTGATGTGGGATGTGGGAGGGATGAGATAGTGATGTAGGATGTGGGGGGATGAGATAGTGATGTGGGATGTGGGGGGTTGAGATAGTGATGTGGGAGGGGGGAGGAGATAGGGATGTGGGATGTGGGAGGGGGGAGGAGATAGGGATGTGGCATGTGGGGGGGATGAGATAGTGATCTGGGATGTGGGTGGGATGTGATAGTGATGTGGGATGTGGGGGGGGTGAGAGAGTGATGTGGATGTGGGAGGGATGAGATAATGATGTGGGATGTGGTAGGAGATGAGATAGTGATGTGGGGGTGGGGTGAGATAGTGTTGTTGAATGTGGGAGGGATGAGATAGTGATGTGGGATGTGGGGGGATGAGATCGTGATGTGGGATGTGGGAGGGATGAGATAATGATGTGGGATGTGGTAGGGGGATGAGATAGTGATGTGGGATGTGCGGGGGGTGAGAGAGTGATGTGGGATGTGGGGGGGGGATGAGATAGTCATGTGGGATGTGGGGGGGGGGATGAGATAGTGATGAGGGATGTGGGGGGGATGAGATAGTGATGTGGGATATGGGAGGGATGAGATAGTGATGTGGGATGTGGGGGGGGGATGAGATCGTGCTGTGGAATGGATGAGGTAGTGATGTGGAAGGGATGAGATAGTGATGTGGGATGTGGGAGAGATGAGATAGTGATGTGGGATGTGGGGGGCGGATGAGATAGTGATGTGGGATGTGGAAGGGATGAGGTAGTGATGTGGGAGGGATGAGGTAGTGATGTCGGATGTGGGAGCGATGAAATAGTGATGTGGGATGTGGGGGGGGAAGAGATAGTGATGTGGAATGGATGAGGTAGTGATGTGGGAGGGATGAGATAGTGATGTGGGATGTGGGGGGCGGATGAGATAGTGATGTGGGATGTGGAAGGGATGAGATCGTGATGTGGGATGTGGGGAGTATGAGATAGTGATGTGGGATGTGGGGGGGATGAGATAGTGATGTGGGATGTGGGGGGGATGAGATAGTGATGTGGGATGTGGGGGGGTGTGATAGTGACGTGGGATGTGGGGGGGATGAGATAGTGATGTGGAACGTAAGGGAGATGAGATAGTGATGTGGGGGGGGATGAGATAGTGATGTGTGATGTGGGAGGGATGAGATATTGATGTGGGATGTGGGGGGGGGGGTGAGATTGTGATGTGGGATGTGGGAGGGATGAGATAGTGATGTGGGATGTGGGAGGGATGAGATAGTGATGTGGGATGTGGGGGGTGAGATAGTGATGTGGGAGTGATGAGATAATGATGTGGGATGTGGTAGGGGGATGAGATAGTGATGTGGGATGTGGGGGGGATGAGATAGTGATGTGTGATGTGGGAGGGATGAGATATTGATGTGGGATGTGGTAGGGGGATGAGATAGTGATGTGGGATGTGGGGGGGATCAGATAGTGATGTGGGAGGTGGGAGGGATGATATAGTGATGTGGGATGTGGGGCGGGTGAGATAGTGATGTGGGATGTGGGAGCGATGAGATAATGATGTGGGATGTGGTAGGGGGATGAGATAGTGATGTGGGATGTGGGGGGGATCAGATAGTGATGTGGGATGTGGAAGGGATGAGATAGTGATGTGGGATGTGGGGGAGATGAGATAGTGATGTGGAACGTAAGGGCGATGAGATAGTGATGTGGTATGTGGGGGGGATGAGATAGTGATGTGGGGGGATGAGATTGTGATGTGGGATGTGGGGGGGATGAGATAGTGATGTGTGATGTGGGAGGGATTAGATATTGATGTGGGATGTGGGGGGGATGAGATTGTGATGTGGGATGTGGGAGGGATGAGATAGTGATGTGGGATGTGGGAGGGATGAGATAGTGATGTGGGATGTGGGGGGGATGAGATAGTGATGTGGGATGTGGGGGGGGTGGGATAGTGATATGGGATGGGGGGTGAGATAGTGATGTGGGATGTGGGAGCGATGAGATAATGATGTGGGATGTGGTAGGGGGATGAGATAGTGATGTGGGATGTGAGGGGGTTTAGATAGTGCTGTGGGATGTGGAAGGGATGAGATAGTGATGTGGGAGGGATGAGATAGTGATGTGGGATGTGGGGGGGATGAGATAGTGATGTGGGATGTGGGAGGGATGAGATAGTGATGTGGGATGTGGGGGGGATGAGATAGTGATGTGGGATGTGGAAGGGATGAGATAGTGATGTGGGATGTGGGGGGGGGTGAGATAGTGATTTGAGATGTGGAAGGGATGAGGTAGAGATGTGGGAGGGGTGAGATTGTGATGTGGGATGTGAAAGGGATGAGGTAGTGATGTGGGATGTGGGAGGGATGAGATCGTGATGTGGGATGTGGGGGGGGATGAGATAGTGATGTGGAATGGATGAGGTAGTGATGTGGGAGGGATGAGATTGTGATGTGGGATGTGGAAGAGATGAGATAGTGATGTGAGATGTGGAAGGGATGAGATCGTGATGTGGGATCTGGGGGGGGGGTGAGATAGTGATGTGGGATGTGGGGGGGATGAGATAGTGATGTGGGATGTGGGGGGGTGTGATAGTGATGTGGGATGTGGAAGGGATGAGATCGTGATGTGGGATGTGGGAAGGATGAGATAGTGATGTGGGATGTGGGGGGGATGAGATAGTGATGTGGGATGTGGGGGGGTGGGATAGTGATGTGGGATGGGGGGGTGAGATAGTGATGTGTGATGTGGGAGGGATGAGATATTGATGTGGGGTGTGTGGGGGGATGAGATTGTGATGTGGGACGTGGGAGGGATGAGATAGTGATGTGGGATGTGGGAGGGATGAGATAGTGATGTGGGATGTGGGGGGGGGATGAGAGAGTGATGTGGGAGCAATGAGATAATGATGTGGGATGTGGTAGGGGGATGAGATAGTGAAGTGGGATGTGGGAGAGATTAGATAGTGATGTGGGATGTGGTGGGGATGAGATAGTGATGTGGGATTTGGGAAGTATGAGATAATGATGTGGGATGTGGTAGGGGGATGAGATAGTGATGTGGAATGTGGGGGGGGGGGGGGTGAGATAGTGATATGGCATGTGGGGGGGATGAGATATTGATGTGGGATGTGGGGGGGATGAGATAGTGATATGGGATGTGGGAGGGATGAGATAGTGATGTGGGATGTGGTAGGGATGAGATAATGATGTGGGGTGTGGTTGGGGGGGAATGAGATAGTGATATGGGATGTGGGTGGGATGAAATAATGATGTGGGATGTGGGGGGGCGGTGAGATAGTGATGTGGGGGCATGAGATAGTGATGTGGGATGTTGGAGGGATGAGATAGTGATGTGGGATGTGGAAGGGATGAGATAGTGATGTGGGGGGGGATGAGATTGTGATGTGGGATGTGGGAGGGATGAGATAGTGATGTCGGATGTGGGGGGGATGAGATAGTGATGTGGGATGTGGGGGGTCGAGATAGTGATGTGGGAGGGGGGAGGAGATAGGGATGTGGGATGTGGGAGGGGTGAGGAGATAGGGATGTGGCATGTGGGGGGGATGAGATAGTGATCTGGGATGTGGGTGGGATGTGATAGTGATGTGGGATGTGGGGGAGGGGAGAGATAGTGATGTGGGATGTGGAGGGATGAGATAATGATGTGCGATGTGGGGGGGGATGAGATAGTGATGTGGGATGTGGGGGGGATGAGATAATGATGTGGGATGTGGGGGTTGTGATGAGACAGTGATATGGGATGTGGGAGGGATGAGATAGTGATGTGGGATGTGGAAGCGGATGAGATATTAATGTGGGATGTGGGGGGATGAGATAGTGATGTGGGATGTGGTGGGGGGATGAGATAGTGATGTGGGATGTGGGGGGGATGAGATAATGATGTGGGATGGGGGGGATGAGATAGTGATGTGGGGGGATGAGATAATGATGTGGGATGTCGGGGGGGATGAGATAGTGATATGGGATGTGGGGGGGGATGAGATAGTGATGTGGAATGGATGAGGTAGTGATGTGGGAGGGATGAGATTGTGATGTGGGATGTGGAAGAGATGAGATAGTGATGTGAGATGTGGAAGGGATGAGATCGTGATGTGGGATCTGGGGGGGGTGAGATAGTGATGTGGGATGTGGGGGGGATGAGATAGTGATGTGGGATGTGGGGGGGTGTGATAGTGATGTGGGATGTGGAAGGGATGAGATAGTGATGTGGGATGTGGGAAGGATGAGATAGTGATGTGGGATGTGGGGGGGATGAGATAGTGATGTGGGATGTGGGGGGGTGGGATAGTGATGTGGGATGGGGGGGTGAGATAGTGATGTGTGATGTGGGAGGGATGAGATATTGATGTGGGGTGTGTGGGGGGATGAGATTGTGATGTGGGACGTGGGAGGGATGAGATAGTGATGTGGGAGGGATGAGATAGTGATGTGGGATGTGGGGGGGGGGATGAGAGAGTGATGTGGGAGCAATGAGATAATGATGTGGGATGTGGTAGGGGGATGAGATAGTGAAGTGGGATGTGGGAGAGATGAGATAGTGATGTGGGATGTGGTGGGGATGAGATAGTGATGTGGGATTTGGGAAGTATGAGATAATGATGTGGGATGTGGTAGGGGGATGAGATAGTGATGTGGAATGTGGGGGGGGGGGGGTGAGATAGTGATATGGCATGTGGGGGGGATGAGATATTGATGTGGGATGTGGGGGGGATGAGATAGTGATATGGGATGTGGGAGGGATGAGATAGTGATGTGGGATGTGGTAGGGATGAGATAATGATGTGGGGTGTGGTTGGGGGGGAATGAGATAGTGATATGGGATGTGGGTGGGATGAAATAATGATGTGGGATGTGGGGGGGCGGTGAGATAGTGATGTGGGGGCATGAGATAGTGATGTGGGATGTTGGAGGGATGAGATAGTGATGTGGGATGTGGAAGGGATGAGATAGTGATGTGGGGGGGGATGAGATTGTGATGTGGGATGTGGGAGGGATGAGATAGTGATGTCGGATGTGGGGGGGATGAGATAGTGATGTGGGATGTGGGGGGTCGAGATAGTGATGTGGGAGGGGGGAGGAGATAGGGATGTGGGATGTGGGAGGGGTGAGGAGATAGGGATGTGGCATGTGGGGGGGATGAGATAGTGATCTGGGATGTGGGTGGGATGAGATCGTGATGTGGGATGTGGGGGGGGATGAGATAGTGATGTGGAATGGATGAGGTAGTGATGTGGGAGGGATGAGATTGTGATGTGGGATGTGGAAGAGATGAGATAGTGATGTGAGATGTGGAAGGGATGAGATCGTGATGTGGGATCTGGGGGGGTGTGAGATAGTGATGTGGGATGAGGGGGGGATGAGATTGTGATGTGGGATGTGGGGGGGTGTGATAGTGATGTGGGATGTGGAAGGGATGAGATAGTGATGTGGGATGTGGGAAGGATGAGATAGTGATGTGGGATGTGGGGGGGATGAGATAGTGATGTGGGATGTGGGGGGGTGGGATAGTGATGTGGGATGGGGGGGTGAGATAGTGATGTGTGATGTGGGAGGGATGAGATATTGATGTGGGGTGTGTGGGGGGATGAGATTGTGATGTGGGACGTGGGAGGGATGAGATAGTGATGTGGGATGTGGGAGGGATGAGATAGTGATGTGGGATGTGGGGGGGGGATGAGAGAGTGATGTGGGAGCAATGAGATAATGATGTGGGATGTGGTAGGGGGATGAGATAGTGAAGTGGGATGTGGGAGAGATGAGATAGTGATGTGGGATGTGGTGGGGATGAGATAGTGATGTGGGATTTGGGAAGTATGAGATAATGATGTGGGATGTGGTAGGGGGATGAGATAGTGATGTGGAATGTGGGGGGGGGGTGAGATAGTGATATGGCATGTGGGGGGGATGAGATATTGATGTGGGATGTGGGGGGGATGAGATAGTGATATGGGATGTGGGAGGGATGAGATAGTGATGTGGGATGTGGTAGGGATGAGATAATGATGTGGGGTGTGGTTGGGGGGGAATGAGATAGTGATATGGGATGTGGGTGGGATGAAATAATGATGTGGGATGTGGGGGGGCGGTGAGATAGTGATGTGGGGGCATGAGATAGTGATGTGGGATGTTGGAGGGATGAGATAGTGATGTGGGATGTGGAAGGGATGAGATAGTGATGTGGGGGGGGATGAGATTGTGATGTGGGATGTGGGAGGGATGAGATAGTGATGTCGGATGTGGGGGGGATGAGATAGTGATGTGGGATGTGGGGGGTCGAGATAGTGATGTGGGAGGGGGGAGGAGATAGGGATGTGGGATGTGGGAGGGGTGAGGAGATAGGGATGTGGCATGTGGGGGGGATGAGATAGTGATCTGGGATGTGGGTGGGATGTGATAGTGATGTGGGATGTGGGGGAGGGGAGAGATAGTGATGTGGGATGTGGAGGGATGAGATAATGATGTGCGATGTGGGGGGGGATGAGATAGTGATGTGGGATGTGGGGGGGATGAGATAATGATGTGGGATGTGGGGGTTGTGATGAGACAGTGATATGGGATGTGGGAGGGATGAGATAGTGATGTGGGATGTGGGAGCGGATGAGATATTAATGTGGGATGTGGGGGGATGAGATAGTGATGTGGGATGTGGTGGGGGGATGAGATAGTGATGTGGGATGTGGGGGGGATGAGATAATGATGTGGGATGGGGGGGATGAGATAGTGATGTGGGGGGATGAGATAATGATGTGGGATGTCGGGGGGGATGAGATAGTGATATGGGATGTGGGAGGGATGAGACAGTGATGTGGGATGTGGTGGGGGGATGAGATAGTGATGTGGGATGTGGGGGGGATGAGATAATGATGTGGGATGGGGTGGGATGAGATAGTGATGTGGGGGGATGAGATAATGATGTGGGGGGGGTGAGATAATTATGTGGGATGTGGGGGAGTATGAGATAGTGATATGGGATGTGGGAGGGATGAGATAGTGATGTGGGATGTGGTGGGCGGATGAGATAGTGATGTGGGATGTGGGGGGGATGAGATAATGATGTGGGATGTGGCGGGGGGGGATGAAATAGTGATGTGGGCTGTGGGAGGGATGAGATAATGATGTGGGATGTGGCGGGGGTGGGATGAGATAGTGATGTGGGGGGATGAGATAGTGATGTGGGATGTTGGAGGGATGAGATATTGATGTGGGATGTTGGAGCGATGAGAAAGTGATGTGGGATGTGGGAGGGATGATATAGTGACCTAGGATGTGGGGGGGATGAGATAGTGATGTGGGATGTGGGGGGTTGAGATAGTGATGTGGGAGGGGGGAGGAGATAGGGATGTGGGATGTGGGAGGGGGGAGGAGTTAGGGATGTGGTATGTGGGGGGGGGTGAAATAGTGACCTGGGATGTGGGGGGGATGAGATAGTGATGTGGGATGTGGTGGGATGTAGTGATGGGGATGTGGGGGGGTATGAGATAGTGATGTGGGATGTGGGGGGGGGTGTGATAGTGATGTGGGATGTGTGGGGGGGGGATGAGTTAGTGATGTGGGGCGTAAGGGGGATGAGATAGTGATGTGGGATGTGGGGGGGATGAGATAGTGACGTGTGATGTGGGAGGGATGAGATATTGATGTGGGATGTGTGGGGGGATGAGATTGTGATGTGGGATGTGGGAGGGATGAGATGGTGATGTGGGATGTGGGAGGGATGAGATAGTGATGTGGGATGTGGGGGGGGATGAGAGAGTGATGTGGGATGTGGGAGCGATGAGATAATGATGTGGGATGTGGTAGGGGGATGAGATAGTGATGTGGGATGTGGGAGGGATGAGATAGTGATGTGGGATGTGGGGGGGATGAGATAGTGATGTGGGATGTGGGGGGGATGAGATAGTGATATGGGATGTGGGGGGGATGAGATAATGATGTGGGATGTGGGGGGGATGAGATAGTGATATGGGATGTGGGAGGGATGAGATAGTGATGTGGGATGTGGTGGGGATGAGATAATGATGTGGGATGTGGTTGGGGGGGAATGAGATAGTGATATGGGATGTGGGAGGGATGAAATAATGATGTGGGATGTGGGGGGGGGGTGAGATAGTGATGTGGGGGGATGAGATAGTGATGTGGGATGTTGGAGGGATGAGATAGTGATGTGGGATGTGGGAGGGATGCGATAGTGATGTGGGATGTGGGGGGATGAGACTGTGATGTGGGATGTGGAAGAGATGAGATAGTGATGTGGGATGTGGGGGGCGGATGAGATAGTGATGTGGAATGGATGAGGTAGTGATGTGGGAGGGATGAGATTGTGATGTGGGATGTGGAAGAGGTGAGATAGTGATGTGGGATGTGGGGGGCGGATGAGATAGTGATGTGGGATGTGGAAGGGATGAGATCGTGATGTGGGATGTGGGGGTGTGTGAGATCGTGATATGGGATGTGGGGGGGATGAAATAGTGATGTGGGATGTGTGGGGTGTGATAGTGATGTGGGATGTGGGGGGGGATGAGTTAGTGATGTGGGACGTAAGGGGGATGAGATAGTGATGTGGGATGTGGGGGGGGATGAGATAGTGATGTGTGATGTGGGAGGGATGAGATATTGATGTGGGATGTGGGGGGATGTGATTGTGATGTGGGATGTGGGAGGGATGAGATAGTGATGTGGGATGTGGGAGGGATGAGATAGTGATGTGGGATGTGGGGTGGGATGAGAGAGTGATGTGGGATGTGGGAGGGATGAGATAGTGATGTGGGATGTGGGAGGGATGAGATAGTGATGTGGGATGTGGGGGGGATGAGATAGTGATGTGGGATTTGGGAAGTATTATATAATGATGCGGGATGTGGTAGGGGGATGAGATAATGATGTGGAATGTGGGGGGGGGATGAGATAGTGATATGGCATGTGGGGGGGATGAGATAATGATGTGGCATGTGGGGGGGATGAGATAGTGATGTGGGATGTTGTGCGGATGAGATAATGATGTGGGGTGTGGTTGGGGGGGTGGTGAGATAGTGATATGGGGGGATGAGATAGTGATGTTGGATGTTGGAGGGATGAGATAGTGATGTGGGATGTGGGAGGGATGAGATAGTGATGTCGGATGTGGGGGGGGATGAGATTGTGATGTGGGATGTGGGAGGGATGAGATAGTGATGTGGGATGTGTGGGGGATGAGATAATGATCTGGGATGTGGGTGGGATGAGATAATGACGTGGGATGTGGTGGTTGTGATGAGATAGTGATATGGGATGTGGGAGGGATGAGATAGTGATGTGGGATGTGGGGGGGAATGAGATATTAATGTGGATGTGGGGGGGGATGAGATAGTGATGTGGGATGTGGTGGGGGGATGAGATAGTGATGTGGGATGTGGGGGGGATGAGATAAGGATGTGGGATGGGGGGGATGAGATAGTGATGTGGGGGGATGTGATAATGATGTGGGATGTGGGGGGGATGAGATAGTGATATGGGATGTGGGAGGGATGAGACAGTGATGTGGGATGTGGTGGGGGGATGAGATAGTGATGTGGGATGTGGGAGGGATGAAATAATGATGTGGGATGTGGGGGTGGTGGTGAGATAGTGATATGGGTGGATGAGATAGTGATGTGGGATGTTGGAGGGATGAGATAGTGATGTGGGATGTGGGAGGGATGAGATAGTGATGTGGGATGTGGGGTGGGATGAGATTGTGATGTGGGATGTGTGTGGGATGAGATAGTGATGTCGGATGTGGGGGGGATGAGATAGTGATGTGGGATGTGGGGGGTTGAGATAGTGATGTGGGAGGGGGGAGGAGATAGGGATGTGGGATGTGGGAGGGGTGAGGAGGTAGGGATGTGGCATGTGGGGGGGATGAGATAGTGATCTGGGATGTGGGTGGGATGAGAAAATGACGTGGGATGTGGTGGTTGTGATGAGATAGTGATATGGGATGTGGGAGGGATGAGATAGTGATGTGGGATGTGGGGGGGGATGAGATATTAATGTGGGATGTGGGGGGGATGAGATAGTGATGTGGGATGTGGTGGGGGGATGAGATAGTGATGTGGGATGTGGGGGGGATGAGATAATGATGTGGGATGGGGGGGATGAGATAGTGATGTGGGGGGATGAGATAATGATGTGGGATGTGGGGGGGATGAGATAGTGATATGGGATGTGGGAGGGATGAGACAGTGATGTGGGATGTGGTGGGGGGATGAGATAGTGATGTGGGATGTCGGGGGGATGAGATAATGATGTGGGATGTGGGGGGGGGGGATGAGATAGTGATGTGGGATGTGGGAGGGATGAGATAATGATGTGGGATGGGGGTGTGAGATAGTGATGTGGGGGGATGAGATAATGATGTGGGATGTGGTGGGGGGGTGAGATAGTGATATGGGATGTGGGAGGGATGAGATTGTGATGTGGGATGTGGTGGGGGGATGAGATAGTGATGTGGGATGTGGTGGGATGTAGTGATGGTGATGTGGGGGGTATGAGATTGTGATGTGGGATGTGGGGGGGATGAGATAGTGATGTGTGATGTAGGGGTGTGTGATAGTGATGTGGGATGTGGGGGGGGATGAGTTAGTGATGTGGGACGTAAGGGGGATGAGATAGTGATGTGGGATGTGGGGGGGATGAGATTGTGATGTGGGAGGAATGAGATATTGATGTGGGATGTGTGGGGGGATGAGATTGTGATGTGGGATGTGGGTGGGGATGAGAGAGTGATGTGGGATGTGGGAGGGATGAGATAGTGATGTGGGATGTGGGGGGGATGAGAGAGTGATGTGGGATGTGGGGGGGGGATGAGATAGTGATATGGGATGTGGGGGGGATGAGATAATGATGTGGGATGTGGGGGGGATGAGATAGTGATGTGGGATGTGGGGGGGATGAGATAGTGATATGGGATGTGGGAGGGATGAGATAGTGATATGGGATGTGGTGGGGATGAGATAATGATGTGGGATGTGGTTTGGGGGGAATGAGATAGTGATATGGGATGTGGGAGGGATGAAATAATGATGCGGGATGTGGGGGGGATGAGATAGTGATGTGGGATGTTGGTGGGATGAGATAGTGATGCGGGATGTGGGAGGGATGCGATAGTGATGTGGGATGTGGGGGGGGGGATGAGATTGCGATGTGGGAGGGATGAGATAGTGATGTCGGATGTGGGGGGGATGAGATAGTGATGTGGGATGTGGGGGGTTGAGATTGGGATGTGGGAGGGGGGAGGAGATAGGGATGTGGGATGTGGGAGGGGGGAGGAGATAGGGATGTGGCATGTGGGGGGGATGAGATAGTGATCTGGGATGTGGGTGGGATGTGATAGTGATGTGGGATGTGGGGGGGGTGAGATAGTCATGTGGGATGTGGGAGGGATGAGATAATGATGTGCGATGTGGGGGGGGATGAGATAGTGATGTGGGGGGGATGCGGTAATGATGTGGGATGTGGGGGTGGGGATGAGATAGTGATATGGGATGTGGGAGGGATGAGATAGGGATGTGGGGGGGATGAGATATTGATGTGGGATGTGGGGGGTTGAGATAGTGATGTGGGAGGGGGGACGAGATAGGGATGTGGGATGTGGGAGGGGTGAGGAGATAGGGATGTGGCATGTGGGGGGGATGAGATAGTGATCTGGGATGTGGGTGGGATGTGATAGTGATGTGGGATGTGGGGGAGGGGAGAGATAGTGATGTGGGATGTGGAAGGGATGAGATAATGATGTGCGATGTGGGGGGGGATGAGATAGTGATGTGGGATGTGGGGGGGGATGAGATAATGATGTGGGATGTGGGGGTTGTGATGAGACAGTGATATGGGATGTGGGAGGGATGAGATAGTGATGTGGGATGTGGGAGCGGATGAGATATTAATGTGGGATGTGGGCGGATGAGATAGTGATGTGGGATGTGGTGGGGGGATGAGATAGTGATGTGGGATGTGGGGGGGATGAGATAATGATGTGGGATGGGGGGGATGAGATAGTGATGTGTGGGGATGAGATAATGATGTGGGATGTCGGGGGGGGATGAGATAGTGATATGGGATGTGGGAGGGATGAGACAGTGATGTGGGATGTGGTGGGGGGATGAGATAGTGATGTGGGATGTGGGGGGGATGAGATAATGATGTGGGATGGGGTGGGATGAGATAGTGATGTGGGGGGATGAGATAATGATGTGGGATGTGGGGGGGGTGAGATAGTGATATGGGATGTGGGAGGGATGAGACAGTGATGTGGGATGTGGTGGGGGGATGAGATAATGATATGGGATGTGGGAGGGATGAGATAGTGATGTGGGATGTGGTGGGGGGATGAGATAGTGATGTGGGATGTGGGGGGGGCGAGATAATTATGTGGGATGTGGGGGAGTATGAGATAGTGATATGGGATGTGGGAGGGATGAGATAGTGATGTGGGATGTGGTGGGCGGATGAGATAGTGATGTGGGATGTGGGGGGGATGAGATAATGATGTGGGATGTGGCGGGGGGGGATGAAATAGTGATATGGGCTGTGGGAGGGATGAGATAATGATGTGGGATGTGGCGGGGGGTGGGATGAGATAGTGATGTGGGGGGATGAGATAGTGATGTGGGATGTTGGAGGGATGAGATATTGATGTGGGATGTTGGAGCGATGAGAAAGTGATGTGGGATGTGGGAGGGATGATATAGTGACCTAAGATGTGGGGGGGATGAGATAGTGATGTGGGATGTGGGGGGTTGAGATAGTGATGTGGGAGGGGGGAGGAGATAGGAATGTGGGATGTGGGAGGGGGGAGGAGTTAGGGATGTGGGGGGGGGGGGGTGAAATAGTGACCTGGGATGTGGGGGGGATGAGATAGTGATGTGGGATGTGGTGGGATGTAGTGATGGGGATGTGGGGGGGTATGAGATAGTGATGTGGGATGTGGGGGGGGGTGTGATAGTGATGTGGGATGTGTGGGGGGGGGGATGAGTTAGTGATGTGGGACGTAAGGGGGATGAGATAGTGATGTGGGATGTGGGGGGGATGAGATAGTGACGTGTGATGTGGGAGGGATGAGATATTTATGTGGGATGTGTGGGGGGATGAGATTGTGATGTGGGATGTGGGAGGGATGAGATGGTGATGTGGGATGTGGGAGGGATGAGATAGTGATGTGGGATGTGGGGGGGGATGAGAGAGTGATGTGGGAGCGATGAGATAATGATGTGGGATGTGGTAGGGGGATGAGATAGTGATGTGGGAGGGATGAGATAGTGATGTGGGATGTGGGGGGGGATGAGATAGTGATGTGGGATGTGGGGGGGTGGATGAGATAGTGATATGGGATGTGGGGGGGATGAGATAATGATGTGGGATGTGGGGGGGATGAGATAGTGATATGGGATGTGGGAGGGATGAGATAGTGATGTGGGATGTGGTGGGGATGAGATAATGATGTGGGATGTGGTTGGGGGGGAATGAGATAGTGATATGGGATGTGGGAGGGATGAAATAATGATGTGGGATGTGGGGGGGGTGAGATAGTGATGTGGGGGGAAGAGATAGTGATGTGGGATGTTGGAGGGATGAGATAGTGATGTGGGATGTGGGAGGGATGCGATAGTGATGTGGGATGTGGGGGGGATGAGACTGTGATGTGAGATGTGGGAGGGATGAGATAGTGATGTCGGATGTGGGGGGGATGAGATAGTGATGTGGGATGTGGGGGGTTGAGATTGTGATGTGGGAGGGGGGAGGAGATAGGGATGTGGGATGTGGGAGGGGGGAGGAGATAGGGATGTGGCATGTGGGGGGGATGAGATAGTGATCTGGGATGTGGGGGGGGATGAGATAGTGATGTGGAATGGATGAGGTAGTGATGTGGGAGGGATGAGATTGTGATGTGGGATGTGGGGGGGGGTGAGATAATGATATGGGATGTGGGAGGGATGAGACAGTGATGTGGGATGTGGTGGGGGGATGAGATAGTGATATGGGATGTGGGAGGGTTGAGATAGTGATGTGGGATGTGGTGGGGGGATGAGATAGTGATGTGGGATGTGGGGGGGGGTGAGATAATTATGTGGGATGTGGGGGAGTATGAGATAGTGATATGGGATGTGGGAGGGATGAGATAGTGATGTGGGATGTGGTGGGCGGATGAGATAGTGATGTGGGATGTGGGGGGGATGAGATAATGATGTGGGATGTGGCGGGGGGGGGGATGAAATAGTGATATGGGCTGTGGGAGGGATGAGATAATGATGTGGGATGTGGCGGGGGTGGGATAAGATAGTGATGTGGGGGGATGAGATAGTGATGTGGGATGTGGAAGAGATGAGATAGTGATGTGGGATGTGGGGTGGGATGAGATAGTGATGTGGAATGGATGAGGTAGTGATGTGGGAGGGATGAGATTGTGATGTGGGATGTGGAAGAGATGAGATAGTGATGTGGGATGTGGGGGGCGGATGAGATAGTGATGTGGAATGGATGAGGTAGTGATGTGGGAGGGATGAGATTGTGATGTGGGATGTGGAAGAGATGAGATAGTGATGTGGGATGTGGGGGGCGGATGAGATAGTGATGTGGGATGTGGAAGGGATGAGATCGTGATGTGCGATGTGGGGGTGTGTGAGATCGTGATGTGGGATGTGGGGGGGATGAAATAGTGATGTGGGATGTGTGGGGTGTGATAGTGAAGTGGGATGTGGGGGGGGATGAGTTAGTGATGTGGGACGTAAGGGGGATGAGATAGTGATGTGGGATGTGGGGGGGATGAGATAGTGATGTGTGATGTGGGAGGGATGAGCTATTGATGTGGGATGTGGGGGGATGTGATTGTGATGTGGGATGTGGGAGGGATGAGATAGTGATGTGGGATGTGGGAGGGATGAGATAGTGATGTGGGATGTGGGAGGGATGAGATAGTGATGTGGGATGTGGGGGGGATGAGATAGTGATGTGGGATTTGGGAAGTATTATATAATGATGTGGGATGTGGTAGGGGGATGAGATAATGATGTGGAATGTGGGGGGGGGATGAGATAGTGATATGGCATGTGGGGGGGATGAGATAATGATGTGGGATGTGGGGGGGATGAGATAGTGATGTGGGATGTTGTGCGGATGAGATAATGATGTGGGGTGTGGTTGGGGGGGTGGTGAGATAGTGATATGGGGGGATGAGATAGTGATGTTGGATGTTGGAGGGATGAGATAGTGATGTGGGATGTGGGAGGGATGAGATAGTGATGTCGGATGTGGGGGGGGATGAGATTGTGATGTGGGATGTGGGAGGGATGAGATAGTGATGTCGGATGTGGGGGGGATGAGATAGTGATGTGGGATGTGGGGGGTTGAGATCGTGATGTGGGAGGGGGGATGAGATAGTGATGTGGGATGTGTGGGGGATGAGATAATGATCTGGGATGTGGGTGGGATGAGATAATGACGTGGGATGTGGTGGTTGTGATGAGATAGTGATATGGGATGTGGGAGGGATGAGATAGTGATGTGGGATGTGGGGGGGAATGAGATATTAATGTGGATGTGGGGGGGGATGAGATAGTGATGTGGGATGTGGTGGGAGGATGAGATAGTGATGTGGGATGTGGGGCGGATGAGATAATGATGTGGGATGGGGGGGATGAGATAGTGATGTGGGGGGATGTGATAATGATGTGGGATGTGGGGGGGATGAGATAGTGATATGGGATGTGGGAGGGATGAGACAGTGATGTGGGATGTGGTGGGGGGATGAGATAGTGATGTGGGATGTGGGAGGGATGAAATAATGATGTGGGATGTGGGGGTGGTGGTGAGATAGTGATATGGGTGGATGAGATAGTGATGTGGGATGTTGGAGGGATGAGATAGTGATATGGGATGTGGGAGGGATGAGATAGTGATGTGGGATGTGGGGTGGGATGAGATTGTGATGTGGGATGTGTGTGGGATGAGATAGTGATGTCGGATGTGGGGGGGGATGAGATAGTGATGTGGGATGTGGGGGTTGAGATAGTGATGTGGGAGGGGGGAGGAGATAGGGATGTGGGATGTGGGAGGGGTGAGGAGGTAGGGATGTGGCATGTGGGGGGGATGAGATAGTGATGTGGGATGTGGGTGGGATGTGATAGTGATGTGGGATGTGGGGGGGGGGCTGAGAGAGTGATGTGGGATGTGGGAGGGATGAGATAATGATGTGCGATGTGGGGGGGGATGAGATAGTAAGGTGGGATGTGGGGGGGGATGAGATTGTGATGTGGGATGTGGTGGGGGGATGAGATAGTGATGTGGGATGTGTGGGGGATGAGATAATGATCTGGGATGTGGGTGGGATGAGAAAATGACGTGGGATGTGGTGGTTGTGATGAGATAGTGATATGGGATGTGGGAGGGATGAGATAGTGATGTGGGATGTGGGGGGGGATGAGATATTCATGTGGGATGTGGGGGGGATGAGATAGTGATGTGGGATGTGGTGGGGGGATGAGATAGTGATGTGGGATGTGGGGGGGATGAGATAATGATGTGGGATGGGGGGGATGAGATAGTGATGTGGGGGGATGAGATAATGATGTGGGATGTGGGGGGGATGAGATAGTGATATGGGATGTGGGAGGGATGAGACAGTGATGTGGGATGTGGTGGGGGGATGAGATAGTGATGTGGGATGTCGGGGGGATGAGATAATGATGTGGGATGTGGGGGGGGGGATGATATAGTGATGTGGGATGTGGGAGGGATGAGATAATGATGTGGGATGGGGGTGTGAGATAGTGATGTGGGGGGATGAGATAATGATGTGGGATGTGGTGGGGGGGTGAGATAGTGATATGGGATGTGGGAGGGATGAGATTGTGATGTGGGATGTGGTGGGGGGATGAGATAGTGATGTGGGATGTGGTGGGATGTAGTGATGGTGTTGTGGGGGGTATGAGATTGTGATGTGGGATGTGGGGGGGATGAGATAGTGATGTGTGATGTAGGGGGTGTGATAGTGATGTGGGATGTGGGGGGGGATGAGTTAGTGATGTGGGACGTAAGGGGGATGAGATAGTGATGTGGGATGTGGGGGGGATGAGATTGTGATGTGGGAGGAATGAGATATTGATGTGGGATGTGTGGGGGGATGAGATTGTGATGTGGGATGTGGGGGGGGGATGAGAGAGTGATGTGGGATGTGGGAGCGATGAGATAATGATGTGGGATGTGGTAGTGGGATGAGATAGTGATGTGGGATGTGGGAGGGATGAGATAGTGATGTGGGATGTGGGGGGGATGAGAGAGTGATGTGGGATGTGGGGGGGGGATGAGATAGTGATATGGGATGTGGGGGGGATGAGACAATGATGTGGGATGTGGGGGGGATGAGATAGTGATGTGGGATGTGGGGGGGATGAGATAGTGATATGGGATGTGGGAGGGATGAGATAGTGATATGGGATGTGGTGGGGATGAGATAATGATGTGGGATGTGGTTTGGGGGGAATGAGATAGTGATATGGGATGTGGGAGGGATGAAATAATGATGCGGGATGTGGGGGGGGTGAGATAGTGATGTGGGGGGATGAGATAGTGATGTGGGATGTTGGTGGGATGAGATAGTGATGCGGGATGTGGGAGGGATGCGATAGTGATGTGGGATGTGGGGGGGGGGATGAGATTGCGATGTGGGAGGGATGAGATAGTGATGTCGGATGTGGGGGGGATGAGATAGTGATGTGGGATGTGGGGGGTTGAGACTGGGATGTGGGAGGGGGGAGGAGATAGGGATGTGGGATGTGGGAGGGGGGAGGAGATAGGGATGTGGCATGTGGGGGGGATGAGATAGTGATCTGGGATGTGGGTGGGATGTGATAGTGATGTGGGATGTGGGGGGGGGGTGAGATAGTGATGTGGGATGTGGGAGGGATGAGATAATGATGTGCGATGTGGGGGGGGATGAGATAGTGATGTGGGGGGGATGAGGTAATGATGTGGGATGTGGGGGTGGGGATGAGATAGTGATATGGGATGTGGGAGGGATGAGATAGGGATGTGGGGGGGATGAGATATTGATGTGGGATGTGGGGGGGATGAGTTAGTGATGTGGGATGTGGTGGGGGGATGAGATAGTGATGTGGGATGTTGTGCGGATGAGATAATGATGTGGGGTGTGGTTGGGGGGGTGGTGAGATAGTGATATGGGGGGATGAGATAGTGATGTGGGATGTTGGAGGGATGAGATAGTGATGTGGGATGTGGGAGGGATGAGATAGTGATGTCGGATGTGGGGGGGATGAGATTGTGATGTGGGATGTGGGAGGGATGAGATAGTGATGTCGGATGTGGGGGGGATGAGATAGTGTTGTGGGATGTGGGGGGTTGAGATAGTGATGTGGGAGGGGGGATGAGATAGTGATGTGGGATGTGGTGGGGGGATGAGATAGTGATGTGGGATGTGTGGGGGATGAGATAATGATCTGGGATGTGGGTGGGATGAGATAATGACGTGGGATGTGGTGGTTGTGATGAGATAGTGATATGGGATGTGGGAGGGATGAGATAGTGATGTGGGATGTGGGGGGGAATGAGATATTAATGTGGGATGTGGGGGGGGATGAGATAGTGATGTGGGATGTGGTGGGGGGATGAGATAGTGATGTGGGATGTGGGGGGGATGAGATAATGATGTGGGATGGGGGGGATGAGATAGTGATGTGGGGGGATGTGATAATGATGTGGGATGTGGGGGGGATGAGATAGTGATATGGGATGTGGGAGGGATGAGACAGTGATGTGGGATGTGGTGGGGGGATGAGATAGTGATGTGGGATGTGGGAGGGATGAAATAATGATGTGGGATGTGGTGGTGGTGGTGAGATAGTGATATGGGGGGATGAGATAGTGATGTGGGATGTTGGAGGGATGAGATAGTGATGTGGGATGTGGGATGGATGAGATAGTGATGTGGGATGTGGGGGGGGATGAGATTGTGATGTGGGATGTGTGTGGGATGAGATAGTGATGTCGGATGTGGGGGGGATGATATAGTGATGTGGGATGTGGGGGGTTGAGATAGTGATGTGGGAGGGGGGAGGAGATAGGGATGTGGGATGTGGGAGGGGTGAGGAGGTAGGGATGTGGCATGTGGGGGGGATGAGATAGTGATCTGGGATGTGGGTGGGATGTGATAGTGATGTGGGGGGGGGGGTGAGAGAGTGATGTGGGATGTGGGAGGGATGAGATAATGATGTGCGATGTGGGGGGGGGATGAGATAGTAATGTGGGATGTGGGGGGGATGAGATTGTGATGTGGGATGTGGTGGGGGGATGAGATAGTGATGTGGGATGTGTGGGGGATGAGATAATGATCTGGGATGTGGGTGGGATGAGATAATGACGTGGGATGTGGTGGTTGTGATGAGATAGTGATATGGGATGTGGGAGGGATGAGATAGTGATGTGGGATGTGGGGGGGATGAGATAATGATGTGGGATGGGGGGGATGAGATAGTGATGTGGGGGGATGAGATAATGATGTGGGATGTGGGGGGATGAGATAGTGATGTCGGATGTGGGGGGGATGAGATTGTGATGTGGGATGTGGGAGGGATGAGATAGTGATGTCGGATGTGGGGGGGATGAGATAGTGTTGTGGGATGTGGGGGGTTGAGATAGTGATGTGGGAGGGGGGATGAGATAGTGATGTGGGATGTGGTGGGGGGATGAGATAGTGATGTGGGATGTGTGGGGGATGGGATAATGATCTGGGATGTGGGTGGGATGAGATAATGACGTGGGATGTGGTGGTTGTGATGAGATAGTGATATGGGATGTGGGAGGGATGAGATAGTGATGTGGGATGTGGGGGGGAATGAGATATTAATGTGGGATGTGGGGGGGGATGAGATAGTGATGTGGGATGTGGTGGGGGGATGAGATAGTGATGTGGGATGTGGGGGGGATGAGATAATGATGTGGGATGGGGGGGATGAGATAGTGATGTGGGGGGATGTGATAATGATGTGGGATGTGGGGGGGATGAGATAGTGATATGGGATGTGGGAGGGATGAGACAGTGATGTGGGATGTGGTGGGGGGATGAGATAGTGATGTGGGATGTGGGAGGGATGAAATAATGATGTGGGATGTGGTGGTGGTGGTGAGATAGTGATATGGGGGGATGAGATAGTGATGTGGGATGTTGGAGGGATGAGATAGTGATGTGGGATGTGGGAGGGATGAGATAGTGATGTGGGATGTGGGGGGGGATGAGATTGTGATGTGGGATGTGTGTGGGATGAGATAGTGATGTCGGATGTGGGGGGGATGATATAGTGATGTGGGATGTGGGGGGTTGAGATAGTGATGTGGGAGGGGGGAGGAGATAGGGATGTGGGATGTGGGAGGGGTGAGGAGGTAGGGATGTGGCATGTGGGGGGGATGAGATAGTGATCTGGGATGTGGGTGGGATGTGATAGTGATGTGGGATGTGGGGGGGCGGTGAGAGAGTGATGTGGGATGTGGGAGGGATGAGATAATGATGTGCGATGTGGGGGGGGATGAGATAGTAATGTGGGATGTGGGGGGGATGAGATTGTGATGTGGGATGTGGTGGGGGGATGAGATAGTGATGTGGGATGTGTGGGGGATGAGATAATGATCTGGGATGTGGGTGGGATGAGATAATGACGTGGGATGTGGTGGTTGTGATGAGATAGTGATATGGGATGTGGGAGGGATGAGATAGTGATGTGGGATGTGGGGGGGATGAGATAATGATGTGGGATGGGGGGGATGAGATAGTGATGTGGGGGGATGAGATAATGATGTGGGATGTGGGGGGATGAGATAGTGATATGGGATGTGGGAGGGATGAGACAGTGATGTGGGATGTGGTGGGGGGATGAGATAGTGATGTGGGATGTCGGGGGGGATGAGATAATGATGTGGGATGTGGGGGGGGGATGAGATAGTGATGTGGGATGTGGGAGGGATGAGATAATGATGTGGGATGGGGGTGTGAGATAGTGATGTGGGGGGATGAGATAATGATGTGGGATGTGGGGGGGGGGTGAGATAGTGATATGGGATGTGCGAGGGATGAGACAGTGATGTGGGATGTGGTGGGGGGGGTGAGATAGTGATATGGGATGTGGGAGGGATGAGATAGTGATGTGGGATGTGGTGGGGGGATGAGATAGTGATGTGGGATGTGGTGGGATGTAGTGATGGTGATGTGGGGCGTATGAGATTGTGATGTGGGATGTGGGGGGGATGAGATAGTGATGTGTGATGTAGGGGGGTGTGATAGTGATGTGGGATGTGGGGGGGGATGAGTTAGTGATGTGGGACGTAAGGGGGATGAGATAGTGATGTGGGATGTGGGGGGGATGAGATTGTGATGTGGGAGGGATCAGATATTGATGTGGGATGTGTGGGGGGATGAGATTGTGATGTGGGATGTGGGGGGGGATGAGAGAGTGATGTCGGATGTGGGAGCGATGAGATAATGATGTGGGATGTGGTAGGGGGATGAGATAGTGATGTGGGATGTGGGAGGGATGAGATAGTGATGTGGGATGTGGGAGGGATGAGATAGTGATGTGGGATGTGGGGGGGATGAGAGAGTGATGTGGGATGTGGGGGGGGGATGAGATAGTGATATGGGATGTGGGGGGGATGAGATAATGATGTGGGATGTGGGGGGGATGAGATAGTGACATGGGATGTGGGAGGGATGAGATAGTGATATGGGATGTGGTGGGGATGAGATAATGATGTGGGATGTGGTTTGGGGGGAATGAGATAGTGATTTGGGATGTGGGAGGGATGAAATAATGATGCGGGATGTGGGGGGGGTGAGATAGTGATGTGGGGGGATGAGATAGTGATGTGGGATGTTGGTGGGATGAGATAGTGATGCGAGATGTGGGAGGGATGCGATAGTGATGTGGGATGTGGGGGGGGGGATGAGATTGCGATGTGGGAGGGATGAGATAGTGATGTCGGATGTGGGGGGGATGAGATAGTGATGTGTGATGTAGGGGGGTGTGATAGTGATGTGGGATGTGGGGGGGGATGAGTTAGTGATGTGGGACGTAAGGGGGATGAGATAGTGATGCGGGATGTGGGGGGGGTGAGATAGTGATGTGGGGGGATGAGATAGTGATGTGGGATGTTGGTGGGATGAGATAGTGATGCGGGATGTGGGAGGGATGCGATAGTGATGTGGGATGTGGGGGGGGGGATGAGATTGCGATGTGGGAGGGATGAGATAGTGATGTCGGATGTGGGGGGGATGAGATAGTGATGTGGGATGTGGGGGGTTGAGACTGGGATGTGGGAGGGGGGAGGAGATAGGGATGTGGGATGTGGGAGGGGGGAGGAGATAGGGATGTGGCATGTGGGGGGGATGAGATAGTGATCTGGGATGTGGGTGGGATGTGATAGTGATGTGGGATGTGGGGGGGGGGGGTTAGTGATGTGGGATGTGGGAGGGATGAGATAATGATGTGCGATGTGGGGGGGGATGAGATAGTGATGTGGGGGGGATGAGGTAATGATGTGGGATGTGGGGGTGGGGATGAGATAGTGATATGGGATGTGGGAGGGATGAGATAGGGATGTGGGGGGGATGAGATATTGATGTGGGATGTGGGGGGGATGAGATAGTGATGTGGGATGTGGTGGGGGGATGAGATAGTGATGTGGGATGTTGTGCGGATGAGATAATGATGTGGGGTGTGGTTGGGGGGGTGGTGAGATAGTGATATGGGGGGATGAGATAGTGATGTGGGATGTTGGAGGGATGAGATAGTGATGTGGGATGTGGGAGGGATGAGATAGTGATGTCGGATGTGGGGGGGATGAGATTGTGATGTCGGATGTGGGAGGGATGAGATAGTGATGTCGGATGTGGGGGGGATGAGATAGTGTTGTGGGATGTGGGGGGTTGAGATAGTGATGTGGGAGGGGGGATGAGATAGTGATGTGGGATGTGGTGGGGGGATGAGATAGTGATGTGGGATGTGTGGGGGATGAGATAATGATCTGGGATGTGGGTGGGATGAGATAATGACGTGGGATGTGGTGGTTGTGATGAGATAGTGATATGGGATGTGGGAGGGATGAGATAGTGATGTGGGATGTGGGGGGGAATGAGATATTAATGTGGGATGTGGGGGGGGATGAGATAGTGATGTGGGATGTGGTGGGGGGATGAGATAGTGATGTGGGATGTGGGGGGGATGAGATAATGATGTGGGATGGGGGGGATGAGATAGTGATGTGGGGGGATGTGATAATGATGTGGGATGTGGGGGGGATGAGATAGTGATATGGGATGTGGGAGGGATGAGACAGTGATGTGGGATGTGGTGGGGGGATGAGATAGTGATGTGGGATGTGGGAGGGATGAAATAATGATGTGGGATGTGGTGGTGGTGGTGAGATAGTGATATGGGGGGATGAGATAGTGATGTGGGATGTTGGAGGGATGAGATAGTGATGTGGGATGTGGGAGGGACGAGATAGTGATGTGGGATGTGGGGGGGGATGAGATTGTGATGTGGGATGTGTGTGGGATGAGATAGTGATGTCGGATTTGGGGGGGATGATATAGTGATGTGGGATGTGGGGGGTTGAGATAGTGATGTGGGAGGGGGGAGGAGATAGGCATGTGGGATGTGGGAGGGGTGAGGAGGTAGGGATGTGGCATGTGGGGGGGATGAGATAGTGATCTGGGATGTGGGTGGGATGTGATAGTGATGTGGGATGTGGGGGGGGGGTGAGAGAGTGATGTGGGATGTGGGAGGGATGAGATAATGATGTGCGATGTGGGGGGGGATGAGATAGTAATGTGGGATGTGGGGGGGATGAGATTGTGATGTGGGATGTGGTGGGGGGATGAGATAGTGATGTGGGATGTGTGGGGGATGAGATAATGATCTGGGATGTGGGTGGGATGAGATAATGACGTGGGATGTGGTGGTTGTGATGAGATAGTGATATGGGATGTGGGAGGGATGAGATAGTGATGTGGGATGTGGGGGGGATGAGATAATGATGTGGGATGGGGGGGATGAGATAGTGATGTGGGGGGATGAGATAATGATGTGGGATGTGGGGGGATGAGATAGTGATATGGGATGTGGGAGGGATGAGACAGTGATGTGGGATGTGGTGGGGGGATGAGATAGTGATGTGGGATGTCGGGGGGGATGAGATAATGATGTGGGATGTGGGGGGGGGATGAGATAGTGATGTGGGATGTGGGAGGGATGAGATAATGATGTGGGATGGGGGTGTGAGATAGTGATGTGGGGGGATGAGATAATGATGTGGGATGTGGGGGGGGGTGAGATAGTGATATGGGATGTGCGAGGGATGAGACAGTGATGTGGGATGTGGTGGGGGGGGTGAGATAGTGATATGGGATGTGGGAGGGATGAGATAGTGATGTGGGATGTGGTGGGGGGATGAGATAGTGATGTGGGATGTGGTGGGATGTAGTGATGGTGATGTGGGGCGTATGAGATTGTGATGTGGGATGTGGGGGGGATGAGATAGTGATGTGTGATGTAGGGGGGTGTGATAGTGATGTGGGATGTGGGGGGGGATGAGTTAGTGATGTGGGACGTAAGGGGGATGAGATAGTGATGTGGGATGTGGGGGGGATGAGATTGTGATGTGGGAGGGATCAGATATTGATGTGGGATGTGTGGGGGGATGAGATTGTGATGTGGGATGTGGGGGGGGATGAGAGAGTGATGTGGGATGTGGGAGCGATGAGATAATGATGTGAGATGTGGTAGGGGGATGAGATAGTGATGTGGGATGTGGGAGGGATGAGATAGTGATGTGGGATGTGGGAGGGATGAGATAGTGATGTGGGATGTGGGGGGGATGAGAGAGTGATGTGGGATGTGGGGGGGGGATGAGATAGTGATATGGGATGTGGGGGGGATGAGATAATGATGTGGGATGTGGGGGGGATGAGATAGTGATGTGGGATGTGGGGGGATGAGATAGTGATATGGGATGTGGGAGGGATGAGATAGTGATATGGGATGTGGTGGGGATGAGATAATGATGTGGGATGTGGTTTGGGGGGAATGAGATAGTGATATGGGATGTGGGAGGGATGAAATAATGATGCGGGATGTGGGGGGGGTGAGATAGTGATGTGGGGGGATGAGATAGTGATGTGGGATGTTGGTGGGATGAGATAGTGATGCGGGATGTGGGAGGGATGCGATAGTGATGTGGGATGTGGGGGGGGGGATGAGATTGCGATGTGGGAGGGATGAGATAGTGATGTCGGATGTGGGGGGGATGAGAAAGTGATGTGGGATGTGGGGGGTTGAGACTGGGATGTGGGAGGGGGAGGAGATAGGGATGTGGGATGTGGGAGGGGGGAGGAGATAGGGATGTGGCATGTGGGGGGGATGAGATAGTGATCTGGGATGTGGGTGGGATGTGATAGTGATGTGGGATGTGGGGGGGGGGGTGAGATAGTGATGTGGGATGTGGGAGGGATGAGATAATGATGTGCGATGTGGGGGGGGATGAGATAGTGATGTGGGGGGGATGAGGTAATGATGTGGGATGTGGGGGTGGGGATGAGATAGTGATATGGGATGTGGGAGGGATGAGATAGGGATGTGGGGGGGATGAGATATTGATGTGGGATGTGGGGGGGATGAGATAGTGATGTGGGATGTGGTGGGGGGATGAGATAGTGATGTGGGATGTTGTGCGGATGAGATAATGATGTGGGGTGTGGTTGGGGGGGTGGTGAGATAGTGATATGGGGGGATGAGATAGTGATGTGGGATGTTGGACGGATGAGATAGTGATGTGGGATGTGGGAGGGATGAGATAGTGATGTCGGATGTGGGGGGGATGAGATTGTGATGTGGGATGTGGGAGGGATGAGATAGTGATGTCGGATGTGGGGGGGATGAGATAATGACGTGGGATGTGGTGGTTGTGATGAGATAGTGATATGGGATGTGGGAGGGATGAGATAGTGATGTGGGATGTGGGGGGGAATGAGATATTAATGTGGGATGTGGGGGGGATGAGATAGTGATGTGGGATGTGGTGGGGGGATGAGATAGTGATGTGGGATGTGGGGGGGATGAGATAATGATGTGGGATGGGGGGGATGAGATAGTGATGTGGGGGGATGTGATAATGATGTGGGATGTGGGGGGGATGAGATAGTGATATGGGATGTGGGAGGGATGAGACAGTGATGTGGGATGTGGTGGGGGGATGAGATAGTGATGTGGGATGTGGGAGGGATGAAATAATGATGTGGGATGTGGTGGTGGTGGTGAGATAGTGATATGGGGGGATGAGATAGTGATGTGGGATGTTGGAGGGATGAGATAGTGATGTGGGATGTGGGAGGGATGAGATAGTGATGTGGGATGTGGGGGGGGATGAGATTGTGATGTGGGATGTGTGTGGGATGAGATAGTGATGTCGGATGTGGGGGGGATGATATAGTGATGTGGGATGTGGGGGGTTGAGATAGTGATGTGGGAGGGGGGAGGAGATAGGGATGTGGGATGTGGGAGGGGTGAGGAGGTAGGGATGTGGCATGTGGGGGGATGAGATAGTGATCTGGGATGTGGGTGGGATGTGATAGTGATGTGGGATGTGGGGGGGGGGGTGAGAGAGTGATGTGGGATGTGGGAGGGATGAGATAATGATGTGCGATGTGGGGGGGGATGAGATAGTAATGTGGGATGTGGGGGGGATGAGATTGTGATGTGGGATGTGGTGGGGGGATGAGATAGTGATGTGGGATGTGTGGGGGATGAGATAATGATCTGGGATGTGGGTGGGATGAGATAATGACGTGGGATGTGGTGGTTGTGATGAGATAGTGATATGGGATGTGGGAGGGATGAGATAGTGATGTGGGATGTGGGGGGGATGAGATAATGATGTGGGATGGGGGGGATGAGATAGTGATGTGGGGGGATGAGATAATGATGTGGGATGTGGGGGGATGAGATAGTGATATGGGATGTGGGAGGGATGAGACAGTGATGTGGGATGTGGTGGGGGGATGAGATAGTGATGTGGGATGTCGGGGGGGATGAGATAATGATGTGGGATGTGGGGGGGGCTGAGATAGTGATGTGGGATGTGGGAGGGATGAGATAATGATGTGGGATGGGGGTGTGAGATAGTGATGTGGGGGGATGAGATAATGATGTGGGATGTGGGGGGGGGTGAGATAGTGATATGGGATGTGCGAGGGATGAGACAGTGATGTGGGATGTGGTGGGGGGGGTGAGATAGTGATATGGGATGTGGGAGGGATGAGATAGTGATGTGGGATGTGGTGGGGGGATGAGATAGTGATGTGGGATGTGGTGGGATGTAGTGATGGTGATGTGGGGCGTATGAGATTGTGATGTGGGATGTGGGGGGGGTGAGATAGTGATGTGTGATGTAGGGGGGTGTGATAGTGATGTGGGATGTGGGGGGGGGATGAGTTAGTGATGTGGGACGTAAGGGGGATGAGATAGTGATGTGGGATGTGGGGGGGATGAGATTGTGATGTGGGAGGGATCAGATATTGATGTGGGATGTGTGGGGGGATGAGATTGTGATGTGGGATGTGGGGGGGGATGAGAGAGTGATGTGGGATGTGGGAGCGATGAGATAATGATGTGGGATGTGGTAGGGGGATGAGATAGTGATGTGGGATGTGGGAGGGATGAGATAGTGATGTGGGATGTGGGGGGGATGAGAGAGTGATGTGGGATGTGGGGTGGGGATGAGATAGTGATATGGGATGTGGGGGGGATGAGATAATGATGTGGGATGTGGGGGGGATGAGATAGTGATGTGGGATGTGGGGGGGATGAGATAGTGATATGGGATGTGGGAGGGATGAGATAGTGATATGGGATGTGGTGGGGATGAGATAATGATGTGGGATGTGGTTTGGGGGGAATGAGATAGTGATATGGGATGTGGGAGGGATGAAATAATGATGCGGGATGTGGGGGGGGTGAGATAGTGATGTGGGGGGATGAGATAGTGATGTGGGATGTTGGAGGGATGAGGTAGTGATGCGGGATGTGGGAGGGATGCGATAGTGATGTGGGGGGGGGGATGAGATTGCGATGTGGGTGGGATGAGATAGTGATGTCGGATGTGAGGGGGATGAGATAGTGAGGTGGGATGTGGGGGGTTGGGATTGGGATGTGGGAGGGGGGAGGAGATAGGGATGTGGGAGGGGGGAGGAGATAGGGATGTGGCATGTGGGGGGGATGAGATTGTGATCTGGGATGTGGGTGGGATGTGATAGTGATGTGGGATGTGGGGGGGGGTGAGATAGTGATGTGGGATGTGGGAGGGATGAGATAATGATGTGCGATGTTGGGGGGGATGAGATAGTGATGTGGGGGGATGAGGTAATGATGTGGGATGTGGGGGTGGGGATGAGATAGTGATGTGGGATGTGGGGGGGGTGAGATAATGATGTGGGATGGGGGGGATGAGATAGTGATGTGGGGGGATGAGATAATGATGTGGGATGTGGGGGGGGGATGAGATAGTGATATGGGATGTGGGAGGGATGAGACAGTGATGTGGGATGTGGTGGGGGGATGAGATAGTGATGTGGGATGTGGGGGGATGAGATAATGATGTGGGTTGTGGGGGGGGGATGAGATAGTGATGTGGGATATGGGAGGGATGAGATAATGATGTGGGATGGGGGGGTGAGATAGTGATGTGGGGGGATGAGATAATGCTGTGGGATGTGGGGGGGGATGAGATAGTGATATGGGATGTGGGAGCGATGAGACAGTGATGTGGGATGTGGTGGGGGGATGAGATAGTTATATGGGATGTGGGAGGGATGAGATAGTGCTTTGGGATGTGGTGGGGGGATGAGATAGTGATGTGGGATGTGGGAGGGATGAGATAGTGATGTGGGATGTGGGAGGGATGAGATAGTGATGTGGGATGTGGGGGGGATGAGAGAGTGATGTGGGATGTGGGGGGGGGATGAGATAGTGATATGGGATGTGGGGGGGATGAGATAATGATGTGGGATGTGGGGGGGATGAGATAGTGACATGGGATGTGGGAGGGATGAGATAGTGATATGGGATGTGGTGGGGATGAGATAATGATGTGGGATGTGGTTTGGGGGGAATGAGATAGTGATTTGGGATGTGGGAGGGATGAAATAATGATGCGGGATGTGGGGGGGGTGAGATAGTGATGTGGGGGGATGAGATAGTGATGTGGGATGTTGGTGGGATGAGATAGTGATGCGAGATGTGGGAGGGATGCGATAGTGATGTGGGATGTGGGGGGGGGGATGAGATTGCGATGTGGGAGGGATGAGATAGTGATGTCGGATGTGGGGGGGATGAGATAGTGATGTGTGATGTAGGGGGGTGTGATAGTGATGTGGGATGTGGGGGGGGATGAGTTAGTGATGTGGGACGTAAGGGGGATGAGATAGTGATGCGGGATGTGGGGGGGGTGAGATAGTGATGTGGGGGGATGAGATAGTGATGTGGGATGTTGGTGGGATGAGATAGTGATGCGGGATGTGGGAGGGATGCGATAGTGATGTGGGATGTGGGGGGGGGGATGAGATTGCGATGTGGGAGGGATGAGATAGTGATGTCGGATGTGGGGGGGATGAGATAGTGATGTGGGATGTGGGGGGTTGAGACTGGGATGTGGGAGGGGGGAGGAGATAGGGATGTGGGATGTGGGAGGGGGGAGGAGATAGGGATGTGGCATGTGGGGGGGATGAGATAGTGATCTGGGATGTGGGTGGGATGTGATAGTGATGTGGGATGTGGGGGGGGGGGGTTAGTGATGTGGGATGTGGGAGGGATGAGATAATGATGTGCGATGTGGGGGGGGATGAGATAGTGATGTGGGGGGGATGAGGTAATGATGTGGGATGTGGGGGTGGGGATGAGATAGTGATATGGGATGTGGGAGGGATGAGATAGGGATGTGGGGGGGATGAGATATTGATGTGGGATGTGGGGGGGATGAGATAGTGATGTGGGATGTGGTGGGGGGATGAGATAGTGATGTGGGATGTTGTGCGGATGAGATAATGATGTGGGGTGTGGTTGGGGGGGTGGTGAGATAGTGATATGGGGGGATGAGATAGTGATGTGGGATGTTGGAGGGATGAGATAGTGATGTGGGATGTGGGAGGGATGAGATAGTGATGTCGGATGTGGGGGGGATGAGATTGTGATGTCGGATGTGGGAGGGATGAGATAGTGATGTCGGATGTGGGGGGGATGAGATAGTGTTGTGGGATGTGGGGGGTTGAGATAGTGATGTGGGAGGGGGGATGAGATAGTGATGTGGGATGTGGTGGGGGGATGAGATAGTGATGTGGGATGTGTGGGGGATGAGATAATGATCTGGGATGTGGGTGGGATGAGATAATGACGTGGGATGTGGTGGTTGTGATGAGATAGTGATATGGGATGTGGGAGGGATGAGATAGTGATGTGGGATGTGGGGGGGAATGAGATATTAATGTGGGATGTGGGGGGGGATGAGATAGTGATGTGGGATGTGGTGGGGGGATGAGATAGTGATGTGGGATGTGGGGGGGATGAGATAATGATGTGGGATGGGGGGGATGAGATAGTGATGTGGGGGGATGTGATAATGATGTGGGATGTGGGGGGGATGAGATAGTGATATGGGATGTGGGAGGGATGAGACAGTGATGTGGGATGTGGTGGGGATGAGATAATGATGTGGGATGTGGTTTGGGGGGAATGAGATAGTGATTTGGGATGTGGGAGGGATGAAATAATGATGCGGGATGTGGGGGGGGTGAGATAGTGATGTGGGGGGATGAGATAGTGATGTGGGATGTTGGTGGGATGAGATAGTGATGCGAGATGTGGGAGGGATGCGATAGTGATGTGGGATGTGGGGGGGGGGATGAGATTGCGATGTGGGAGGGATGAGATAGTGATGTCGGATGTGGGGGGGATGAGATAGTGATGTGTGATGTAGGGGGGTGTGATAGTGATGTGGGATGTGGGGGGGGATGAGTTAGTGATGTGGGACGTAAGGGGGATGAGATAGTGATGCGGGATGTGGGGGGGGTGAGATAGTGATGTGGGGGGATGAGATAGTGATGTGGGATGTTGGTGGGATGAGATAGTGATGCGGGATGTGGGAGGGATGCGATAGTGATGTGGGATGTGGGGGGGGGGATGAGATTGCGATGTGGGAGGGATGAGATAGTGATGTCGGATGTGGGGGGGATGAGATAGTGATGTGGGATGTGGGGGGTTGAGACTGGGATGTGGGAGGGGGGAGGAGATAGGGATGTGGGATGTGGGAGGGGGGAGGAGATAGGGATGTGGCATGTGGGGGGGATGAGATAGTGATCTGGGATGTGGGTGGGATGTGATAGTGATGTGGGATGTGGGGGGGGGGGGTTAGTGATGTGGGATGTGGGAGGGATGAGATAATGATGTGCGATGTGGGGGGGGATGAGATAGTGATGTGGGGGGGATGAGGTAATGATGTGGGATGTGGGGGTGGGGATGAGATAGTGATATGGGATGTGGGAGGGATGAGATAGGGATGTGGGGGGGATGAGATATTGATGTGGGATGTGGGGGGGATGAGATAGTGATGTGGGATGTGGTGGGGGGATGAGATAGTGATGTGGGATGTTGTGCGGATGAGATAATGATGTGGGGTGTGGTTGGGGGGGTGGTGAGATAGTGATATGGGGGGATGAGATAGTGATGTGGGATGTTGGAGGGATGAGATAGTGATGTGGGATGTGGGAGGGATGAGATAGTGATGTCGGATGTGGGGGGGATGAGATTGTGATGTCAGATGTGGGAGGGATGAGATAGTGATGTCGGATGTGGGGGGGATGAGATAGTGTTGTGGGATGTGGGGGGTTGAGATAGTGATGTGGGAGGGGGGATGAGATAGTGATGTGGGATGTGGTGGGGGGATGAGATAGTGATGTGGGATGTGTGGGGGATGAGATAATGATCTGGGATGTGGGTGGGATGAGATAATGACGTGGGATGTGGTGGTTGTGATGAGATAGTGATATGGGATGTGGGAGGGATGAGATAGTGATGTGGGATGTGGGGGGGAATGAGATATTAATGTGGGATGTGGGGGGGGATGAGATAGTGATGTGGGATGTGGTGGGGGGATGAGATAGTGATGTGGGATGTGGGGGGGATGAGATAATGATGTGGGATGGGGGGGATGAGATAGTGATGTGGGGGGATGTGATAATGATGTGGGATGTGGGGGGGATGAGATAGTGATATGGGATGTGGGAGGGATGAGACAGTGATGTGGGATGTGGTGGGGGGATGAGATAGTGATGTGGGATGTGGGAGGGATGAAATAATGATGTGGGATGTGGTGGTGGTGGTGAGATAGTGATATGGGGGGATGAGATAGTGATGTGGGATGTTGGAGGGATGAGATAGTGATGTGGGATGTGGGAGGGACGAGATAGTGATGTGGGATGTGGGGGGGGATGAGATTGTGATGTGGGATGTGTGTGGGATGAGATAGTGATGTCGGATTTGGGGGGGATGATATAGTGATGTGGGATGTGGGGGGTTGAGATAGTGATGTGGGAGGGGGGAGGAGATAGGCATGTGGGATGTGGGAGGGGTGAGGAGGTAGGGATGTGGCATGTGGGGGGGATGAGATAGTGATCTGGGATGTGGGTGGGATGTGATAGTGATGTGGGATGTGGGGGGGGGGTGAGAGAGTGATGTGGGATGTGGGAGGGATGAGATAATGATGTGCGATGTGGGGGGGGATGAGATAGTAATGTGGGATGTGGGGGGGATGAGATTGTGATGTGGGATGTGGTGGGGGGATGAGATAGTGATGTGGGATGTGTGGGGGATGAGATAATGATCTGGGATGTGGGTGGGATGAGATAATGACGTGGGATGTGGTGGTTGTGATGAGATAGTGATATGGGATGTGGGAGGGATGAGATAGTGATGTGGGATGTGGGGGGGATGAGATAATGATGTGGGATGGGGGGGATGAGATAGTGATGTGGGGGGATGAGATAATGATGTGGGATGTGGGGGGATGAGATAGTGATATGGGATGTGGGAGGGATGAGACAGTGATGTGGGATGTGGTGGGGGGATGAGATAGTGATGTGGGATGTCGGGGGGGATGAGATAATGATGTGGGATGTGGGGGGGGGATGAGATAGTGATGTGGGATGTGGGAGGGATGAGATAATGATGTGGGATGGGGGTGTGAGATAGTGATGTGGGGGGATGAGATAATGATGTGGGATGTGGGGGGGGGTGAGATAGTGATATGGGATGTGCGAGGGATGAGACAGTGATGTGGGATGTGGTGGGGGGGGTGAGATAGTGATATGGGATGTGGGAGGGATGAGATAGTGATGTGGGATGTGGTGGGGGGATGAGATAGTGATGTGGGATGTGGTGGGATGTAGTGATGGTGATGTGGGGCGTATGAGATTGTGATGTGGGATGTGGGGGGGATGAGATAGTGATGTGTGATGTAGGGGGGTGTGATAGTGATGTGGGATGTGGGGGGGGATGAGTTAGTGATGTGGGACGTAAGGGGGATGAGATAGTGATGTGGGATGTGGGGGGGATGAGATTGTGATGTGGGAGGGATCAGATATTGATGTGGGATGTGTGGGGGGATGAGATTGTGATGTGGGATGTGGGGGGGGATGAGAGAGTGATGTGGGATGTGGGAGCGATGAGATAATGATGTGAGATGTGGTAGGGGGATGAGATAGTGATGTGGGATGTGGGAGGGATGAGATAGTGATGTGGGATGTGGGAGGGATGAGATAGTGATGTGGGATGTGGGGGGGATGAGAGAGTGATGTGGGATGTGGGGGGGGGATGAGATAGTGATATGGGATGTGGGGGGGATGAGATAATGATGTGGGATGTGGGGGGGATGAGATAGTGATGTGGGATGTGGGGGGATGAGATAGTGATATGGGATGTGGGAGGGATGAGATAGTGATATGGGATGTGGTGGGGATGAGATAATGATGTGGGATGTGGTTTGGGGGGAATGAGATAGTGATATGGGATGTGGGAGGGATGAAATAATGATGCGGGATGTGGGGGGGGTGAGATAGTGATGTGGGGGGATGAGATAGTGATGTGGGATGTTGGTGGGATGAGATAGTGATGCGGGATGTGGGAGGGATGCGATAGTGATGTGGGATGTGGGGGGGGGGATGAGATTGCGATGTGGGAGGGATGAGATAGTGATGTCGGATGTGGGGGGGATGAGAAAGTGAGTTGGGATGTGGGGGGGGGGGTGAGATAGTGATGTGGGATGTGGGAGGGATGAGATAATGATGTGCGATGTGGGGGGGGATGAGATAGTGATGTGGGGGGGATGAGGTAATGATGTGGGATGTGGGGGTGGGGATGAGATAGTGATATGGGATGTGGGAGGGATGAGATAGGGATGTGGGGGGGATGAGATATTGATGTGGGATGTGGGGGGGATGAGATAGTGATGTGGGATGTGGTGGGGGGATGAGATAGTGATGTGGGATGTTGTGCGGATGAGATAATGATGTGGGGTGTGGTTGGGGGGGTGGTGAGATAGTGATATGGGGGGATGAGATAGTGATGTGGGATGTTGGACGGATGAGATAGTGATGTGGGATGTGGGAGGGATGAGATAGTGATGTCGGATGTGGGGGGGATGAGATTGTGATGTGGGATGTGGGAGGGATGAGATAGTGATGTCGGATGTGGGGGGGATGAGATAATGACGTGGGATGTGGTGGTTGTGATGAGATAGTGATATGGGATGTGGGAGGGATGAGATAGTGATGTGGGATGTGGGGGGGAATGAGATATTAATGTGGGATGTGGGGGGGATGAGATAGTGATGTGGGATGTGGTGGGGGGATGAGATAGTGATGTGGGATGTGGGGGGGATGAGATAATGATGTGGGATGGGGGGGATGAGATAGTGATGTGGGGGGATGTGATAATGATGTGGGATGTGGGGGGGATGAGATAGTGATATGGGATGTGGGAGGGATGAGACAGTGATGTGGGATGTGGTGGGGGGATGAGATAGTGATGTGGGATGTGGGAGGGATGAAATAATGATGTGGGATGTGGTGGTGGTGGTGAGATAGTGATATGGGGGGATGAGATAGTGATGTGGGATGTTGGAGGGATGAGATAGTGATGTGGGATGTGGGAGGGATGAGATAGTGATGTGGGATGTGGGGGGGGATGAGATTGTGATGTGGGATGTGTGTGGGATGAGATAGTGATGTCGGATGTGGGGGGGATGATATAGTGATGTGGGATGTGGGGGGTTGAGATAGTGATGTGGGAGGGGGGAGGAGATAGGGATGTGGGATGTGGGAGGGGTGAGGAGGTAGGGATGTGGCATGTGGGGGGGATGAGATAGTGATCTGGGATGTGGGTGGGATGTGATAGTGATGTGGGATGTGGGGGGGGGGGGTGAGAGAGTGATGTGGGATGTGGGAGGGATGAGATAATGATGTGCGATGTGGGGGGGGGTGAGATAGTAATGTGGGATGTGGGGGGGATGAGATTGTGATGTGGGATGTGGTGGGGGGATGAGATAGTGATGTGGGATGTGTGGGGGATGAGATAATGAACTGGGATGTGGGTGGGATGAGATAATGACGTGGGATTTGGGGGGGATGATATAGTGATGTGGGATGTGGGGGGTTGAGATAGTGATGTGGGAGGGGGGAGGAGATAGGCATGTGGGATGTGGGAGGGGTGAGGAGGTAGGGATGTGGCATGTGGGGGGGATGAGATAGTGATCTGGGATGTGGGTGGGATGTGATAGTGATGTGGGATGTGGGGGGGGGGTGAGAGAGTGATGTGGGATGTGGGAGGGATGAGATAATGATGTGCGATGTGGGGGGGGATGAGATAGTAATGTGGGATGTGGGGGGGATGAGATTGTGATATGGGATGTGGGAGGGATGAGATAGTGATGTGGGATGTGGGGGGGATGAGATAATGATGTGGGATGGGGGGGATGAGATAGTGATGTGGGGGGATGAGATAATGATGTGGGATGTGGGGGGATGAGATAGTGATGTGGGATGTGGTGGGGGGATGAGATAGTGATGTGGGATGTGTGGGGGATGAGATAATGATCTGGGATGTGGGTGGGATGAGATAATGACGTGGGATGTGGTGGTTGTGATGAGATAGTGATATGGGATGTGGGAGGGATGAGATAGTGATGTGGGATGTGGGGGGGATGAGATAATGATGTGGGATGGGGGGGATGAGATAGTGATGTGGGGGGATGAGATAATGATGTGGGATGTGGGGGGATGAGATAGTGATATGGGATGTGGGAGGGATGAGACAGTGATGTGGGATGTGGTGGGGGGATGAGATAGTGATGTGGGATGTCGGGGGGGATGAGATAATGATGTGGGATGTGGGGGGGGGATGAGATAGTGATGTGGGATGTGGGAGGGATGAGATAATGATGTGGGATGGGGGTGTGAGATAGTGATGTGGGGGGATGAGATAATGATGTGGGATGTGGGGGGGGGTGAGATAGTGATATGGGATGTGCGAGGGATGAGACAGTGATGTGGGATGTGGTGGGGGGGGTGAGATAGTGATATGGGATGTGGGAGGGATGAGATAGTGATGTGGGATGTGGTGGGGGGATGAGATAGTGATGTGGGATGTGGTGGGATGTAGTGATGGTGATGTGGGGCGTATGAGATTGTGATGTGGGATGTGGGGGGGGTGAGATAGTGATGTGTGATGTAGGGGGGTGTGATAGTGATGTGGGATGTGGGGGGGGGGATGAGTTAGTGATGTGGGACGTAAGGGGGATGAGATAGTGATGTGGGATGTGGGGGGGATGAGATTGTGATGTGGGAGGGATCAGATATTGATGTGGGATGTGTGGGGGGATGAGATTGTGATGTGGGATGTGGGGGGGGATGAGAGAGTGATGTGGGATGTGGGAGCGATGAGATAATGATGTGGGATGTGGTAGGGGGATGAGATAGTGATGTGGGATGTGGGAGGGATGAGATAGTGATGTGGGATGTGGGGGGGATGAGAGAGTGATGTGGGATGTGGGGTGGGGATGAGATAGTGATATGGGATGTGGGGGGGATGAGATAATGATGTGGGATGTGGGGGGGATGAGATAGTGATGTGGGATGTGGGGGGGATGAGATAGTGATATGGGATGTGGGAGGGATGAGATAGTGATATGGGATGTGGTGGGGATGAGATAATGATGTGGGATGTGGTTTGGGGGGAATGAGATAGTGATATGGGATGTGGGAGGGATGAAATAATGATGCGGGATGTGGGGGGGGTGAGATAGTGATGTGGGGGGATGAGATAGTGATGTGGGATGTTGGAGGGATGAGGTAGTGATGCGGGATGTGGGAGGGATGCGATAGTGATGTGGGGGGGGGGATGAGATTGCGATGTGGGAGGGATGAGATAGTGATGTCGGATGTGAGGGGGATGAGATAGTGAGGTGGGATGTGGGGGGTTGGGATTGGGATGTGGGAGGGGGGAGGAGATAGGGATGTGGGAGGGGGGAGGAGATAGGGATGTGGCATGTGGGGGGGATGAGATTGTGATCTGGGATGTGGGTGGGATGTGATAGTGATGTGGGATGTGGGGGGGGGTGAGATAGTGATGTGGGATGTGGGAGGGATGAGATAATGATGTGCGATGTTGGGGGGGATGAGATAGTGATGTGGGGGGATGAGGTAATGATGTGGGATGTGGGGGTGGGGATGAGATAGTGATGTGGGATGTGGGGGGGGTGAGATAATGATGTGGGATGGGGGGGATGAGATAGTGATGTGGGGGGATGAGATAATGATGTGGGATGTGGGGGGGGGATGAGATAGTGATATGGGATGTGGGAGGGATGAGACAGTGATGTGGGATGTGGTGGGGGGATGAGATAGTGATGTGGGATGTGGGGGGATGAGATAATGATGTGGGTTGTGGGGGGGGGATGAGATAGTGATGTGGGATATGGGAGGGATGAGATAATGATGTGGGATGGGGGGGTGAGATAGTGATGTGGGGGGATGAGATAATGCTGTGGGATGTGGGGGGGGATGAGATAGTGATATGGGATGTGGGAGCGATGAGACAGTGATGTGGGATGTGGTGGGGGGATGAGATAGTTATATGGGATGTGGGAGGGATGAGATAGTGCTTTGGGATGTGGTGGGGGGATGAGATAGTGATGTGGGATGTGGGGGGGATGAGAAAATTATGTGGGATGTGGGGGGGTATGAGATAGTGATATGGGATGTGGGAGGGAGGAGATAGTGATGTGGGATGTGGTGGGCGAATGAGATAGTGATGTGGAATGTGGGGGGGGATGAGATAATGATGTGGGATGTGGCGGGGGGGGGATGAGATAGTGATATGGGCTGAGGGAGGGATGAGATAATGATGTGGGATGTTGGAGGGATGAGATAATGATGTGGGATGTTGGAGGGATGAGATAGTGATGTGGGATGTGGGAGGGATGAGATAGTGATGTAGGATGTGGGGGGGATGAGATAGTGATGTGGGATGTGGGGGGTTGAGATAGTGATGTGGGAGGGGGGAGGAGATAGGGATGTGGGATGTGGGAGGGGGGAGGAGATAGGGATGTGGGATGTGGGGGGGGGGGGGGGGTGGGGGTGAGATATTGACCTGGGATGTGGGGGGGATGAGATAGTGATGTGGGATGTGGTGGGATGTAGTGATGGGGGGTGATATGGTGATGTGGGATCTTGGAGGTTTTGTGGGTAGTTAAATGAATAGGATTCACTAACAGCAATTTATTAATACCAATTATTCTTCGGGATTTTTCAATCTATATAGCGTAGTACAGTATCCTAAAGCAATCAAGACTAATTTTACAAAGATGTTAGGTAATTGCTGATGTGGACCCATTTACAGCAATCAGCATAATGGTTAAGCAACATGGGCGCGATTCTCCACTCCCATGCCGGTTGGCAGAATCGCCAGGGCTGACAAAATTTCTCGGGACGCCGGTCCGACGCCCTCCCGCGATTCTCCCAAGCGGCGGGAACGGCCCGGTCGAATTTCGCGGGCCGCAGGCCGGAGAATCGCCGGAGACACCGAAAATGGCGATTCTCCGGCACCCCCGCTATTCTGAGGCCCGGATGGGCCGAGCGGCCAGGCCAAAACGGCGGGTTCCCCCCCGCGCCGTTGGTCGCTGCAGTTGTGAGCAGTGCGTGAACGCTGGGGGGGGCAGCCTGCGGGGGGGGCGATGGTGGATCCTGCACCGGGGGGTACCTCAGATGTGGGGTGGCCCGCGATCGGTGCCCACCGATCGTCGGGCTGTCCTCTCTGAAGGAAGACCTCCTTCCTTCCGCGGCCCCGCAAGATCCGTCCGCCATCTTCTTGCGGGGCTGACTTAGAGAGGACGGCAACCACGCATGCGCGGGTTCGTGCCGGCCAACCCACGCATGCGCAGATGACGCCCGTTATGCGGCGCCGGCCGCGTCATCTATGCGGCGCCGCTTTTCCGCTGGCGACAAGGCCTAGCGCGTGTAGATGACGCAGCCCCGATCCTGGCCCATTGTCAGGGCCTGAATCGGTCGGGACCGATGCCGTTTCGCGCCGTCGTGAACCTCGACGGCCTTCACGACGGCGCGGCCACTTCAGCGTGGGAGTGGAGAATCGCGTCCCATGTTCTAGTTAAACCAGTTGTCAGTGACCTTAACAGCTTGTTATTAAGACACAACATAAACATAGTCAGCATAAAAGCTACAAGCATGTTTTCCTACCTTGTCCTATGGACCAGACAAATTCATCATGTCCAGCGCCAAGCAGGGAGGTTCCATGTCTTAGACTCCTCTGGTTATTTCCTGTTGAAGAAAAAACAACAACAGAGGGGTGAGCTGGTGATGTGGGATGATATGAGTGACATGGCGGCACAGTAGTTAGCACTGCTGCCTCACTGTGCCAGAGACCCGGGATCAATTCCCACCTCGGGTGACTGTCTGTGTGGAGTTTCCTCTGGTTGCTCTGGTTTCCACCTACAGTCCAAAGATGTGAAGGTTAGGTGGATTGACTAAGCTAAATTGTCTCTTTGGGTGGGATTGCAGCAATAGGATGGGGGATTGGGCCTTGATAGGGTGGTCTTTCGAAGGGTCGGTGTAAACTCGATTTGCCAAACGGTCTCCTTCTGCACTGTAGGGATTCTATGATATGGGATTTCCTACAAACAGAGATTCAGGCAACTAAAGAGAAGGACTTCTTGGGTGGTATTTGTTTTGTCACCTCTGTGGTAGGTAACATGTGCTACTCAATCCTTGGTTAGTGATGAGGTATTCTGAATCCAGATGAAGAAGATTCAAACTCTTCCAGTAGTAACAGAAGGTTTGTTGAGCAACTACAATAATATTTACACGAGTTCTTTACTTTAATTTTATGGCTAGTGATAAGGTTAACAAGATCTAACTATAGTAACTATATGTAACTCCACTGGCCATCTAAACTAGTCTGCTGTTACTTTGATCACTGTGCACCCAAGAGAGAGAGAGAGAGCCCCAATGTGGCTACCTTTTATACCCCTGTTGGTCCGGCCCTCTAGTGATCATGTGGTGCTACTGATGACACATTAACCCCTTGTGTACATGCACACATAGAGATCACTACATCCCCCTTTTTTTCGTGTTACATATTTTTTGTATGTTGTAAAGAAAATTGAACAAACATAATGGATGCAGTTTGCAAATGCATTACAGAAAATCAATGAGTCAGTCCTTCAAATGTTAATACATTTTTGTTTTGCTTGCGTGAAATAGGTAGACAAATTATGTTATGTACAAGTTGTGATGATCTTGACGATTATACAAAGCCAATTAATATTTAACGTCCAGTCTCAATAAAAAAAATGTTTTTGTGAGTCCATACTTTATGAGTTTGTTTGGTCGAGTTGCTTTCTTCTTCTGTTATTGAAGTGGTAATGTTAATGTTGTTATTTCTTTGTGAACGTCGTTAGTGTTCCTGTGGGTTTGAGTAGCCAAGAAGTCATCAATGAGGTATTTGAATGATCGAATCACTTTGTTGTCTGATTTATGCTTTTTTTTTTCTATGCTTGAGGTATTAATTCAGTGTTACATCTTTGTTGTCTGACCTGGACTCTCTCCTGTGTCTGTGGTGTTGATTCTGTATGTCATCTTTCTTGACAGCTGGTTTGCTTGTTTGTTGTGGAGCAAATGTGAATTTGTGAGATTTGTTGCTATGCCATGGCATGTTTGTACTGTTGCCATTGTTTTGCAGTGTGCTGTGGCATTGTCCTTCATGTGTAGAGTTGTACCATGTTGTACAGGTCGTTGTTTCATTGTTGTCGTTTCTGTCTTGGTCATTTTCGTTGTCATTCTTGTTGTTGTCGTTCTTGTTGTTTTCGTCATATTTGTTGTGTCTGTTTTTGTTGTTTTCGCTGTTGTTCTTGTTGTTTTTCTCATCATGCTCGTTGTTTCTGTTTTTGTTATGCTTCTTGTTGTGTTTGTTGTTGTTCTTGCAGTTTTTGTTGTTGTGCTTGTAGTTTTTTATGTTGCTGTCATTGTTCTTGTTTCTGTAGCGCTTTGTGTTGTTGTTGCTCTTGTTGTGCTGCATGTTGTTTTCGCTGTTGCTGTTGTGCTCAGTGAGTGTTCCATTTGGATTATTTGCGTCATTGTCACAGTTATTGGTGTCAGTGTCCTTTGTGGTATCAGTTACATTGAGCGTTTCTTCTTGAGAATTGTGAGAATGATCTGATGTTGCATTGATGTTGGTCACATCAGTCATTTGTGGTGGATTTGATTCCTCTGCTTTGCTTCCTTGGTACTCTTCTTCTAGAGTCATTTCTGGTTCACTTGAATCATCTGTGATCTCTTTGTGCTCCTCTTCTGGAGTTATTTATGGTTCATTTGAATCACCTTTAGTTTCTTGGTGCTCCTCTTCTGGAGTCAAAATCTTCAAGATTTCTATTAACGTCGTCTCTCTGGACTCTTGGTTCTCCTCTTCTGGAGTCAAAATCTTCAGGATTTCTATTGACGTGGTCTCGCTGGACTCTTGGTGCTCCTCTTTTGGAGTCAAAATCTTCACAATTTCATTTGACGTGGTCTCTCTGGACTCATGGGTAGCCATCCTCCGATTATTGAGTGCTTCTGTGCAGACGAGTTGAGATATGTCAGTCTCGCTGTGATCCTGCACATCCTGTATGGGAATTGTGATTTCTTCGTCACTTGTCTCACATACAGTGGGTAGATATTCAATGTCTTCTTGTTGGTTAAATGAGCTGTGTAGACTTTCATAGTCTTCTTCATGCATGGCGTTCGCTATTGAGTGTTTGCTTGCTTCCATTTTTGAGCCTGTCACCGAACTGTCTGTGGAGGCTTGCGTCACTCTCTTTGTGGAGGCTTGTGTCGCTTTCTTTGTGGAGGCTTGCATCGCTCTCTTTTTGGAGTCTTTCATCGCTCGCTCTGTGGAGTCCTTCATCGCTCTCTTTGTGGAGTCCTTCATCGCTCTCTCTGTGGAGTCTGTCATCACTCTCTCTTTGGAGTCTGTCATCGCTCTCTTTGTGGAGCCGTGCACAGTGTTCTTGCTAGAGTCACTGTAGAGTCGATCTGTGCTCTCTCAACGGAGTCGTTCTGTGCTCTCTGTGTGGCATCGTCTCCATCTTGGGTATTGCTGTCATCCAATGTATCGACGATCTGCCATGGCACCTTGGTATTGGATTCATCTACCATGAGAAGAGTCATGTTGAGCTTTTCAACCGTGTTGCTGATGCTGTGATCAGGATCTCCGAATTAACTCAGCCATGTCTAAGTAGTATTGTGTGTATTGTTCGATAGACAAATCATCCCCTTTTGTTTCGAAGTTGTTATCGTTCTCTTCATGTTCAATGAACAAATCATCTTCTTTGGTTTCGGATTTTGCATTGTGCTCTTCACTTTGGGTGGTGCAGACTGCTTGTTCCAGGGTGTTGTGAAAGTTGTTTTTAACTGCTGGTGTAAGTTCGGGCATTGTTCTGTCTTTTGAGGTAAGAAAATTGGTTTTTGCAGCTTTCAATTTCTTTTTGTTCATTTTCGTGCATTTCCCTTTTAAGTGGGCGTGGTCCTGATCCTCTGACGTTATGACGCTCATGACGTCATGCGTAGAATTCGATTGCGCATGCGCAATTCGAGTTTCCTTTACCGTGCGCTCTTGGCGCAGCTGTGCATGCATGGCTTCTCGCGCATGCGCAGAACATTGTTTTGCCGGTTTGTGTCTTTCAAGGAAGCGTGCATGTGTGACTCCTTTCTCAAAATGGCTGCCGCTCAGAACTTCCATCGTCTTCTGTTTCAACCCTGCCTCTGCCTTGTGGTAAGTTTTGGGGCCTCTTTTACTGATTTTGCTTTCTAGATAATGATTCTGTGCTTGTAAAGACTCACAGTATTGATTTTGTTTTTGTCTATAAGCAAAGTATTTTTGCATAGCAGTTTCTAGAGTTTGATGCTTATTTTGTGATAGTTCTTCCCTCAAATTTTTATTAGATAGTCCAGAAATTAATTGATTCATTATCACAGTGTCTCTAAAATCAGCATAATAATAGCCTTGTGGTATTAACTTGAGGTTTGTAATAACATCAGTGATGGGCTCTCGGTTTCTCTAGCATTTATGGCAATTGTTAAATCTTTCCAGCATCTCACCAGACGGACTCTTATAGTGTTCATCACATTTTCTGAGTATTACTTCTATTTTGGTGTCGTCTTCACCTTCTAAGTAATTAAAGCAATTATAAATTTCTCTAGCTTCATGCCCTCCTATTGAGAGTAGTAGTGCTATTTTCATTGCGTTAGAGACCGTGCTTAAACCATTAGCTGCGATAAATATTTTGAATATCTGTTCAAAAATCTTTTCCAGTCAGAACTTAAATTACCGGTTGCTTCCAGCTGCACTCTAGGTCCAATGAGTCCCATAGTTAGTCGTGGAGGATCCATTTGCTGCGAAGTCTTCCACAGTTGAATGTCCAGTCTTCTCTTTTTCTCCTCTTTTTGTCTAACCTAATCTAACTAGTTCTGTTAAAGCCACTCGACTGGTACCATGTTTTGTTACCTCTGTGGTAGGTAACATGTGCTACTCAATCATTGGTTAGAGATGAGGTATTCTGAATCCCGATGAAGAAGATTTGAACTCTTCCAGTAGTAACAAAATGTTTATTGAGTAACTACAACAATATTTACATGAGTTCTTTACTTTAACTTTGACACTAGTGATAAGGTTAACAAGATCTAACTTGGTACTATACGTAACTCCACTGGCCATCTAAACTAGTCTGCTGTTACTTTGATCACTGTGCATCCAAGAGAGAGAGAGAGAGCCCCAATGTGGCTGCCTTTTATACCTCTGTTTGTCCGGCTCGCTAGTGATCATGTGGTGCTACTGATGACACATTAACCCCTTGTGTACATGCACACATAGAGATCACTACAGTATTCTCTGGAATCATCCCAGTGCCATGTATGAGTAAATGTAATAGTTAATAGAAATAGTTAATAGACAAGTTAATAGAAATGCAACAGGAGGAAGGCTACAGATTATAGGGGTATTCATAGCGGTTTTGCGATAGGAAGCACCAGTACACTGAACAGGGCTGGAAGCAATGTCATTGTAGGGAGGTTTATTAGTGCTGTAAGGGCGGGTATTAAACAAATGTGTCTGGTGAGGAGAGCCACAACGCATGTCTCCCCATGAGCACCTGCAGATGACAGATCGGTCTTCACAAACCAAAATGGGTTCCACTCGATAAACGTGCAGCTGGTGTGTGACCATCAGCTGCGCATCATGCAAGTCTGTGCTCGATACCTGGCACACTCGATGATTCCAGGCCTCTTCGAGGTGCACCCCCGGCTGGGGGAGGGTTTGGCTCCTGGGCGATAGGGGTTATCCACTGTGGGGACATCCTGTTCTGCCCACTTCCACCAGATTCGCCAGGGACAGGTGGGGGTGGGTGCAAGGTGCTGCAGTGTTCCGGCACCTCCCCTGCAGGAGTGACTGGCACAGGTCCCATCACCTCCTCTTCCCTCCTGAAGTTCGGTGGCCCTTGGGCTGTTCCATTGGACGGAGATGCGAGCGGAGCTATCCCCTGAGGCTCCCCGCCACTTGCCGCTGCCAATCCTGGAGGCCCAGTGCCGTCTCAGCCAGGGTTTGCATGCTCGCTGCCATGGAGCACAAGGAGTGGGCCACCACCATCTGGGGCTATGTCACATCACACTGAGACTATGCCACCATCTTTGGGTCTGTGCCACGTCAGCCAGTGACTGTGCCACTTCCACCTGGAACTGGGCCACCTCCCTCTGTGTTTGTGCCATGTCGGCCAGCAGCTGGATAATGCCCCTGATGCTCCAACCATGGCCCACTGTGACTGAGCCACGTTCAGGAGCACCATTGCGATGTCCAGCTGACTCTGGCACATGGCTGCCTGTGAGAGGGCAGCCTTGCCAGCGGCCAGGGCCACCTCCTGCACAAATTGCCAAGGACCTTGGACATGCTGATCCATAGCCAAAACCATCGCCCCTCTATCGCAGACAGAACCCATGCGGTGTTGGCCTGGGTGCCAAGCATGGCTGGCACCACCTCCTGCTCCTGCACGCATTTGGACTCGTCCACCTGCGCCTGCAGGTGTTGGATGCTCGCCGACAAGCCCTCATGCAGTCCCTGGATCTGCGACTGTATCTCCATGACTGATGGGCCTGTCCGTTCCAGGCGCCTGAAACCCGTCTGGACGGCAGCCAGTCCTTGGGGTCAGCCTGCCCTCTGACCAACTGACCGTGTGTAGTTAGCACCAGGAGCTTCTTCATTAAAGTGCCCACTTGAGGTGAGTGTCTGGGATGGTAGACAATGTTGGCAACAGCTGTGATGGGAAATCCGTGTCATCCTCCGACTCGAGCTCTGGGGTGTCCTGGGTCTCGAGTCTATGGTTCGCGTGTCGGTGTCATCGTCGCTGGTCGGCTCCTGGGGCTGTGGCTGGGGACTGGGGACACCAGAAGGGCGTGCTCCATCACCAGCAGCTCCTGCAAGACACAAGACAAGACGCATGATTAGACCCTGGGCCAGAGTGGAGTGGGGATGGTGGGGTGTGTTGGGGAGGGATGTTTGGAATGGGGGAGGGGGAATAGTGCTGGTTGTGGTGGTGGAGCAGAGGGTGAGGGTAGTGTAGATGTGATGTGAGGGCATTGTGAGGGTGAGTGTGGTGTGGGGGTGAGGGTGGTTTGAGGGTAGCGTGAGGGTGGTTTGGGGGTAAGGGTGGCGTGTGGGTGGTGTTAGGAAGGGGTTGACCCACGTGTCACGGTGAACCCCAACTCAGTGGAGTCTCATTTCCTCGCCCGAAGCCGGCCGCCACCCCAGCGACTGCACTTTCCTCGGGCCCGCCGACTACATCCAGGGTGCACTGCTTTGCCGAGGTGAGGGGATGCAGGTTCGGTGGTCCCCCTCGAGTCTTTTCCGACTCCTGGCGGGTATGAGCAGCCTTCTCCTTGGTTTCTTCCTGCAATGCTGGCCAGTGTAGAGGGTGTTGCCCACGGTGCTGATGGCCTCCGCCACCTGCGTCCACGCCTTTAGACACCTTTACAGGAGCAGCCCTTTGGATTTCGGCGGCAGCGGTGCGCAGGGGCCTTGGAGGTGAGTAGTGAGTTTAAAAACCTTACCTTTACAGGAGCAGCCCTTTGGATTTCGGCGGCAGCGGTGCGCAGGGGCCTTCTGGGAGGTGAGTAGTGTATTTAAAAGCCTTGCCTGGTCCCGTGTCTGTTCTTCTTTTCTGTTTTATTTGTTTTTATATAAGGCGGGAACCGGAAGTTCGACCTCTGGCAAGTTTCCCCCCCCGCCCCCAACCAATAAATTCTGGTGGAGAGGAAACCCGAGACACTACACGTGTAGTGTCTCCCACCCGCCCTCCTCCTCTAACCTAATAATAAGACCCATTGGTGTAAGGTAAGTGCCATATTATATTATTATATTATTAGCATTGTGCAGGTCAAGGATCGGAGGTGGAGGAGCAGTCTCTGTCAGCGAGAGAACCTGAGAACATCTCAGACACTCAGAAGGTAAGAAGGTAAGTAAGTGATTTTTACTTTTATACCTTTTTTCAAATTGTGTGTGTCGGGGGGAAACTGAAGTGACATCACAGAAAAGCTGTGACCTGAGTGGCTGGTTGGGATTCTAACCTAAATTTAAAAAAAATTTGAGTATTTGGGAACTAATTAAACATAATAACTTAATTATAATTTAGAGGATATCTAAGCCAGAGATCGGAGAGTATTATAGTTAGCTATCGCATTTCTATTAGAAATCTAGTGCTAGGAAACAGATAGTTGACAGTAACTTTGCAATTTAAAAAAAAAGTATTTATAAAAAAAAAAGACAAATTTTAATTTTAATTAATTGACGCAATGTCAGTTAGAGGGGTGCTGTGCTCTGACTGTGAGATGTGGCAGGTCCGGGAGGCTTCCAGCGTCCCGGATGGCTTCATCTGCGGAAAGTGCACCCAACTGCAGCTCCTCACAGACCGCATGGTTCGGTTGGAGCAGCAATTGGATGCACTTAGGAGCATGCAGGTGGCGGAAAGCGTCATAGGTCGCAGTTATGTAAATGTGGTCACACCCAAGGTGCAGGCAGAGAAATGGGTGACCACCAGAAAGGGCAGGCAGTCAGTGCAGGAATCCCCTGTGGTTGTCCCCCTCTCGAACAGATATACCCCTTTGGATACTGTCGGGGGGGATAGCCTATCAGGGGAAAACAGCAGCAGCCAGAGCAGTGGCACCACGGCTGGCTCTGATGTTCAGAAGGGAGGGTCAAAGCGCAGAAGAGTAATAGTAATAGGGGACTCTATAGTCAGGGGCACAGATAGGCGCTTCTGTGGACGTGAAAGAGACTCCAGGATGGTATGTTGCCTCCCTGGTGCCAGGGTCCAGGATGTCTCCGAACGGGTAGAGGGAATCCTGAAGGGGGAGGGCAAACAGGCAGAGGTCGTTGTACATATTGGTACTAACGACATAGGCAGGAAGGGGCATGAGGTCCTGCAGCAGGAGTTCAGGGAGCTAGGCAGAAAGTTAAAAGACAGGACCTCTAGGGTTGTGATCTCGGGATTACTCCCTGTGCCACGTGCCAGTGAGGCTAGAAATAGGAAGATAGAGCAGACAAACACGTGGCTAAACAGCTGGTGTAGGAGGGAGGGTTTCCGTTATCTGGACCACTGGGAGCTCTTCCGGGGCAGGTGTGACCTGTATAAGATGGACGGGTTGCATCTAAACCGGAGAGGCATAAATATCCTGGCCGCGAGGTTTGCTAGTGTCACACGGGAGGGTTTAAACTAGTATGGCAGGGGGATGGGCGCGGGAGCAATAGGTCAGAAGGTGAGAGCATTGAGGGAGAACTAGGGAATAGGGACAGTGTGGCTCTGAGGCAGAGCAGACGGGGAGAAGTTGCTGAACACAGCGGGTCTGGTGGCCTGAAGTGCATATGTTTTAATGCAAGGAGCATTACGGGTAAGGCAGATGAACTTAGAGCTTGGATTACTACTTGGAACTATGATGTTGTTGCCATTACAGAGACCTGGTTGAGGGAAGGGCAGGATTGGCAGCTAAACGTTCCAGGATTTAGATGTTTCAGGCGGGATAGAGGGGGATGTAAAAGGGGAGGCGGAGTTGCGCTACTTGTTCGGGAGAATATCACAGCTATACTGCGAGAGGACACCTCCGAGGGCAGTGAGGCTATATGGGTAGAGATCAGGAATAAGAAGGGTGCAGTCACAATGTTGGGGGTATACTACAGGCCTCCCAACAGCCAGCGGGAGATAGAGGAGCAGATAGGTAGACAGATTTTGGAAAAGAGTAAAAACAACAGGGTTGTGGTGATGGGAGACTTCAACTTCCCCAATATTGACTGGGACTCACTTAGTGCCAGGGGCTTAGACGGGGCGGAGTTTGTAAGGAGCATCCAGGAGGGCTTCTTAAAACAATATGTAAACAGTCCAACTAGGGAAGGGGCGGTACTGGACCTGGTATTGGGGAATGAGCCCGGCCAGGTGGTAGATGTTTCAGTAGGGGAACATTTCGGTAACAGTGACCACAATTCAGTAAGTTTTAAAGTACTGGTGGACAAGGATAAGAGTGGTCCGAGGATGAATGTGCTAAATTGGGGGAAGGCTAATTATAACAATATTAGGCGGGAACTGAAGAACATAGATTGGGGGCGGATGTTTGAGGGCAAATCAACATCTGACATGTGGGAGGCTTTCAAGTGTCAGTTGAAAGGAATACAGGACAGGCATGTTCCTGTGAGGAAGAAAGATAAATACGGCAATTTTCGGGAACCTTGGATGACGAGTGATATTGTAGGCCTCGTCAAAAAGAAAAAGGAGGCATTTGTCAGGGCTAAAAGGCTGGGAACAGACGAAGCCTGTGTGGCATATAAGGAAAGTAGGAAGGAACTTAAGCAAGGAGTCAGGAGGGCTAGAAGGGGTCATGAAAAGTCATTGGCAAATAGGGTTAAGGAAAATCCCAAGGCTTTTTACACGTACATAAAAAGCAAGAGGGTAGCCAGGGAAAGGGTTGGCCCACTGAAGGATAGGCAAGGGAATTATAGAGTGGAGCCAGAGGAAATGGGCGAGGTACTAAATGAATACTCTGCATCAGTATTCACCAAAGAGAAGGAATTGGTAGATGTTGAGTCTGGAGAAGGGGGTGTAGATAGCCTGGGTCACATTGTGATCCAAAAAGACGAGGTGTTGGGTGTCTTAAAAAATATTAAGGTAGATAAGTCCCCAGGGCCTGATGGGATCTACCCCAGAATACTGAAGGAGGCTGGAGAGGAAATTGCTGAGGCCTTGACAGAAATCTTTGGATCCTCGCTGCCTTCAGGGGATGTCCCGGAGGACTGGAGAATAGCCAATGTTGTTCCTCTGTTTAAGAAGGGTAGCAAGGATAATCCCGGGAACTACAGGCCGGTGAGCCTTACTTCAGTGGTAGGGAAATTACTGGACAGAATTCTTCGAGACAGGATCTACTCCCATTTGGAAGCAAATGGACGTATTAGTGAGAGGCAGCACGGTTTTGTGAAGGGGAGGTCGTGTCTCACTAACTTGATAGAGTTTTTCGAGGAGGTCACTAAGATGATTGATGCAGGTAGGGCAGTAGATGTTGTCTATATGGACTTCAGTAAGGCCGTTGACAAGGTCCCTCATGGTAGACTAGTACAAAAGGTGAAGTCACACGGGATCAGGGGTGAACTGGCAAGGTGGATACAGAACTGGCTAGGCCATAGAAGGCAGAGGGTAGCAATGGAGGGATGCTTTTCTAATTGGAGGGCTGTGACCAGTGGTGTTCCACAGGGATCAGTGCTGGGACCTTTGCTGTTTGTAGTATATATAAATGATTTGGAGGAAAATGTAACTGGTCTGATTAGTAAGTTTGCAGACGACACAAAGGTTGGTGGAATTGCGGATAGCGATGAGGACTGTCAGAGGATACAGCAGGATTTAGATTGTCTGGAGACTTGGGCGGAGAGATGGCAGATGGAGTTTAATCCGGACAAATGTGAGGTAATGCATTTTGGAAGGGCTAATGCAGGTAGGGAATATACAGTGAATGGTAGAACCCTCAAGAGTATTGAAAGTCAAAGAGATCTAGGAGTACAGGTCCACAGGTCATTGAAAGGGGCAACACAGGTGGAGAAGGTAGTCAAGAAGGCATACGGCATGCTTGCCTTCATTGGCCGGGGCATTGAGTATAAGAATTGGCAAGTCATGTTGCAGCTGTATAGAACCTTAGTTAGGCCACACTTGGAGTATAGTGTTCAATTCTGGTCGCCACACTACCAGAAGGATGTGGAGGCTTTAGAGAGGGTGCAGAAGAGATTTACCAGAATGTTGCCTGGTATGGAGGGCATAAGCTATGAGGAGCGATTGAATAAACTCGGTTTGTTCTCACTGGAACGAAGGAGGTTGAGGGGCGACCTGATAGAGGTATACAAAATTATGAGGGGCATAGACAGAGTGGATAGTCAGAGGCTTTTCCCCAGGGTAGAGGGGTCAATTACTAGGGGGCATAGGTTTAAGGTGAGAGGGGCAAGGTTTAGAGTAGATGTACGAGGCAAGTTTTTTACGCAGAGGGTAGTGGGTGCCTGGAAATCACTACCGGAGGAGGTAGTGGAAGCAGGGACGATAGGGACATTTAAGGGGCATCTTGACAAATATATGAATAGGATGGGAATAGAAGGATACGGACCCAGGAAGTGTAGAAGATTGTAGTTTAGTCGGGCAGTATGGTCGGCACGGGCTTGGAGGGCCGAAGGGCCTGTTCCTGTGCTGTACATTTCTTTGTTCTTTGTTCTTTGTGAACGGCGGCGGCTGGCAGCCTCCTTCCGGGGTCGGTGTAAAGAGTCGCCTGCCTCTTCTCTACGATGTCCAGCAGGATCTCAAACTTGGCGTCCGTGAAACAGGGTGTCGCTCTCCTCGCTGCCACCTTGTTGGCTGGGATGGTGTGTGTGGAGTGAAGTGTGGAGATGTGGCTGCAGCTTGTCAGCCTCCTGAGTGTTAATCGCGAAACTGTCGAATCCAGCACTGTTTCCCACTGGAATCGATCATGGCGCCAGTGCTAGCCCCTTAACGGTCGTTGAATTGCTCCAGGTGCAGTATTAGTTTTGCTGTCGTAGAAGTCCACAAATCCTGCTGCACATCTTTGATGCGGGGGAGAGGCACTCTCCAATCCATCTCAATTTCACTCCATTATTTTCCAGTTCTGTTTTGGCCTTGCTTGGGACAATATTTACTTGTTCTTGTTATCAGCTGCTTACATAATGAAGCACCAGGCTCCTGTTCTGTACCGCGTTATATTTTCTCCTGTTGCACTCAGAATTATAGTTATTACTGTTTTAAGGTAAGGGTGTGCCCGGGGCATAGTATTTTACATCATGGGATATCTCCTTGTTTCTTGTAGCCAGGTCATTTCTTTCCTAAAGAGCATTTTTATAAGCTGTTGAAGCATTTGGTGGCACCAGTTGTTCGATTTTCCCCCGCACCTTGCAGGTTTTTGAAGATGATCAAATTTTCATAATGTAAATCATTGTGAAGGTCCTTTTGTGGCACTAGCGTTTAAATTGAGGGATCCGCTTGTTAGGTGGCACTAGACATTGTTCGAGAGGGTGAGGCCCAAAGAACTACCTTCCTGATCTATATTCCCTCTGTTTGAAAATATTGGGTACTTGCAATGTATACAACTGCTCGGAATCGGTTTGGAGCAGCACTGCATATAATATGGAGCTGGCACTTCGTGCATCCCATAATAGCCCAAGTACCCCATAATAGGGTAAGATAAATCCCTTGTGTCCCTGTGATTTGGATCACACGGGCAACATTTTAACCAAATGAGTGGAATGTTTTCGCGCAGTTTTAGCAATATTGTTTGCGATTCCAGTTGCCCAGTTCCACCATCCCAGAGGATTTCAATAATTCAACAAAGATTTGCCCCGTAAAGTGCAATCCCCGGCAGCTATGCAATCTTCTGATCTGAAATCAGCACTGGTCCCTGGCAATCAGGATTCAGGTCAAACATCTAATTATTCCACTCCATCCTCACTGACTTACAATGTTGTGAGCCCCACATCCACCACACCCTGTCTTCACATCGCACCAGCTATTCAATAATGGCAGGCACATTACCAAACAGCGCAATATAACCACTGACTTTCTGATCTCTCTCTTGCCTGTCCAAAGTGGCACACAACTAAGGGAGCAGAGTAGAGCTGGCAGAGTCAATGACTTCTTCATCTGTTGAGCCCTCTGGAGGAGATGACTCTCAGTATCAGAGGGTTGGCTGTGAAAGAGCCCATGGCATCGGTGTCACTGAGATCACTGAGGATGACCGTATCATAGAATCATTGAATCCCTACAGTGCAGAAGGAGGCCATTCGGCCCATGGAGACTGCACCGGCCCTCCGAAAGAATACTCTACCCATGTTCACTCACCCATCCACACAGCCCTAACCCCATAACCTAACCCACACATCCTTCGAAACTAAGGGGCAATTTTATCACGGCCAATCCACCTAGCCCATACATCTTTGGACTGTGGGAGGAAACTGGAGTACCCGGAGGAAACCCACGCAGGCACGGGGAGAACGTACAAACTCCACACAGACAGTGACCCGATGTCGGAATTGAACTAACCACTGTGCCACCGTGCCACCCTGTCATGCCCCCCTTCAACTCCTGCATGATGAGCAATCTGCTGATGGCATGACCACAGAATCCCGCTTCCTACACAAACTACTTCCCCCATTCCCTCACTCCATTTTTCCCCTTCTGCTTTCAGAAAGACTTCTCCAGTCACCGAAATCGCCTTTGCCGATTGGCTGGAGAATCACAGTTCCCGACCAAATCGGGGGTGGTGCCGCTTCGCAATACTCCGCTCCCTCCAAAGTGGCATACGCCACATATCGACGGCCGCAGGTCTTTGCCTGAGGCCCGCCCCAATGCTCCGCCCCCGACCGGCCGAGTTCCCGACGGCGTCGGTCGCGTGTGGTCTCATCCATCGGGAACTCATGACATCCGTGATGTCGCGGGTCGTGTTTTCGGCATCCTTAAGGGGGAGGGGAAGCAGCCCCAAGTCGTGGTCCACATAGGCACCAACGACATAGGTAGGAAAAGGGATGGGGATTGTTGCTAACTTTTGGTTGGTTCAATTGACTCTGTTTTATAACCTTTGCTCTCGAGTCGCCAGGTATCTTTATGATACTGCCACGAGGTTCAAGTTCAAGTAATGATCAATAACTCAATACACCGATTAGTAAGATTCAAATCAAAGCACATTTATTATACACAGTAACCGCTACTCATGCACAAATTCTACTAAGCTACTTCTACAACTAACAGGCCTATACTTAGCTTCGGACTGGCCCACCAGGTCAGGGGAACAAATGGCCTTTCGTTCGGGTTCTGAGTCTGCGGGATTCGAAGTTGGTACGGATTGGTAGCTAGGAGCGCCTATCTCGTAGCGAGCGTTGACTTAAGACTTACTGGATATCGGCGGCGGCTGCACCGGTTACTGCCAAGGGTTGGTGCGTTGCTGAGTGACCCGGTCAAGAAGAACGATTTGAACTTGGGGGCTTAACTTTATAGTCCCCAGGGGCTTCCCGCCTTTCGGGGCGGACCCTGTACCTGGTTCCAAGTGATTGGACTTTGTTCCAATCGCTTGGTTCGATTTCTCCAATACTGGAGCTGATGGGCGATCTTGAGGTGTCCGTTAACCTCTTTTGTGTTGGCTCCTGCTGGCGCTGGGGAGTCTGGCTTGGCTTTGTTTATCCCAAATGTTTCGATTGTTCCCGGGGATCGCTCATTACTATGTAGATGGCTGCTACATTATTATGCAGATGGCTGCTTGTATCAATGCTGTCTGGGCTTTTGTAGAGTTTAATACACAGTGACTTGCACCTGCAGGTTTCTGCCTGTGTTGGCTGAATTTCCCTTCAGTCTTTGCTGTTCTCCATTTTAAATCGGGACTTGGCCAACCCAGGAAGCTACACTCCCTCCTTGTGATCCTAACGCGAAGCGTGAAGGATCACATAACTGCGTTGTTTTTCATTCCCTGACCTGGCGAGTACTCTTTTATGGCCTCTACACTGACCATAACTATGCAAAAAATTTTAACTGACAATTCTGAGCGGCGCTATGTCAAACAGGGACATGCATTATAAAACAAGAAAATCGGAACCTCTAACTATCCTTAATAAACTACACTCACTCAAACATTTCATCACACTAACTTCCTAAAACATACAAACAAAATCATAGCAGTATTATACATATTTTCTGGCTTGGCAGTCAAGCTCAGGATTGTACAATTGCTCATGAACATTTCTTTATTTACAACAAATCGCAAACGAATGCTCTTTATCATAGATCGCGGGGGTCGGGGGTCCGGTCATATCCGAAAATAGGCGATCTTATCCTATATACCGGGGTGCGAGCGCGGTAGGCTCTCCTTCTCCATTTTCTCAGATGAATAGTCTGCACGATGCAGCAGAGTATCGCCAATACCAATAGGGATTCTATCAAGTAGGACAGGGAGTACCAGGTTATAAACCTGTCGCACCAAGATGGTGTGGTGTCGCTTGTGACTGGGCTCTGGGTACTGTGGGGAAGTGAATCATTAACGGCTGGGGGAGTTGAGGTCAGGGGGTTCGCGTTCGCGTGCAACCAAATGGCCATTAGGGGTTTGAGCCACGTGGAGGATGTCCTCATGGTTCTTCTTCTCTCTTTCTTTTCTTCTCTTCTCTTCTCTTCTCTTCTCTGGTCCTGGAGCTTCTGGAGTTCTGTGGGATTAAGCATAGTGTCTGTTACTTTCTTGGTTTAATATCTCGTATGATAGCCTGTCTGTCCTTTAATGCCAATTACTCCCTTTATAATTGGTCACTATGTGTGACTCCCTCATTTTTTTTTCTTCCAAAAACCGAATTTCAGGACAAGACACACTTACAAATACTGAAACAGTGCGAGCCGTCTCACAGGCTGTGCGATTTACCATCCAAATGTTTGAGGATGTAAATAGCATAAGGTTGGCAACCTAAGGGTTACCTGAAAACAAACCAAAACTTTTTTTTTTTAACAAAACTTGCCGAAATGAGGTGCGTATGGGCCGTGACGGGTACGATTTGGATGGCGTCCCCAGGTAGGACGGCAACCAATGCCGTGTGTGCCCTACCCGAGTGTAGCTGACCAGAGGGGGGTTCCCAGGCAGGGCGAGTCCCAATGCCGTTTCTCCACTGCCTGAGCAACCGACAAGAACGGGCAAGAAATGTAGTTATCGTGGGGGTTTGCCATATTGGTTCTTCCTTCGAACCAGAAGGGCAGTTATGAACGGGGTCTGTGTTTCCGTCGACAGACGAGTTCCGCTGAACTGGCATCTGGGACATTAACAAGTCTCTGCGGACAAGTTCTCAGAGGTTTTGGCCGAAAAATAAGGCGTGGGGCTGTGGGAAAAAAAAAATTCCGGTCTAACATACAACATTTAACAGTACAAGTACAAACAACATCAAACATGCTGCAGGTTCCATCAGAAAGGACGCCGTTTTCTCCCAAGCGGTTCCTTTTAAAACATCATCTGGACACCTCAGTTATCGGTTGCAAACAGGGTCGCAAAGGGGTTCTGGTTTTGGGAGTCAGACTCAAAGTCGTCATCTTCTCCCGGATGCCAAACTCTCGAGTGTATCAGGGCTGATAGGGCTACATGGTGTGATTTTGGAATCGCTCTCGTCATTCCGGACGAGTCTGTACGAATTATCTCGGTGCCAAAAGGTGGTGTCTAGTTCTGTGGGGACGGAATCGGGGTCGTCATTGTAGGTCGGTGGTCGATGGTGGGGTCTGTTTAGGAAAGTGATCATGAAGGGATCACTCGAATCATGGTCAGATTCGCTGGGTGTCGGTCCTGTTGCATGGGGATAGTAGGGAGGCGTGCTGTGCCTATTGTCTGAGTCACAGTCGCTGCTGCTGCTGTCTGTGGGCGTTCTGGGGTGGAGTGTATATTTCGGGGGTGGAGTCGGGGTTGAGTCCGTGGCTGGGCTGGATGTGTTGGGGGAGGGGAGGGTTACGTTGGCTGTGGGCGGGGCGTGGTCTGCTGCATCGAGCATGACGTGGTGTGCGTGGTTAGACTGTGTTCCATATGCCTTCATCTGGTTGATATGGAACCACGCAGTCTTTCCATTGGGGTACTTTATTTTGTAGACGGAAGGGCTTACTTTGTCCGCAATGGAGTACGGACCCGAATACTTAGGTGACAGGAATGTGCTGGGGTTGTATACGGAGAGCAAGACTTGCTGTCCTACACTGAACTCAGTCGCATGCACTGTCTTATCAAAACAGGCCTTTCTCTGTTTCTTTCTTGTGCCCCATTTCACTGCGGCTGCTAGCTGAGCCGTTTTAACATTTTCCACTAATTGTTCTACTGCTATCTCGTGTGTGAGGGCCGTCACTTCGGGGCTGGTCAAATCTAATCCTAATTAAAATTCTGTGCTTTTCATGGGGTGTTCGGTCCTGAGAGTGTGTGGGGTGTAACCTGTGGATGTGGAAACCGTATTTCGCAGAAACATCAGCGCAAAAAGGACCGAATCCCAAGTGGTGTTGGTTTGCTGGACCATTTTCTGAGGGTGGATTTTAGGGTCCGATTCATGCGCTCCACGATACCACTTGACTGGGGGTGGTATGCAACGTGGAATTTTTGGGTAATGCCAAAAATCGTGAGGACGTTCTTCATGACACGTCCCGTAAAATGGGAACCTTGGTCGGATTCAATGCTGCGGGGGAGTCCCCATCTCGTAAAGATGTGGTGGGTTAGGATCTTGGCTGTGGTCTTTGCCGTGTTTGTTCTGGATATGAATGCTTCCACCCATTTTGTAAACGTGTCTATCACCACAAGTACATATTTATAACCATTCCTGCAAGGGGCCAATGGTCCTATATAATCAATCTGGAGGTTAGTCCAGGGGCCATTAACGGGTCGGGTGTGACTGAGCTGAGCCTTTTTGGCGTATCTGTCCAGGTTGTTCTGGGCACAGATAAGGCAATTCTCAATGTAGTGATTTACATCGTCCTTTAAACTCGGCCACCAACAGAGCTGCCTGAGGCGGGCTGTAGTGGGATCGATTCCCTGATGTCCATGACTGTCATGGAACAAACAAATCAGTTGGTTCCTGTCCTGTTCAGGAACCACATAAAGGGTGTATTTTAACACCACACTGTCATGTGTGGTCAGAGCGTTTTTAAACCTCTCATAGGGTTCTGGATAGTTTCCTTTCAAAATCTCCCTGAGATTGCTGTCCTGCTTCTGGGCCTGCACTAAATCCTCGATATTAGTCTGCGAGACCTGAACTGCATTCACTGGTGCGCTTTCGGGGGTGTCCAAAAATATCCATGCCTGGAACCTGCTTTAGCCAGTGCCTTTACATTTCCAGGGGAAGAGGAACGATGGTGACTACGAACTTTGACTATTCCAAAAGTCCTGTTCTGTGCTCTCTCTAAAATGTGACGGAGCAATGGGGCTGAGGGGAGGGGTTTTCCGTCTGCGGAAACAAATCCTCTTGCTTTCCACAGGGGTAGGAATTCCGTAAGGCTGTTGCAGAATATATGTCTGCTGGGCTGGGGAAGGAATCTGGGTGTTCCACTATGTATGCGATGGCCACAAGTTCTGCTGCCTGCACGCCTAAGTGTCCTGGAAGTTTTATTGCGATTTCCTCTAGGGCACGCCCTGCGCGTCCTCGACATAAATACCGCATCCTGTTATGCGCTTCCCTTCTAAGACTGTGGAAGAACCATCCACATATATCCTTATGGGTTCGCACGTGTCTGTGTGCTTGGGGATCTGGGTTGAACTACCTATCTTTCTGGGGGGTGTTTTAGCAATAAAGGGGCCTGTGTTGTGGTGTGGAGATATGATTTCACATTCATGGGGTGTTCCGGGGTACTGTAGGCTGTCGGCTAATAAAGTGTGGGTCTTTGTCCTTTTAACAGTGATGTCACGTCCCTGCAAAAGAAGGGTCCATCTGGCAGCTCTTATCTGACTAACTGTACCGTCCTTGAGTCGGCCGTCCAGTAAAAGTTGGGTGGGGGTGTGTTCTGTGAGGATTGTGATGGGGTTCAGTCCAGTCATGTACGAAAAATACTGTACTGCCCAAAAAACTGCGAGCAGGTGCCTTTCACAGGCTGAAAATCCCTTCTCCACAGCATCTAAAACTCTGGAGGCGTAAGCCACGGGCCTTAACTGTTCGTGCCGTTCCTGAAGGAGCACTGCCGAAAGGGTGCAGTCTGTGCTTGCTACCTCTATCGCATAGGGGGAAAGCGGGTCTGGAACTTGTAGTGCGGGGGCTGCTATGAGTGCTTGTTTCAAAGAGTCCACAGCATCCGTATGCTGCGGAAGCCATTCCCAGGGGGCTCCTTTCTTTCGGAGGTCTGAGAGGGGTGCTGCCTTGCTGGCGAAACTGTCAATGTGGTTTCGGCAGTAGCCAACCAGTCCTAAAAACGACCGGAGGGCTGAAACGTTCTGGGGAAGGGGCAATTTAGCAATCGAGTCAATCCTTTTGTGCTCGATCTCGCGTTTACCATGTGTGATAATTGTACCCAAATATATCACCTTATTTTCCAAAATCTGGGCCTTTTGGGGGTTAACTTTACATCCGATTGCTTGTAGGAGTTCCAGGAGTTCGGACAGAAGCTCGATGTGCTCTTCCTTAGTGTCTGTCTGCAGTAGTAGGTCGTTTACGTACTGGACCAGACATTTGGGGCGAGAAAATTTGGCTAAACCATTTGCCAGCTGCCGGTGGAAAATGGAGGGGGAGTTGTGGAATCCTTGTGGAAGGCATGTCCACGTGTACTGTTGGTTTTTAAAGGTGAAGGCAAATTCGTACTCTCACGCCTTTGCCAATGGAATGGACCTGAATCCATTACTGATATCCAAAACCGTAAAGTATCGGGAATTGAGTCCCTGCTTGAGCATGGTCTCGGGACTTGTGGCTACTGTGGGGGCTGCTGCGGGGGTGACTTTGTTGAGTTCCCGGTAATCGATGGTCAGTCGCCATGATCCATCGGGCTTTTTCACTGGCCAAATCGGGGCATTGTTCGTGGAGGCTACTGATCTGAGTACACCCTGCTCTAATAAGCTGTCGATTCCTTTTGCGATTTCTCCCTCTGCCTCTTGGGGAAATCCATATTGTCTTTGGGGTCTAGGGTCAGGTCCTGTGATTTGTACTGAACCAGTCATCAGGCCACAGTCGTGTTTGTGGGTCGCGAATGCTGTCCTGTTCTTTTGTAACACTGCCCTAACCTGTTTGTCTGTGCTAATTGTCGTCGGGTTAAACCAAAATTCGCCTACTGCGCTAATTTTGTTGGCGTATTCTCCTATGGCGAGCGTTGCGGGGGCTCTTGCAGATTTTGCCATTTTCCAGACACATTGGTTGACTGGATCAAAAGATAGATTGTGGGAATTCATAAAGTCTATGCCCAAAATGTGTTCAGTTGTGTGGGGCAGATCGACTAAAACTATGGGGTGCTTGGTGGTGATGTTGCCGATTTGAATGGGTACAGGGGCTGTGATGTGTCCTTGTAACACTCCTGTGACTTTTGTGGGGGGCTGTTCTTTCCTTCATTTACCCATGCGGGGTTCTGGTGTGTTTTAACTGCTTGTATGTCTGCTTCTGCCCGCTTTTCTTCGGGATTTTTAACTGCGGTTTTGTTTTGTACAGGCTGCTCCCAGGTGCGGGACAATCTTTTTACGACCCATTTCTCATTATGAGCCTCCTCTGAGGGATCATAATTGGCGCAAGCTTTTTGTCCTGTTTCTGTGGCATGCGGGTCCATTTGGCCATACCGTCTTGGGACAAATGGGCACGGTCTAAGTCTCCAAAAACTGCTGCAAAGTGGATCCACAGGCGTCCAGCAAACGCTGTGGGGTGCTCGGTTTTGTTTTGCCTGCATTTATTGAGGCCATCTACGGGGTCACCCCGGTTATACCCGATCGCATCTAGGACCGCAGTATGCATTTCTGCAAGGGTGCCTCCTCCTACATTCTGTGGGTCAGGAAGGGCTGCTACGACCAAAGGGTCTAAACTCAAAACTGTGAGCTTTACGTGCTCACGCTCGTCCAGGCCGTACATGGTCGCCTGTTGCTTTACTCTGCCAAAGAAGTGGTGGGGGTCTGAGGTGGGGAGGAACGGTTTGATTTTCTCGCACGCGTCCCGTAATTGGGTCACTGTTAAGGGGGTGGTGTACGGAAATTCCGTATCGTCCGAGGTGGCTGTGCGGTGGGTGGTGACTGGGTTCATTGGAGCCTGAACTATCTGCTCTGTGGGGGGTTGGGGCGCTTTTCTCTTTTGGGGCTTTCCCTGCGCACATGTTCCCTGAACATATCTCTGCGCTGTCTCATTTAACTCTTCCCAATCAGGGCCGTCTTCCTCATCTAATTTTGCTTCAAAGGTTTCCTGGAATCGTTTTTGAACTGAAAGCAGAGATTGCAGCTCTGCAATCTGCTTCCGGCACTTGAGGTGGTCTAGTGAGCTTTGTCTTTGCTCCGTGGTGGCAGCATGGAGTGCTCTTAACGCTGCCTTCAGGTCACTACACTGCCTCTGCAATGCCTCTACCTTCTCGGTTTCTTCTCGTACCAGGACTGCACGTTGTGTGTCCTGATAGGCCTTTTCATACTGGGACTGGAAGCTGCTTAAGTGCGCCAGACAAGACTGGTGTGCCCTCTTGGTATCATCCACCTCTCCGTCTTTTGCTGCCAACTTCCTCCTTAACTCTACGTTCTCTCTTTCTACCTCACTAACATCGACCTTGCTCGTTCGATGTGTGCCTTCTATCTCTTTCCGGAGCGTCCTAACGACCTCCTCTGTGCCTCGCAACTGTGCCAAGCAGGACACGATTGCCATCGGCTTGCGAGCTTTTCCTAAGCTCTTCTTGTGAATCTTGCTCAGGTACTCCCACCAAGTATGTCCTATACTCCCGGGACCTGTTTCCTCATTGCTACAGAATTCGCTCCAAAGGGGCCATCCTTTCCCTTTGAGGTACTTCCTGATTTCTTCTTCCCATACGGGACATTGTCCTACTCTACTGCTGCTGGTCGCTGCAACCGCAAATTCTTCTGGGTTCATGAGGCGTTCTTATCTGAATGCTTCTTTTAAATTTGGAACAGGGGGACTAAGGCAGTGCTGTAAAAACGGGTACGGCTTTCGCTAATTTCCGAAATACAAACTCCCGACAGTTTTGTCGCAACAAAAAGTTCTATCAGTATTACCTTATAGCCCTGTTAGTTACGCATGCATTTAACACACTTCCGAATTATGAGGATTGATCAGAACTGCTTGAACACTTGTGGTTTTCTGTTCCCAATTGGATCTCTAATTCAAATTTTTTTTGGGTTCTCCCGGAGTGGTTAAGCCACTTCTCGTTCGGGTCCCGTCAGATGTCGCCAGTAATATGTTGCTAACTTTTGGTTGGTTCAATTGGCTCTGTTTTATAACCTTTGCTCTCGAGTCACCAGGTATCTTTATAATACCACCACGAGGTTCAAGTTCAAGTAATGATCAATAACTCAATACACCGATTAGTAAGATTCAAATCAAAGCACATTTATTATACACAGTAATCGCTACTCATGCACAAATTCTACTTCTTAGCTACTTCTACAACTAACAGGCCTATACTTAGCTTCGGACTGGCCCACCAGGTCAGGGGAACAAATGGCCTTTCGTTCGGGTTCTGAGACTGCGGGATTCGAAGTTGGTACGGATTGGTAGCTAGGAGCGCCTATCTCGTAGCGAGCGTTGACTTAAGACTTACTGGATATCGGCAGCAGCTGCACCGGTCACTGTCAAGGGTTTGTTCGGGTTGCTGAGTGACCCGGTCAAGAAGAACGATTTGAACTTGGGGGCTTAACTTTATAGTCCCCAGGGGCTTCCCGCCTTTCGGGGCGGACCCTGTACCTGGTTCCAAGTGATTGGACTTTGTTCCAATCGCTTGGTTCGATTTCTCCAATACTGGAGCGGTTCCCTGATCGATGGGCGGTCTTGAGGCGTCCGTTAACCTCTTTTGTGTTGGCTCCTGCTGGTGCCGGGGAGTCTGGCTTGGCTTTGTTTATCCCAAATGTTTCGATTGTTCCCGGGGATCGCTCATTGGTATGTAGATGGCTGCTACATTATTATGCAGATGGCTGCTTGTATCGATGCTGTCTGGGCTTTTGCAGAGTTTAATACACAATAACGTGCACCTGCTAATTTCTGCCTGTGTTGGCTGAATTTCCCTTCACCCTTTGCTGTTCTCCATTTTAAATCGGGACTTGGCCAACCCAGGTGGCTACAGGATGTAAGGCAGAGGAGCGAGGGTGGAATCTTAGAGCTAGAACAAACAGAGTTATTATCTCTGGGTTGTTACCTTTGCCACGTGCTAGTGAGACGAGGAATAGGGAGAGAGAACAGTTGAACACGTGGCTACAGGGATGGAGCAGGAGGGAGGGATTCAGATACCTGGATAATTGGGCTCATTCTGGGGTTGGTGGGACCTCACAAACGGGATGGTCTACACCTGAACCAGAGGGGTACCAATGTCCTGGGGGGGGAGATATTTGCTAATGATCTTCGAGAGGGTTTAAACTAATTCAGCAGGGGGGTGGGAACCTGAATTGTACTGCCAGTGTACGGGAGGTTGGGAGTAGTGAGGTCATGAGTAAGGTTTCAAGGTCGCAGGAGTGTACCGGCAGGCAGGAAAGTGGTTTAAAGTGTGTCTACTTCAATGCCAGGAGCATCCGGAATAAGGTGGATGAACCTGCGGCGTGGGTTGGTACCTGGGACTTCGATGTTGTGGCCATTTCGGAGACATGGATAGAGCAGGGACAGGAATGGTTGTTGCAGGCTCTGGGGTTTAGATGTTTCAGTAAGCTCAGGGAAGGCGGTAAAAGAGAGGGAGGTGTGGCATCGTTAGTCAAGGACAGTATTATGGTGGCAGAAAGGACGTTTGATGAGGACTCGTCTACTGAGGTAGTATGGGCTGAGGTTAGAAACAGGAAAGGAGAGGTCACCCTGTTGGGTGTTTTCTATAGGCCTCCGAAAAGTTCCAGAGATGTAGAGGAAAGGATTGCAAAGATGATTCTGGATAGGAGCGAAAGTAACAGGGCAGTTGTTATGGGGGACTTTAACTTTCCAAATATTGACTGGAAATGCTATAGTTCGAGTACTTTAGATGGGTCAGTTTTTGTCCACTGTGAGCAGGAGGGTTTCCTGACACAGTATGTAGATGGGCTAACAAGAGGCAAGGCCACATTGGATTTGGTACTGGGTAATGAACCAGGCCAGGTCTTAGATTTGGAGGTAGGTGAGCACTTTGGTGATAATGACCACAATTCGGTTACGTTTACTTTAGCAATGGAAAGGGATAGGTATATACCGCAGGGCAAGAGTTATAGCTGGGGGAAAGGCAATTACGTTGCGATTAGGCAAGACTTAGGATGCATAGGATGGGGAAGGAAACTGCATGTGATGAGCACAATTGAAATGTGGAGCTTGTTCAAGGAACAGCTACTGCGTTTCCTTGATAAGTATGTACCTGTCAGGCAGGGAGGAAGTGGTCGAGCGAGGGAACTGTGGTTTACTAAAGTAGTTGAATCCCTTGTCAAGAGGAAGAAGGAGGCTTATGTAACGATGAGACGTAAAGGTTCAGTTAGGGCGCTTGAGAGTTACAAGTTAGCCAGGAAGGACCTAAAGAGAGAGCTAAGAAGAGCCAAGAGGGGGCATGAGAAGTCCTTGGCAGGTAGGATCAAGGAAAACCCTAAAGCTTTCTATAGGTATGTCAGGAATAAAAGGATGACTAGGTAAGAGTAGGGCCAGTCAAGGACAGTCGTGGGAAGTTGTGCGTCGAGTCCGAGGAAATAGGAGAGGCGTTAAATGAATATTTTTCATCAGTATTCACACAGGAAAAAGATAATGTTGTCGAGGAGAATATTGAGATATAGGCTACTAGACTGGACGGGATTGAGGTTCATAAGGAGGAGGTGTTAGCATTCTGGAAAGTGTGAAAATAGATAAATCCCGTGGGCCGGATGGGATTTATCCTAGGATTCTCTGGGAAGCTAGGGAGGAGATTGCAGAGCCTTTGGCTTTGATCTTTATGTCGTCATTGTCTACAGGAATAGTGCCAGAAGACTGGAGGATAGCAAATATTGTCTCCTTGTTCAAGAAGGGGAGTAGAGACAACCCCGGTAACTATAGACCAGTGAGTCTTACTTCTGTTGTGGGCAAAGTCTTGGAAAGGTTTATAAGAGATAGGATTTATAATCATCTAGAAAGGAATAATTTGATTAGGGATAGTCAACACGGTTTTGTGAAGGGTAGGTCGTGCCTCACAAATCTTATTGAGTTTTTTGAGGTGACCAAACAGGTGGACGAGGGTAAAGCAGTTGGTGTGGTGTATATGGATTTCAGTAAAGCATTTGATAAGGTTCTCCACGGTAGGCTATTGCAGAAATACGGTGGCATGGAATTGAGGGTGATTTAGCGGTTTGGATCAGAAATTGGCTAGCTCTAAGAAGACAGAGGGTGGTGGTTGATGGGAAATGTTCAGCCTGGAGTTCAGTTACTAGTGGTGTACCACAAGGATCTGTTTTGGGGCCACTGCTGTTTGTTATTTTTATAAATGACCTGGAGGAGGGCATAGAAGGATGGGTGAGTAAATTTGCGGATGACACTAAAGTCGGTGGAGTTGTGGACATTGTGGAAGGATGTTGCAGGTTACAGAGGGACATAGATAAGCTGCAGAGCAGGGCTGAGGGCAAATGGAGTTTAGAACATAGAACATTACAGCGCAGTATAGGATATAGGATAGATGTCAGAGCTAGGTTCTTTACTCAGAGAGTAGTAAGGGCGTGGCATGCCCTGCCTGCAACAGTAGTGGACTCGCCAACATTAAGGGCATTTAAAGGGTCATTGGATAAACATATGGACGATAAGGGAATAGTGTAGATGGGCTTTAGAGTGGTTTCACAGGTCAGCGCAACATCGAGGGCCGAAGGGCCTGTACTGCGCTGTAATGTTCTATGTTCTATTATTGTTCTATTGAACTCAGCGTGGCGGATGCGGACTCAGTCCTGTCGGGGGAGAGTCGATCCGTGGGCAGGAGGGATTTTGCCAGGGGCTTGGGGCACTGTGGGGGGGGGTCTATGGCGCGCGAGCTGGCCAAAAGGGAGGCAATATTTTGCGGACTGGGTCCGCGAGCGGCCTCCGCCATGTAGCGCGGCGCGGCTGCTGCAGGCCGCCGCTGTGCGCATGCGCAGCCACGGACCCGGCAATTCTCCGGGGCGTTTCAGCAGCTCGAGCTGGGTGCTCTACGGTGCTGGCATGCTAGCCCCTAGCAACACGGGGAATTGGTGACCGTTATCCGCCATTTTTTCTCGCGTAAAATGCCATCGTTCCCACAACGGCGTGCGGACATAGCCCCAGAATCAGAGAATCCAGCCCAAGAACTATTGCATGTCCAGCTACAGCACCATCAGGAGTGAGAAAGAGAGAGCAGCAGCACTGATGAAGAGAACCACTCACTTGGCCTGACACTCGCGGCCACCAGCTCAGACATGGGAACTGCACATACAACTGCACATGAAGGCTGGTGTAGCGTGGTGAGTGCGCATGGTAGTCACTGAGCACAAACGGGCTGCAGACTGGCCAAAGAAAAAGGGTGGTGAGTTTGCCAGCTCACTGGAGGATGAGATTGCAGATGAGTTGGCTGCAGAGGATTCAGATGAGGATCTTGGTGGTGTGGCACACAGAAGCAAAATAAGATGCTGAGTGCATTGACCATCCTGCGAGACAGGTTTCCTGTCACTGTTAGGGACCATGGAGGAGTCCCGTTCCAATTTGGCATCACTTGCTCCAACCTCTGTTCCCAACCCCACAGCTGTTGCAGCCTTTGTGTGGATGTATCACCAAATCCTCTACCCTGCCTGTGGCTATGTGGCTACACTCTCTACAAAATAATTTACCACAACAGCTCCATGATCATTTCCAGACAATTTGCAATACCAGTTCTTCAAACTCAATGATTTGCAAATCGGCTGCATGCTCCTTTAAATCATTCTAAAGCTGGGCACTCTTGCTGGAGGATGCTTGGCCTTTGGGGAGTAAATTACACGTTTATTGAATAGGCCTGTGTGATGCAAATTAGGGCAACGGTTGTCTTGTCAACTGGCTGGGCTGTGTGAAGTCAGGACAACACTGGGCCAGCTGCATCTGGTACACACAGGGGATACCTACGCAACACCCCCCCATCTTTGAGAAGTCTTGCTAGATGCAGCTAACAGTGCATTGTGCTGCTCCAGGTGGCTGCTTGGCTTCAGTGCCTTGCAGATTTGAAACTGGCAGCAGTTGAGATTAAAATGAACTAGAAAAAAGAGGTTTCTGACAAATGTTTACTTCATAATTGTGATGAATGTATAATTACTGATAATTCACCAGTGCACTGTGTTATGTTATTAACCCTGTGGGCTCTACCTATGGGCCATTGTGTGGCTTCACCCACAGGGGATATGTTGGGGCATGTACGGGCTCCGCCCATGTCTCCACCCCCTTTACAGGAAGTATAGGAGCTGCTGACCTGCGGGGCCGCCTTCAGTGTTGTACCGGTCACAGGCAGGCTCAGTTCTAAGCTGATTAAAACCCCGGTTTACTTCTCCACGTGTCTTCGAGTGAATTGATGGTCGCATCAATAATACAGCATTTAAAAAATTAATCCAAGGGATTTGGCTTCACTGGCTTGACCAGATGTAGGTCCATCCACAGTGCTGTTAGGGAGGGAGTTCACGGAATTTTACCCAGCGATGGTGCATGAACGTCGATATAATTCCAAATCAGGACGGTGAGTGACTTGGAGGGGAACATTCAGGTGGTGTTGTTCCCATGTATCTGCTGCCCTTGGCCTTCTGGATGGTAGTGGTCGTGGGTTTGGAAGATGCTGCCTAAGGAGCCTTGCAGTACATCTTGTAGATGGTACGCACTGCTTGATACTGTGCGTCGGTGGTGAAGGGAATGAATTTTTGTGGATGGTATCAAACTTCTTGAGTGTCATCCGGCAAGTGGAGAGTTTTCCACCACACTCCTGTAGATGGTAGACAGACTTTGGGGAGTCAGGAGGTGAATTATTCGCCACAGGATTCCTAGCCTCTGACCTGCTCTTGTAGCCACTGTATTAACATGGCTACTCCAGTTCAGTTTCTGGTCAATGGTAACCCCCAGGATGTTGATAGTGGGGGAATCAGTGATGGTAATGCCATTGAATGTAAAGGGGTGATAGTTAGATTCTGTCCTGTTAGAGATGGTCATTGCCTGGCACTTATGTGGCATGACTACCAATTGCCGCTTGTCAGCCCAAGCCAGGATGTTGTCCGGATATGGCTGTGCTTGAACACAGACTGCTTTGGTACCTGAGGAGTCGCAAATGGCGGTGCACATTGTGCAATAATCCCCAAATATCCCCACTTCTGACCTTATGATGAAGGTGGTCAATGATGAAGCATCTGAAGGTAGTTGGGCCTAGTACCCAAAAGCACTCCTGCAGTGATGTCCTGGGATTAAGATAATTGACCTCCAACAACCACAACCACTTTCCTTTGTGCCAGTTATGACTCCAACCAGAGGAGAGTTTTTTCTCTTGATACCCATTGACTCCAGTTTTGTTAGGGCTCCTTGGTGCCGCACTTGGTCAAATGCTACTTTGATGTCAGTGGCAGTCACTCTCACCTCCCCTCTGGAGTTCAGCTGTTTTGGCTCAAGGCTTTAATGAGGCCAGGAGCTGAGTGACACTGGCAGAACCCAAACAGAGTGTCAGTGAGCAGTGTATTGCGAAGAAAGTGCTGCTTAATAGCACAGTTGACCACCCCTTTGCGGTAAACCACTGTTGCACCTCTATTAGGTGATGTATGGTAGGACCTGTACTACAGGTACGTTGGTGGTCCCTGCCTGCTGGCTCCGCCCAGTAGGCGGAGTATAAATATGTGTGTCCTCCATGCGGCAGCCATTTCGCCAGCTGCTGTGGGAGGCTACACATCTTAGAGCAATAAAACCTCAGTTGTACCCAACTCAAGTCTTTGTGCAATTGATCGAGCATCAATTTATTGCTCTAAGATTTTCTAAAGATGGACTTCCGTATCAAACCGGATCTCCTGCAGCTGGATCCGCATTCAAGCGACGCCAAAAAGGAGTTTCAACACTGGCTAGCTTGCTTCAAGGCGTACATCAACTCGGCGCCCAGCCCTGTCTCGGAGGCTCAGAAGATACAGATCCTGTACTCAAGGTTGAGCTCCAGCGTCTTTCCGCTAATCCAGGACGCGCCAAACTACGCCGAAGCCATGATGCTTCTCAAAGAGAATTATGCTCAGAAGACGAACACTCTCTTCGCCAGGCACGTACTCACCACTCGCTCTCAACTCCCTGGTGAGTCCATAGAAGACTTCTGGCGGGCCCTAATCCCACTCGTCCGGGACTGTGACTATCAGGCCATCACGGCCACTGACCATTCAAACCTCCTTATGCGGGATGCGTTTGTTATGGGGATTGGGTTGGACCTCATACGCCAGCGACTGTTAGAAGGGGCCACGCTCGACCTAGCAGAGACAAAGAAACTAACGCTCTCTATGATGGTCGCCTCACGCAACATTCAGGCCTACACCCCCAGCCGCGCGGCCCACCCCTCCTACGCATCGTGGACCCCACAGACGGCCGCCCCAGCGGGGTCCTTACCCAGCCAGTACGCCTGCGCCACGTGCCAGCCAGCGAACCCCAGGGGTCCCCGATGTTACTTTTGAGGCCAGCAGAAACACCCCCGCCAATGCTGCCCGACCCGAGCTGCCCTTTGTAAGGCTTGCGGTAAGAAGGGGCACTTCGCCACAGTGTGCCAGGCCCGTGCAGTCGCCGCTATCGCCCCCACCCCCCTCGTTTATGGACAATGGGCGCCGCCATCTTCACCTCCCCGGACCACGCGCGGCCAGTGGGCGCCGCCATCTTCCCCTCTGAGCAACACGTGCGGCCCATGGGGGCCGCCATCTTGTTCAACCCCTGCCACGTGCGGCCCATAGGCGCCGCCATTTTGCCCTCCTCAAGATCTTCAGGCACCGCCATCTTGTCTCCCCCACGGCACATGAGCACCGCCAGCATTCCAGGACTGGTGCCCCCCGGGCTCCCCAGCATCCAATGCCAGCGATGACCGACCACGACTCGCCTCAGTGACCATCGACCAGTCTCGTCCGCACAACCTGGCCACCGCATCAACCAGCGTTAACATCAATGGACATGTGACCTCTTGCCTGCTGGACTCCGGGAGCACCGAAAACTTCATCCACCCAGATACGGTAAGGTGCTGCTCCCTCGCCAACCAAAGAATCTCCCTGGCCTCCAGATTCCATTCCGTGGCGATCCGGGGGTACTGTACGGTCACACTCACGGTCCAGGGCGTTAAATTCAGCGGCTTCCGCCTCTACGTCCTCCCTAACCTCTGCGCTGCCCTACTACTCGGCCTGGACTTCCAGTGCAACCTCCAGAGCCTAACCCTGAAATTCGGCGGGCCACTACCACCCCTTACTGTGTGCGGCCTCGCGACCCTAAAGGTCGATCTGCCTTCCCTCTTCGCTAATCTAACCTTGGATTGCAAACCCGTCGCCACCATGAGAAGACGGTACAGCACCCAGGATAGGACCTTCATCAGTTCCGAGGTCCAGCGGCTGCTTAGGGAAGACATCATCGAGGCCAGCAGCAGCCCCTGGAGAGCCCACCAGGTAGTAATTAAAACTGGGGAGAAACACAGAATGGTCGTGGACTACAGCCAGACCATCAGTCGGTACACGCAGCTCGATGCGTACCCACTCTCACACATATCTGATATTGGTCAATCAGATTGCACAGTACCAGGTGTTCTCAACGGTAGATCTTAAATCCGCCTACCACCAGCTCCCCATTCATTAATCGGACCGTCCATACACTGCCTTCGAGGCAGACGGCCGCCTCTATCACTTCCTCAGGTTCCCTTCGGCGTCACCAACGGGGTCTCGGTCTTCCAAAGGCTGATGGACCGAATGGTCGACCGGTACGGTTTGCGGGCCACCTTTCCGTACCTAGACAACGTCACCATCTGTGGCCACGAGCAGCAGGACCACAACGCCAACGGTGCCAAATTTCTCCACACCGCCACTCTCCTAAACCTCACCGACAACAAGGAGAAGTACGTGTTTAGCACGATCCGCTTAGCCATCCTCGGCTTTATGGTCCAGAACGGAGTTCTGGGGCCCGATCCTGACCGCATGCGCCCCCTCATGGAGCTCCCCCTCCCCCACTGCCCCAAGGCCCTCAAACGCTGTCTGGGGTTCTTCTCGTACTACGCTCAGTGTCCCAAATTATGCGGACAAGGCCCGCCCACTCATACAGTCAACCCATTTTCCCCTGACTCCGCGGCACAACAGGCCTTCGCCCGATATCCCGATATCGCCAAGGCTGGGATGCAGGCAGTAGACGAGACACTGCCCTTTCAAGTAGAGAGCGACGCATCAGATGTCGCCTTAGCCGCCACCCTCAATCAGGCAGGCAGACCCGTGGCATTCTTTTCCCGCACCCTTCATGCCTCAGAAATTCGGCACTCATCCACCGACAAAGAGGCCCAAGCTATCGTTGAAGCTGTGTGGCATTGGAGGCATTACCTGGCCGGCAGGCGATTCACTCTACTCACTGACCAGTGTGTTCAATAACACACAGCAGGGCAAGATCAAGAATGATAAGATCTTGAGGTGGAGGATCGAGCTCTCCACCTACAATTAAGAGATTTTTTATTGCCCCGGTAAGCTCAACAAGCCCCCCGATGCCCTATCCCGAGGTACATGTGCCAGCGCACAGGTAGACCAACTCCAGACCCTGCACGACAGCCTTTGTCACCCGGGAGTCACACGGTTGTACCATTTAATTAAGGCCCGCAATCTGCCCTACTCCGTCGAGGAAGTACGGACAGTCACCAGGGACTGTCAGGTCTGTGCGGAGTGCAAGCCGCACTTCCACCGGCCGGACCGTGCGCGCCTGGTGAAGGCCTCCCACCCCTTTGAGCGCCTCAGCGTGGATTTCAAAGGGCCCCTCCCCTCCACAGAATGTATCACGTATTTCCTCAGTGTGGTCGATGAGTACTCCAGATTCCCCTTCGCCATCCCATGCCCCGACATGACGTCTGCCACCGTCATCAAAGCCCTCAACACAATCTTCGCTCTGTTCAGTTTCCCCGCCTACATCCACAGTGACAGGGGATCCTCCTTTATGAGTGATGAGCTGCGTCAGTTCCTGCTCAGCAGTAGAATCGCCTCCAGCAGAACGACAAGCTACAACCCCCGGGGAAATGGACAGGTAGAGAGGGAGAACGGGATGGTATGGAGGGCCGTCCAACTGGCCCTACGGTCCAGGAACCTCCCGGCCTCCCGCTGGCAGGAGGTCCTCCCTGATGCACTACACTCCATTCGGTCACTACTGTGCACTGCCACCAACAACACACCCCATGAACGTCTCTTTGCCTTCCCCAGGAAGTCCACATCCGGGGTGTCGCTCCAGGACCTGTCCTGCTCCGTAGGCACGTCCGACTCCACAAGGCGGACCCGTTGGTGGAAAGGGTGCAATTGCTCCATGAAAACCCCCAGTATGCCTACGTGGCGTACCCTGATGGCCGCCATGATACTGTCTCCCTCAGGGACCTGGCACCAGCAGGTTCCACACAAGCCCCCCGGGACCATCTGTCCTCCCCCTGCCCACGCCTGAGGATGAAGAGAATTTTGGTACGCTCCCGGAGGCACCGGATATCAGACCAGCATCGGCATCTACGCCACCACTACGTCGCCTACGCCACCACTACGTCGCTCCCAGCGGCACATCAAGGCCCCGGACCGGTTAAACCTCTAACTGGTCCACTGGACTTCAAAAGACATTTTCTTCTCTCTGTCAAAGATTGTAAATGCAAAAAAAAAACATTTGTTGTATATAGTTCTCTACCACCCCCGCTGGACTCAATTTTAACAGGGGGTGAATGTGGTAAACCACTGTTGCACCTCTATTAGGTGATGTATGGTAGGACCTGTACTACAGGTACGTTGGTAGTCTCTGCCTGCTGGCTCCGCCCAGTAGGCAGAGTATAAATATGTGTGTCCTCCATGCGGCAGCCATTTCCCGGGGTAGGCCTCTCCCGGGATCGACCACCCGTGTCCCACCCTGAATCCGGCCAGCCACGGCTGGTAAATCACACACTATGTCTTCAGAGAGAACAATAGAAAGAAGGAGTGAGATGTTTGCAAGATTCCATTACCCAGGACAACTTGTGAGTCAATGGGCCACAATTCATTTTGCAAGAATTTACAAATTATCTAAAAGAGAATGGAATCCAACATATCCGATCTGCTCCTTATCATCATGCCACAAACGGGCACTGAAGCATTCATTGAAGGTAACTCGTGAGCAAGGATCATTGTCTAAACGACTAAGCCAATTCCTGATGACATACAGGAAGTTCTCTGGCATTACTCACGATAAGACATCAGTTATGCAGTGCGTTTGATCTGCTGAAGCTGCCTAAGACATGAGAGATTGTTGAGAGGAAACACCAAGATCAGGTTTTGCATTGTGTGAGCAGCTTATGTTTTTCAGAAAGGTCAGGAAGTATTGGCAAGGAACTATTCTACCAGTGAGAGGTGGATACCTGCCATCACCTTGGCACAGATAGGACTGGTCTTCTACACCATTCAAAGTGGGGATGATGAAGTGTGGAGAAAACATGCTGATCAACTTTCAGCAACTGGAACAAGGTTTCCAGAGACAGAGTCAACCGAGGATCCACAACAAACTGTGCCAAGAAAAGACCTAGACATTCCTGAGAACCTGACAATACCAGAAACAACTGCAGAAGACAGTACCCCAGTTGCAGACACTTCAACACCGAGTCAACCTGCAAACACAACATCGACTCCGGTTGAGACAACTACGGACAATGTTCAAACTAAACCAAAAACACCAGAGGTAGCAGTCAACACGGAAACGCAGACACCTAAGGTTTGCCGACAACCATACAGAAATTGACATCTTCCGAAACATCTAACTTATTGACTGTTGTGTTTATTAATTGTTCATATTGTTAATTTTGATTGTTAACATTTTAGTGTGTTTCATTGCAGGGATCTCTAATGTAAAGTGGGAAGAATGTGTTGGGTATTCATGTTTGTTCCTAATTGGAACATGTCACTTTATGGGTCTCATTACTGTCATAATATACACCAGTATATCATGGTGCAGGCGCACACTGATGGACACACAGTGGGACCAATCAACATACACAACACTGCAGCCAATCACTAGTGAGAGCACACGCACTATAAAGACAGGGGGCATCAGAGTTCCCGCTCATTCGAGGAGCAGCTAGCTAGGAGCACAGAGCTCACAGCCTGCAACACAGACATTCACCATGTGCTGAGTGCATCAACTGGTTAGGACAAGGCAAAGGTCTTTAGTTAAAGCTGGTATCGTATTTACCCACAGTTCAAGTATGTTTAAATAGTTAACCTTTTAATAAAATAGTGTTGCACTACTTCAAGTGTTGATGACCTGTATGTGATCCAGAACACCCAACACATCATGGTACCAGGTGTGGTTGCATACTAGCACTTCTTAGACCTACCTGCAAGTGATCTGCCTTCCGCCAGCATTCCGTCATTCTGCAACAGGGACAACATCAGCCCGCCACCGCCGCTCCGCATCGTCGGCAACCTCGGAGCCAACTGGAAGATTTTCAAATAGCACTTCCATCTCTACCTCGAAGCCACGGACAGGGAGGGCGCCTCGGACACCAGAAAGATTGCTCTTCTCCTCTTCACGGACGGGGACCATGCCATCCATATTTCCAACTCTCTCACCTTTGCAGATGACAAAGGCAAGACGAAGTTCAGGACGGTTCTCCTCAAATTTGACATTCACTGCAGCATAGAGGTGAATGAAAGTTTCGAATGCTACGTGTTCCAGCAGCGTTTGCAGGGTAAGGACGAACCTTTCCAATCCTTTTTAATGCACCTCCACATCCTTGCGCAATCCTGCAGCTACGGGCCCACCTCCGACTCCATGATACGCGACCAGATCGTTTTCGGTGTTCAGTTGGACCCCCTACGTCAGCAGCTCCTCAAAGTACAGCAACTCACCCTAGTGACCGCCATCGAATCTGTGTCCTACATGAAAATGACACCAGTCAGTACTCCCATATACAAGCGGCTGAAACGGTGCGGCAAGGTTCCCACGAGGCGGAACGGGTCCAAGTGATTGAACACCTCCAGGGCCTCAGCCTGGATGAGGGCGGCCATTTCGCACGCTTTTCGCGGACTCCCGCGCTTGTACGCACCAAACGAGGGGACGGCGACATGGAGAAACGTAATGCGCAGGCGCGCACCACGCAGGACCGCACCACGCATGCGCGGTGGCGCAGCGAACGTGCTGACGTCAAGACGTGCGTCAACTGTGGCTCCGCCCATTTAAAGCGGCAATGCGCTGCAAAATCTCGACAATACCTACGATGTGGAAGACTTGGCCACTATGCTGCCTGCTGTCGAGCAGCTCAGCCTTCCAATTCATATCGCTTCAGCCAGCCTCGCAGGAATGTTTGGGCAATTCAACCCACGGTCACCGAGACCGATTTCGACCTCCCACACAGCAGTGACACCGAGGACCGGAAGGCGCCTTTTCGAGTTGGTGTCGTGACGAAAACAGGCTGTCCCCGAAGCAAAGACACCAGCCGCAGTCGGTTTTCAGCATCGATCCAGACGATGAGTGGTGTGCCACCCTGACGGTCAATCTCATGGCGTGGTCTGCTTTCCAAAGCCTTTGTGTCAAACCAACCATTCTCCCATCGGCCTGCCAGCTATTGGACTACAATGGCAACATCATTCCTGCTACCGGCTCATGCCAACTCAAAGTGACGCACAAGTCACGAAAAGCCATACTTCCTTTTGAGATCGTGGGCTCCTCGAAGGACTCTCTGCTTGGCACACAGGCGTGCAAATTGCTAAACCTCGTTCAAAGAGTTCACTCTCTCCTGATGACCTGTCTGCCTTCCAGGATGCTGACTTCAGGGCGCAACTCAACGCCATCATCGACCAGCACCGCAACGTCTTTGAAGGCATGGGCACGCTCCCATATACGTACAAGATCATACTCAAACAGAACGCCACGTCTGTGGAGCATGCACTTCGCAGAGTCCCAGCACCCCTCAAGGACCGCCTCAAGCAGCAGCTGCAGGACCTCCAAGACCAAGGAGTGATCTCCAGAGTTACGGAACCAACCGACTGGGTCAGTTCCATGGTGTACGTAAAGAAGCCTTCCGGCGAGCTCAGAATCTGCATTGATCCAAAGGATCTGAATCGCAACGTAATGAGGGAGCATTACCCAATCCCCAAGCGAGAAGAGATCACATGCGAGATGGCTTGGGCCAAGCTCTTCACCAAACTTGATGCCTTGAAAGGACTCTGGCATATCAGTCGCCTCCAGCGCGTGTTCAAACGCATACGGGAGCAGGGCCTACGCCTCAACAGAGCCAAATGCTCCTTCGGCCAGACGGAACTCAAGTTCCTAGGGGACCACATCTCCCAGTTGGGTGTGCGGCCGGATGCGGACAAGGTGGCTGCCATCACAGCCATGAAAAAGCCAAAGGACAAGATGGCGGTCCTCCGATTTCTGGGCATGGTCAACTTCCGAGGGAAGTTCATCCCTAACCTCGCCTCTCATACCACAGCTCTCAGGAACCTGGTCAGGAAGACGACAGCCTTCCAATGGCTTCCTGCCCACGAGCGCGAATGGAGAGAATTTAAAACCAAAGTTACCATGGCCCCGGTATGGCCTTTTTTTATCCAGCGAAAGAGACAAAAATTTCGACCGATGCCAGCCAATCTGGCATTGGGGCAGTGCTCCTGCAACACGATGACGCCTCATCATGGGCCCCCGTTGCATATGCATCACGCGCCATGACCCCCATGGAACAGCACTACGCGCAGATAGAAAAGGAGTGCCTGGGCCTGTTGACCGGTGTCGTCAAATTTCATGATTATGTGTACGGCCTTCCCCAATTCACCGTCGAGACCGACCATCGCCCGCTGGTCAATATAAGACAAAAAGACTTGAACGACATGACGCCTTGCCTCCAGTGCATTCTGCTCAAACTCCGGCGATACGACTTCCAGCTCGTATACACCCCGGGCAAAGACCTGATCATAGCCGATGCTCTGTCCAGGGCAATCAACACCCCGTGTGACCCAACGGGATTCGTCTGCCAGGTTGACTCCCATGTGGCCTTCGTGGCCTCCAATCTACCAGCCACGGATGAACACCTCATCCAAATTCACTGCGAGACTGCGGCTGACCCCCTGCTACAGCGTGTCATGCGCCACCTAACAGTCGGGTGGCTCAAGGGCCGATGCCCACAGTTCTACAACATCAGAGACGATCTGGCGGTAGTCGATGGTGTCCTCCTGAAGCTGGACCGCATTGTTATCCCGCACAGCATGCGCCAGCACGTCTTGGAACAGCTACACGAGGGCCACCTTGGTGTGGAGAAGTGCCGCCGACGGGCCCCAGAGGCAGTGTACTGGCCCAGCATCAATGACGACATCGCCAACACAGTGCTCAACTGCCCCACCTGTCAGCGGTTCCAGCCGGCCCAACCACATGAGACCCTACAGCTCCATGAGTTGGTCACGTCCCCTTGGTCCAAGGTCGGCATCGACCTGTTCCATACGCTGGGCAGGGACTATGTTCTGATTGTAGACTATTTTTCAAACCACCCGGAGATGGTACGTTTGCACGACATCACATGGTCTGCAGTCATCCGTGCCTGTAAGGACACCTTTGCTCGTCACAGCATCCCACTCACTGTGATGTCGGACAATGGCCCCTGCTTCGCTAGCCAGGAATGGTCCAACTTTGCCAGCAGGTACAACTTTGTGCATGTGACATCCAGTCCCCTGTACCCCCAATGCAATGGCAAAGCGGAGAAGGGTTTCCACATCGCAAACGGCTCCTCTGCAAGGCTGCCGATGCGGGATCCGACTTCTACCTCACCCTGCTGGCCTATCGCTCGGCACCACTGTCCACTGGCCTGTCGCCAGCCCAGCTGCTCATGGGTCGCACCCTGAGGACGACGGTGCCGTCCATTCACGCCCCAGACCTCGACCACGTTCCGGTCCTTCAACGAATGCAACTGTCTCGTGGACAGCACAAGGCGGCTCATGACGCCCGTGCAGCTGATCTCCCTGCTCTGGCTCCAGATGACAATGCCCGCATCCATCTTCCGGATGGTGGCTGGTCAGCAACTGCTGTGGTTCTTCGGCAGCTGGCTCCCCGCTCGTTCCTGGTTCGTCTACCGGATGGTTCCATTCTGCGCCGTAATCGGCGTGCCCTTCGTCTCGTTCCGCGCTCGCTATGTGATCCTCCGCGAGTGCCACGCCCTCCTGTTGTCCCTGACCTGGACTATGTGGAGATTCCGGTTACTCTGCATCCTCCTCACTCTGACGCAGTCCAGCCCGCTCCTCAACTGGTGGCTCCTGACCCACCCTTCAGGCGGTCAACCAGAATTCGTCGCCCACCTCAGAGACTTGATTTGTGAACTTTGCACTAATGGACTCTCTGGTCTGTTCTGTTCTTCCGTTTAATCTTTCAGGTGGTTTGTATATAGTGTTCATCTCGTTATTTGTGTGACACACTGTTTTTTCTGCACCAGGCACCTTCCCATGTAAATAGCTTAGTTTTATGTACATAATCCTGTAAATATTTCGCACACACGTAGTCAGGAACATTCACCACACACTATTTATTGTCACGCAGGCACATTTTTTTATATAAAAGGGGGGATGTCATAATATACACCAGTATATCATGGTGCAGACACACACTGATGGACACACAGCGGGACCAATCAACATACACAACACCGCAGCCAATCACCAGTTGGAGCACATGCACTATAAAGACAGGGGACATCAGGGGCGTCATTCTCCGCCGGCGGGAGTCTCCGTTTTGCCGGCGCCCGGGGGTTTCCCAACGGCGTGGGGCTGCCCCACAATGGGAAACCCCATTGACCGGCCGGTGTTACGGAGACTCCCGCCGGCCAGTCGGGGCAGAAATGTGGCGGGGCGGGTAGGAGAATTTCGCCCCAGAGTTCCCGCTCATTCGAGTTGCAGCTAGCTAGGAGCATAGAGCTCACAGCCTGCAGCACAGACATTCACCATGTGCTGAGTGCATCAACTGGTTAAGACAAGGCAAAGGTCTTTAGTTAAAGCTGGTATCGTATTTACCCACAGTTCAAGTATGTTTAAATAGTTAACCTTTCAATAAAATAGTGTTGCACTACTCCAAGTGTTGGTGACCTGTATGTGATCCAGAACACCCAACACATCAATCACGATATGTATTAGTATCTATAGAATCTCTACAGTGCAAAAAGAAGCCATTCAGTCCATCGAGTCTGCACTGACCCTCTGAAAGAGCACCCTATTTAGGCCAACCCCCACCCTATTCCCATAACCTCACCTAATCTGCACATCTTTAAACACGAAGGGCCAATTTTGTAGCATGGCCAATCCACACGGCACATCATTGGGGTGTGGGAGGAACCCGGAGGAAACCTACACAGAAACGGGGAGAACGTGCAAACTCCACATAGTCACCCAAAGCCGGAATATAACCCAGGTCACTGGCGCTGTGAGGCAGCAGTGCTAACCACTGGCATGTCATTGAGGATATCATCCTTCATTTGCGTATGCAAATGGTCAGTCTATCCATACAGTCTGTTGAATAAATGCCTTTCGAATAAAGCTCTTGTTTGCTTATGCCTCCATGGTCTGCAAGCCTTTCCTTTAAAAATTACACACAACTATTGGTCACTTAACGGCTGTTACCTGCCCAGCCTCAATTTTCAGGCTGGCCAGAGGATTGCCCAGGTGTGGGGTAGCTTGAATATCAATGGGCCTAGGTCTTGGGTGTGGAGGGGCATCTGCCTTCCGACTGGGTGTGCCCATCCCCATTGGTCTCTGAACCTCCCTCCAGCAGCCCCCTGCCGCCTCTCCCTGCACCTCGATCAGCCCCTTCTCACCAACCCCAGGCCTAAGATCCCTTAACTTACCTCGACCTCCACTCCCCGGACTTTGAGATTCTATTAATTTTGATGCAGTACCCCTTTAAGAGGCTGACTTTTTACTTTGTTTATTTGGTTACCTCAAAAGAAGTACTCCACAGATTCCCTGTAGAGGGTGCCATGCAGGTTCAGACAATAGATTAAAGCAAGCCTTCACTCAAGAGTCCTTGAATACGTCGTGGACACCTGTCAGCAGAGGGGACGTTGAGTGCCGTTCCTTCGTTGCTGCCCGCAAAATCATAGTCAACGTTTCACACAGATGATAGTTTGCGATTATGCAGTATTCGAGACTGGGAAATCCCCCTCAAACACTGTCAAGAAAATATATTAGTGATGTTTAAGATTTAACCTTCAGCCTCCTAGTTCAGTCTCTAATGTGGAGCTATCACAGCTGGAGCATCTAAAATATTTATTGGTTGTGATGTTAGATGGCAATATCAGTTTTAGAGCAATTCTGAAAGTCAGTATAAAATGAGATTCTGGTTGATGAGTTCAATGAATAACGATAGGGTGGCACAGTGGTTAGCACTGCTGCTTCACAGCGCCAGGGTGCCAGGTTCAATTCCCGGCTTGGGTCACTGTCTGTGTGGAGTTTACACGTTCTCCCCGTGTCTGTGGGGGTTTCCTCCGGGTGCTCCGGTTTCCATCCACAGTCCCAAAAGACCCAATTAAGTAATTTGGACATTCTGAATTCTCCCGCTGTGTACCCGAACAGGGTCTGGAATGTGTCGACGAGGGGATTGTCACAGTAACTTCATTGCAGTGTTAAGTAAGCCTACTTGTGACAATAAAGATTATTATCATATGATGGTTGCAAAACAAAAGTACCAAATCTAATCTAGATGTATTTAGTGGGCTGGATTCTCCGTTATTGGGACTACATCCCCACGCTGGCGTCAGTACTGTGGACTTTCGCGTCAGAAAAATTGATGTGAAAGGGCCACATATTCCTGGCCCTGCAGAGGGCTAGCAGGGACCTGGCGTAGATCTCTGCCCGTATTGCTGCAGATACGGGCCCCCGCACTTCCGGGTTGGAGGCCGTGCATGCGCACAGCGGTGGACTCGGACCGCGGAGCTGGACCCTGAAAATAAACCTCCCCATCGGCCGCGCGTCCAACAATGTCCGCCCGCACAAACATTTCCCGGCCGGGTATAAGGCCCCCCCCTGCCCTCTGATCGGCCCGCCCCCGGCCAGGCGACAGCGGCCGGCATGCTAGTTTCCCGACCGGCTGGATGCTATTAGATCCACTTCGGCCGGTCGGGGGCAGAGAATGGCAGGGCGGGCCTCCAGCAATGGCCCCAGGTAGGTCCGAGGTGGCGCTGCGTACTCTCTGAGTATGGCACTTTTCGGGGCCCACAGAATGGGGGAACCGGCGGCGGCCACAATTTCGGCGTTGGGGTGCGGCGAATCCAGCCCAGTGTTCTTCAAAATTGCAAGAGTTAAATCAAATTGTATAAATAAGTATTGAAATCTAGCTAGCGGATTTCAGTTCTATTCTGAGTATTGAACATTTATTTATAATTGGGAGTTCCCATATTATATACCAAGGTATTTTAAGTCTTTGAAGCTTCCTCTTTCTTGATTCCAAATGATAAACCGAACTGTAGAGCCTGGTGTTGTTCCATTCCTTTACCTTGTTTTCGGAAAAGATGTACTTTTGTGCTATTTTAAGATCCAGAGCAAAGTGTATGGACATGAATATGGCAATGTGTGAGTGCATCTCGCTGCTGAAGGTGACAAATAGACTCTTGTAGAATAGTTTATAGAATGGTCTCAGCTTCCAAGGAATGTCAATTGAAGAGGAATGAGCTCATTGTTAAAAGTGAATGATTCTGAAGGAAAAGCTGCAGGAAAGTAGGAATATTAAGGCAGCTATGTTTGCAAGTAAAATGAAGATGCGAACACATGGGTTAATAAAATATAGATATATTGCATGACGTCAGGGTTTCAGCTGAACACCATTTTATTTCTTATTTCCTGCTTTTTTAAAATGTCTGCCTTTGAAAGACAGGTTGGCTCGAATATTGCCTAACTTGGTAGTGAATGAGATGTGCAGAAGAGAACATTAGACAGTGCTATGGAAACAAGTTGCTTTGGAACTTCAGCCGATATTGAGTTTCAAAGCTGCAGAGAAGCTGTTTCTGTTTGAATCTCATCTCACTGGTGACGTGGTTAATTCGATTTGCGCACCGAATTATAGGTTCAGTGATCAGTTCTATCTATTCCATTTGCAATGTGAGGGCAGCTGTAAGCCTCTAAAAACTTGGATCAAGCATGCATCTCAATAAATAACCCTTATTTATTATGATATGTCATACATTTAGTGGAAAGGGGTGCTAAAGTTTGTTTGTCAGCCAGTGAGTCACTGGGTTAGTTCGACGAACTGTACATTTGCTGAAGTGAAACCCTACTGTTTCACACACACACACGACGGTTTGTGGTTATGGCACGACACAAGCTAGTTTTTAAGTGAAAGCCACACTCACGGTGGTCTGCGGAGCCATCAGTAGTGCTAGATTTCAGTTTACACGCCACTTTGTGGCTTGGTGATTTATAGTGCTGTTGACACAGAGTTACGCACTTTTATTTTAACCCTTTCCACCAGAAAATTGGGAAAGCCTCTGCAGCTGTGATGTCTGCACTACGTTTGATTGTAGGTCCTTTTAATGACTGCCCACCCTGTTCAAAACTTTATTTTACCTGTCCTTCTTTCTCAGAGCGCCATGCATAAAACGTAGCAAATTATCATAACCTATCACTTAAACATTTTAAGCTAGTTAAGCTAGATTTGATGCAATATGTTGTCAAATGTATGTGGCCTGAATCTTGACAATCTTGGCTTTGACAAAGAGTCACCCAGACTCGAAATGTTATCTCCCTTCTCTCTCTCCACAAATGTTGTCAGAGCTGCTGAGATTGTCTAGTATTTTCTGTTTTTTTGGGCTGAATCTTGTGCTTGTTGGGCGGGTGCGATCAGAAGGACTGGAAGCGGATGGCCAGCGTGAAATGCACACTGAGAAAGGATCCAAAAGTTCCTCCGAGGCAGGCACGATTGTGGGAAGAGGGAGAACGTATAGAGAGGTGAAGGTGCAGGCAGGTGCTTCTAATGAGCCCCCTGGAGGCGGACAGCTACTGTGAAGCTGCCTCAGGGAGCCGCACACCTGCACAAGTTAAATGAGATGAAAAGTAAACTATGCCTATACGGCACAATCAAGCAACTGACAGCAGAACTCAAAAAGACCAGTCCTCAGACATCTTTTTTCAATGTATTTAATGCTGGACATTTCATCCTGCCTGGGTTCAAGGTGGTAGCAAAACCATGAAGGTTGCCTGGCCAAGTGGCCCATCTGCCAACTGTAAAAGTGGTTTGGCCAGGTAAACTGGCTTTCAATTGACTCTTTAATGGGCTTAATTGCCTGTTTAATTGTCATGATGTGGAGATGCCGGCGTTGGACTTTTTTCAGTTAGAGTCGGAGACTTCAGACAGTTCCATGGGACTCACCTGGATAGTTACCCAGGAAATGTTGGACAGAAAAATCCTAGTCTATCTCCTGGGCAACTACAGACGGTGGCACAGTAGCACAGTGATTAGCACAGTTGCTTCGCAGCACCAGGGACCCGGGTTCGATTCCCTGCTTGGGTCACTGTCTGTGTGGAATCTACACATTCTCCCCGTGTCTGCGTGGGTTTCCTCCGGGTGCTCATGTTTCCTCCCACAATCCAAAGATGTGCAGGTTAGGTGGATTGGCCATGATAAATCGCCCGTAGGGTCCAAAGGTCGGGATACTGGGTAACGGGGAGAGGGTGGAGGTGTGGACTTAAGTAGGGTGCTCTTTTGATGGCTGGTGTCGACTCGATTGGCCGAATGGCCTCCTTCTGCGCTGTAACTGGCGGCATGGTAGCACAGTGGTTAGCACTGTTGCTTCACAGTGCCAGGGTCCCAGGTTCGAATCCCGGCTTGGGTCACTGTCTGTGCGGAGTCTGCACATTCTCCCTCTGTCTGTGTGGGTTTCCTCCAGGTGCTCCAGTTTCCACCCACAAGTCCTGAAAGACGTGCTGTTAGATAATTTGGACATTCTGAATTCTCCCTGCGTGTACCCAAAAAGACGCCATAATGTGGCATGGTAGCACAGTGGTTAGCACTGTTGGTTCACAGCATCAGGGTCCCAGGTTCGATTCCTGACTTGGGTCACTGTCTGTGTGGAGTCTGCACGTTCTCCACGTGTCTGCGTGGGTTTCCTCCGGTTGCTCCGGTTTCCTCCCACAAGTTCTGAAAGACGTGCTGTTCGGTGAGTTGGACATTCTGAATTCTCCCTCAGTGTACCCGAATAGGCGCCGGAATGTGGCGACTAAGGGATTTTCACAGTAACTTTGTTGCAGTGTTAATGTAAGCCTACGTGTGACCATAAAGATTATTATTATAAATTCCATGATCTATGATCTGTGAACTGACCCCTTCAGTCGCTCACACTGAGCCTGCACTCCCCCAACCTCCCAAATACCCTCTGACCTACCTACCAACTCAATCCCTGTCTCCCAATTCACCTGCTACCTCATCTATCTGCCAGTCTACCCACACACCGAATAGGTGCTGGAATGTGGCGACTAGGGGCTTTTCACAGTAACTTCATTTGAAGCCTACTTGTGACAATAAGCGATTTTCATTTCATTCATTTTCATACCATCATATGCACTGACCTCATCCGACCTAACTACTTACGTCACCAATTTACCACTTTAGTAACTTGAGGAAGCCAGCAGTAGTGAAACAAGGATTTATTTAATTATACACAATTAAATAAATTAATTGATTAATTAATTTAAAGAATTAATGAATTGTTAATTAATTTAATTAATTAATCTAATGCTGAATTCTGGCTGATAAGATACGTGGGGTTCCTTTATCCTTCTTTGGGGTGGCACAATGGCAGAGTGGCTAGCACTGCTGCCTCAGTGCCAGGTTTACCAAGGGGCTGGTTTAGCACAGGGCTAAATAGCTGGCTTTTAGAGCAAACCAAGGCAGGCCAGCAGCATGGTTCAATTCCCGTACCAGCCTCCCCGAACAGGCGCCGGAATGTAGCAACTAGGGGCGTTTCACAGTAACTTCATTAAGCCTACTTGTGACAATAAGCGATTTTCATTTCATTTCAGGGACATGGGTTCAATTCCGGCCTTGGGTCACTGTCTGTGTGGAGTTTGCACTTTCTCCCCGTGTCTGCGTGGGTTTCCTCCGGGTGCTCCGGTTTTCACCCACAGGCCAAAGATGTGCAGGTTAGGTGGATTGGCCATGCTAATTTGCCCCTTACTGTCCAGGGATGTGCTGGTTAGGTCATGGGGTTACGGGGGTAGGGAGTGCTGGTTGGGTGAGTGGATATGGGTAGAGTGCTTGTTTGAAGGGTTGGTGCAGACGTGATGGGCCGAATGGCCTCTTTCTGCACTGTAGGGATTCTATTCTATTCTATGATTCCCCAAAAAGGCCAAGCAGGGGCTTGTGGTCAGTCAGAATAGCGAAGCGCCTCCCATAAACATATTGGTGGAATTTCTTGACTCTAAATATTACTGCCTAGCCCTCCTTCTCGATTTGTGCAGGTAGTCGCTCAGCATCCTCCAGGGTCCTCGAGGTGAAAGCGATGGGGAGTTCCATGCCATTTACCATCTGTGGGCCTGCACCACCCCTATGTTGTAGGGGGAGGCATCACATGTTAGAATTAGTGGCCAAGCTGGATCATAGTGAATGAGGAGCTGTGTGGACAACAGATGCTCTTTTACTCGGCAAATGCTTTGCCTTGTGAGGCACCCCAGAACAACCTCTTCAGCAATATGTGGAGTGAAGCCAACAAGGTGGCCAGTTTCCCAATGAACTTTCCATAATTATTTACCAGGTCAAGGAACGACCGGAGTTCAGTGGTGTTCTTCGGAGTCGGAGATCCTTTTATGGCTCAAACATTGGCCGGGATTCTCTGATCCCGTGCCGGGTCAGAGAATCCCAGGGGGGGACACGCAAATCCCGCCATGCCGCTCCGCGTCGATGGCAAGGGTCAGCGCCAATCGCGCTGGCGCGGTGACCGCGGCGCCGGTCAGGGGCCGTTGAAACCGCCCCTCGGCGATGCTCCACGGTCAACGGGCCGAGTGCCCGTCGAGTTCCGGCGAGTCCTGCCGGCGTTGTCTGCGTATGGTCCCACCCAGCGGGACCTTGGCGTTCTGGCTGCGGGGGCCGTCCTACTGGGGGGGGGGGGGGGCGGGGGGAGCCGACTCCGGTGGGGGCCTCCACGGTACCAAGGCTCACGATCGGGGGCAACCGATCGGCGGGCGTGCTAATTCCAGGGAGGGCCTATGTTCCTCCGTGCTGGGCCCCTGTAGGCTGCCGCCATATTTCCCGGGGCCGGTGCGGAGACAGCCGTGGCGCGCATGCGCGGACCCCCGCCGCCGTGACGCGCATGCGTGGACCCCCGCCACCGTGGCGCGCATGCGCGGATCCGCACCAGCCGAGGCGGGCATGCGCGGACCTGTGCCGGTCGTGTAGGGCCGGCTACTGGCATCGGAGAAGCACACAGCACTCTGGTGCCCTTCTAGCCCCCTAGGAAGAGGAGAATGCCTGGGCCTGGAGGCCCATTGACGCCGGCGTCGCTCACGCCGGTTTTGACGCCGGCGTCAACACTTGGCCGGGATTTCGGAGAATCCCACCCATTATCTTCCATTGGGTGTAGACAATCCCTGTCCATCCTGTATCCTAAGCTCTAGTGCGGAACACACTTGCTCATCTTTAGTCGGGCACCCACTTGGACAAACCGTCTGAGAACGTCTTGCAGGTTGTCCATGTACTCCTTCGTGATGCCCGTGATGACCATGTCATCCAGATAGATGGCTACCTTTGGCAGAACCTGCAAGATATCCTCCATTACCTCGCTGGAAAATCGCCAGGGCTGATGAAACCCATTATGGGAGATGCGTGTATTCAAATAACCCTCTGTGGGTATTTATGGTCACAAATTTTCTGGACTCAGGATCTAGCTCCACCTGTAAATCGGTGTGGCACATGTCACGATTCGTAAAAGATCGCCCTCTAGCTAGTTTTGTGTACAAATCTTCCATTCAAGGCATCGGGTACCAGTTCAGGCATGAAGTTCTGTTTACTGTGAGCTGAACATCCCCGCAGAGTTGGATAGGTATGTTGGGCTTCATTACCAGCACCAAGGGTGTGGCCCATTGTGCACATTGTACAGGGTGTATAACTCCTCGATCCTTCAGGCACCAAAACCCCGCGTTGACATGGGAAAGCAATGCGTAGGGGACAGGCCTTGCCCTAAAGCACTGAGGCTGAGCATCAGGGTCCACATAGGTCCATCCATGTTGATGCTACGACCAAGAAAGCACAACAGCCCCTATACTTCCTCAGGAAATAAGGAAATTTGGCATATCCACATTGACTCTTACCAATTTTTACAGATGCACCATAGAAAGCATCCTATCTGGCTGCATCACAGCCTGGTATGGCAACTGGTCATCCCAACACCGTAAGAAACTACAGAGTCATGAACACAGCCTAGTCCATTAAACGAACCCACCTCCCATCCACTGACTCTGTCTACACCTCCCGCTATCTTGGGAAAGCGGGCAGCATAATCAAAGACCCCTCCCACATGTGTTATTCTCTCTTCCAACCTCTTCCATTGATACAAAAGTGAGAACACGCACTGACAGATTCAAAACCAGCTCTCCACTGTTACCAGACTCCTGAGTGACCCTCTTATGGACTGAACTGATCTCTTCACACATCTTCTCTACTGAGTAGTACTACACTTCTGTATGCTTCACCTGATGTCTGTGTCTATGTATTTACATTGTGTATTTATCGTATGTCCTATGTTTTTCATGTATGGAATGATCTGTCTGGATTATACGCAGAACAATACTTTTCACTGTACTCCATACACGTGACAATAAATCAAATCCGATCCAATCCAATTTATGGGCCATGCCCCCTTTTATGCTGCCTAGACACTCCTGGAACACTTTGGGGTATTTTCCCAGTATGTTGTACAGATTCCTGGTGCCAATCTGTAGAACCTGTTGCCAGGTGAATCCAAGTGCTCACAACCAGTCTCCCTCCTGCAAATTGGGCCCCGGTCGAAGTACCGCAACCAAGGCAAGATGGACCGCCTGTTGCCCGTGTGTTAAACTTCGCCTTGGTGTCGTGCAATGTCAGCAGCATGATCCCTGCGCGGAGTCGTCAAAACATCCAATGCTTCAGTATCCATTTCCATCACCACAGGGTGACCATTTACTTGTAATGTGACCCAGATCGTCGCTATCTTCAAGGCCATGGCGAATTTCAGCTGCATCAAACAGTCCTCCTCATCCGGGGAGCCTACATGCAAGGCTCTGGTTTGTGACATTCTTGCCGGCTGCCATGGATGGCGTTTTCTGCGCCAAACCATGTGGCTTTGGCCATCACATGTTATCTGACCACACATTTGACAAAAAGGCCGGCTCTCTCCTTCATCCTCAGGGTGAGGTTTCCGCAGGTCAGCCGTGTTTCCCGGGTGCTTGGCCCAGCTGCAGAATTGCCTCTGGAGCTGTCCTTTTGGAGGTAATCTGTCCTGACCGGCATTACCCTGTGGTGCAGTGGGGGTTCAAAATAGAGGGCAGGCCAAACTATTGGTGCCATAGTCCATGGGCCCTGGCAGCTCCTGCGCTCCTTTCTCTGTGTGTTCCCGAGATACTGGCAGCTCAATGGCCCATTTTAGGTCGAAGTTTGGTTCTGCGAACAGCTCTCTCTGAATGTTGTTTATGCCACACACTAATCTATCCCTCAACATTTCAGAGAGGAATGATCTGAACTCGCTATCAGCTAGGCACCTCAGGTGTGTCAAGAAGTTAGCGAACGATTCACCTGGAGACCGCATCGCCATATTAAACCTATGATGTTGCATGATCACAGAAAGTTTAGGGTTATAAAGTTCAGCTACCAACACAACGAGTTCATCAAACAATTTGGAGTCAGGTGCGGCCGGATAACTTACATTTTCTATTATTCCAAAAGTTGGGACCTCGCAGGCAGTCAGGTAAATGACGTTTTGATGGTCTTTTCCCAAAATACCGTAAAAAGCCTCGAAGAAGTACCTGATGCATTCAACATACTGGCTCCAGTCTTCCAGGCCTGTATCGAAGGCTTCCAGCTTACCGAACAGTGACATCTTGAACTGTTACGTCCACACGTTCCGGGATAGTAATCTGCCAGACAGCTATGCGGTTCCACAACCCAGTCAGAGTTTCCTTTTGTCCTCGTCGCCAGTAAAGTAACTTGAGGAAACCAGCGGCAGTAGGACAGAGATATATTGAACGATATACAATATTCTGCTCATGGCAGTAACTCGCTCCCACTCCAGTCCTTGCTGGGAGAACTAATCGCACCAAGCCTTGCTTGGGCTGGCTTTGATGTGTAGTCTTTAATGAGCTTCAGCTAGGTGGCCTCTGCCCCCTACCTGGGAAGCTCGTACACCCTAAGACCCATGGGGAGATCAAAAAGTTTCCCATGGCCTCGTGGGAATTATAACACCCACCGTACCCATTCACCCATTCATGCACTCACCTATTCACCCATTCTATAACATTCAAATTAGATCTTTAAACGTATCACACCACAGCCAGTGCTGTGAAAAAAGGTGTATTCTGTCCCCCTGCCCATCCACACAACCCCCCCCCCCCCCCCGCCACCCACTACCACCACCAACCCTACAGCACTGCAATGGAGGTCTCCAATCGATGCTGTGCTCTATATTTCTGGAGAAGCCAAGTTCAAAAGGCCCATCAAGAGCAGTGTCAGGGAGTGGAAAGGTTTGAATGAGGGCGCAATCCTATGATGATTGCTGCTTCAAGGAAGATCTGAGTCATAAAGTATCTGAAAAATTTAGAAAGAAAAGGTGGCGCATTAATGGTGCCATTCAGTGTCTTTCAAAACGTTTCTGCAGCAGGGTTTCAGCCTTTAATTTGTACATAGTTAACTCAGTACAACTGAACAAGCAGTCACCTCAAAATACAGTTCTTTCTGAAGCCAGACATTTTTCTGTGGTGAATATCCCAGATTGTTTTACTCATACAGCCTTTAAACCCACGGAATAAAAATTTGTAAATTTAGGAGCTGGATTTTCAGTCTGGATTCAGGAATCTGATGCCTGGACCATTCCCAGATCCCGAGCCCGTGCATCGTTTAAGACACGCTAGTTTTACACGCAATGCCCTTAATTTGGTTGGCGGTGAGCTCAGTGTCTAACCTGTGGCATTGCGCACTACCTGGATCTGAAAGGAGAACCTGAACGATAGGTGGCAGCCATGATCAGGTTGCTGTTACCTTGCAAAATGGAGCAGGCAGGAGAGAAAATCACCAGTGTCCAAATGGTCAGTCATAAAATTTTCATCAGCTCTGCTCAAACAATTTAACTTTGTGCTGGCACTTGAGCAACTCAGTTCGAATTTCCCTTTCTTTCCAAAATGTTATATCAGCAGTAACAATACTGGTGTGCTCCTTCAGCCCCAGGTTGTTGCTCCTCTCATTCTCAATATTTGAAAATTTCCTTCTGTCTCCAGCCAGCTAATAAGCTGTCCAAGGAGCTTGACAGTTAATTGGAGGAAGAAGGGTTTGCCGCATTCCCTCCATCTCCCGCCCTTGCTTTGAAAATTGCAGTGTATTCCGTGGTGTCAGAAGACTGACACATCCTGTGGGCTTGCTGTTTTCAAAGTGTGACCCCACCCGACCTCACCCCCACTGGCGTTTGAAAATCCAGTCCTAGATTTCTGTCCATAAAAGAATGAAGAGAGAAAAGATCACTGAAGAACTCACCACGGCAATCTACTTAAGCTGCTCTCTTGTTTACACATAATACGAAGGAAGGCACAAATAGCTATATTGTCACATGTGATGGCATGACTCTGTAGGTTACCAGTGCATGAGACATTTCTAATCTTGAAATGGATCTGAGTGATTAATTAGACATGTTAAATAACAGTAGGTTGATTTAAGGTATAAAATATATGCCAGAAATTCATACTATTATTTAGGAGGAACCCTTGCTTATTGATCACTGCTTATTTTCCCTCAACATTCTGTTTTCTTTATATATTGTCTTCAGGGTGAAAAAGCAGGGTGGTCTGATTTAGGAGATTAATGCAAAGTGCACTCTGCTGAGTTGGCAAGAGGCGTAGCGCAAATACTGCAAAAGTCTGAGTCTGGCAGAAAATTGGAGAGGGAAAAGTATTTTGTTGAGATTGACAATTATTCATGGAAAATATCCAGATGTTGTAAGGCCATTGACAACAATTTAAATCAGACCCAGTGATCATCGCAATGGGATTTTATTGCAAAATAAAGCAGATTTTAACCCTTGCACACACATTGATAATATGCTGTTGAGTTCATGCACATCAATCAAATGATATTTATTTTCAGTACAAGAAACTTGAGGTGCGTTTGCAATCAAACCTTCAACAGCTTAACAAGCTGAAACAACTAGACTTCCAGGAATAATTTTCAGCTGAAATAAAGAAGTATTCTCTCCGCATACGAACATTGGGTCCATGGCAGCAGGACAGAGAGCTCAATAACCTTTTGTACTGAACTATAGACTAGCAGAATAATAATTTTAGGAAAGAACAAATTGCTCTGAGTGAGCCTTGTACCCATTTGCATGGAGTTACTTTGTTGGCGGCTAGTTTAGCTTAGTTGGCTGGATGTCTGGCTTGTGACGCAGAGCGAGGTCAACAGTGCAAGTTCAATTCCCGTGCTGGCTGAGATTATTCATGAAGGCCCTTCTCAACCTTGTCCCTTGCCTGAGATGTAGTGACCTCAGGTTAAATCACCACCAGTCAGCTATCCCCCTCAAAGGGGAAAGCAGCCTATGGTCCTTTACTCTGCTCTTGCATCCTCTCTGATTGATGCTGCATGTGCCTCTCCTATGTGATTGGCCAGTCTCTCATGGTTGGAGCTCATTGCCATGATGACTCCTCCTCCACTCGCAGTGCCTGAGCATGCATTAACTCAGGGAAACTCTCCCAAGTGTGCTGCTGCCGATCCAAGTACTGTGCCCCATAGATGATTCCTGAGACCCAATCCCAATGGCAACTTAAGCACACTATGATTGTGCCCTCTCTTCTTGGGGAGCAGTGCACAAATGTTTTTGATTCAGACACCTCGGGCGGGATTCTCCCCTAACCGGCGGGGCGGGGGGTTCGGGTGCCGGGGAGTGGCGTGAACCAGAAGGTATGGAATCCTCCGCACCTTCAGGGGCTAGGCCGGCACCGGCGGGGATGGCGCCGCACCAAACGGCGCGGAAGGGTCTTGGCGCCACGCCAACCAGCGCCAAAGGGCCTCTGCCGGCCGGCGTGAGTTGGCGCATGCGCGGGAGTGCCAGCGTGTGCTGGTGTCATCCCAGCGCATGCGCAGGGGTGTTCGTCTCCGCACCGGCAATGGTGGAAGTCCACAGCAGCCGGTGCAGAGGGAAAGAGTGCCCCCACAGCACAGGCCCGCCCGTGGATCGGTGGGCCCCGATCGCGGGCCAGGCCACTGTGGGCGCCCCCCCCCCCCCCCGGGTGGTATGCAAAATGATTACTGCCCAAAACCTTTGTTTACAAAAAATGAGGTCAGAGGTCATATTGATAAGACCAAACGGTGCCAAGGATGCCCGGCCAATCACGCCCACATGTTCTGGTCTTGCCCCAGACTTGCGGGGTACTGGACAGCCTTCTTCGAGGCAATGTCCAAAGTGGTGGTTATGAAGGTGGAGCTATGCCCGAATGTGGTGGTCTTTCGGGGTTTCAGACCAGCCAGATCTATTCTTGGGGAGGAGGGCGGACACCCCTGCCTTTGCCTCCCTGATCGCCCGCCGTAGAATCCTGTTCGGCTGGCGGTCAGCAGCACCACCCAAAGCTGCAGACTGGCTGTCCGGCCTATCGGAATCTCTCCAAATGGAGAAAATCAAATTCGCCATCCGAGGGTCAGGCGACGGCTTCCACAAAACATGGGAGCCATTCACCCAATTGTTCCGAGACCTGTTTGTGGCCAACGAACAAGCGGAAGAATAGCCTTTGCAGATGACGAAGACAAGACGAAGTTCAAGACGGTTCTCCTCAAATTTGACACTCACTGCAGCGTAGAGGTGAATGAAAGTTTTGAACGCTACGTGTTCCAGCAGCGTTTGCAGGGTAAGGACGAACCTTTCCAATCCGTTCTAACGCACCTCCGCATCCTTGCGCAATATTGCAGCTACAGGCCCACCTCCGACTCCAACATACGCGACCAGATCGTTTTCGGTGTTCAGTCGGACCCCCTACGTCAGCAGCTCCTCAAAGTACAGCAACTCACCCTAGTGACCGCCATCGAATCTGTGTCCCACATGAAAATGACACCAGTCAGTACTCCCATATACAAGCGGCTGAAACGGTGCGGCAAGGTCCCCACGAGGCGGAACGGGTCCAAGTGATTGAGCACCTCCAGGGCCTCAGCCTGGATGAGGGCGGCCATTTCGCGCGCTTTTCGCGGACTCCCGTGCTTGTACGCACCAAACGAGGGGACGGCGATGTGGAGGAATGTAATGCGCAGGCGCGGTGGTGCAGCGAACGTGCTGACGTCACAACATGCGGCAACTGTGGCTCCGCCCATTTAAAGCGCCAATGCCCCGCAAAGTCTCGACAGTGCCTACGATGTGGAAGACTTGGTCACTATGCTGCCTGCTGTCGAGCAGCTCAGCCTTCCAATTCATCTCGCCTCAGCCAGCCTCGCAGGAATGTTTGGGCAATTCAACTCACGGTCACCGAGTCCGATGTGGACCTCCCACACAGCAGTGACACCGAGGACCCGAAGGTGCCTTTTTGAGTCTGTGTCATAACAAAAACAGGCTGTCCCCGAAGCAAAGACACCAGCCACTGTCGGTATACAGCATCGATCCAGACGATGAGTGGTGTGCCACCCTGACGGTCAACCGGTCTCAAATACGATTCCGCCTGGACACTGGTGCCTCCGCCAATCTCATGGCGTAGTCTGCTTTCCAAAGCCTTCGTATCAAACCAACCATTCTTCCATCGGCCTGCCAGCTATTGGACTACAATGGCGACATCATTCATGCCAACTCGATGTGACGCACAAGTCACGAAAAGCCATCCTTCCTTTTGAGATCGTGGGCTCCTCGAAGGACTCTCTGCTTGGCACACAGTTGTGCAAGCTGCTAAACCTCGTTCAAAGAGTTCATTCTCTCTCTCCTGATGACACGTCTGCCTTCCAGGATGCAGACTTCAGGGCACAGCTCAACGCCATCATCGACCAGCACCCCTCAAGGACCGCCTCAAGCAGCAGCTGCAGGACCTCCAAGACCAAGGAGCGATCTCCAGAGTTACGGAACCAACCGACTGGATCAGTTCCATGATGTGCGTAAAGAAGCCTTCCGGCGAGCTCAGATTCTGCATTGATCCAAAGGATCTGAATCGCAACATAATGAGGGAGCATTACCCAATCCCCAAGCGCGAAGAGATCACATGCGAGATGGCTCACGCCAAGCTCTTCACCAAACTTGACGCCTCGAAAGGATTCTGGCAAATTCAACTAGACAGATCCAGCAGGAAACTGTGCACCTTTAGCACACCTTTTGGCAGATATTGTTACAACAGGATGCCGGTTGGGATCATATTGGCGTCAGAAGTGTCCCACAGGATCATGGAACAAATGATGGAAGGCATTGAAGGTGTTCGCGTCTATGTCGACGACATAATCATTTGGTCCACCACCCCACAGGAGCATATCAGTCGCCTCCAGCGCGTGTTCAAACGCATATGGGAGCAAGGCCTACTCCACAACAGAGCCAAATGCTCCTTCGGCCAGATGGAACTCAGGTCAAAGAGACACAGCCTGAGTGAGACACATCCAGAGTGGGGAATTTGAAACTTGGTAATTTGGTGCAGTGAGGTAACCAGGAAAGTTTCGGGAGCCGTTCGGAGGAGGAGGAGCAGTCTCTGTGTGAGCATAAAAACCTAACGGTAACTTCCTGTTTTCCACTTTTTTTTTCAAAAGTGACATCAGAGGGAAGCTGTGATCTGATTGGTTGATAGCAAATATGCCCCAAATTTAAAAAAAAAACACAGCTAAACTCGTAAACTTAAATTAAACTAATTAATTAATTAGAGATGGCTGGTCAGGTGATGTGCTTGAGCTGCTTGATGTGGGAGCTGGCAGATCCCATTGCGAGCTGCAGCGACCACATCTGCAGTAAGTGTTGGCTGCTCGATGAGCTCCGGCTCAGAGTTGATGAGCTGGAGTCTGAGCTTCAAATACTGAGGCACATCCGGGAGGGGGAGACTTACATGGACACTGTGTTTCAGGAGGCAGTCACACCTGTCGAGAGTAAGTAGTTTAAATCCTGCCAGTGGCCAGGGACAGCAGGGTGTGACTGCAAGTCAGGCAGGTAAAGGGAACCAGCAGTCAGGAACGCAGGAGCCTCAGCCCTTGACCCTGTCCAACAGGTATGAGGCACTTGCTCCCTGTGTGGATGGCGAACAGGGCTGCAGGAAGGATGAGTCAGCTGACCAAGGCACCATGATTCGCCAGGCCATTCAAGGGGAGGGAGTAAATAGGAAAGTTGTAGTTGTAGGGGATTCTATTATCAGGGGGATAGATAGTATCTTTTGTGAGCAGGATAAAGAGTCCCGCATGGTATGTTGCCTGCCCGGTGCTAGGGTGCGGGACATCTCTGACCGGCTTGAAAGGATACTGGAGAGGGTGGGGGAGGATCCAGTTGTTGTGGTCCATGTCGGTACCAACAACATAGGCAAGTCTAGGAAAGAGGACCTGTTTAGAGATTATAAAGAGCTAGGATTTAAATTAAAAAACAGGTCCTCAAGCGTCATAATCTCCGGATTACTGCCCGAGCCACGTGCAAATTGGCATAGGGAGGCAAGAATAAGGGAAGTTAACACGTGGCTGAAAGAGTGGTGTGGGAAAGAGGGGTTCCTTTTCATGGGACACTGGCATCAGTTTTGGGACAGGGGGGACCTATACCGTTGGGATGGTCTCCACCTGAACCGAGCTGGGACCAGTGTTCTGGCGAAAAGAGTAAATAGGGTGGTCAATAGGACTTTAAACTAGAGATTGGGGGGGAAGGGAAAGTCAGGGAACCAAGAGGTGACGTAATCAGTGGGAAGCGTAGCTGCTTAGGAATACAAAAAAGCACGAAAAGACAGAACCCATCTCACAAAATATGACACAGTGTATGGAAAGGCTCAGTAAACCAAGGTCCACCACACTAAGAAAACAAAAAGGGATGGTCAATAGAGAATTAAAGGTGCTATATTTAAATGCGCGCAGTGTACGGAACAAGGTAGATGAGCTTGTGGCCCAGATTGTGACTGGCAGGTATGATGTGGTAGGTATCACAGAGACGTGGTTGCAGGGGGTTCAGGACTGGCATTTGAACATCCAGGGATTCACAATCTATCGAAAAGACAGAGAGGTGGGCAGAGGGGGGGGGGGGGGGGGGGGTTGCCTTGTTAATTAGGAATGAAATTAAATCAATAGCACTAAACGACATAGGGTCAGATGATGTGGAGTCTGTGTGGGTAGAGTTGAGGAACCACAAAGGCAAAAAAGCCATAATGGGAGTTATGTACAGGCCTCCTAACAGTGGTCAGGACCAGGGGCACAAAATGCACCCCGAAATAGAAAGGGCATGTCAGAAAGGCAAGGTCACAGTGATCAGGGGGGACTTCAACATGCAGGTGGACTGGGTAAATAATGTTGCCAGTGGACCCAAAGAAAGGGAATTCATTGAATGTTTACAGGAGGGCTTTTTGAGAGGGTTGTTAAGAAGGCGTACAGTGTGTTAGCTTTTATTGGTAGAGGGATTCAGTTTCGGAGCCATGAGGTCATGTTGCAGCTGTACAAAACTCTAGTGCGGCCGCATTTGGAGTATTGCGTGCAATTCTGCTCGCCGCATTATAGGAAGGATGTGGAAGCATTGGAAAGGGTGCAGAGGAGATTTACCAGAATGTTGCCTGGTTATGGAGGGAAGATCTTATGAGGAAAGGCTGAGGGACTTGAGGCTGTTTTCGTTGGAGACAAGTAGATTAAGAGGTGACTTAATTGGGGCACACAAGATGTCAGAGGATTGGATAGGGTGGACAGTGAGAGCCTTTTTCCTCGGATGGTGATGTCTAGCATGAGGGGACATAGCTTTAAACTGAAGGGTGATAGATATAAGACAGATGTCAGAGGTAGGTTCTTTACTCAGAGAGTAGTAAGGGTGTGGAATGCAACAGTAGTGGACTCGCCAACACTAAGGGTATTCAAATGGTCAGTGGATAGACATATGGACGATAAAGGAATAGTGCCGATGGGCTTTAGTGTGGTTTCACAGGTCGGCGCAACATCGAGGGCCGAAGGGCCTGTACTGTGCTGTAATGTTCTATGTTCTATGTTCTCTGTGCTTCTGAAGCTTTATAAAGCACTAGTTCGGCCCCATTTAGAATACTGGGAGCAATTTTGGGCCCCACACCTCAGGAAGGACATACTGGCACTGGAGCGGGTCCAGCCGAGATTTACACGGATGATCCCAGGAATGGTAGGCCTAACATACGATGAACGTCTGAGGATCCTGGGATTATATTCATTGGAGTTTAGGAGGTTGAGGGGAGATCTAATAGAAACTTACAAGATAATGAATGGCTTAGATAGGGTGGACGGAGGGAAGTTGTTTCCATTAGCAGGGGAGACTAGGACCCGGGGGCACAGCCTTAGAATAAAAGGGAGTCACTTTAGAACAGAGATGAGGAGAAATTCCTTCAGCCAGAGAGTGGTGGGTCTGTGGAATTCATTGCCACAGAGGGCGGTGGAGGCCGGGATGTTGAGTGTCTTTAAGACAGAAGTTGATAAATTCTTGATTTCTCGAGGAATTAAGGGCTATGGAGATAGAGCGGGTAAATGGAGTTGAAATCAGCCATGATTGAATGGTGGAGTGGACTCGATGGGCCGAATGGCCTTACTTCCGCTCCTATGTCTTATGGTCTAAGTTCCTAGGGGACCCCATCTCCCAGTTGGGTGGGCGGTCGGATGCGGACAAGGTGGCTGCTATCACAGCCATGAAAAAGCCTGAGGACAAGAAGGCGGTCCTCCGATTCCTGGGAATGGTCAACTTCCTAGGGAAGTTCATCCCTAACCTCGCCTCTCATACCACAGCTCTTAGGAACCTGGTCAGGAAGACGACAGACTTTCAATGGCTTGCTGCCCACGAGCGCGAATGGAGAGAACTTAAAACCAAGCTTACCACGGCCCCGGTATTGGCCTTTTTTGATCCAGCGAAAGAGACAAAAATTTTGACCGATGCCAGCCAATCTGGCATTGGGGCAGTGCTCCTGCAACGCGATGAGGCCTCATCATGGGCCCCCGTTGCATATGCGTCACGTGCCATGACTCCCATGGAACAGCGCTACGCGCAGATAGAAAAGGAGTGTCTGGGCCTGTTGACCGGTGTCGTCAAGTTTCATGATTATGTGTACGGCCTTCCCCAATTCACCGTCGAGACCGACCATCGCCCGCTGGTCAATATAATACAAAAAGACTTGAACGACATGACGCCTCCCCTCCAGCGCACTCTGCTCAAACTCTGGCGATACGACTTTCAGCTCCTATACACCCCGGGCAAAGACCTGATCATAGTCGACGCTCTGTCCAGGGCAATCAACACCCCGTGTGACCCAGCGGGATTCGTCTGCCAGGTTGACTCCCATGTGGCCTTCGTGGCGTCCAATCTACCGGCCATGGATGAGCGCCTCGTCCAAATAGCAGGGGCTGTTTAGCACAGGGCTAAATTGCTGGCTTTGAAAGCAGACAGCCGCACGGTTCAATTCCCGTAACAGCCTCCCCGAACAGGCACCGGAATGTGGCGACTAGGGGCTTTTCACAGTAACTTCATTTGAAGTCTACTTGTGACAATAAGCGATTTTAATTTAATTTCATTTCAATTTGCCGCGATGCTGCGGCTGACCCACTGCTACAGCGTGTCATGCGCCACCTAACAGTCGGGTGGCTCAAGGGCCAATGCCCGCAGTTCTACAACATCAGAAACGATCTGGCGGTAGTCGATGGTGTCCTCCTGAAGCTGAACCGCATTGTTATCCCGCACAGCATGTGCCAGCTTGTCTTGGAACAGCTACACGAGGGCCATCTTGGCGTGGAGAAGTGCCGCCGACGGGCCCAAGAGGCAGTGTACTGGCCCGGCATCAATGACGACATCGCCAACACAGTGCTCAACTGCCCCACCTGTCAGCAGTTCCAGCTGGCCCAACCACGTGAGACCCTATAGCCCCATGACTTGGTCACGTCCCCTTGGTCCAAGGTCGGCATCGACCTGTTCCACGCGCTGGGCAGGGACTATGTTCTGATTGTAGACTATTTTTCAAACTACCCGGAGGTGGTATGTTTGCACGACATCACATCGTCTGTAGTCATCCGTGCCTGTAAGGACACCTTTGCTCGTCACGGCATCCCACTCACTGTGATGTCGGACAATGGCCCCTGCTTTGTAAGCCAGGAATGGTCCAACTTTGCCAGCAGGTACAACTTTGTGCATGTGACTTCCAGTCCCCTGTACCCCCAATGCAATGGCAAAGCGGAGAAGGGTTTCCACATCGTCAAACGGCTCCTCTGCAAGGCTGCCGATGCGGGATCCGACTTCTACCTCACCCTGCTGGCCTATCGCTTGGCCCCACAGTCCACTGGCCTGTCGCCAGCCCAGCTGCTCATGAGTCGCACCCTGAGGACAACGGTTCCGTCTATTCACATCCCAGACCTCGACCACGTTCCGATCCTTCAACGAATGCAACTGTCTCGTGCACAGCACAAGGCGGCTCATGACTCCCGTGCAGCTTATCATTATTTTCTGGCTCCAGATGACAACGTCCACATCCATCTTCTGGATGGTGGCTGGTCGGCAACTGCTGTGGTTCTTCGGCAGGTGGCTCCCCACTCGTTCCTGGTTCGTCTACCGGATGGTTCCATTCTGCGCCGTAGTCAGTGTGCCCTTCATCTCGTGCCGCGCTCGCTACGTGATCCTCTGCGAGTGCCACGCCGTCCTGTTGTCCTTGACCTGGACAATGCGGAGATTCCGGTTACTCTACATCCTCCTCACTCTGACGCAGTCCAGCCCGCTCCTCAGCCGGTGACTCCTGACCCACCCTTGAGGCGGTCAACCAGAATTCTTCGCCCACCTCAGAGACTTAATTTGTGAACTTTGCACTAATGGACTCTCTGGTCTGTTCTGTTCTTCCGCTTAATCGTTCAAGTGGTTTGTATATAGTGTTCATCTCATTATTTGTGTGACACACTGTTTTTTCTGCACCAGGCACCTTCCCATGTAAATAGCTTAGTTTTATGTACATAGTCCTGTAAATATTTCGCACACACATAGTCAGGAACATTCACCACACACTATTTATTGTCACGCAGGCACATTTTTTTTAATAAAAGGGGGGATGTCATAATATACACCAGTATATCATGGTGCAAACACATAGTGATGGACACACAGTGGGACCAATCAACATACACAACACCGCAGCCAATCACTAGTGAGAGCACACTCACTATAAAGACAGGGGGCATCAGAGTTCCCGCTCATTCGAATAGCAGCTAGCTAGGAGCACAGAGCTCACAGCCTGCAACACAGACATTCACCATGTGCTGAGTGCATCAACTGGTTAGGACTAAGCAAGGGTCAACAGTTAAAGCTGGTATTGCATTTACCCACAGTTCAAGTATGTTTAAATAGTTAACCTTTTAATAAAATAGTGTTGCACTACTTCAAGTGTTGGTGACCTGTATGTGATCCAGAACACCCAACAAATCACGAGGGGGTGCGCGTGTACGTTAATGATGTCATAATCTGGTCCATAACTCCTCAAGAACACATCGATCGCCTCAAGCAGGTATTCCACAGAATCCATGAGCATGGCCTCCGACTCAACAGAGCCAAGTGCTCATTCGGTCAATCAGAAATCAAATTCCTTGGTGACCACATCTCGCAGCAAGGCATGCGGCCAGATGCTGACAAGGTCTCGGCGATCAACGCCATGAAGCTCCCAGAGGACAAGAAGGCGGTCCTCTGCTTTCTAGGGATGGTCAACTTCCTCGGGAAATTCATTCCCAACATGGCGGCACACACCACAGCCCTCCGCCATCTCATCAAAAAGTCAACAGAATTCCAGTGGCTGCCCGCTTGTGAGAACGAATGGCGTGAGCTCAGGGCAAAACTCACCACGGCCCCGGTTCTGCCGTTCTTCGACCCTACAAAGAGACCAAAATATCCACTGACGCGAGCCAGGACGGTATTGGGGTGGTGCTCCTCCAACGGGATGACTGCTCCTCATGGGTCCCAGTTGCGTATGCCTCCAGAGCCATGACGCCCACTGAGCAACGGTACGCTCAGATCGAGAAGGAATGCCTGGACCTCCTAATGGGAATCGACAAATTTCACGACTATGTGTATGGCCTCCCAAAATTCACGGTTGAGACGGACCACAGGCCACTAGTCCACATAATCCATAAGGATTTGAATGACATGACGCCTCGGTTACAACAAATCCTTCTCAAGCTACGCCGCTATGATTTTGAACTTGTCTACATGCCAGGCAAAGAACTCATTGTTGCAGGTGCCCTTTCCATGTCTAACTCCACACCGTGTGAACAAACTGACTTTGTCTGCCAAATCGATGCTCAGGTGCAATTGTGTGCCTCCAACCTTCCGGCCACTGATGAGAGGGTCATCCAAATTCGTGAGGAAATGGCCAAGGATCCTCTGCTACAGCGTGTGATGCAGCACCTCACGAATGGCTGGCAGAAGGGACAGTGTCTCCAGTTTTACAACGTCAAGGACGACCTGACGGTGGTGGACGGCATCCTCATGAAGCTCGATAGGATTGTGATTCCGCAGAGCATGCGAGCTATGGTGCTCAGCCAACTCCATGAGGGTCACCTGGGGGTCGAGAAATGTCGACGCAGAGCTCGAGAGGCAGTCTATTGGCCGGGCATCAGCCAGGACGTTGCCAGCATGGTCCTTAACTGCCCCACATGTCAGAAATTTCAGCCAGCTCAACCCAAAGAAACTGCAGCAACATGAGATAGTGACCTCCCCATGGTCCAAAGTCGGTGTCGACCTTTTCCACGCCAAGGGGCGTGACTATGTCCTCCTGGTCGACTACTTCTCCAATTATCCTGAAGTGGTGAAACTGTCCGACCTCACGTCGAAGACGGTGATTAAAGCATGCAAAGAAATGTTTGCCCGGCATGGGATACCGCTCACAGTGATGAGTGACAATGGTCCCTGTTTTTACAGCCAGGAATGGTCTGATTTTGCCCGCCTATACAACCTTCGCCACTTACCCTCCAGCCCCCACTACCCGCAGTCAAACGGGAAGGCCGAAAAAGGGGTCCATATCGTGAAGAGATTACGATGCAAGGCTGCAGACTCAGGCTCCGACTACACCCTGGCGCTGCTGGCATACAGAGCATACCCGCTGTCCACTGGGTTGTCTCCCACGCAGATGCTCATGAATCGCACTCTGCGAACCACGGTTCCAGCCATCCATGTTCCAGATCTTGACCACCTCACGGTCATACAAAAGATGCAGCAGTCTCGGGCCCAACAGAAATCAGCATACGACACTCATGCCACGGATCTCCCCGAGCTGGTCCCAACTGATCGTGGTCGTGTGCAGTTGCCTGACGGCGGCTTGTCCGCCACAGCTGTGGTGGTCAAGCAAGTGGCCCCAAGATCGTTCCTCGTCTGCATGGCTGATGGCTTCTTCCTACGACTCAACAGACGGGCGCTGCGCAGAGTTCCACGCCCGCCACCTAACCATAATGTCCCGCCTCACACAATGCTTCCTCTGGATGTGCCCTACCATGAGGCCACCGATCTACCAGTAATCCTGCTGACCTCTGCGACCACCGCATTGGCGGCGGCCCCGCCTATCCAAGTGCAGGCGGCCCCTGTTCTACCCTTGAGGCGGTCAACCAGAATTCGTCATCCGCCACAGAGACTAAACTTATAGACTGAACTTTTGTTACCTTATCGTTTTGACCTCTGTAAATATCGTTGTTACCGTTTCATCTGCCCTATATCTGCACTAGCGACACCTTCCTGTGTACATAAGGTCATTTTAGCACATTCTGTATATAGTCACGCACATATACACACCCACATGCACATGCACCTTAATATTTATTATCTCAACATCTATGTATACAATGGAGTGCAGACAGGCAGTGATTGACACACAGGATGACCAGTAAGCACACAGAACAGAGCAACCAATCACCAGACAGGACACAACCACTATAAAGCCAGAGGGCACCAGTTTTCCCGCTCTCTCGGGACCCAGCCTCTGAGACAGTCAGAGCTCGTGCCTACACCATGTGGTAGCTAGGTTAGTCTGGTCAGGCTCGTGTCAGGTCTCCAATCAAGTCAGCATTGTGTCAATCCACAGTTGAACATGTATAATAGTTTTAATGTTGAATAAAACCGTGTTGCATTTTGTCAAGTGTTGGAGGTCTGTCTCTCGCTACACTGCATCAAGTGCAGTTCACCTCAACCCAGCCTGCCCAACACATCACCAGGTGGTCTGTTAGAAGCTCCTGAGGCAAAACAAGGTATGATTTTCCCAAAACTGAGATGATAATTTTTTTGGTCTGGATACTACTGGGGATCATTCTCAGACAGAGGGCCAACCATCTTAATTGTCTTTGTTCAGCAGAAAAGTGCAGTTTACAGTTCATAAATAGGCATGAGGATAATGTCTATAAATATTTACAAGATTGTCTTTCCTGTTCCATGTCAGGGGAGCCCAACATTGGGAAGGAACAGTAATATTCATCAAGATTGAATCAGAAACAAAACTGCTGCACATGTTGTTAAAACATGAATTCCTTTATTCTCCTTCTCAACTCCCTCTGCTGGTACATGGGTATGGTTGTAATAAGTGGACAAAGTGCACAATAACATTTCCAATACATTACAGCTGCCACTGTGGCTTTGTATACAAGTGTTCAAAGGGGCTTGTAGGATCTCATAGCAGCCCGACAATCTGCCCTGAAAAGGGAAAAGGCGGGGCAGCACGGTGGCGCAGTGGTTAGCATTGCTGCCTCACGGCGCTGAGGTCCCAGGATCGATCCTGGCTCTGGGTCACTGTCCGTGTGGAGTTTGCACATTCTCCCCGTGTTTGTGTGGATTTCTCCCCCACAACCCAAAGTTGTGCAGGCTAGGTAGATTGGCCACGCTAAATTGCCCCTTAATTGGAAAAATTGAATTGGGTACTTTAATTTTTTTTAAAATGGGAAAACGCAGGGGAAATTGCTCCTTCAGAGAGCCAGAACAGATGCAATGGGCTGAATGGTCTCCTTCTGTGTTGTTACTATTCTATGATTCCATGTTTCCTCAGACACCTTGTTGAGATTGCTGAGGCATTGCTTTAAGATATTGGATTGGATTGGATTTGTTTATTGTCACGTGTACCGAGGAACAGTGAAAAGTATTTTTCTGCGAGCAGCTCAACAGATCATTAAGTACATGAGAAGAAAAGGGAATAAAAGAAAATACATAATAGGGCAACACAACAGAAACAATGTAACTACAAAAGCACTGGCATCGGATGAAGCATACAGGGTGTAGTGTTAATGAAATCAGTCCATAAGAGGGTCATTTAGTAGTCTGGTGACAGTGGGGAAGAAGCTGTTTTTGAGTCTGTTCGTGCGTGTTCTCAGACTTCTGTATCTCCTGCCCGATGGAAGAAGTTGGAAGAGTGAGTAAGCTGGGTGGGAGGGATCTTTGATTATGCTGCCCTCTTTCCCCAGGCAGCGGGAGGTGTAGATGGAGTCAATGGATGGGAGGCAGGTTCGTGTGATGGACTGGGCGGTGTTCACGACTCTCTGAAATTTCTTGCGATCCTGGGCCGAGCAGTTGCCATACCAGGCTGTGATGCAGCCTGATAGGATGCTTTCTATGGTGCATCTGTAAAAGTTGGTAAGAGTCAATGTGGACATGCCGAATTTCCTTAGTTTCCTGAGGAAGTATAGGCGCTGTTGTGCTTTCTTGGTGGTAGCGTCGACGTGGGTGGACCAGGACAGATTTTTGGAGATGTGCACCCCTAGGAATTTGAAACTGCTAACCATCTCTACCTCGGCCCCGTTGATGCTGACAGGGGTGTGTACAGTACTTTGCTTCCTGAAGTCAATTACCAGCTCTTTAGTTTTGCTGGCATTGAGGGAGAGATTGTTGTCGCTATACTACTCCACTAGGTTCTCTATCTCCCTCCTGTATTCGGACTCATCGTTATTCGAGATCCGGCCCACTATGGTCGTATCGTCAGCAAACTTGTAGATGGAGTTGGAACCAAGTTTTGCCACGACCTCACTGTCCGATATGGGCATTGGAACAGTGAAACCCTCATGTTGAGAATAGAAATCTTCCCACCATTGTCACTTCGCCAGTGCCCATGCCGTCGCCGGTCAGCCAGCCAGCGCAAACCGCTGACATCTCATTCCTCTAACCCTAGGTTTGCTCAAGTGAATCCTGCAGTCTGCTGCACTGAAAATCTGTAACCTTCTGCAGCCATGCTGCACTGCACTGGAGCACGGGGACAGGCAAAAGCATGCACAAGACAGGAAATGAGTGAATCCACAAGGATAACTAGGTGCCTCTTGTATGGAATATCGAATGGACTGATTGATAAATTTAGTTTGGAATGTCTGTTTTGTCTACTTTTTATTTCAAAGGATGCTATGATGTTCAATAACAGGGGCAGGTAAAGTGTGAGACTTGCTCAATGGGGCATTGGAGTTGCTGACACCGGTACTGGAATCAGTCTATCGTGGACACCGTGAATGGAGATGTTTTGGTTGCTTCCTCCCTATATCCTGTTTTGCCTCCTCTTCTTCCTCAGCCCCTTGCCACATACCAGTTACCCTCGTGGGTTTTTCATCATGCAACAGATGCACCACAACACATTGCACCACATGCTCCGGAGACTATTACAGGGCTCCTCCAGAGTGATCCAGCCAGCAGAAGCATTGCTTTAACACCCCTGTGGTCTGATCAGTGACATTTCATGTGGTAGCATGGCTCTTTTTATATACTTGAAGTTATATATCGGGAGGTATGGTAGCACAGTGGTTAGCACAGTTGCTTAACAGCTCCAGGGTCCCCGGCTTGGGTTACTGTCTGTGCTGTTGCCTGTTTCTCTTTACTATGCTCTTTACTCTGGATCTGTCCCAATTAGGGAAATCAGTGAATTTACCTTCTTTCTATATTGTCTCTGTGCGAATGCTTAGAGTTGCCAGGTATCGAATGATACCACCACAAGTTTCAACCTCTATCGATCAAAGAGCCAAACACCAGTTAGTTAGTTCAAGGTCAAGGGTACTTTATTTACACACAATTAGTCATGCAACATAAACACTACTAGTTAACTACACCTATCGACTAAGACAACCTGTACTTAACTTCAGGCACCCGGCTTAGGTCAGAAAACAGTGGCCGCTGTTCAATTCTGGATCCCTTAGGTTCGAAGGGGTAACTACTGCTCAACTGGGCTCATCCGTCTGGTAGCGAGCGTTGAACTCGAACTTGCTTCTGGTGTTGCTGTGATTGGCGATGACCGTGACCGGGGTACCAAGGTCAAAAGAGAGCGAGCATATGGCGAACTCTTCCTTTATACTTGGGGGCTAGTTTGCACCCCGTCGCAGAGAAGGTGCGCGCAATTCAACAGACCCCCGCCCCGACTGACACTTCGCATCTTTGTTCTTTTCTCAGCCTCGTAAACTATTACGGGAAGTTCCTCCCCAATCTGGCAATTACGCTGGCCCCATTGCACCTTCTGCTAAAGAAGAATTACACCTGGGTTTGGGGTCAGCCGCAAGAAACCGCTTTCCGGCGGGAAAAACAACAATTGTCGTTGTCTGGGCTACTAACCCACTATGATCCTGGAAAGCTGCATATCCGCACTGCCCCATACCACCCGGCTTCAACTGGGTTGGCGGAGAGCGCAGTGCAGACATTCAAACGAGGCCTAAAGAAGCAGTCTTCCGGGTCGATGGACACGAGACTGGCTCGTTTTTTGTTTTCATAGAGGACCACCCCACATGCGGTGACTCGGGTAGCTCCCGCGGAACTCCTAATGGGCCAGAGACTTCGCACCCACCTCTGCATGGTTTTCCCGGACATGGGCGCAATGGTACGCTGCACACAAGAATGTCAGGGATTTGGTTTTTCTCAGCATCGGCCGATTCGGCAGTTTGCGCCCGGTGACCCAGTGTTCGTTTGGAATTTTGCTGGTGGTGCCCAGGGGGCCCCTGGCGTAATCTTTCGGCAAACGGGCCCTATCTCTTACCAGATGCAAGCCCAGGGCCGTTGCCAGCGCATGCATGTAGACCTCGTTCGGGCCAGAAGACCATCCCTTCCAAAGATTCCCCGCCCCCGGAGCTAATTTCTACAGCCACAGAGACCAGACACAGTGGAAAGTATTCCTCACAATCTTCCTCTGGTGCCGCACTCAAAGCCTGCGCAGGCCGTTGCAGAAATGCGTGGAGATAGAGATGCCGAGATGACGGAGGCAGCGGACTCCGACTCCGAGATGGAGACACAGGACGCCTCAGAGGGGGAATCCTCGGGCCCACGGGCCGTGGATGTACAACTGTTACGTCGTTCATCACGGAAGCCCCGTTCTCCGTCTCGTTACACGCCGCCCAATCCAGCGCCTCGTACAAACGCCCTCCTTTGCCTGGGTCTTCGGTGGATTCCTTGGACTGTGGGAGGGGGGGGGAGGATGTTATAACCTGCCTGCTTCCCATTGGTTGGGGACTAATGGCAATCCCACAATCCTTTGAGAGTATGAGCTTCCGCAATGAGGGGGCGGAGAAATCATTAACAGATTTCCTGCATAAATAAAGCTGGCCAGTTTGGAACTGGCTAGAGGAGAGTGAGCAGCAAAGGAGTTGTTGCTGCTGTTGTGTGATGCACAATCAATTGCACAGAGACAAGAGTTGAATACAACTGAGGCTTTATTACTCTAAGATGTGTGGCCTCCTACAGCAGCTGGCGAAATGGCTGCTGTACAGGGAGCACACATATTTATACTCCGTCTACTGGGCAGAGCCAGCAGGCAGGGACTACCCCCATACCTGTAGTACAGGGTCTTACCACACATCTTCTAATATGTACAACAGCGGTGATTACCACATTGTGTATATATGTTATTGTAAATAAATGTTATTTCTTTCTATCCTTCAACTCGTGCTGGATTCTTCGTGGCCCTCACAAAAGCACGCAACTGGACTGTTCCAGCGACGACCATGATGCCGATCATCAGGGTCGTCTTCATCTTGTTTTGGTTTTCCTTCACCGTCGAGTGTCTTTGTATCTCTCTAAGGGAACAAACATAGTGTCTGTTATCATCGTGTTGCTTAATATCTCGTATTTCCGCCTGTGTCTCCTTAACGTCAATTCTCCCATTATAATCGTCACCCTATGTGACCACCTCATTTTTTTTTAAAAAACAACCATTTATGGAGACAAGGCATCCCAAAAAATTCTGTGTCACAGCGCGAGCAATCTTGCAGCCTGTGGTCGATGAGCTGAGTGGCGGACAATTTCTCCATCCTCTGCAAACTTGTTTTTTCTAACCAAGTGTTTCTTACATGTAAATAGTATGTGGGGGAATAGCAACCGAAGGGTTGATGGGAAGGGCAAAAATAGTGGCAAAGAGCATTCTTTAAACCACAGGAGTCGAAAAAAACCCAGAAAAAGAGTTTTGAGACCAAATAGTCGAATGGGGTGGTGCGTATGATCGGCGGCAGAACAAGAATGGATGGAATCCCCGGGTAGGGCGGTGATCAGTGCCGTTGCTCCACTACCCAAGCTTAGCTGACCAAATGTATTGGGGGTCCCCAGGCATGGCGGGGATAAGTGCCGTTACTCCACTGCCTGAGTGACCTTCCAAGAGCGGAACGAATTTGTAACTATATGGGTTGCCGACAAACTTGTTTCACTAACTGCCATGTGGCTTCAGAAGAGTAGTTATGACTGTATCAAGAACGGTAGTGTGAGACCGAAAGAAGAAACTGTGTCAAGTAATGCAGTGAGAGGGCAACACGGTGGCGCAGTGGGTTAGCACTGTGGCCTCACGGCGCCGAGGTCCCTGGTTCGATCCTGGCTCTGGGTCATTGTCCGTGTGGAGTTTGCATATTCTCCAAGTGTTTGCGTGGGTTTCGTCCCCACAACCCCAATAAAATATGCAAGCGAGGTGGATTGGCCACGCTATATTGCCCCTTAACTGGAAAAAATGAATTGGGTCCTCTAAATTTTTTTTTTAAAGAAGAAATTCAGTGAGATCGACACAGATAAACAAACATTAAACATTTAAAAATAACAAATTAAAGAAAAAAATGTGCAGGCTCCATCAGGGTACAGGACACCGTAAATCTCCATCGGTTCCTGACTCTCATCATCTGGACACCTCAAGATTCCATTTCGAAAAGATTTGCAAAGGGGTTACCATGGTGGGAGTCAGCCTCGTAGCTGTCTCCATCTCCCGGGTGCCAAACTCTTTCATGGAGTTTGCGTGCTAACGCGGCGTGTGCCGATGTGGGGTCCATTTCAGCATTTCTCATCAAACGACAGGAATTGTCGCGGTGCCAGTGCTTCATGGTCCGTAGGGAGGTTGCAAGGGGGGTGTCGCTATCGTCGGGTGGCAGGTCAGGTTTCGGTGTGGGCAAATAAATCGTTTCAAAGAGGCTGAGCGTATCGTGGTTGGGGTCTCTGGGCCTTCAGTGACTGGGGCCTTGTTCGAGGGATCTTTGTTCGGGTCTCTCAAGGGCTTAGGTCGTGCTGTCACTGTCGCTGTCGCTAGCAGCCGAATCAAGCGTCAGGGTGAAATTTGATTCTGGGGGCGTGGTCAAGGTCGTGTCTGTGGACATGCTGCTGCTGCTGGGGGAGGGGGAACTCGGGTTATCAGTGGGAGGGTCCTCATTGTCTGCCATCGCCAATGAGAGATGGTGCGAGTGGCTGCACTGTGTTCCATAAACCTGAAGCTGATTTACATGGAACCATCCTGATTTTCCGTTGGGAAACGGGATTTTGTAAACCGAGGGGCTTGCCTTGTCTGAAATTGAATGGGGTCCTGCAAATTTCAGGGAGAGGAACGAACTAGGGTTGTACAAGGTGATCGTTACCTGCTGTCCGACTGTATACTCCATCGGGTGTACTGTTTTGGCAAAGCAGGCCTTACTCTGCTTTCGTTTAGCGCCTAGTCGAACAGCTGCAGCGAGCTGTGCTGCTTTAATATTCCCTACCATGTACTGGACTGCTTTCTCATGGGCCAGGGCGGTGACTGCGGGGCTGGCCAAATAAAGTCTGAATAAGTATTCGGTACCCTTCATGGATCCCGCTCATGAGGGTGTGGGGGGTATATCCTGTTGAGCTCGACACTGTGTTCCTGATAAACATCAGTGCGAATGGGAGCACTGTGTATCATGTTATATTGTGCTGCTGCATCATTTTCCTAAGGGTGGCCTTTAGCATCCGATTCATGCGCTCCACAATGCCGCTGGGGGATAGGCAATGTAGAACTTTTGTTTAACTCCAAATATTGTCAGAACATTTTTCATGACTCTTCCAGTAAAGTGGGAACCTTGGTCCGACTCAATAGAACGGGGGAGTCCCCATCTTGTAAAAATCTGTTCTGTTAAGACCTTTGCGGTGGCCATGGCTATGTTTGTTCTCAATGGGAATGCTTCGACCCATTTCGTGAATGTGTCTATCATTTTTAAAGAAATATATTTTATTCAAATTTTTTTGGCCAAACAAAACAATACAAAGGTTTTCCTTTTTACAACAGTAAAACAGTATAAATAACAGTGGCCGTTTTTAACAAATAAATAAATAATATATAAACTAAATGGCAACTGCCCTATCAAAAATAATAACTCTCCAAAATAAAATCAAACAATCCAATATACATAGCCTAATACAAATATTTATACAAAAACGCCCCTGAGGACCCACCCGGGCCCTCTCCCCCCCCCCCCCCCCTTCCCTCCCCCCTGGGTTGCTGCTGTTACCTTCCCATTTCCTTTATCGTTCTGCGAGGTAGTCAATGAACGGTTGCCACCGCCTGGTGAACCCTTGAGCCGAACCCCTTAGTGCAAACTTTATCCGTTCTAGTTTTATAAACCCTGCAATGTCATTTATCCAGGTCTCCACGCCCGGGGGTTTGGCTTCCTTCCACATAAGCAATATCCTTCGCCGGGCTACTAGGGACGCAAAGGCCAAGACATCAGCCTCTTTCGCCTCCTGCACTCCCGGCTCTTCTGCAACCCCGAATATAGCCAACCCCCAGCTTGGCTCGACCCGGACCCCCAACACCTTCGCAAGCACCTTTGCCACCCCCACCCAGAACCCCTGTAGTGCCGGACATGACCAAAACATGTGTGTGTGGTTTGCTGGGCTTCTTGAGCATCTCCCACACCTATCCTCTACCCCGAAAAATTTACTGAGCCGTGCTCCGGTCATATGCGCCCTGTGTAAAACCTTGAATTGTATCAGGCTTAGCCTGGCGCACGAGGACGACGAGTTTACCCTACGTAGGGCATCAGCCCACAGCCCCTCCTCAATCTCTTCCCCAGCTCTTCTTCCCATTTCCCCTTCAGCTCATCCACCATGATCTCCCCCTCGTCCCTCATTTCCCTGTATATATCCGACACCCTACCATCCCCCGCCCATGTCCCTGAGATCACTCTATCCTGAACCTCCTGCGTCGGGATCTGCGGGAATTCCCTCACCTGTTGCCTCGCGAAAGCCCTCAGTTGCATGTACCGAAATGCATTCCCTTGGGGCAACCCATATTTTTCCGTCAGCGCTCCCAGACTCGCAAACGTCCCGTCTACGAACAGATCTCTCAGTTGCACAACCCCAGCTCTTTGCCATGCTCCAAATCCCCCATCCATTCTCCCCAGGACAAACCTATGGTTATTTCTTATCGGGGACCGCACCGAGGCTCCCGTCCTTCCCCTATGTCGTCTCCACTGCCCCCAAATTTTTAGTGTTGCCACCACCACTGGACTTGTGGTGTATTTCTTCGGGGAGAACGGCAACGGCGCCGCCACCATTGCTTGTAGGCTGGTTCCCTTGCAGGACGCCATCTCCAATCTCTTCCACGCCGCTCCCTCCCCTTCTCCCATCCACTTACACACCATTGAGATATTGGCAGCCCACTAGTATTCACTTAGACTCGGTAGTGCCAGCCCCCCCTATCCCTGCTACGCTGCAAGAACCCCCTCCTCACTCTCGGGGTCTTCCCGGCCCACACAAAACTCATGACACTTTTCTCAATTCTCTTGAAAAATGCCTTCATGACCATCACCGGAAGGCACTGAAACACAAAGAGGAATCTCGGGAGGACTACCATTTTAACCGCCTGCACCCTACCCACCAGTGACAGGGGCACCATGTCCCATCTCTTAAAATCCTCCTCCATCTGTTCCACCAATCTTGTTAGATTAAGCCGGTGTAAGGTTCCCCAACTCCTGGCTATCTGAATCCCTAAGTAACGGAAATCTCTTGTCACCTTCCTCAGCGGTAAGTCATCTATTCCCCTGCTCTGCTCCCCCGGATGCACCACAAACAGCTCACTCTTACCCATATTCAATTTGTACCCCGAAAATTCCCCAAACTCCCTGAGTGTCTGCATTATCTCAGGCATCCCCTCCACTGGGTCCGCAACATACAGCAATAAATCATCTGCATACAAGGATACCCGGTGTTCTCCTCCCCTGAGCACTCCCCTCCACTTCCTGGAGCCCCTCAGTGCTATGGCCAGGGGCTCAATCGCCAATGCAAACAGTAACGGAGACAGGGGACACCCCTGCCTCGTCCCTCTATGAAGACGGAAGTAATCAGACCTCTGTCTGTTCGTGACCACGCTCGCCACCGGGGCCCTATACAGCAGCTGTACCCATCCGATATACCCTTCTCCAAAACCAAATCTCCTCAGCATCTCCCACAGATAATCCCACTCCACTCTGTCGAATGCTTTCTCGGCATCCATCGCCACCACTATCTCCGCCTCCCCCTCTGGTGGGGGCATCATCATTACCCCTAGCAACCTCCGTATGTTCGTGTTCAGCTATCTCCCCTTAACGAACCCAGTTTGATCCTCGTGGACCACCCCGGGGTCACAGTCCTCTATCCTCGTCGCCATCACCTTGGCCAAGAGCTTAGCATCTACATTTAAAAGGGAAATGGGCCTGTAGGACCCACACTGCAGCGGGTCTTTTTCCTTCTTCAAAAGGAGCGATATCGCTGCCTCCGACATAGTCGGGGGCAGCTGCCCCCTTTCCCTAGCCTCATTAAAGGTTCTCGTCAGAAGCGGGGCCAGTAAGTCCATATACTTCCTATAAAATTCCACCGGGAATCCGTCCGGTCCCGGGGCCTTCCCCGCCTGCATGCTCCCAATCCCTTTTACCACCTCCTCCATCTCAATCTGTGCTCCCAGTCCCACCCTCTCCTGCTCCTCCACCTTAGGGAATTCCAGCTGATCCAGGAAACACATCATTCCCTCCTTCCCTTCCGGGGGCTGAGCCTTATATAACCGCTCATAAAATGCCTTGAACACCCCGTTCACTCTCTCCGCTCCCCGTTCCATCTCTCCCTCCTCATCTCTCACCCCACCTATCTCCCTCGCTGCTCCCCTCTTCCTCAATTGGTGGGCCAGTAGCCGACTCGCCTTCTCTCCATACTCATACTGTACACCCTGTGCCCTCCTCCACTGTGCCTCCGCCTTACCCTGGGTCAGCAGGTCAAACTCCACATGTAGCCTTTGTCTTTCCCTGTACAGTCTCTCCTCCGGTGCCTCCGCACATTGCCTGTCCACCCTCAAAAGTTCTTTCAGCAATTGCTCCCTTTCTTTACCCTCTTGCTTCTCTTTATGTGCCCTTATGGATATCAGTTCCCCTCTAACCACCGCCTTCAACGCCTCCCAGACCACTCCCACCTGAACCTCTCCATTGTCATTAAGCTCCAAGTACCTTTCGATGCACCCCCTCACCCTTAAATATACCCCCTCGTCCGCCACTAAGCCCATATCCATTCTCCAGAGTGGGTGCTGTTCTTTTTCCTCTCCTACCTCCAGGTCTACCCAATGTGGAGCGTTGTCCGAAATGGCTATGGCCGTATATTCCGTCCCTGTCACCTTCGGAATCAGTGCCCTTCCCAAGACGAAAAAGTCTATCCGTGAATATACTTTGTGGACATGGGAGAAAAATGAGAACACCTTACTCCTAGGCCTACTAAATCCCCAGGGGTCTACCCCTCCCATCTGCTCCATGAAGTCCTTGAGCACCCTGGCCGCTGCCGGCCTCCTCCCGGTCCTGGACCTCGATCGGTCCAGCCCTGGATCAAGCACCGTATTGAAATCTCCCCCCATTACCAACTTTCCCGCCTCCAGGTCCGGGATACGTCCCAACATACGCCTCATAAAATTTGCATCATCCCAGTTCAGGGCATATACGTTCACCAGAACCACCGCCTCCCCTTGCAATCTGCCACTCACCATCACATATCTACCCCCACTATCCGCCACTATGGTCTTTGCCTCAAACAGTACCCGTTTCCCCACCAAGATAGCCACCCCCTGTTCTTCGCATCCAAACCCGAATGAAATACCTGCCCCACCCATCCTTTACGTAGTCTGATCTGGTCTATCAGTTTCAGATGCGTCTCCTGCAACATAACCACATCTGCCTTTAATTTCTTTAGGTGTGCGAGTACCCGTGCCCTTTTAATCGGCCCGTTCAGCCCTCTCACGTTCCACGTGATCAGCCGGGTTGGGGGGCTCTTTACCCCCCTCCCCTTGTCGACTAGCCATCCCCTTTTTTAATCCAGCTCCTCACCTGGTTCCCACGTACCCGTGTATCCCCCCGACGGCGCCCTCCCGCCTCGACCACCCCACCCCATAACAGCTCCCCCTTCTCCTTAGCAGCAACAACCCAGTTAACCCCCCCCTCCCCCTCCCCCTCCGCTAGATCCCTTCCTAGCGTAGTTGCACCCCCCATGTTGCTCCCAGAAGTCAGCGAACTCTGGCTGACCTCGGCTTCCCCCCTTGTCCTCGGCCCCCACTGTGCGAGGTCCCCTCCTTCCTGCGTCCCTGTTCCCGCCATAATTACCATAGCGCGGGAACAAAGCCCGTGTTTCCCACTCGGCCCCGCCCCTAATGACCGGCGCCCACATTTCCTCATACTCCCCCCCCCCCCCTCCCCCATCATGGGGAAGAGAGAAAAGTTACAGGATCGCAAGATTAACAAACTGAAAAATCATCCCCCCCCCCTTTTTCGTCGCCCCACATAATCACCCCACCACTTTGTCCCAAAAGTTCTTTCTCTCGCCAGACTATTCCAGCTTCTCGTCCACAATGAATGTCCGCGCCTCTTCTGCCGTCTCAAAGTAGTGCTGCTTCCCTTGGTGTGTGACCCACAATCTCGCCGGTTGTAACATTCCAAACTGGATCTTCTTTTTGTGAAGCACCGCCTTAGCCCGATTAAAACTTGCCCTCCTTCTCGCCACCTCCGCACTCCAATCCTGGTATACGCGGATCACCGCGTTCTCCCACCTGCAGCCCCGAGTTTTCTTCGCCCATCTTAGGACCATCTCTCTGTCATTATAGCGGTGAAACCTCACCACTATGGCTCGAGGTATTTCTCCTGCCCTTGGTCTTCGCGCCATAACTCGATAAGCTCCCTCCACCTCCAAAGGGCCCGTCGGGGCCTCCGATCCCATTAGCGAGTGAAGCATCGTGCTCACATATGTCCCGACGTCCGCCCCTTCTACGCCTTCGGGAAGACCCAGAACCCTTAAATTCTTCCTCCTCGAATTATTCTCCAGTACTTCCAGCCTTTCCACACACCTTTTGTGCTGCGCCTCGTGCGTCTCTGTCTTCACCACCAGGCCCTGTATTTCATCTTCGTTTTCAGCAGCCTTTGCGTTCACGACCCGAAGCTCCTGCTCTTGAGTCTTCTGCTCCTCCTTTAGCCCTTCAATCGCCTGTAATATCGGGGCCAACAACTCCTTCTTCAATTCCTTTTTCAGCTCTTCCACACAGCGCCGCAGGAACTCTTGTTGGTCTGGGCCCCATAACAAACGGCCACCTTCCGACGCCATCTTGCTTTGAGCTTGCCCTCCTTGCCGCTACTCCAGAGGATCCTCCGCAATCCGGCTGCTATCCTCTCCTTTATCCATGCGTGTCTGGGGGGATTCCCTTCTAGTTTACCGTACAGTGTTTTTGGCCGTTTAAATTGCCGTTGGGGCTCCTATTAAGAGCCCAAAAGTCCGTTCCACCAGGAGCTGCCGAAACGTGCGACTTAGCTGGTCATCGCCGCACCCGGAAGTCGTGAATGTGTCTATCATGCCCAATACATATTTGTATCCATTCCTGCAGGGCGGGAGGGGACCAATATAATCCAATTGGAGGTTTGTCCATGGGCCATTTACAGGACGGCGTGTCGGAGCTGGGCTTTTCTCGCATACCTATCGAGGTTGTTTTGGGCGCAAATTAAACAATTCTCGATGTAATGGGACACGTCGGTTTTCAACTCGGGCCACCAGCAGAGGGATCTGAGGTGGGCATGGGTGGATTCAATCCCTTGATGTCCATGTCCGTCATCGAACTTGTAAATTATTTTGTTTCTGTCCTGGGTGGGGACTACATAAACTCCATCTTTTAAAATGATTCCCTCATGGACCGTCAAATAATTTCTAAACCTTTCATAGGGAGCTGGGAAGTTTCCTTTTAAAATTTCCCTCAATGTCTCGTGTTCCTTTTGTGTCTGGGCTAAGTCTTGGATGTTGGTCTGTGAGACCTTAACTGCGTGTACTGGGGCACTCTCGGGGGGGTTGCCAAAAGTGGCCATGTCGTGAGCCTGCCTTCGCTAGGGCGTCAGCTTTCACATTACCGCATGGGGAGGAGTGATGGTGGCTTCTGACTTTGATGATGCCGTATTCTCTGCCTTTAGCTGTCTGAAGGATATGTTTGAGCAGTGGGGCTGAGGGTAGAGGTTTTCCGTCCGCGAAAATAAATCCTCTCGATTCCCACAGGGGTAGGAATTCCGTAAGGCTGTTGCAGACGTGCAAACTGTCCGAATATATGTCTGCAGGGGTCGGGAATGAATCGGGGTGCTGAACAATGTAAGCAATGGCTGCTAACCTAAGTGTCCAGGCAACTTTAAAGCTGTCTCTTCTAAAGTGCGTGCCTGCGCGTCCTCTCCACAAATACTACAGCCTGTTATCCTTTTGCCCTCAAGGACTGTGGACGATCCGTCAACATAAATTCTCAGGGCTTTGTCCGCGATCTGGGGTCCGCTACCTGTCTTTCTTGGTACCGACTTTGGGACAAAGGGTCCTGTGGTGTGTTTTGGGGCTATGATCTCGCACTGATGTGGGGTTCCTGCATAGTGCAAATTATCGGCCAGAAACGTGGGCGTTTTTGTCCGTTTGATGGTAATATCGCGTCCCTGTCGGAGTAGGGTCCATCGCGCTGCTCGAATTTGGCTTACTGTGCCGTCTTTTAGTCGGCCGTCCAATAAAAGCTGTGTTGGGGGGTGCTCGGTCAAAATAGTTACTGGGTTGAGTTCGGTTATGTACAAGAAATACTGTATCGCTCAGAAAATTGCTAACAGGTGCCTCTCGCAGGCTGAAAATGCTTGTTCGACCGGATCTAAGACTCATGAGGCATTTTTGCGGCCAACAAAGACACCCCGCCAACGCTGCCCGGCCGCGCTGCCCTTTGTAAGGCCTGCGGGAAGAAGGGCCACCAAGCAGCGGTGTGCCAGCCCGCTCAGCGGCAGCGGTTGCCCCCCGGTCACGGACAATGGGCGCCACTATCCCCCTCTCCTCCCCAGGCCATGTGCGAGCAATGGGCGCCGCCATCTTCTCCCCCGCACAACACATGCGTTTCATGGGCACCGCCATCTTTCTCCACCCCGCAACATGCGTTCCATGGGCGCTGCCATTTTGTGACCCCCCCCCCCCCAGGACCTCCGGGCGCCACCATCTTGTCCACCCCGCAGCACATGGAGACCAATGGCGTTTCAGGACCCCAACTCAGCGGCTGCCTCACTACCCGACGATCAACCACGACTCGCATCCATGGCAATCGACCAATCCCAACCACACACTCTGACCAACGCATCCACCAGCGTGAAAGTCAACGGCCACGTGACCTCCTGCCTACTGGACTCAGGGAGCGCCGAGAGCTTTATACATCCAAATACGGTAAGGCGCTGATCCCTTACGGTACACCCTACCAATCAAAGTATCTCCCTGGCCTCCGGATCCCATCGCGTAGCGATCCGGGGGTACTGCACGGTCACGCTCACAGTCCAAGGCGTAGAGTTCCACAGTTTTCGCCTCTACATCCTCCCTAACCTCTGCGCTGCACTTATCCTTGGCCTGGATTTTCAGTGCAACCTCCAGAGCCTGACCCTTAAATTCGGCGGACCTTTACCACCCTCACTGTGTGTGGCCTCGCGACCCTAAAAGTCGATCCTCTTTGCCAATCTAACTCCAGATTGCAAACTCGTCGCCACCAGGAGGAGACCTTCATCAGGTCCGAGATCCAGCGGTTGCTTCAGGAGGGAGTCATCGAGGCCAGCAACACCCCCTGGAGAGCTCAAGTGGTAGTGGTTAAGTCTGGGGAGAAAAACCGAATGGTCGTGGACTACAGCCAGACCATCAACAGGTACACGCAGCTCGACGCGTACCCCCTCCCACGCATATCTGACATGGTTAACCAGATTGCACAGTACCGGTTCTTCTCAATGGTGGACCTGAAATCCGCTCACCACCAGCTCCCCATTTGTAAATCGGACCGGCCATACACCGCCTTCGAGGCAGACGGCCATCTATATCACTTCCTTAGGGTCCCCTTCGGCATCACCAATGGGGTTTCGGCCTTCCAAAGGGAGATGGACCGAATGGTCGACTGGTACGGCATGCGGGCCACGTTTCCGTACCTAGACAATGTGACCATCTTCGGCCATGATCAGCAGGACCACGACGCCAACCTCGCCAAATTTCTCCACACCGCCACTCTCCTCAACCTCACGTATAACAAGGAGAGGTGTGTGTTCCGTACAAACCGCTTAGCCATCCTCGGCTACGTGGTTCAGAGCGGAGTTCTGGGGCCCGATCCCGATCACATGCCCCCTCATGGAGCTTCCCCTCCCCCACTGCCCCAAGGCCCTCAAACGCTGCCTGGGGTTCTTCTCGTATTACGCTCAGTGGGTCCCAAACTATGCGGACAAGGCCCGCCAACTCATACAGTCCACTCATTTCCCCCTGACGGCCGAGGCCCAACAGGCTTTCGCCCAGATCAGAGCTGATATTGCCAAAGCTGGAATGCACGCTGTAGACAAAACACTTTCCTTTCCAAGTAGAAGGCGACGCATCGGACGTCGCCCTTGCTGCCACCCTCAACCAGGCAGGCAGGCCCATGGCATTCTTTTCCCGCACCCTCCATGCCTCCGGAATTCGGCACTCATCCGTCGAAAAGGAGGCCCAGGCTATCGTTAGATCTGTGCGACATTGGAGGCATTACCTGGCCGGCAGGAGATTCACTCTCCTCACTGACCAACGGTCGGTAGCCTTCATGTTCAACAACAGACAGCGGGGCAAGATCAAAAATGACAAAATCTTGCGGAGGAGAATCAAGCTCTCCACCTATAACTACGAGATTAAGTATCGCCCTGGTAAACTCAACGAGCTCCCAGATGCCCTATCCCGCGGTACATGTTCCAGCGCACAGGTAGACCGACTCCGGGCCCTGGACGACAGCCTTCGTCACCCAGGGGTCACTCAGTTGTACCACTTCATTAAGGCACGAAATGTGTCCTACTCCGTCAAGGAAGTAAGGACGATCACCAAGGACTGCCAGGTCTGTGCGGAGTGCAAACCACACTTCTACCGGTCGGACCGCGCGCACCTGGTGAAGGCCTCCCGCCCCTTTGAACGCCTCAGCGTGGATTTCAAAGACCCCCTCCCCTCCTCCGACCGACACACGTATTTCCTCAGTGTGATCGATGAATACTTCCGTTTTCCCTTCGCCATCCAATGCCCCGACATGACGTCTGCCACTGTCATTAAAGCCCTTAATTCTATCTTCACTCTGTTCGGCTTCCCCGCCTACATCCACAGTGACAGGGGATCCTCATTCATGAGTGATGAGCTACGTCAGTTCCTGCTCAGCAGCGGTATCGCCTCCAGCAGAACGATGAGCTACAACCCCCGGGGAAACGGACAGGTAGAAAGGGAGAATGGGACGGTATGGAGGGCCGTCCAGCTGGCCCTGCGGTCCAGGAATCTCCTGGCCTCCCGCTGGCAAGAGGTCCTCCCGGATGCACTACATTCCATTCGCTCATTACTCTGCACTGCCACTAACAATACGTCTTTTTGCCTTCCCCAGGAAGTCCACATCCGGGGTATCACTCCCAATTTGGCTCACAGCTCCGGGAACCGTGCTTCTCCGTAAACATGTGTGGCTCCACAAGGCGGATCCTTTGGTGGAAAGGGTGCACCTGCTCCACGCAAACCCACAGTACGCCTACGTGGCGTTCCCCGACAGCCGCCAGGATACCGTCTCCCTCGGAGACCTGGCACCAGCAGGTTCCACCCCCGCACCACCCCCGTCGCCCCTGGCGCCACCCTCCCCTCCACCGCCGCCCCCATCCCCCCCAGGACTGTCCATCCTCCCCCTGCCCACCCCCGTTGATGAAGAGGATTTTGGCACGCTCCCGGAGTCAACTTCGACCACGACAGCACCAACATAGCCGGCTCCACTTCGTCGATCCCAGAGGATGATCAAGGCGCCGAACCGGCTGAACCTCTGACCAGCCCACCGGATGACCAGAGACATTTTTTTACCGTTCTGTATATAATAAAGATTGGGAATTGTATATAGTTTTCCACCACCCCCGCTGGACTCAATTTTAATAAGGGTGAATGTGGTAAACCACTGTGTTCTTATATTCAGGGTTGTATGGTAGAACCTACACTACAGGTTCACCTGGGCCCCTGCATGCTAGCTCTGCCCAGGAGCCGGGTTATAAATATGCGTGGCCTTCAGCTCGCAGCCATTTCGTCAACTGCTGTAGGAGGCCACACTTCAGATACTAATAAAGCCTCAGTTTGAATTCAATTCGTCTCCAGCCAAATTGATCGTGCCTCACACAGCAGGCGGGAAAGGAAAATATCGGTAGATTGCAAAACTCAGTTTCACGTTGTTGTAAGACCAGTTTGCGATCTTCCCCCCCTCCTGTCAATGGTGTGCCTCATTGCTCGCCGCTGCATATCAGGATCCTAATTTCAATACTTCAGCAACTCATTATAAGCCCTGCCCACCGGAGCCATCCCACCCTACCCCCCCCCCCCCCCCCCCCCTCATTGAATCATGATTACATGTCTTTCACAATGGTACATAAGTAACGTGCATTTGCCGACTGCATTCGCTCAGAACTTTGAGGTTCCCATGCCAACGTTGTTTTGGGACCCTCGCTGACGTCAGTGCCATGCTTTGCAGGCAGTACCACCTCACTTTAAGGCGGCCTCACGGACCAATCTTTACCTACCAGACTAGCGCTTAGGCAGGGGTGGCTTTTCCATGGCTACAGAGCTAGGGTTTGCATGGGAAAGGGAGAGTGTGTGTGGGGGGGGGGGGGGGTACACGTTGATCTGTGCAAGTGTCCTCAACGTGCTGAGGGTTGTGGAGGCAATATTCGCAGGAGATGAGGCCAGATGGATGGTGTGTGTGAGGGAGTGTGTTGTGATGTCCCTTGTGCTGACAGTGAGTAAGATGCCAGTGAATGTGTGATAGGCATGTGAGTTCAGAGCAATGAGATTGTTGCTTTTTTCTGGAGGCACGGATGAGATCATTCTTCCTCCTGCACTGGGTGGGTGAACTATTCTTTGCAATGTTGGCACTGACCATCACTGCCAATGCCTCCCAAGCATGAGTGGTGAGATTCCTGGCCGAGATTGCTGGCCCTCCTGTGGTCAGAGCGGGGGTAGAAAACATCACAACAGGTCTCCAAATGGATGAGTTACTGAACTCTCCTTGGCTTTCAGGGCCATGTCTTCACTGGAGCAGCCCTGGGCTGAAAGTATCGAGAACTGTGTGCACGGCAGTAATTTAGATATGATATCTTGAGTGAGGAGGTGGCGCGGTAACAGCATGATGATCGTATCAGGGCCTGCCTGCCAGTGATACGGCATGCTTCCTGTGCCTGCATAATTAACGAGGCAGGAAGCGAATGATGTGGCACAAAAAAGGTACACCCTTGCAGCTGGTGGGAACAACGTCTTTTTTCATGCCGGCTACTGCACTTGGTGCCACTCGGGGAAAATTCCACCTAACGCGCCAGAATTTGTGTGGGGATTTCCAACTCTCCTGTCATTACCTTAACAGAAGATCAGAAAGAAGGACTGAAAGAAACAGCACAACAGATTTCCACATCATTTCCCTGGGTTTGCACTCATCTTACACTGAAGTTATAGCAGAAGATCAGGAGAATTCCCACAAAAATGCTACCATAGTATTTTTTATTTATTATTGATACCATTGAAACATAGTCCAGAATTGAAAACCTCACTCAAAGAAGATTTGAGGCTGGCTGGTGTGGAAAATATGCAACAGAGTATTTACCTGTGATTGGTTTCAACATAACATTGAGCGACTAGAGATTTCCTCTGCGTTTAACTTGTATCAAACTGGGACAGGAAAGGTTTAATTTTGAGGAAATGTACAAGCAAAATGGAAATGTTCACACATTCCTCAAGTATGGTCCTTGATGAGAGCAAAAAAATAATTTGAATCTACCTTGTGCAATCTCATTGATTTAATAACATTTAGCAGCATTGGCACTACGGTGCAGAATATTCTGAGTGATTTAAGGCTGTGCCCCCCTAGCAATTAACATCCTGTTGTGGTTTTCCGTCCAATCTCAAAAGCTAGCATCATCAATTTTGTTGTTGCGGATGCAGATAATCTAGAGCTGTGCCCTGGTTGGCTGTTTTGAAAAAGAAAGGAAATGATGCAAGCAGAGGTAAAAGAGGTTGGATGAAATCACTTTATCCTTTAAAAAAGTTCTTGAAGGGTACGTTTTTGTTTTGTGACCTAAACACCTGTCTACAAAATTATTCCACTGGAGGAAATAAAGATGGCATATTTGACATTTTTTGCCAAACTGCTCCTTGCTAATGGTAAGCTGAAATCTCTGTCTTGTAAATCCATGTAAGATTATTTTTCTTTAATGTGCGATAAAGGAAATTGTGCTCATTCTAACGTTTTATTGTGTACTTTTTGAATTTTTTCTACATGGCTCTTTGCAACCACATGGCCTCTTCACACATGGCGATGATTTTCACTTTCTTTTTGGCTTCTGGTAGTCTTATCTAGTTGTATTCAGAAATGGACTGGGTAGTCACAGTTGCAATTTGCAGCTGATTTTAGGTTTATTGCATCCATCAAAATCGATTGCTCGTCTTCTCTGTTTGGCTGAACACTGAGAAATTAAGAGGGATGCTCCAGTGTGCACCTGATTGCCTCATCAAATGCAAACGCATTTTTGTCTTTTAATGGCAATATATTATCACTAGTTCCTTCTGCCTTAAATGTCTTAACAGATTGAAGGTGGTAAATGGCTGAATAACTGGAACAGGTGGGTTATTTGGTGGAGTATGTATATCGAGAGAAAACATCTTTGTGAATTTCTATATCAGAAATCATGGCAAATTCAGCATGCAATTGACTTGTGTTGTAAGAACTCGCATTGTGATTGGTTTACTCTGCAGATTTAGTGGTGTTCTACGTTTTTTTCCTCCATAATTTAAATCATTTGTCTCCAGTATGAGTGCCTTCATTATTCAATAATGGCATTCGACCCTTCAGTGATGTCATTTGATGGGCTTCAAGTTAGTCTTGTAGATCTGCACATCGGGCATTGAGATCATTGCAGTACACACCCGTGATGATTAGATCACTGCAATAAGCCTCACGAGGCCCACACCGATACCTTAATTGATCTCCCTGTGGGACTTGTGGCATATGAGTTTCCCAGCTAACGGGGGGTGGCCCGTCTAACTGGAGATCATAATTAACCTGTCTAAAAGCCGGTTAAAGTACTGGGACCGCCACGTTGGTCCCAACTGGGACTTATACTGTGTGTATACACCTCCCCAGCAGCCGTTTCCTTTCACCTTGAAGAAACTCGCATTTATTCAACTACTCGGCCTCCGGGGTATTTATAATCCCAAAGACAAATTATCCTCTTTCTAAAGCTGTGAAAGCAGTAATTTTAAGATCCAACCAACCACCAGTGGAGGAGAGTTTTTTTTAAATTAATTTTATGGGATGTGGGCTACACTGGCTCAGCCAGCCTTTGTTGCCCATCCCTAATTGCCCTTGAGAAGGTGGTGCTGAGCTGCCTTCTTGAACTGTTGCAATCCATGCGGTGTTGGTACACCCACTATGTTATTAGGGAGTGTGACCCAGCGACAGTGAAGGAACGGTGATATGTTTCCAAGTCGAGGTGGTGAGGGACTTGGAGGGGAACCTCCAGGTGGTGGGGTTCCCCGGTATCTGCTGCTCTTGTTCTTCTAATCTAGATGGTACTGATTGTGGGTTTGGAAGGTGCTGCCCAAGGAGCCTTGGTGAGTTCCTGCAGTGCATCTTGTAGATGGTACACACAACTGCTACTGTACGCCAGTGGTGAAGGGAGTGAATGCTTGTGGAAGGGGTGCCAACCAAGAGACTTCCTTTTTCCTGGAAGGCGTTGAGATCCATGAGTGTTGTTGGAACTGCACTCATCCATGCAAGTGGAGAGTATTCCATTACATTCCTGACTTGTACCTTGTAGGTAGTGAGCAGACATTGGGTAATCAGGGGGTGAGTTACTCACCTCAGGATTCTTAGCCTTTGACCTGTTCTTGTAGCCACAGTATTTATATGGCTAGTCCAGTTCAGTTTCTGGTCAATTATGATCCCAGGATGTTGATAGTAGGGCATTCAGTGACGGTAATGCCATTGGATATCAAGGGGGGATGGTTTGATTCTCTTTTATTGGAAATGGTCATTGTCTGGCACTTGCCACTAGTCAGCCCAAGGTCTCCAGGTCTTGCTTCATTTACACGGGGACTGCTCCAATATCTGAAGAGTCACGAATGGTGCTGAACATTGTGCAATTGCCAGCGAACATCCCCATACCTGACCTTATGTTGGAAGGGAGATCATTGATGAAGTAGCTGAAGATGGTTGAGCCTAGGACACTCTGCTGAAGAACTCCTGCAGTGATATCCGGGGACCTCCAACAACCACAACCATCTTCTTTTGTGCCAGGTATGAATTGGAATTAATATGCAATTTACAGCCAGATATCCTGCACAACCCCGCTGTCTCGTCCTATCAAAAATAATTTTTAAAAGCGTTTTTAAGACTAGTGTTTTCAATTTTTATCAAACTGAAGTCTTGAGAATATTTTTTCAGAATTTCTCTTGAAATGCTTGAACAAAGATTGTTATGTTTACATTGCCTCAGAAGTGACCCAAATGAGTTGAGGCACATTTTTGATTTGTAGAAGCAAATTACTATTGCAATGTAATGAAATATAAATGAGCCATTTGGCAGTAAAGAACTTGGGGATTTCCGGAAAAAGGCAAAATACTGTCGAAGCTTTTCATCTTGAACTCATCAGGACAGATTCACATGAATATAAAAACAAATTACTGTGGATGTTGGAATCTGAAGCAAAAACTGAAAATACTGGACAATATCATCAGGCCTGACAGCATCTGTGGAGAGAGAAGGCTAACATTTAGTCTTGATGACTTTGACAAAGACATTTCCTGGCCCGAAGTTCCCACTCTGGGAGAGAGTGCCTGCAGGGATGGCATTTCCATTGTGGTAGGGGAGGTATGTGCTGCAGTTGGGCCAGCCAACCTGGGAAAATGTTCGGAGGCAGACACAGGGCTTGCTGAGTGCAGGGGCAGGCAACTTAAAGGGCTCAGCTTAGTGCTGCATCCCATACAAAATCAAAACACAAAGGCTCTTCTGCCGTCATCCCTCTCATCCCTCATACCCCTCACCCCCATACATTCCCATAAACCGTCCATATCATCTCATGTCCTCCCCCAATCCCCGCTGTTCCTTCATACCCTTCTGGAAAGCTATGTTCCCCCAAATATCCCACATGTTCCTTCATGCCCCCCATGCCAAGGTGTGCCCCTCAAACAATCACTTTTGCCCCTCATACATCCCATGCCATGTTAATGCACATCCATGCCCATTCACTCACTATACACCATATACAAGCAATGAGTCCTGTAGGGATAATAGATTTGTAAAAAATAAAGGCTTTAAACAAAAACAGTCATTTATTGATGATTTTCCACTTGCTTAAACAAATCATGTTTACTACAGCCCAATAAAAGTACTAAACCCTTTATCAGTAGCAGAAACTTAGAAATTGAAACCTTGGATCAGGTGTTTTAGTACTCTAATTGATGCCTGGGCTTTCAGCCAAGAGTATATCCAGCCCTGGTTAAAATACTGCTTGATCGACAGCTCTGACTCTCTGCTCTACGCTGTAAATTAACAATGTTTGGGTGCAATCAAACTCCTTTGTCGTGCCCCACTTGGTAACGCAACGAGGCCATTAATCTCTCAAAATTCACGATGGTCAGAACACCCCACGAGATCTAATGAGAACTCACGAACCGTCGCGATCTGGATCTTTCCCTCGCCGGGCGAGATCCAGATAGACATATTTAAATGAGTAATTAGGCTCATTTAAATATGTCGGTGCCTGATTCTCCCAAGGCTCAGGAACTAATGCCCGCACCTGGGAGACCTTGACATAGCTCCGTTTAGTACTGGTCAGGTGTGACAGAACCTGGGAGGGTTTCCAGGCCTCTGGAGACCTCTGGGTGGTCAGATACAGGGCAGGGTGACACCCTGGCTCACCCTCTGGCACCTGGGCACCCTGCAGCAACAGGCTGGCACCTTGGCACTGCCACCCTGGCATTGCCAAAGTGCACGGGTGACATTGCCAGGCTAGCAGGGCCTGCCATGATGTCTGGGTGGCAGTGCCAGGATTACTAGATGCCAGGGCAGCCCTGCCAAGGGCTAGCCCTGAAGGGGCTATGCCCATGAAAGGGGGGATGAGGGGGGTTATGAGTGATGGGGGGGGGGGGGGGTGAAGGGCGGTATGAAGGGCCATCCTAAAAGTTGGGGGGGGGGGAGAAGGGTGGGGATGCAGAAAGGGGGGGGCCGAATGCAGGGTGGAGAGGTCTGAAAAGAGGGACCCTCAGCGACACCATAGCAGGGTGTCCACATTTGGGGGGGTGGGGGGTAATGCCCATGTGTCCGAGGGGGAGGGTGATATTGTCTGTGGGTGGGGTGTATGGGGGATCATCAAGCTCACTTAGAGATCGGGGCACCCTTTCAAAGTGGTGGTCCAATCTCTGAGAAACTCCCACATCCCCAAAAAATCAGGAAGGCTATGATCTACCCCTCGTCGCGACTGACCCGAGACACGATAGGGCTGTTAAATCTTGCGAGAGGTCTCTCCAACGAGATTCCATGAGGCTTCGCAATCTAGATCCCACCCAATGAGGATGGGATCCAGATTTGCATATTCAAGTGTGCAGTCAGCCTCACTCTTTTTTTAAGTTAGAGCACTCAGTTCATTTTTTCCAATCAAGGGGCAATTTAGCGTGGCCAATCCACCTACCTTGCACATCTTTGGGTTGTAGGGGCGAAACCCATGGAAACATGGGGAAAATGTGCAAACTCCACACAGACAGTGACCCAGAGCCGGGATCGAACCTGGGACCTCGGCGCTGTGTTGCAGCAGTGCTAACCACTGCATCATCGTACTGCCCTGTCAGCCTCACTTGAATATGCTCTCGCCAGCGTTGCCCAAGGAATGCAATCTGACCCCTGCGCCTCAGAGACCTCGAGTAAAAATTGTTTAGCACCAACGTGCACCAGGTGTACTGGGGGGGAATTGGTGTCTGCCAGGGCTGGGGATAGTAGCAGGGGGGTGCCCAGGTGATGAGCTGTGGCATCAGGGTGATCCCCGGCACCAGACCATCATTGCTGCGACCTTGCTGACTGCCCACCGTGGCCCGTGGTTGCGTAGAACTACACTGGCCATATCGGTGCACTCACCCCATCCCCTCACCCTCAACCCATCCCTCTACCCCACCTCCACCCCACCAACTACAGGAGGGCCCCAGACAGGGACCGCCGGGCATACTGCCAGCATGGGCAGCGCCAGCCACCAGTACCCCTGCCGGCAAGGACGGGTGCTGAGATTGTCCAGGATTTTCTATTTTTGTTTCAGATTTACAACAGGCCGAGGAGGAGGTGGGACCGCATTAGGCCTTGTGTGTACTGGCAGTGCCTGATATTCGAGGATCTGCCGGACCGGGTTTGCCATGAAAATTCCAACTGAGCAGGGGGACCTTATGGCATATCTGCCGGATCATGGTGCATCTGGAATTGTGGGGATTTTCGGTGAGACACCTGCTCCCGGTGAATGTCAAGGTGACAGTCGGCTGAACATTTTCACCAATGGGGCGAGTGTGGACCTGTCAGGGATCTCGCAGAGCTCAGTGCACAGGTGCATCTGCGCCGTCATGGAGGCCCTCTCTACCCGCTTGGCACAATATATCAGGTTCAATGTAGACTGAGCCCACCAGGATGCCCAGGTGGTTGGGTGCAGCACCATCGGCGGGACGCCCAGGTTCAGGAGGCGATCGACAGGATGTCCCCCTACGAGCACCGACGCACATCGGGTGGTCTTCACAAAGCGAAAGGGGTTCCCCTCCATGCACGTGCAGCTGGTGTGTGACCATGAGATGCACATCATGCATGTCTGCGTCCGATATCCAGGCAGTGTACATGGCGCCTTCATCCTTGCACATTCAACGGTTCCCGACACTTTTGAGGCGCATCTCTGGGTGAGGGGGCAATAGGGGTTATCCGCTACAGTCATGGCTGATGACGCCTCTCCGGATGCCATAGACTGATGCAGAGACCCGCTACAATGACACCCAGGCCAGGGGAATGATAGAGTGGTGCATCGGCATGCTAAAGATGCGGTCCAGGTGCCTGGACCGCTCTGGAGGGGCCCTCCAGTATAGCGCTAGGAGAATTTCCCACATTGTGGTGGCCTGCTGCATCCTCCACAAAATTGCGCAGCAGAGGGGCCACATACTGGAGGAGGGGGATGAATGGCAGACCTTGTCTGATGAGGAGGATGCGCGGGAGGGTTAGGATGGGCAGGGCATGGGGCCCGGGCAGGCACAGGAGGCCACACAATGTGTGCATCAGGGCTGCCTTGCATGGGACGCTCTAATCGCCTCCAGGTTTGCTGACTAGGGGGCCTGGCGGCACGAATATCCCATTGCACCCCCCCAACGCCCCCCCCCCCAACTCCAGCCGACCATGCTCTCCCGTGGCCTCTAACCCCGCACCAAACCCCGCACTGTAACCCACTCCATGATACATACCTTCCTCGCTAAGGGGTGCAGGCCCGGGTTGGCAGTAACAGCGGGTCTGGCCCATGTGATGGAGGATGATGATAACCCGCTCTGCGATAAGCTCTGGTACTCTGCATTGTCTGACTCATGTCCATGGTAGAACTTTTCACCGTCCACCTGGGTGACACCTGCATGCGAGCTCGTCATTCCATCATACGGTCCCACCAAAACCTTGGGGTGGCGGAGGTGGAGATGGGATGTGGGGGGGAACATTGGGGTGGGGTGCGATGAGGTGGGGCCGGGTACCGGGGCGGTGAGCAGTGGCTGACCTGGGGGCACTAGCCATGCCCACCTCCAACGATCGCGCTTCCATCTCCTCTCCAGCGCCCTCTCTGCAGCCAGCCCTCAGACACTTCTGACAGAGCACCGAGGAAGGTTGGAACGTTTGCGAACAGGTGTTCATTGTGAATGGATGAGCATCTTTCTACAGGTTTGTACCCCTAATGCTATCCCGTGTGCTGCACCCGTGCCGCTTACCTGGTGTCTAATTTTCTGGCCTTACGGGCCCTAACGCTATGTCGAGGTGGATCCCCAAGTGGTACCTCAGTGGTGGAGGTGGCCTGCAATGATTCCCACCCTGTGACCTGGGTCCCCTTTGGCAGCCGTCCTCTGGAGTGCCTGGACAGGCTCCACAGTCTCTCGGGTGTCGCAGCTGGGTTAGTGCCACCCTGTTCTATCCGCTGCCATGGGATTTGTCGATGACGGGGGCGGGGTGGCGGTGCGGGAGGCTCCGAGGCACTGCGGAATCCCGGCACCACCCATGCAGGGGTCACTGGCATGGGCCCCATCACCTCCTCCTCCCTCGGGGTGCCTGATAGCCTCAAGCTACTCCTTGGAATGGGGGTGTGGCCGGAGCGATCACTGGGTGCTCCCATGCCACCTAGTGCTTCTAGCCCTGGTGGCCCGCTCTAGTCTCAACCAGGGTCTCAATGCTCATGACCATGGAGCACAGGGACTGGGCCACCTCCCTCTGGGACTGTGCCACATCCCTCTGTGACATGCTCAGGTCAGCCAGCACCCGGGCAATGCTGTCGACGCCTGCAGACATGACCCGTTGTGACTGGGCCAAGCTCTGGAGTGCTGCTGCAATGCCCAGGTGGTCCTAGTACATAGCTACCTGTGACAGGGCAGACCTGTCCTGTCCCTCAGCCACTGCCCACACAGAGTGCCCCAGGCCTTGGACAACCTGACCCAAGGCCAATACCTTTGCCCCAATGCCTCCACTGCGGATGACACCAGTACGGTGTTGGCCTGGGTGGCAGGGATGGTTGGCACTGCCTTCTTCCCCTGCAGGGGTTGGATTCCTTCAACTGTACCTGCAGGCGCTGGATGGTTGCTGACAACCCCTCAGGTAGCCCCCAGCTCTGTGTCTGCATCTTCAGCATCGATGGGACTGCCATTTCCAGAAGCCCGAGACCCGTCTGTACAACGGCTAGTCCCTGGGGTGGGGCCACTCTCCGACCGTCTGACCCCTCGTGGGTTCTTACCTCCACCTGCTGTACTGCAGCATGTGTATGGTGTGCACCAGATAGTGCCCCAAGAGCCTCTTCACTAAAGTGCCCAACCTATGTGAGTGTCTCTGGGACGGTAGAGGGTGTTGGAGACAGCTGTGACGGAAGGTCGGTTATGTCCCCGGACTGGTGCTCTGGGATGTGGCGGGCTGGCGTTTGGGGCTCGCATCGCTGACCGTTGCCGCCTCGTCGCTCGACGTGTCCTGGGATTGTGGCCAGGACGGGGGACACCAGAAGTCCCAATTCATCGCCCGGCGATCCTGTAAAACATAATACATAACGCATGGTTGGATCGTGGGTTGGGGTGATAGTGTGGGGGAGGTGGGGTGGTGTGGAGGTGGTGAGGTGCTGGGATTGGTGGTGTGAGGGAGGTAGGGTGAGATGGTGTGGGGGTAGCGGGGGGGGGGGGGGTGAAGGTGGTGCGGGGGAGATGGGGTGGCGAGGGTGTGTGAGGGTGGTGTGGGGTGGGAGCAGTGTGGGGGAGATGGAGTGACGGGCGTGTGTGTGGGGGTTATGCCACTTATGCCATAGGGACAACGCAAATCAGCGGGGGTGGGTTGCAGGTCCGGTGGGCCCCGTCCAGTCATCCCTCTCTCCCTATGGTTGTGCGATCCCTTCTCCTTGTGGGGGGGTGGGGGGCAAGACGGGGGGGTAGGCAGCTGGTGACCTTTGTGAACAAGGCACCCGGCCATGGCGGATGGTATGGGTGCTGGCATGTGGTACAGGGTAGGGAGGCGGGCAGACTGCCAGCGTTTGGGTTTCTATTGCCCTCAAGGTGGGTGTGTTACGGGTATGTGGGACAGGGTTGGTGCCAGGAATGTGGTGCTGGCTACTCTCCCTGGCCAGCCTGAGGAGGTTGAATAGCTTTTTCCGGCACTGCTGACTGGTCCTGGCGGTGGGCCCAAGGTGCTCATGGCCTCTGCCACTTACGCCACACACAGTGTATGGCGACAGGTGGCAGCTTTCTTCCCATTCGGGGTACAGGGTGCTCCACCTCTCCCCCATCCAACAGGGTCTCAAGCTACATATCTGCGAACTGGGGTGTGGATTTTTGGGTTGCTATCTTGTTGGTTGGAATGAGTGTGTGTGGGGAGTGGAGTGCTTATACCTCGAGTGCCAATCTGTTTTTCATTGGAATTCCTCGAGACCACGCGGGGTTGGTGCTAGCCCATTAACAGACCCCCACACCGCTCACCCATAGACATTGTCACCCCCCCATTCACATTGGCATTACCCCACACTCCCCCCAGTGAGGACACTCTGCCATGGGGTCACTGGAGCCCCTCCCCCTCTTCAGGCCCACCCACGCCCTCTTACAGTCCCCTTTTCAGGACCATCACCAATCACCATCCCCAACCTCCCTGAGTCCTCTTCTTACCTGCCCTGCACCCCTCACTTTCCATATCCCCTCCACCCTCCTTCCATGGGCATTGACCCTGGGCCCTGACCCTTGGTACTTCCACCCTGGCACCCAGGCACCCTTGCATTGCCACCCTGTCACCCTGGCAATGCTCCTGCTGACTTGGCAGTGCCACCCCTGCGCCTTGGCAGTGCCAGAGTGGCAGTACCAAGGTGCCAGCTGGGCAGTGCCAAGGTGCCCACGTTGCAGGGTGAGGGCCAAGGGACCAACCTGCCCTATCCCTGGACCAACCTGGGGCCTCCGGTGGCCTGGGAAACCCCCCAGCTGCCGTTTGCCTGGTCCACGTTTCTGTGGACCAGTACTGAATGGTGCCCAGCTGCGGACTCCCTGGGGAGGCTGTGGGATGCTGGGAGGCTGGTGAATCCCGGGTGAGTAGGCCTTAGTAGGTTTAATGCCTACTTACAAGAGCTCGGCTTGGTCACGCCCATTGTGATCGGGCTCCTGATCTCGACGCCTCAAGGGACTTGGGTAGATCCCACGAGGCCCACTGACTGCTGGGAAGACTGCAGGAGGCTTCACCTGGCACCTACCGGCCACGTCGCCCTCCCGTTCTACGGGATTCTCCGTCAGCCGATGCCGAAATGAGAAAAGGCGACTGGCTGGTAAGGCCAAAACTGTGGCCGGCGTTAGGCACCCGCCAGAATGCCATGCCCTGGTCCTCGACAACGATGTCAATGCATTCTATTCACACATACAGTAAACGCCATCTGCATATCCTGAGCGAGTGTGAACCGGATCCTCCGGGGCTTCCGCGATCCTTCCCCTCCGCCAGGAGGAATTACCGATGGCAAGTTTCACTTTGGTTTCACAAATTGGGAAGCAGGCACCGTGGCCAATGAGGGAGAGAGAGGAGGTAGGACATGCAGAGGCATGACCATGGGCTGCCGGACCTGCCACTGGGCTGGGCTGGCTGTGGGGCTGGGGGAATCATCTGCCAGGCCTGCAAGGCAGCCAACATGCTGCACACCCCACTCACCGCGGCCCGTGGTTGTGCTGAGTGACACCGCAGTCCACTGCACACCCTCCACCCACCGGCCCGCACTCCAAGCCCCCCCCCCCCCCTCATCCCCACCAACTCCTCCCTACCAACCGGCCACCACCCTCCAGCGGGGCAGCACGCAGCCCACTCAAAGGCAACACGACAGTAGCCCCTGCAGGAGGGCAGTGGACGGGAGCCGCAGAGTGTAGCGCTGGCATGGGTTCCGCCAGCCACTGGTACCCCTGGTAGTCGGAACAGGTGCCAGGGCCTTGGGTGGGGGGGTGGGGGGGGGGGGTTGGGGGTTGGAGTATATGGGGTGTGGAGGGATTGGGGTGGGACACCGGAGCAGTGAGCAACTGGGGTCCCTGGCCCAAGTCCACCCTCGCCGTCCACCAGACTCTTCCAACTGCACCTGCAGGCACTGGATGGCTGCCGACACCCCCTCATGCAGTCCCCGGCTCTGCAACTATATCTCCACTATAGATGGGACCGCCCTTTCCAGAAGCCCAAAACCTGTCTGGACAGCAGCTGGTCCCTGAAGTCGGGCCGTCCTCTGACCATCTGCCCTGTCGGGGGTTGCGACCTTACCCTGATGTGTCGCTGCACGCCTGTGGTGTGCACCAGATAGTGCCCCAGGAGCCTCTTCACTAAAGTGCCTAACCGATGTGAGTGTCTCCGGGCTGGTGGTGAGTGTTGGAGATAGTTGTGACGGGAAGGCAGTGTTGTCCCTAGATTGGTGCTCCGGGATGTCTCGGTCTGCGGGTCGAGTGCTCCCGTCGCTGTCTATGTCCTCTTCCTCACTGCTGGCCTCTTGGGGTTGGGGTTGTGGTTGATATCGGGGACGGGGGACACCAGAGGGGCCCTCCTCATCGCCAGGAGATCCTGAAAGACACAAGACATGATGCATGATTGGATCGCGGGTTGGGGGTGGCTGGTGGTGGTGGAGGGGGATGTGGCGGCATGGTGGGAGTGGTGTGGGTGGAGGACGGTTGTGGGTGGAGGTGTGGTGGGGATGGTGGGGGGGGGAGTGGGGAGGGGTTGTGGGGTTAGTGCAATGGTGTTGTGGGGGTTGTGTGGGGTGGTGGTGCTGGAGGGGGAGTGCGGCAAGGGTGGTGGTGGTGGGTGTGGTGACAAATGTGCTATGGGGAACCGCAACTCAGCGGGGTCTCACTTGCTCGGCCGATTCCGATACCCGCCCAGTGACTGCCCTCTCTCCGGGCCCACGAACCAGGTGCACAGCTCTGCGGTGGTGAGTGGCCGCAGGTCCAGCGGTCCCCTCCGGTCCTGGCGGTTGTGGGCCGCCTTCTCCTGGTGGGGGTGGGGGAGCACGGGTGGTGGCGGAGGAGACAGAAAACACAGCGAGTTAGACAGTCGGGTGCATGCAGCGCAGGGGGATGCTAGCTGGTGACCTTGATGGTCAGGGCATGTGATGCAGGATGGGGGTTCAGTGGTTCTTTGGGTGAGAGGGTTGGAATTACAGGTGAGTGGGATGGGGGTTAGTGCCAGGGGCACAGTGCTGCCTACTCACCCTGGCCGTCCTGAGGAAGTTGTGCAGTCTTTCCGGCACTGCTGTCCGGGACTGGCGGTGGGACCCACGGGGCTGTCACCACCTGCGCCCAGGCCCGGTGTGAGCAGCGGGTGGAAAATTCCTTCCCACCCTGGGATACAGGATAGCCCACCTCTCCTCCATGGCATACAACAGGGTCCCCAGGTTTGACTCTTGGGGGGCACGGTAGTAAAGTGGTTTGCACAGTTGCTTCACAGCTCCAAGGTCCCAGATTTGATTCTCGGCTCGGGTCACCGTCTGTGCGGAGTCTGCACATTTTCCGCGTGTCTGTGCAGGGTTTCCTCCAGGAGCTCCGGTTTCCTCCCACAGACCAAAGATGTGCAGCTCAGGTGGATTGGCCATGATAAATTGCCCTTGGTGTTCAAAAAGGTTGGATTGGGTTACGGGGATAGGGTGGGGATGTGGGCTTAGGTAGGGTGCTCTTTCCAAGAGCCGGTGCAGATTCGATGGGCCGAATGGCCTCCTTCTGCACTGTAAATTCTATGATTCCAGCTTTGCATCTGTGAAATGGGCTGCCGGAGTGCTTATATGTAGCTAAACCTTGTCAGCCTCCCGAGTGTGAATCACCACCCTGGTGAATCTGACACTGTTTTTCTTTGGAATCGATGGTGTTCCATGTGGCGCCGGTACTAGCCTATTCACGGTCCAGGAGAGGCACCAATTTGCCGTAGAAATCACCAGTTCAGTCCCGGCATCAACACTTGTCCCTGAAACTGAGAATCCCGCCCGAGAGGTTTGTGGTATGAAGAGAGATTGAGCAGGTTAGGCCTATACTTTCTCGAGTTTAGAAGAATGAGGGAAGATCAAATTGAGGTACATAAGATGATAAAAGTCATGGATTAAGTAAATGTGGAGCGGATGTTTCTTCTTGTGTGGCATTCTAGAACGAGAGTCTTTGGATAAGAGGAAGCAAATTTAAAACAGAGATGTGGAGAAACTACTTCTCCCAAAGTGTCGTGAATCTGTGGAATTCTCTACCCCAGAGTGCGGTGGATGCAGGGAGTAAATTTAAGGAGGAGTTAGATAGATTTTTTTTTTTTTTAAATAATATTTTATTGAAAATTTTTGGTCAACCAACACAGTACATTGTGCATCCTTTACACAACATTGTAACAATACAGATAATAATGACCTTTTTAAATTTAAACAAAAACAACAACAAATAAATAAATATTAAATAACAAAAAATAAAAACTAGCCCTAATTGGCAACTGCCTTGTCTCAGGCCACACCGCCCCCCCCCCATCCCTCCCCCCCCCCCCCCCCCCCAAGTCCTGGGCCGCTGCTGCTGCCTTCTTTGTTCTCCCCTATCTATCTTTCCGCAAGATATTCGACGAACGGTTGCCACCGCCTAGTAAACCCTTGAGCCGACCCCCTTAGGACGAACTTAATCCGCTCTAACTTTATGAACCCCGCCATATCATTTATCCAGGTCTCCACCCCCGGGGGCTTGGCTTCTTTCCACATTAGCAATATTCTGCGCCGGGCTACTAGGGACGCAAAGGCCAAAACATCGGCCTCTTTCGCCTCCTGCACTCCCGGCTCTTGTGCAACCCCAAATATAGCCAACCCCCAGCTTGGTTCGACCCGGACTCCTACTACTTTCGAAAGCACCTTTGTCACCCCCATCCAAAACCCCTGTAGTGCCGGGCATGACCAAAACATATGGGTATGATTCGCTGGGCTTCTCGAGCACCTCGCACACCTATCCTCCACCCCAAAAAATTTACTGAGCCGTGCTCCAGTCATATGTGCCCTGTGTAATACCTTAAACTGAATCAGGCTTAGCCTGGCGCACGAGGACGACGAGTTTACCCTGTTTAGGGCATCTGCTCACATCCCCTCCTCAATCTCCTCCCCTAGCTCTTCTTCCCATTTCCCTTTTAGTTCGTCCATCATAGTCTCCCCTTCGTCTCTCATTTCCCTATATATATCCGACACCTTACCGTCCCCCACCCATTTCTTTGAGATGACTCTGTCCTGCACCTCTTGTGTCGGGAGCTGCGGGAATTCCCTCACCTGTTGCCTCGCAAAAGCCCTCAATTGCATGTACCTGAATGCATTCCCTTGGGGCAACCCATATTTCTCGGTCAGCGCTCCCAGACTCGCAAACTTCCCATCCACAAATAGATCTTTCAATTGCGTTATACCTGCTCTTTGCCACATTCCATATCCCCCATCCATTCCCCCCGGGGCAAACCTATGGTTGTTTCTTATCGGGGACCCCCCCAGTGCTCCGGTCTTTCCCCTATGTCGTCTCCACTGTCCCCAAATCTTCAGTGTAGCTACCACCACCGGACTCGTGGTATAGTTCCTTGGTGAGAACGGCAATGGGGCTGTCACCATAGCCTGCAGGCTGGTCCCCCTACAGGACGCCCTCTCTAATCTCTTCCACGCCGCTCCTTCCTCCTCTCCCATCCACTTACTCACCATTGAAATATTAGCGGCCCAATAATACTCACTTAGGCTCGGTAGTGCCAGCCCCCCCCTATCCCTACTACGCTGTAAGAATCCCTTCCTCACTCTCGGAGTCTTCCCGGCCCAAACAAAACCCATGATACTCTTTTCTATCCTTTTGAAAAAAGCCTTCGTGATCACCACCGGGAGACACTGAAACACAAAGAGGAATCTCGGGAGGACCACCATCTTAACCGCCTGCACCCTCCCTGCCATTGACAATGCTACCATATCCCATCTCTTGAAATCTTCCTCCATCTGTTCCACCAACCGCGTCAAATTTAGCCTGTGCAATGTGCCCCAATTCTTAGCTATCTGGATCCCCAGGTAACGAAAGTCTCTTGTTACCTTCCTCAACGGTAGGTCTTCTATTTCTCTACTCTGCTCCCCTGGATGCACCACAAACAGCTCACTCTTCCCCATGTTCAATTTATACCCTGAAAAATCCCCAAACTCCCCAAGTATCCGCATTATTTCTGGCATCCCCTCCGCTGGATCCGCCACATACAGTAGCAGATCATCCGCATATAAAGATACCCGGTGTTCTTCTCCTCCCCTAAGTATTCCCCTCCATCCCTTGGAACCTCTCAGCGCTATCGCCAGGGGCTCAATCGCCAGTGCAAACAGTAATGGGGACAGAGGACATCCCTGCCTTGTCCCTCTATGGAGCCGAAAATATGCCGATCCCCGTCGATTCGTGACCACACTCGCCACTGGGGCCCTATACAACAGCTGCACCCATCTAACATACCCCTCTCCGAACCCAAATCTCCTCAACACCTCCCACAGATAATCCCACTCCATTCTATCAAATGCTTTCTCGGCATCCATCGCCACTACTATCTCCGTTTCACCCTCTGGTGGGGCCATCATCATTACCCCTAACAACCTCCGTATGTTCGTGTTCAACTGTCTCCCCTTCACAAACCCAGTTTGGTCCTCATGAACCACCCCCGGGACACATTCCTCTATTCTCATTGCCATTACCTTGGCCAAGACCTTGGCATCTACATTGAGGAGGGAGATTGGTCTGTAGGACCCGCATTGTAGCGGATCCTTTTCCTTCTTTAAAAGAAGCGATATCGTTGCTTCTGACATAGTCGGGGGCAGTTGTCCCCTTTCCTTTGCCTCGTTAAAGGTCCTCGTCAGTAGCGGGGCGAGCAAGTCCAAATATTTTCTGTAAAATTCAACTGGGAATCCGTCCGGTCCCGGGGCCTTTCCCGTCTGCATGTTCCTAATTCCTTTCACCACTTCTTCTACCGTGATCTGTGCTCCCAATCCCATCCTTTCCTGCTCTTCCACCTTGGGAATTTCCAGCCGATCCAAAAACTCCATCATTCTCTCCCTCCCATCCGGGGGTTGAGCTTCATACAATTTTTTATAAAATGTCTTAAACACTTCATTCACTCTCTCCGCTCCCCGCTCCGTCTCTCCATCTTTGTCTCTCACCCCCCCTATTTCCCTCGCTGCTCCCCTTTTCCTCAATTGGTGTGCCAGCAATCTGCTCGCCTTCTCTCCATATTCATACTGTACACCCTGCGCCTTCCTCCATTGTGCCTCTGCAGTGCCTGTGGTCAGCAAGTCAAATTCCACATGCAGCCTTTGCCTTTCCCTATACAGTCCCTCCTCCGGTGCTTCCGCATACTGTCTGTCCACCCTCAAAAGTTCTTGCAACAACCGCTCCCGTTCCTTACTCTCCTGCTTCCCTTTATGTGTCCTTATTGATATCAGCTCCCCCCTAACCACCGCCTTCAACGCCTCCCAGACCACTCCCACCTGAACCTCCCCATTGTCATTGAGTTCCAAGTACTTTTCAATGCATCCCCTCACCCTTAAGCACACCCCCTCATCCGCCATTAGTCCCATGTCCATTCTCCAGGGTGGACGCCCTCTTGTTTCCTCCCCTATCTCCAAGTCTACCCAGTGTGGGGCATGATCCGAAATGGCTATAGCCGTATATTCCGTTCCCCTCACCCTCGGGATCAATGCCCTACCCAACACAAAAAAGTCTATGCGTGAATAGACTTTATGGACATAGGCGAAAAACGAGAACTCCTTACTCCTAGGTCTACTGAATCTCCACGGGTCCACCCCTCCCATCTGCTCCATAAAATCCTTAAGCACCTTGGCTGCTGCCGGCCTCCTACCAGTCCTGGACTTCGACCTATCCAGCCTTGGTTCCAACACCGTGTTAAAGTCTCCCCCCATTATCAGCTTTCCGGTCTCTAGGTCTGGGATGCGTCCTAGCATTCGCCTCATAAAATTGGCATCGTCCCAATTCGGGGCATACACGTTTACCAACACCACCATCTCTCCCTGTAATTTGCCACTCACCATCACGTATCTGCCCCCGTTATCCGCCACTATAGTCTTTGCCTCGAACATTACCCGCTTCCCCACTAATATAGCCACCCCCCTGTTTTTCGCATCCAGCCCCGAATGGAACACCTGCCCTACCCATCCTTTGCGCAACCTAACCTGATCTATCAGTTTCAGGTGCGTTTCCTGTAACATGACCACATCTGCTTTAAGTTTCTTAAGGTGTGCGAGTACTCGTGCCCTCTTTATCGGCCCGTTAAGCCCCCTCACGTTCCACGTGATCAGCCGAGTTGGGGGGCTTCCCACCCCCCCCCTTGCCGGTTAGCCATCATCTTTTTCCAGCTTCTCGCCCAGTTCCCACGCAGCTGTATTTCTCCCAGACGGTGCCCCCCCGCCCATCCTTTCCCATACCCACTCCCCCCTTTCCCCAGCAGCAGCAACCCAGTAATTCCCCCCTCCCCCCCCCCCCCCCGCTAGACCCCCCGCTAGCGTAATTACTCCCCCCATGTTGCTCCCAGAAGTCAGCAAACTCTGGCTGACCTCGGCTTCCCCCCGTGATCACGGCTCGCCCCGTGCGGCGCCCCCTCCTTCCTGCTTCTCTATTCCCGCCATAATTATCATAGCGCGGGAACCAAGCCCGCGCCTCTCCCTCGGCCCCGCCTCCCATGGCCAACGCCCCATCTCCTCTCCCTCCCCACCTCCCCCCATCACCACCTGTGGGAGATAGAAAAGTTACCATACCGCAGGATTAATCATACAATCCCTCTTCGCCCCCCCCCACTCGTCCCACCACTTTGTCCAAACGTTCATTTTCGTAGTCCAATCATTCCAATTTTTCTTCTACAATAAAAGTCCACGCTTCATCCGCCGTCTCAAAGTAGTGGTGCCTCCCTTGATATGTGACCCACAGTCTTGCCGGTTGCAGCATTCCAAACTTTATCTTTTTTTTGTGAAGTACCGCTTTGGCCCGATTAAAGCTCGCCCTCCTTCTCGCCACCTCCGCACTCCAATCTTGATAGACGCGGATCACCGCGTTCTCCCATTTACTACACCGAGTTTTCTTCGCCCATCTAAGGACCATTTCTCTATCCTTTAAACGGAGAAATCTCACCACTATGGCTCTGGGAGCTTCTCCTGCTCTCGATCCTCGCACCATAACTCGGTATGCTCCCTCCACCTCCAACGAACCCGTCGGGGCCTCCACTCCCATTAACGAGTGCAGCATCGTGCTCACATATGCCCCGACGTCCGCCCCCTCCACACCTTCAGGAAGGCCAAGAATCCTCAAGTTGTTCCTCCTTGCGTTATTTTCCAGTGCCTCCAACCTCTCCACAGATCGTTTCTGGTGTGCCTCCTGTATCTCCGACTTCACCACCAGACCCTGTATATCGTTTTCATTCTCTGCTGCTTTCGCCTTCACGACCCGAAGCTCCTGCTCCTGGGTCTTTTGTTCCTCTTTCAGCCCTTCAATCGCCTGTAATATCGGGGCCAACAACTCTTTCTTCATTTCCTTTTTTATCTCCTCCACGCAGCGTTTCAAAAACTCTTGTTGTTCAGGGCCCCATATGAAACTGCCACCTTCCGACGCCATCTTGGTTTCTGCTTGCCTTCCTTGCCGTTGTTCCAAAGGATCCGCTGCAATCCGGCCACTTTCCTCTCCTTTTTCCATCCGTGTCCAGGGGGAACACCCTTCTGGTTTACCGCACGGTGTTTTCAGCCATTAAAATTGCCGTTGGGGCTCCTATCAAGAGCCCAAAAGTCCGTTTCACAGGGAGCTGCCGAAACGTGCGACTCAGCTGGTCATCGCCGCACCCGGAAGTCGTTAGATAGATTTTTAATTTGTAATGGGTTGAAGGGTTATGGAGAATGGGCAGGATGGTGGAGTTGAGGCCATGATGAGATCTGCCAGGATCATATTGAATGGTGGAGCAGGTTCGAGAGGCTAAACTGCCTACTCCTTCCTGCTCCTAGTTCTTATGTTCAAAGAAATAACCTTTCTGCCTTATTCCACCTTCCAGCTCTTGGTGTGTAGCCCTGTCGGTAACAACACCTCACGCACAAGTCTGGCATTCTTGATTAATAAGGGAATTTCTTGATTACTAAGGGGATCAGGTGTTATGGGGGGAAGGCAGAAGAATGGGGATGAGGAACATAGCAGCCATGATCAAATGGCAGAGCAGACTCAATGGGTCAAATGGCCTAATTCTGCACCTGTATCTTATGATTTCATGGTTTAAAGGAGCATAATAATAATCTTTTATTGTCACAAGTATGAAGTTACTGTGAAAAGCCCCTAGTCGCCACATTCCGGCGCTTGTTCGGGGAGGCTGGTACGAGAATTGAACCCGCGCTGCTGTCCTTGATCTGCATCACAAACCAGCTGTCTAGCCCATTGAGTGAACCAGCCCTTGCTACCGCACAACCTATAGTTTCTATTAAATAATAAAGGCTCTGGGTTAGATGACACTGCCAATTGAGTGTGAATTGCCTCCATGAGGTGTACTGGGCTTTCAGCAGCAGCAGAATTGTACTCAACCACAATCTGCAACCTCACGGCTCGGCATATCCTCCACTTTACCATTGCCACCAAGCCAGGGGATCAACCCTGGTTCAATGAAGAGTGCAGGAGAGCATGCCAGGAGCATCACCAGACATACCTAAAAATGAGGGGCGTCATTCTCCGACCCCCTGCCGGGTCGGAGAATGGCCGTAGGCCGCCGTGAATCCCGCCCCCGCCCCTGCCGAAGTCTCCAGTACCAGAGATTGGTCGGGGGCGGGAATCGGGCCGCGCCGGTTGGCGGGACCCCCTGCTGGATTCTCCGGCCCGGATGGGCCGAAGTCCCGCCCAGAAATTGCCTGTCCCGCCGGCGTAAATCAAACCTGGTATTTACCGGCGGGACCAGGCGGCGTGGGCGGGCTCCGGGGTCCTGGGGAGGGGGGCGCGGGGCGATCTGACCCCGGGGGGTGCCCCCACGGTGGCCTGGCCCGCGATCGGGGCCCACCGATCCGCGGGCGGGCCTGTGCCGTGGGGGCACTCTTTCCCTTCCGCCTCCGCCACGGCCTCCACCATGGCGGAGGCGGAAGAGACTCTCCCCACTGCGCATGCGTGCGAAACTGATAGCGGCCGCTGACGCTCCCGCGCATGCGCCGCATTTCCGCGCCAGCTGGCGGGGCAACAAACGCCATTTCCGCCAGCTGGCGGGGCGGAAATCCCTCCGGCGTCGGCCTAGCCCCTCAATGTTGGGGCTAGGCCGCCAAAGATGCGGAGCATTCCGCACCTTTGGGCCGGCGCGATGCCCTTCTGATTGGCGCCGTGTTTGGCGCCAGTCGGCGGACATCGCGCCGTTGGGGGAGAATTTTGCCCGAGGTGTCAACCTGGTGAAGCTACAATGCAGGACTATTTGTGTGCCAAACAGCATAAGCAGCAAGTAATAGACAGAGCTAAGCAGTTCCACAACCAACGAATCAGATCTAAGCTCTGCAGTCCTGCCACATCCAACTGTGAATGGTGGTGACAATTAACCAATTCACTGGAGGAGGAGGCTCCACAAATATCCCCAGCCTCAATGATGGAGGAACCCAGCACATATATGCATAAGATAAAGCTGAAGCATTCGCAGCAATCTTCAGCCAGAAGTGTCGAGTGGATGATCCATCTCCGTCTCCTCCGGATGTCCCCAGCATCAGAAATGTCAGTCTTCAGCCAATACGATCCACTCCATGTGATATCAAGAAACAGCTGAAGGCACTGGATATGCGAAGGCTATGGGCCCTGACAATATACCGACAATAGTACTGACGACATGTGCTCCAGAACTGGCCGCACCCCTAGCCGAGCTGTTCCAGTACAGCTACAACTCTTTCATCTACCCGGCAATGTGGAAAATTGCCCAGGTGTGTCCTATACACAAAAGATAGGAAAAGTCCAATCCAGCCAATTATCGTCCTATCAGTTACTCTCCATCATCAGCAAAGTGATGGAAGTAGTCATCAACAGTGCGATCAAGTGGCCCTTACTCAGCAATAACCTGCTCACGGATGCTCAGTCTAGGTTTCCCCAGAGTCACTCAGCTCCTGACCTCATTACAGCCTTGGTTCAAACATGGACAAAAGAGCTGAATGTCAGAGGTGAGGTGAGGCGAGCTGACACCAAGGCAGCATTTGACTGAGTATGGCATCAAGGAGCCCTAGCTAAACTGGAGTCAATGGGAATCAGGGGGAAAGCTCTCCGCTGGTTGGAATTGTAACTGGCACAAGGAAGATGGATGTGGTGGTTGGAGGTCAATTATTCCCAGATCCAGTACATCACTGCTGGAGTTCCTCAGGGTAGTGTCCTAGGCCCAACCATCTTTGCTGCTTCATCAATGACCTCCCTTCCATCATAAGGTCAGAAGTGGGGATGTTTGCGGATGACTGCACAACGTTCAGCACCATTCGCGACTCCTCAGATAATGAAGCAGTTCATATCCAAGTGCAGCAAGACCTGGACAATATCCAGACTTGGGCTGACAAGTAGCAAGTTACATTCACGTCACCCAAGTGCCAGGCAATGACCATCTCCTACAAGAGAGGTTCTAACCATCGCCCCATGATATTCGATGGCATTACCATTGCTGAATCCCCCACAATGAACATCCTGGGGTAAACCACTGATCAGAAACTGAATTGGACTAGCCACATTAATACTGTGGCTACCAGGGCAGGTCAAAGGCCAGGAATCCTACAGCAAGCAACTCACCTCCTGACCACCCCAAAAGCCTGTCCACCATCTACAAGGCACAAGTCAGGAGTGTTGGGGTGGCATGGTAGCACAGTGGTTAGCACTGTTGCTTCACAGCCCCAGGGACCCAGGTTCGATTCCCGGCTTGGGTCACTGTCTGTGCGAAGTCTGATCGTTCTCCCCGTGTCTGCGTGGGTTTCCTCCGGGTGCTCCAGTTTCCTCCCATAAGTCCTGAAAGACGTGCTTGTTAGGTGAATTGGACATTTTGAATTCTCCTTCCGTGTTCCCAAACAGGTACCGGAATGTGGCGACTAGGGGATTTTCACAGTAACTTCATTGCAGTGTTAATGTAAACCTACCTGTGACACTAATAAAAGATTATTATTATTATCATTATTATGGAATACTCTCCACTTCCTGGATGAGTGCAGCTCCAACAAGTCAAGAATCTCAACACCATAATGGACAAAGCAGCCCGCTTGATTGCTCTCCCTTCCACAAACATTCAAGCCCTGCACCACCGACGAACAGTGGTAGCCATATGTACCTTCTACAAGATGCACCGCAGTAACGAGCCAGGGTCCTTAGGCAGCACCTTCCAAACCCATGACCGCAACCATCGAGAAGAACAAGAGCAGCAGATATCTGGGAACCCCACCACTTGAATGTTCCCCTCCAAGTCACTCACCATCCCGACTTGGAAATATATCGCCGCTTTTTCACTGTCGCAAGGACAAAATCCTGAAATACCCTCCCTAACAGCACAGTGGGTGTACCTACACCTCAGGAACTGCAGCGGTTCAGGAAGGCAGCTCACCACCACCTTCTGAAGAGCAACTAGGATGGACAGTAAATGCTGGCCTAACCAGCAAAGCCCACATCCCGCAAATGAATAAATAGAAAAATTCTGTTGCAATATGTCGACGTGATAATTGGAGTGTCTGAGGTTTCTTTTGAACTGCACGTCCTGTTTGTTTCCTTTGAAAAAAATTCAAAAACTGCATGCCTGCAATACAGGAAAGAAAGACCAAGTACATGTTTTATTCGGCAGTGAAATATCAATGCTTGTAATATGAAAGTCATTTGGAGGTTAATGGTATAGAGATTGTCTTTTCTTTAGCACTTACTTTACAAAACCCAGTGGCTACCAAGGAGTCTGATTCCCATCTGTTCACTTGTGCCCTTTATCTCAAAATATCAATATTTTATTCAAAAAGTGAGCGTTGCGATCTTCATGAGATTGCATCTCTTTGCAACGTACAAACTATCTGTTCATTTCCAGCAACAGCTTCTCTTCCAGCTCCTGTACTGCCATACAATACAAGAAAATACATAGAACTTACAATACAGAAATAGACCATTCACCCCAACTACTCCATGTTGGAGTTTAATCTCCCCAACTGTTCTGCCAAATTACGTCACCTCACATTGCTCTGAATTAAATTCCATCTGCTACGTAGCTGCCCATCTTTATCTATACTTTGTTGAAGCCAATTGGTGTGACCCTGATTGTTTGCCACACCTCCAAATTTGCCATCATCAACAACATTTGAAAATGTTACTCTCTGTCTGCCATTATTATTTATTTTTTCTTTCATGGGATGTGGGTGTCATTGGAAAGACCTGCATTTGTTGCCCATCACTAATCGCCCTTGAACTGATTGGCTTGCCATTTCAGAGGGCAATTCAGAGCCAACCACATTGCTGTGGGTCTGAAGTCCCATGTAGGCCAGACCAGGTAAAGACAGCAGATTTCCTTCCCACATGTTTTTTTTGACAATTGATGATAGTTTCATGGTCATCATTATTAAGACTAACTTTACATTTCTGATTTATTGATTTTGATTTAAATTGCACCAGCTTCTGTGGTGGGATTTGAACCGTTATCCCCAAAACAGTAGCCCAGGCCACTGGATTAGACCAGCTACATCACCACTTTCCACCATCTTTCACTATGCATGTGTAACACAAAGGTAATGAGCCAAATATTAACCTTTGGGGAACACCGCTGTCTAACGTTCTCCAATCTAACAACAATCATTCATTGCGACTTACTATCCCTGGCCAATTTTCTTTATCCATGCTGATTCTGACACTCCTATTCCATGAACCTCAATTTTATTAACGTGTTTTTTATGAGATACTTCATTAAACATTTTCTTAAAATTCGCATAGATAATATCCACTGAGTTCCGTTAATTAACCTTGGGTGGGATTCTCCCCGCGTGACTCTCGCCACTGACACCGGAGATTCGGCGGGGGCAGTCCCGCTGCTGCTATGCCGGTCCCGCCGGCGTGAATTGAACCAGGTCCCTTGCTGGCGGGACCTGGTGGCACGAGCGGGCTCCGGGGTCCTGGGGGGGGCCCACCGATCCGTGGGCGGGCCTGTACTGTGGGGCCGCTCTTTTACTACGCGTCGGCCGTGTAGGTCTCCGCGATGGCCGACGTGTAGGTGACCCCCCCTGCGCATGCGCGGGGATGACGTCAGCAGGCGCTGCCACTCCCGCGCATGCGCGGACTCCCGCCGGCCGGCGGAGTCCCTTCGGCCCCGGCTGGCGTGGCGCCAAAGGCCTTCCACGCCAGCCGGCGGGGCGCCAACCAGTCCGGGGCGGGCCTAGCCCCTAAAGGTGCGGGCTTGGCCCCTAAAGGTGTGGATCCACACCTTTGGGGCGGCCCGACGCCGGAGTGGTTCACACCACTCCATCCCGCCGGGACCCCCCGCCCTGCCGGGTACGAGAGAATCACGCCCCTTATCTGTTACTTCATCAAAATGTTTAATTCGGTTAGTAAAACACAATCTGTCTATTACAATTCCTTTTGCTGGCTCTCCTTAATTAATTCAAACCTCTCCAAGTATCTGTTAATTTTTAAAATTTGATTATTGTTTCAAAACCTTTACCCTCCCCTGATGTTAAACTAACTGGTCTGCAATTATTAGGAATGTCCTCACCCTCTGTCTTGAATAAGTGTGTCACATTTGCCACTTTCCAATCCTCCTCCCTTATCGAGGGAAAATTGGAAGATTGTGACAAGCCCTCCCACTATCTCCATTCCCAGTTACTTCAGCAACCTATGATGCAAGCATCAGTGAGGTCACAGAGGCACACACATGACTCTGCCAGTTTTTCACATCGATGGGGAGCAATACTGCAAGTGATACCATTCTCTGAATGTTCAGATAATGTGTGACCAAGCCACAAATTTCATATTGGTGAATGCCCAATATCACAGCAAAATGTACAAAGCTTTTAAATTGTGCCATTTACGTGGTGACTCCAAGACCCAGACCCATGGGAGGAAGACTCCCAATGAAAACGACTGCACCTTCCACACGGGATTCATGACCTTCTACCATGCAAGGTCAGGGGACATTCAGTGAGAGCCATGGAGTGGAGCAAGCCATTGACCACCTCAATCACCTTGTCCGCTGCTCAGATTGCCCAGGGCAATATCTGCAGCGCACACCCATCACGTTTGTGGTGTTGTGCTGCTTATTCCACAACCTTACAATTCTGAGGGCCCAGTTGCCATCTCCTGGAGTCCAGAGGCCACCTTGGACTCTTTTGGAGTTTAGCACTGCTGCGGGGGCCTGCATACTCCATTGATAACTGGTATCCACAGCCATAATATCTGAACCTGCATACCAGCAACTAGGGATCACTGACCTCTGTCTGAGCTTTCACTACAGCACAGAAACATCAGAAGGCCTTGGTTGGGCTATAATGGAAGCTGAGACTGTGGCCCATAGACATGTGCTAGTCCGGTAGTGCTGCCCATCATTCCCAAGGTAGAAAGAATGTGCTCCAAGCCGTGTCGATGTTGGAGCCAGACTCCTCCATGCTCACTAACAGTGACAGGAGGTTGTCTGGCAGGCCTGCTAAAGCATCACACATCTCAGTATGCATCACCGTTTTCTTGTATTTTGTTCCAATGAGATCCTCACCTGAGTCTACATCAAAACTTCTCTGGGATCACACCCTCCAAGTAACTTACACACAAGTTAACCTAACTCCCTGGTGTGTCTGTAGTCTATGTATGCCTGGTGACCGGTTGCAACTCTCTACATACCTCTCAGGCAGGTGCAGTGTCAGTATCTGGGCCACTGGCTGCGAGTGTAAGGCCATTTGATCATTTGATCATGCTTCCACCTCCTCCTGGTTTTTCCCTCGTTTTTGTCTCTTAAAGCTACTGCAGCTGACAAGGAGATAATCCTTAACTCTCTGAAAACACGGAAGTATAATGGAAGGCTAGGGGGTGGTGGATGGGGGAGGCTGGGGTGAAGGGTAGGGGTAAGGGAAGAGGGTGGTGCTGAGGAAAGCAGGAGTTCTGCACTCACCCCAGCTGCAGATTGCAAGACATTTTAAGATGAGGGTGAAGAGTGAGAAGTAAGAAATCAGCCAACACTCTTTCTGTCTCTCTCGAGTGACTCCTTCTGCAAAGTGTGCTTATAGATATTGTGGGAAGAGAGAATCAAGTTCAGCTGTGGGATTGACCTATGGGGAAATAGGTAACTGACATTTTATGTTAAGTGCTTGTCGAAATAGTGGATGTATTGAATGTAATCTTTCGAATTTCCTTAAATTTTGAAAGGGGAATTGTGTTTGACAAATTTATCAGAGTTCTTTGAGGATGCAACAAGCAGAGTAGATAGAAGGAACCAGTAGATGTAATGTATTTGGATTTCTTTTTTTAAAAAAATATTTTTATTCTCCTTTTTCATATTTTCTCCCAAATTTACACCCATCAACAATAAACAATAATCAGTAACAAATATGTCAATCCCCATATCAATAACAACGATCCCATCCTCCCACCAAACCCCAATCATTAGCCCGCATGTTCACGCAAACAAATGACAAAAAGGAATTAGGGATCACCCATAGTCGCCATTAACACACACAGCCCCCCTCCCCCAACCCTCCCACCCACCCCCCCATCTAATGTTCAATGTTGTCCAGTTCTTGAAAGTGCATAATGAATAATGCCCATGAATTGTAGAACCCCTCCATCCTTCCCCTCAGTTCAAACTTAATCTTCTCAAGAGTCAAGAATTCCAACATGCCCCCCCGCCACGCCAGGGCACAGGGTGGAGAGGTTGCTCTCCAACCAATCAGGATCCGCCTTTGGGTGATCAACGAGGCGAAGGCTACAACACCTGCCTCCGCACACATTTCCAACCCTGGCTGGTCCGACACCCCGAATATGGCCTCCCGGGGGCCCGAGTCCAGTTTCACGTGCACCACTTTAGAAATTACCCTAAAAACCTCCTTCCAGTAATCATCGAGCTTTGGACAGGACCAAAACATGAACGTGATTAACAGGGCCCCCCCCCCCCCCCCCCCCCCCCCCCCCCCCCCCCCCCCCCGCAACGTTCACACACATCTTCCAGTCCTTCAAAGAATCGGCTCATCCTCGCCCTCGTGAGGTGTGCTCTGTATACCACCTTCAGCTGTATCAGCCCCAACCTCACACACGAGGTGGAGGCATTCACTCTCCGGAGCACCTCACACCAGAACCCCTCCTCCATATCCTCTCCCAACTCTCCCTCCCACTTTGCTTTGATCCCTTCCAGTGGTGCCTTCTCCTCTTCCAAAATAGCTCCGTAAACCGCTGACACTACCCCCTTCGCCAGTCCCCCTGTCGTCAGCACCTCCTCCAGCAATGTGGAGGCCGGCTCCACCGGTGGAAGCCCTGTACCTCCTTTCTGGCAAAATCTCGAACCTGCATGTATCTGAACATTTCCCCCTGCCCCAGCCCATACTTCGCTTCCAGCTCCTTCAGTCCTGCAAACTGACCCCTAGGAAACAAATCTTTTAGTGTCTTAATCCCCTTCTCCTCCCATTTCCGAAAATTTCCATCCCACCTCCCTGGCTCAAATCTGTGATTCCCCCAAATCGGCATTTCCCTTGACTCTGCCCCCAACCCGAAGTGTTGGCGAAACTGCCTCCAAATTCTCAATGAAGCTATTATTACCGGACTCCCTGAGTATTTCCCTGGGGCTATCGGGGGCGGCGCTGTTGCCAGTGCTTTCAATCCTCTGCACAAACTCTCCTCCATTCTGACCCACTGGGAATCAGCCCCTCTGACCCAGCTCCGCTCCTTCATGTATTTGGATTTCTAAAAGGCATTTGGTAAGGTGCCACACATAAGACATGAGACATAGGAGCAGAATTAGACCACTCGGCCCATCGAGTCTGCTCCACACATATAAGGTATGACATTTTTAAAAATCTTTATTGTCACAAGTAGGCTTACATTAACACTGCAATGAAGTTACTGTGAAAATCCGCTAGTCGCCAAATTCCGGCACCTGTTCGGGTACACGGAGGGAGAATAAATCAGTCATTTTCAAGTTGCCAAACTGTAACTCGTGGAGTGCACCAGGGATCAGTGCTGGGACCTCAACCATTTACAATCTATATTCATGTCTTGGTTGAAGGGACCAAGTAGTTTGTAGCCAAATATGCTGATGATACAAAGGTAGTTAGGAAGGCAAGTTGTTAGAGAAGAGGGTGGTGCTGAGGAAAACAGGAGTTCTGCAGTCACCCCATCTGCAGATTGCAAGACATTTTAAGGGTGAAGAGTGAGAGGTAAGAAATCAGTCAACACCTGTAAAGAGATGAATGGGTAAAAATTTGGCAGATGGGATATAATGTGGCAAAACTTGATGTTGTACCCTCAATAACGACACTAGAGAGTAAAACGGTAAAGAAGGCTTTAATAAGCTAAGAACTAGCCTGGTGCCGAGACGGGTGCTTAATGGGTGCCGCCCACAAGGCGGCCCCTTATATACGGCTCCCAGGTGGGCGGAGCCTGTGGCGGAGTCTCCCAGGGTTCCAAGCCCGGTCTTAATGGGGACATCACCTGACATGATGATAAGGGCTACAGTAATACAGTAACCGTTCATCACACATGAGATTATAAAAGTAGGGAAGCGTTGCTACAATTGAACAGGAAATTGGTGAGACCACACCTAGAGTACTGCATTGGAGTTTTGGAAACCTTATTTAAGAAGGAACACATTGCATTGGAGCCAGTTCAGAGAAGGTTCATTCGGTTGATACCTGGGATGGAGGGATTGTTTCATGAGAAAAGGTTAAGCAGATTGGGCCTAAGATCATTGTGATTTGTCCTTAGACAGCATCTTCCAAACCCATGACCGCTACCATGTAAAAGTAAAGTCACCATAATCCCAGATGACCCTTGGCTGCTTTCCCCTTTGAGAGAGAAAGAGCTGACTGATGGTGATTTAACCTGAAGATCACCAGACCTGAGGCGAGGGACAAGGTTGAGAAGGTGGGGCCTTCATGAATAACCTTAGCCGGTACAGGAATTGAACCCGCTGGTCTCGCTCTGCATCACAAACCAGCTGTCCAGCCAACTGAGCTAAATCAGCCCCATGTAGAAGGACAAGTCAGCAGATTCCACCACCTGAAAGATCTTCTCCAAGCCACTCATCATCCTGACTTGGGAATGTATCACCGTTCCTTCATTGTCATTGGGTCAAAATCTTGGAACTCCCTCCCTAAACGCACTTTGGGTGTACCTACACCACATGGACTGCAGCAATTCAAGAAGGCAGTTCGCCACCACCTTCTCAAGGGCAAAGGGTGGTTGTCATTAAGTTGGCATGGGGGTATAAAGGACCATGTCAGTGAGTGGGGGAGAATAAGTTCCATTAAGCTGGCATGGGACATAAAGGTTAATGGGAATGGTTGGTGAGATATGAGTTGGCATGGATGGGGCATGAGTAGTGGTTGTGGTGTTACTGGCGTGCAAAGGATGAGAGATAGAGGGCTTAATATTTAACAAAACAACTGGGCTGAAGTCCCAGAGAACTTTTTAAACAGCCCACCTTGGCACTCGGCAGTTCCTGTGGTGGCCTTTAAACTGTGTCCTGGGTCAGCAGGCTCGTCTCCACCCTCACCCACTTCTCCCCAGATTGAAAAGGAGGGCTGACTGGGCACTATTTCCTGAGGCTGGTGTGATGCATAATCCTGGAAACTAGGCCAGTGAGTCTTAGGTCGGTAGTAGGTAAGTTATTGGAGAGAATTCTCAGGGACAGGATTTATACCCATTTGGAAACAAATGGACTCATTAGCGATAGACAACATGGTTTTGTGAGGGGGAGGTCGTGCTTCAGTAACTTGATCGAGTTTTTTAAGGAGGTGACAAAGATGATTGATGAGGGGAGGGCGGTGGATATTGTGGACTTCAGTAAAGCCAAGATTTCAGACAAGAGGCCCCATGGCAGGCTGGTAGAAAAGTTGAAGTCACACGGGATCAGAGATGAGGTGGTAAGGTGGATACAGAACTGGCTCGGTCACAGAAGGCAAAGGATAGCAGTAGAAGAGTATTTTTCTGAACGGAAGGTTGTGACTAGTGGTGTTCCACAGGGATCTGTGCTGTGGTCTCTGTTGTTTGTAGTGTACATAAACGATTTGGAGGAAAATGTAGCTGGTCTGGTTAGTAAGTTTGCGTATGACACCAAGGTTGGTGGAGGGGCAGATAGTGTTGAGGATTGTCAGAGGATACAGCAGGACATAGATAGGTTGGAGACCTGGGTAGAAAAATGGCAAATGGAGTTTAATCCGGACAAATGTGAGGTAATGCATTTTGGTAGGTCTAACACAGAGGGGAAATGTGCCGTTAATGGCAAACTCTTAGGAATATAGAAAGCTCATGTATTTGCTTTGTTTGGCCCCTTGTTCCGCACTGTAACCAATCACCTTTTGTCGATGTACCATTTGTCAATGTTCTCTGTTGATTATTCGTTTTTCTACTATGTACGTACTGTATACGTTCCCTCGGCCGCAGAAAAATACTTTTCACTGTACTTCGCTACACGTGACAATAAATAAATCAAATCAAATCAAAGTCAGAGTGATGTGGGCGTGAAGGTTCACAGATCTTTGAAGGTGGCAACACAAGTGGACAAGATAGTCATGAAAGCATACGGAATGCTTGCCTTGATTGGATGGGGCATCGAGTATAGAATCTGGCAAGTCATGCTCCAGTTATATAGAACCTTGGTAAGGCCACACTTGGAATATTGCGCACAATTCTGGTCGTCACTCTACCAGAAGGATGTGGAGGCTTTGGAGAGGGTACAGAGAAGGTTTACCAGGATATTGCCTGTTCTGGACGGCATTAGCTATGAGGAGAGGCTGAATAGACTCGGACTGTTTTCATTAGAAAGAAGGAGGTTGAGGGGTGACCTGATAGAGGTCTACAAGATTATGAGGGGCATGGATAGAGTGGATGGGCAGGCGCTCTTTCCCATTGGAAGGGGTCAGTCACCAGGGGCATAGGTTTAAGGTCCGTGGGGCAAAGTTTAGAGGAGATGTGCAGGGAAAGTTTTTTAAACAGAGGGTGATGAGTGCCTTGAGCACCTTGCCAGGGGAGGTTGTGGAAGCAGATACATTAACGGCGTTCAAAAGGCATCTTGACAAACACATGGGTAGGATGGGTATAGAGGGATACGGCACAAGGAAGTGCTGAGGGTTTTGGCAAAGGTTGGTATCATGACCAGTACAGGCTTAGAGGGCTGAAGGGCCTGTTCCTGTACTGTATTGTTCCTTGTCCTTTGAAGAGCTGGGAAATTGTCATCACACCACATGTTTATATGTACTAGGTAATTGGGTTCCGTCACTGCAGAACTGCTATTGTAGGTCAGAAGAGCTGTTTCAATAGACGACAAGCTAATTATTTTTTTTTCATTAAAGGTATCCTGGAAGTGTTAACTGATGGTGAACCTACAGTCTCAAATCAAACAAGTGGGATAGATTATTTGAGCTCTGCTTCAACTCTTGATCCTGACCCTACTTTCAACACCACTTCATTTAATGGAGAGTCTTCGGGTACAGTTGTAACAATCGGTTATGAAATGACTTCCAGTGCCAATGCATCTGATAACCATACTATTGTAACCACTGAAATATATAGTACTCCTATCGCCAACCAAAGTCTTAACCCAGAAGTGAAAGATAGAATCAGTGACTTCCCAGATAACAGCTCCAGTGCCAGAACCGTAGACCTGACGCTCCCTACTGAGCTACAGGATGTGTCAACGCGTCAGAGATCAGACACACAAACATCCTCAGCTGCCATTACGACTTCAGTGAGCTACAGTGTCAGCTCAGGTTTCAAAGTGAGCAGCACTCAGGAACTGTTCACAACTCTTCAGGCTTCGGGAGCTGGTCAAGGGCCACAAACCAATTTAGGTAAGACTTTTCCTCACTTTTTCTCATTCAATGTCTGACAAAATCACAAATCAGCTGAAAGGAACAGGAGAAACTGAAATCAAAACACAACCAGTGCGTGAAAGGAATTTGATGTTTCAAATCCAGAAGAATTGCCAGATCTGTGTTGTCCACCCATATCAATTATTATGATCGGTCAGTGGGGAAAAACAAACAGAAGCTGTGTGCACAAATTTACTGAGTGGTACATATTATTTTTGTTGCTGTATAGAGGAATGATGAGATTCTGGAGGGTATGCACATGTACTGTGCAAGTCCTGCCTGCAAAAACATTGCAGAACATAGTCATAAGACCATAAGACATAGAAGTAGAATTAGGCCACTCGGCCCATCGAGTCTGCTCTGATGAACATGGCTGATGTTTTTCTCATCCCCATTCTCCTGCCTTCTCCCCATAACCCCATATTCACTTATTAATCAAGAACCTATCTGTCTTATTCCATCCACAGCATAACTTAAAGGAGTTGCTGGAGGATGTTGAAACACTGCATACTTTTTGAAATGTTTTCTGTGGCTTAGATGAGCATAACAGTCCCTCCCACGGTGATGAAGCAAAGTTCTAATTGCAGCTTATTGACCTTCTACTGCCAACACCACCCACCCCACTCCCACAAATTGGTCTGACCTTTACCCTTTAATACAGAATTGGCTCTCAGCTCCACCAGTGGGAGACAGGATTTCCTTCATCTCAATTGGAGAGTGCAGCTTGCTTGTCAAATTGAATGGAGACCCAGCCATGAAAATGGTTTCGCCTTTTCGCTGGTAGCATCCGGCAGGTATGCCAATTTCTCTTCCTGCCACCAAGCCAATGCAGGCCTCACCTCAAAATCAGCCCCAAACACTCCATCTGTCACCCTGACTCTTCGCCGTGCAGTTCTGAAAAACACAAACAAAACTTACACAGGAGCACTGTCATGTGCTATCACTGTCATTTGTTGGAGGTGGATTTTTGTGAAGGTTCTCCTGACTGTCTGCTCTAACTTTAATGGAGAAGCTGCAGAAACCCAAAGAAATAGCTCAAACATCTGGGGCGGGATTCTCCACTCCTGCGTCGAAGTGCCCACGCCGCCGTGAACGCCGTCGAAGTTCACGACAGCGCGAAACGGCCACTATCCCGACCGATTCAGGGCCCGATGATGGACTAGGAGCGGGGCCGCGTCATCTACACGCGCCAGGCCTTGTCGCCACGTAAAGGCGGCGCCGCATACATGACGCGGCCGGCGCCGCATAACTGGCGTCACCCGTGCATGCGAGTCTGCCCCGCAAGAGGATGGTGGACGGATCTTGCGGGGCTGCGGAAGGAAGGAGGTCCTCCTTCAGAGAGGACGGCCCGACGATCGGTGGGCACCGATCGCAGGCCACCCCACATTTGAGGTACCCCCCGGTGCAGGATCCCCCCTCCCCCCCCCCACCCCCGCAGGCCGCCCCCCCAGCGTTCCCACGCTGTTCCTGACGGCAGCGACCAGGTGTGGACGGCGCCGGGGGGAACCTGCCGTTTTGGGCTGGCCACTCGGCCCATCCGGGCCTGAGAATAGCAGGGGTGCCGGAGAATCGCCATTTTGGGTGTCTCGGGCGATTCTCCGGCCCGCGGAACTCGACGGGACCGTTCCCGCCGCTTGGGAGAATCGCGGGAGGGTGTCGGACCGGCAACACGGGAAATTTTGGCGGCCCAGGCGATTCTCCCAACCGGCGCGGGAGTGGAGAATTCCGCCCCTGGTTCATGGGACTTCCACTGCAGTTATGATGAATGATCAGGAGAAATTCCTGTGGGATTTGCTACGGCCTGGTGAGAAAGAATTAACTGGCTACCCTCCATTCAAAGGTTGCAACAAAAGTTTAAATTTATTTTTCACGAGAGTATGCCTTTTTCAAATCAGAATGTATCTAACTATCCAAGCACTGGTCAATAAGGAGCCGATTAAACAACATTTTCTTCAGTCAAAGAGAGAGCAAATTTATAACCACTATGCCCAAGGAAAAATGTGATGTATCTGTTATATTCTCAATGTGTCGCAAAGAGAAAAGGAATGGAGTTGCCACACACTTGGATTTTGTTCCAAACAGCACGGTAGCATAGTGGGTAGCACAGTTGCTTCACAGCTCCAGGGTCCCAGATTCGATTCCTGGCTTGGGTCACTGTCTGTGTTGAGCCTGTACGTTCTCCCCGTGTTTGCGTGGGTTTCCTCCGGGTGCTCCGGTTTCCTCCCACAGTCCAAAGATGTGCAGGTTAGGTGGATTGACTATGCTAAAATGCCTTTAGTGTCCAAAAAAGGTTAGCTGGGGTTACGGGGATAGGGTAGAGGTGTGGGGATAGGGTGGAGGTATGGGCTTAGGTAGGGTGCTCTTTCCAAGGGCTGGTGCAGACTCGATAGGCCAAATGGCCTCCTTCTGCACTGTGAATTCTATGATGATGTGAGGTTTATTCAGGAGATGTTGCTCATACAAAAAACAAGATGGAGGACTAAGCCCTGCGCAAAACACTGCTGATGTCACTACTGATCACGTGATCATACCAGCAGGCATGTATTACTTAAATACATAACACCCCCACCCCCCACCTTTACTACTTTAGTACAAGCGACAACTTTTCTTAACGTTTAGAAAACAGACCCAATTATACATTTGATATGTTACTTTGCACCTTTATCTTTTTGCATAGGTGCAACTTAATAAGACAGTTTCTCAGGTGGATGTCTATTTCTTTTGGGTTGTACTCAACGTTCTGGAGCAAGGCTACTCGAGACCTTTGACATGTTTTCTTTTTCTTCTGTTGGTCATACCTCCTGTGTCTGTCTCCATTGGTGTTGAAGATTCCTCAGAAACAGAATTTGAATTCATCCCTGTTTGGTCTCTGTTCAGAAGTATCACTGCTTAGATTGTCCGATGGAAATACTTCCTGGGAAGTCTCAGCGATTTCACTTTGTGAAACGAGTAATTGGTCAGTATGATGTCGCCAAACGCTCTCAACATCCATCTGTACAGTGCATGACATTGGACCTGTTTTTCCTAGGACAACAGCAGATACTCATTTCTCATTTGTGGTGTAGCTTCTTGCGAGCACTTGCTCTCCTTGAGTACACACACTCTTTTTAGAGTTTTGTTCCCACCTAGCAATCTGTACTTGTTGTCATTTAACAATCTCTGAAGTATCAGGTGGTATCAAAAGGTCAAACTTTGTTCTTAGCTTTTTTTGAAAAGCAGCATTGCTCGTGAACATTTTGTTGTTGCGGTGTGATATTTTGGTATGACATCAAGAAGTTATTCACTCATCTTGAAAATGTACCTTGATTCTTCGATGTCACAAAGGAATGTTTAAATGACAGTATGAATTGCTTGGCCAATCTATTTGTTGAAGGGCGATACGGAGTCGACTTTATGTTCTTTACACCATTTCATTTGAAGTCGTTCCCGAACTCCTTGGAGATGAACTGGGTTCCATTGTCACTTACGACCTAGAATCATATAATCTCTACAGTGCAGACGGAGGCCATTTGGCCCATCGAATCTGCACCGACCCTTCGAAAGAGGCCCACTCCTCCATCCTATCCCTGTAACCCTACCTAATCTGTACATCCCTGGACACTAAGGGGCAATTTAAGATGGCCAATCCACCTAACCTGCATTTATGTGGACGGTGGGAGGAATCCGGAGCACCCGGAGGAAAACTACATAGACACAGGGAGAAAGTGCTAATTCCACACACACAGTCACTCAAGGCTGGAATTGAATCCAGGTCCCTGGAGCTGTGAGGCAGCAGTGCTAACCGCTGTGCCACCATGCCAACCCCTGGACCTGTGCCAGTCCAGCAAGTCTTGCAAGTATTTCATCTAACTTCTCAATAGTTTATTCTGTCGTCATTGATTTCATAGTCATTACTTAAGACCATTTAGAATGTGCATCTACAATCACTAGGAACAAATGTCCCTCAACTGGACCAGCGTAGTCTATGTGTATTCTCAGCTATGCTGCATTGGCCATTCACACAGATGTAAGGGTTGCAGTGGTTCTGAGTTGCTTACTTTTGGACAGGGCTGATATTGCCTCACTTTCTTTTCAACTTGAGCATCTAATCCTAGCAACCAAAAATAACAGTTGCTTCACGCTCACCACACCAGGATATCCCTCATTAAGCTGGTCAAAGACTTTACTACGCAAGCATGGAGGAATAATCATTCAGATTCCCCACAATAAGACTCCATTCTGGACTGTCAGCTCAAGTCTTCTTGTGATGTTGGGGTTGAGGTCCGGATTTCTATAATGTACATCTGTCATTGTTCCTTTTAGGATCATGTCGCTAACCTTCCCCATCACTGGATCGGTTCTTGTGTATTTCTGTACTTGAGATGAAGTCACAGGTACATTATCCATGTGTGAGAAATATACGATGTTGACAACATTTTCTTCAGTTGCTTGCTTGATTTGTAATGAGAATCTTGACAAATCATCCGCATTTGCATGTTGCTCTGATTTACGATAATGGAAGTGTGTATCAATAATACCAAAGCTCCTGGGCGGGATTCTCTGATCTCACGCCAGGTCGGAGAATCGCCGGGGGGGGGGGGGGGGGGGGCAAATCATGCGACGTTGCCCCGACGCCGGTCTACCGATTCTCCGGCAACCGGAGAATCGGTGACAATGGCGGCGGCACGGTCGCCACGGCACCGGTTGGGGGGTGCTCAACGTGCCCTCCCGCCCCCGCCGACTCTCCGCGGAGTGCATGCCGAGTTCGGCTGAGTCCCGTCGGAGCCGTTCCCGTGTGGTCCTACCCAGCAGGATCTCGGCGTTCATGCTGCGGGGACCGTCCTGGTGTAGGGGAGGGGGCATCCGACTCCGGGGGGGGGCCTCCAAGGTGGCCAGGCCCATGATTGGGGCCAACTGATCGGCGGGCGGGCTTATCCAGTGGGGGGGGCTATCTTCCTCCTCGCCGGGCACCTGTGGGACTCCGCCATGTTGCCCGGGGGTCAACGCGGAGAAGGCAACCCACGGCTGGCACGGAGAAGGCAACCCACGGCCGGCACGGAGAAGGCAACCCACGGCCGGCACGGAGAAGGCAACCCACGGCCGGCACGGAGAAGGCAACCCACGGCCGGCACGGAGAAGGCAACCCACGGCCGGCCCGGAGAAGGCAACCCACGGCCGGCCCGGAGAAGGCAACCCACGGCCGGCCCGGAGAAGGCAACCCACGGCCGGTGCGAGTTCACGCATTTGTGAACTTGCGTTGGCCGTGGCGCGCATGGGCGGACCCGCGTCGGCTGTGCTGACACCCGTATCGGCAGCTGGAGCCTGGTGTAGCGCTCCAGTGCCGTACTGGTCCCCTGTGCGGCGCAGGATTGTTGCTCCTAGAGGCCAGATGATGTCGTCGTAAAATGCTCCGGCGTTTACGACGGCATCAACACTTTGCCCCAGGATCGGAGAATCCCGCCCCCTCTCTGTAACCTACTAGCTGCTAAAGAAGAAATACCTTTATATGGTCCAAATATTGTTGTCAAGATTTGGTGATCTGTCAAAAGTGTAAAATGACCTCCATAAAGATAGTGGTAAAACCTTCTTATTCTGAATATGATCCTCAAAGCTTCTTTTTCTTGCTGAGCATAGTCCGTTTCTGCACTCGTCAGAGTTTGTGAAGCAAATTCCTCTCCTGACGACATTATGTGTGAGACGACTGCACCCCAACTCCATAAGGTGATGCATCACAAGTAAGTTGTAACTTCAGCTTGGGATTGTCGTGACCCAACACCTTTGACTTCTTTAAAGTTTATTTGACCTCTTTATGTGCACTTTCACATTCTTCTGTCCAGTGCCCTACCTGTTTGGCAAATAAAAAAGTGTGTGAAGGCTTCAATCACATTGCTAACTTTGGGACAAATATACTGAAATAATTTATTAATCCCAGAAACGATCTCAGTTGTATCACATTTTGAGGTTGTGGTATTTCTAAGATTTCTATCATCCTTTTCTGCTCCTTATGCAAGCCATCTTTATCAATGATGTGACCCAGGTAATTCAAGGATGTCATGGAAAAGTCACACGTTTCCTTTTTAATTCGTAGATTATGATTTTGACGACATTTTAATGTAACTTCCAAGTTCTTGAACCGGTGATGAGAACGTCATCTAGTTAACATTACACCCCATTTAGCCCACTCAGAATTTGATCTATGGGTCTCTGAAAAAGAGCAGGATGTTATTTCAAATGGAAGCCTTCTGTAATGGAACAGACCTTTGTGCATCACGATAGTGAGTACAGCTATGATTTTGCAGCCACATTCATATGTACACGTGCCCATGTTAGATCTATTTCACTTAATTTCTGGCATCCAGAATGTCCAGCAAACAGGTCTTCAATCAGCGGCAGTGCATAGTGATCTGCGCACAATCCTGGGCTTATTGTTGTCTTGAAATCTCCACACATCTTTACTGAGCCATCGCATTTTCATACAGGAACGATTGGTGTAGCCCAATCACTTGTAGTAACTGGTTTCCTAGAATCCCTACAGCGCAGAAGGGGGCCATTTGGCACGTGAAGTCTGCACCGAACCTTCGAAAGACCACTCTACCTGGGCCCAATCCCCCACCTTATCTTTGTAACCTAACCCAACCTTTGGACACTTAGAGGAAAATTAGTGTGACCAATTTACCTAACCTGCACATCTTTGGACTGTGGGAGGAAACAGGAGCCACCCGAAGGAAACCCACACCAACACGGGGAGAATGTGCAAACACCACACAGACAGTCACCTGAGGTTGAATTGAACCCATGTCCCTGGCGCTCTGATGCAGCAGTGCTAACCACTGCACCACCGTGCCGATTTATGGCTCCTGTTTGGCCGGGTCTGTCTGGTTCTGCTTTGAATTTCAGCCTGATGGCATAAGGCAGGCATTGTCAAACTCGGGGGAGCGACCTGCGGGTGGGTCACGGGCGGGTGTCGGGAGGTCGCGGACCCGTCCGTCGCAGCGCTCCCGATCGCACAAATCCGCACACAACAGCACAGCAGTCAGCTTTTAATAATGCCGGCTGCAAGCGGCCTTCAAAATGGCCAAGAACAGATAAAAAAATTTGGCCGCACTGTGCATGTGTGCCCAATCATCGGTGCGCATGCGCAAAACTATGCGCATGTTCACCGATGATCGGGCACGCATGCGCAGTGCGGCCGCATTTTTTTTAATATGGTCGCAGCCTTTTTTTTCCCAAGTTCAGGGGGGCAAAGGGATAAAGGGACCATTGGGTCCAGAGGGACCCAAAACCATTTCCTCCATTTTTGTCAGTAATAAACAAGGTAAGAGAAAATGGTGGGTCACGCAGGTCGGCTGGCATGGGTCGCGAAGGTCAGCCGTCGTGGGTCGCCAAGGTCGGCCGTCGTGGGTCGCGAAGGTCGGTCAGCGTGGGTTGCAAAGGTCAGCCGGCGTGGGTCGCAAAGGTCGGCCGGATTGGGTCCTGAAGGTTGGCCGGTTGGTAAAAATGGGTCCCCAGAAAAAAAGTTTGAAGAGCACTGGCATAAGGTACGATTTTGGCTGTGAGACAATTTAGCATAATGTTTGGCTTGATTTTGAGTTGGAATTCAACTCCTGTCATTTAGCCCAGTATGATGAATGTGAGAAGTTTTCATATTTTAAGAGAGAATCATTGATTTCTAATGGGGCAATGTAACCTTTTGTAACAAGACACAAGAATGTAGTGTGCTTTTGAATTGCAGGTGGCAGAGTGAATGGGAGGACAAGGTTTGGGAGTTGGTTCTGGACCACCAAGCTGGATAGACAGGGTTCAGTTTGCTCTGAAAGAAGTCTCTTTTGTCCCAATATAAGCACCGTAATCCCTTGAAGTTGACTGATGTGTTGGGTGTTCTGGATCACAAACAGGTCACCAACACTGGAAGTGGTGCAACTCTATTTTATTATAAGGTTAACTATATTAACATACTTGAACTGTGGGTAAATGCAATATAAACGCTTGAAGAATTGCCAGTTCCGTGGCCGTGCATGTGCACGGCGGCGACCTGCAATGGCCGCCGCAAACGACATGGCGCTGGCCGCGAGCGGACACGACCTGCCAAAACATTCCTCCCTGGACACCCCCGGGCCACCCCCCACCAGTCCCCCCCAGCCCCCCCCCCCCCCCCCCCCCCCCCCCCCCCAGCCAACCGCACGGCTCCCACCTGGCTGTGGCGGCGCTGGACACAGTCCGCAGCTGCCATGTTCATGAAAACCGAGAGCACACGTGTCCCGTGCCAACGGGAACTCGGCCCATTGGGGGCGGAGCATTGGGGAGGGGCTTCAGGTAACGTCCTGGGCCCATCCCAACGCCGTGCTCCTCGGTGATGCCGTTTTGAAGGGGGTGGAGCATCTGAAAACCGGTGCCGCCTCTGATTTGGTTGTAAACAGGGATTCTCCGCCCAATCGCTGATTACAATATTGGCGTCGGGCAATGGAAATTCCAGCCCTCGGTATTTATCATAGAATGTTCTCCCGCTGCAGAATCTTGCTATTGGCCACCATTTCAAGTGGGCGGCCCGTCAGCGAGGTCCCACAATTGGCCACTCCCGCCCCTGCACTGCAAATCAGGCCCCCACCCCTACCCTGCAAAGCAGCCCCTCACCCCCGGATTGTCTGGGTGGCTACTCCCTTTGCCCAAGTACGGTGGTGACCCACCCCCCCCCACCCCTCCAGGGACTCTCTAACTAGGGAGACCCCCCCATGGATTCTCGTAATAGGGAGACCCCTCCAGGGACCCCCTTAATAGGGAGACCCCACAGAGACCCCCTTAATGGGGAGACCCTCAGAGACTCCCTGAATAGGGAGACCCCCCTCAGGGATCCCATGAATAGGGAGACACCTCAATACACCCTAACTGAACGAAACCCTGTACACAGACCCCCTACAGGAACCCCTTTTTAAAAAATTTAGAGTACCCAATTACTTTTTTCGAATTAAGGGGCAATTTATCATGGCCCATCCACCTAACCTGCACATCTTTGTATTGTGGGGTGAGATCCATGCAGACACAGGGAGAATGTGCAAACTCTACACAGACAGAGACCCGGGGCCAGAATCGAACACGGTCCTCAGCACCATAGGCAGCAGTGCTGAGCACTGTGCTACCGTGCCACCCTTAGAGACCCCCCTAACTAAAGGAACCCCCCAACAGTGACCCCCTAACTAAAGGAACCCCTGGCTCAGACCTCTACAGAGACCCCCTAGCTAATGGGACCCCCACAGAGACCCCCTAACTAGAAGGACCTCCAAAGAGACCTCTTAACTAAAGGGACCTCCCACGGGGACCACCTGTCTAAAGGAACCACCCCCACAGAGAGCCCCTAACTAATGCGACCCCCCACAGAGATCTCCTAACTAAAGGCACCTCCCACAAGGTCCGCCTGACTAAAGGGACCCCCCCTCAAAGAGCTGCAATCACATGCTTCAGTGATTGGAATACACTTAGTGATTGGAATGCACTTACCTCTCTTTGATGAGGTTGATGTTTGTAAACATGGGAGTTTCAGCATCGGGGTCACTCATCCATGAAGAGAGATGAATGAATCAAGGCTGCAAATGTTTTATGGAAGATGTCAATCACAGCCCACTACTAGACATGAATGATGGCTAATGGATCTGAGGGGTTGAAACACAGGACACAGTTGTTTTCCTTTAGTTCCTTCAGTTAGATCTTGGGCGGGGGGGGGGTCTCCCTTTTAAGGAGGTCCCTGGGGTACTCCTAATTAAGGGGGTCTTGGGGGGGTCTACCTATTAAGAAGGCTCCTTGAGGGGTTTTCCTATTTTGGAAGTCTCGGGATGGTAGGGGGGTTTAGTAGGGGAGGGTGGGCAGATAGTGCATTGTAGGGGGGAGAGTGGCCTTCGGGTGGATTTTTGGGGGTAACCCCTTGGCCCACCGCGAGGTCCACCACGTCAGACTCACATTTGATAAGATCTATTGTAATCTGCGCCCACATGATTCCCGACCCAGGAGACCGGAGGATCACAGAGGGGTGGAGATTAGGGTGCCGGAACTGCTAAAAGTATGCAAATGAGTCAAATCAAGGGCGCCATTCTCCGCCGGCGGGAGTCTCCGTTTTGCCGGCGCCCGGGGGTTTCCCGACGGCGTGGGGCTGCCCCACAATGAGAAACCCCATTGACCGGCCGGTGTTACGGAGACTCCCGCCGGCCGGTCGGGGCAGAAATGTGGCGGGGCGGGTAGGAGAATTTCGCCCAAGATCCATTCATTTACATTCTCCCACTGGCACACGGGCATGAAACTCAATCATACCGCCAGCAGGGGGTGGGACCCTACTACCGACAGCGGGTAGCGGAGAATTCAGGCCATTGTGTTTAATTCTGTGTTTAAATTTTGAAAATTTACTATAAAAGCTGTCTACTGCTCAGCATTATCACTCCTGTGGTAATTTCCTCATAATCTTCCAAAGTAACAAGTTGGGTTAAGGTTCAGACCTAAAGTAACTGAGGCTCTCATCCTTGGACCCATAACACCAGTGAATCTTCAAACACCTTTTTATACCTTTCCAGAAGTTGGTTTTGGTCATTCATTGAATTAAGCAGTTGAGTTTAATTTTTCCCAACCATACTCAGCCAAACAAAACAGAAAGGCTCTCAGACAACATTCAGAGGCAACTCTGCTGTTTGTCCATTTACTTCCTCTTTTACCTGGGACTGGTTTAGCACAGTGGACTAAACAGCTGGCTTGTAATGCAGAACAAGACCAGCAGCGTGGGATCAATTCCCGTACCGGCCACCCCGAACAGGCACAGGAATGTGGCAACTAGGGGCTTTTCACAGTAACTTCATTGAAGCCTACTTGTGGCAATAAGCACTTATTATTATTACCATAATGTATCCCTTTAGTGGTACAATCTCTTCTGTGTATGTCCACAGGATAACTTTTGATGTCTTTAATGGCAGATGCTTTAACTACTGATTATAGATTGTCTCTGGTATTAATGATACAGCCACACCCACATTACTTTTATTTTGACTTGGCTACCATCAGGTTTTGGGACTACCCAGAAAAGATGTTGATCGCCTAGTTTCAACTCCTGAAGTTGTTTGGGTACATCATCTCCTGAGGGGGTCTTAAACTTCGGTTATCATCTTGTAGACTCAATTAGTAATAATAATAATAATAGGGGCTGGTTGAGCAAGGAGCTGGTTTAGCACAGTGGGCTAAACAGCTGGCTTGTAATGCATAAGCAGGGTCAGCAGCGCGGGTTCAATTCCCATATCGGCCATCCCGAACAGGTGCCAAATGTGGCGACTAGGGGCTTTTCACAGTAACTTCATTGAAGCCTACTTGTGACAATAAGCGATTATTATTATTATGCTTCCTCTGAAGAGCTTCATAACAGAATCCACATATCAGCCTATCACAAAGGGTGTCATCTAGTGTTGCACCAAACTCGCAGTATTTTGCACACCGGCTCCCAGGGTCTATACTTCATTCAATCTTCCCCCTTCCATTTATTTTTTCATGTAAGAAACAAGAGGTCTCCTAATCCACAATGCAATATATATATCGCTAGGGTCCCAGATTCGATTGCTGCTTGGTTCACTGTCTGTGCAGAATCTGCACGTTCTCCCCGTGTCTGCGTGGGCTTCCTCCGGATGCTCCGGTTTCCTCCTCAAAGTCCCAAAAGACGTGCTTGTTAGATGAATTGGACATTCTGAATTCTCCCTCTGTGTATTCGAACAGGCACCGGAGTGTGGCGACTAGGAGATTTTCACAACGTTAATGTAGGCTTACTTGTGACAATAATTAAGATTATTATGATGATTATTATTATATATTTTCTTACGCCTGGACTGCGGTTTGACTTTTTCAAGTGTAGCTTGCCCAGAATCAGAAACACTTTTGAATTCCCATTCCTGCAGCCCGTTTCACTTGGCCACGTGTATGGTTCCTGCAGCTTAGAATCTACCCACTTCCAACGGCAAGCAAGTTTTAAAACTTTTTGTTCTGCTTACTCACAGTTGTGCTTTGTTCTTATTTTCAAACCTTTCTGCATCAATGGCCTTTTCTTTGATTGACATTTGAGTCCGGTCCAGAGAACCTTCCCCTTTGCTCTCGTGACCGTTTTCACTTTTAAAGTCGACACTTTTAGTGATCCACCAGTTTTCTTTCCTCTCAATCCTCATCACCAGTTTTCTCTTGGGTTTCTCCCAAACACGATGCAAGGTTTATTTATAGATTTTTAAACATTGAGACTGATTTTGGTGGCATGATGGCACAGTGTTTAGCACTGCTGCCTCACAGCGCCAGGGACCCGGGTTCAATTCCGGCCTTGCGTTACTGTCTATGTGGAGTTTGCACGTTCTCCCTGTGTCTGCATGGGTTTCCTCCAGCTGCTACGGTTTCCTCCCACAGTCCAAAGATGTGCAGATTGGGTGGATTAGCCTTGCTTAAATTGCCGCTTCGTGTCCAGGGATGTGCAGATGAGGTTATGAGGATGGGGCAGGGTAGATGGGGGAGTTGACCTTTCAGAGGGTTGGTGCAGACTTGATGGACCAAATTGCCTTCTGCACTGTAGAGATTTGATACTATGATTTGGATTTGCTGATTTCTTGGATGTGGTCAGACGTGGAAGATGTTGCAATTACAAGCAGATCTTGTTTTGCCCGTAGATTGCCAGTAAACTGACTTCCAAATCGATTAATGAATTTGTTCCAAAAGAGGGAGAGAGCACAGCCTTTCAGCCAGTTTTCTCTGCTGAAGATGTTGTTGCAATTTCTCTGTGGTAGCTGCAGCCTGACCTGTTCGGTGAGTCTGTCTGTGGCTATCACTGCTTCAATATATCGCACTTCGCATTTTAATATCTCTTCCTTAGTGAAGAATTCAATGGGTCTTTGAATTAAAGAAAATGCCTCTCTCTTCACACTCCCGTGGGGGTGATCTGTTTGCTTATTCACCTTCACTTTCACCTTGGGAAGGGTGTTTCATTAGAATTCACTTAAATTGCAAAATTTTTAGTTCACTGAAAGTATTTTCAAAAATAAAGGGACAGGATAGCATCATGACAAAATGTAATCCAGAGTGTTCAAGTGTACCCCATTGGAGGGCAATAAAGTGGGATTATCCTTCAACTGTTACTATCTGCAATTGTTAGTAGTTTTAAAACCTTCTCCCACGTATTGGACAACACATCAATATTGCTGCAGATCCCTTATATAGATACACACAGAGATACATAGAAGATAGGAGCAGGCCTTCGAGCCTGCTCCGCCATTCATCACGATCATGGCTGATCATCTAACTCAATAGCCTAATCCTGCTTTCTCCTCATAGCCTTTGATCCCATTCTCCCCAAGTGCTATATCCAGCCGCCTCTTGAATATATTCAAAGTTTTAGCATCAACTACTTTCTCTGGTAATGAATTCCACAGACTCACCACTCTTTGTGTGAAGAAGTGTCTCCTTATCTCTGTCCAAAATGGTTTACCCTGAATCCTCAGGCTGTGACCTCAGGGGCGGGATTCTCTCCTACCCAGCGGGGCGGGGGGTTCCGGCGTAATGGAGTGGCGGGAACCACTACGGCGTCGGGCCGCCCCAAAGGTGCAGAAGTCTCCGCACCTTTAGGGACCAAGCCCTCACCTTGAGGGGCTAGGCCGGCACCGGAGTAGTTTGCACGCTGCCGGCCTGCAGGAAAGGCCTTTGGCACCACGCCAGCCGGGGCCGAAAGGTCTTCGCCGGGTGACGCGGATCGGTGCATGCGGGGGAGCGTCAGCGGCTGCTGACATCATCCCCGCGCATGTGCAGGGGAGGGGGTCTCTTCCGCCTCTGCCATAGTGAAGACGATGGCGAAGGCGGAAGAAAAAGAGTGCCCACATGGCACAGGACCGCCCGCAGATCGGTGGGCCCCGATCGCGGGCCAGGCCACCGTGGGGGCAACCCCCGGGGCCAGATCCCCCGCGCCCCCCCCCCCAAGACCCCGGAGCCCGCGCCACCTTGTCCCGCCATTCAAACGGTCGTTTAATCCACGCTGGCGGGACAGGCATTCCAGCAGCGGGACTTCGGCCCATCGCGGGCCGGAGAATCGGCGGGGGTGGGCCCGCCGACCGGCGCAATGCGATTCCCACCCCCGCCGAATCTCTGGTGGCGGAGACTTCGGGACATGGCGGGGGCGGAATTCACGCCAGCTCCCGGCGATTCTCCGACCCGGCGTGGGGTCGGAGAATCCCGCCCCTGGTTCAGCTCACACCAATCATTGGTACCATCTTCCCTGCATCGACCCTGTCTAGTCCTCTTAGAATTTTTAAATCTGTCAATCAATTCAAAACTAAGCCTGGTGGGCTGTGGAAGGTGTCACAATCCAATTTGACCTTGTTCTCAGAGGTAACCAACTGACTTGTGAATTATTATGACTATTAAAAGTAAAACAACAGCTAAACCAAAGTTATAATGTAGGATTAGTGTTAGTGCAGCACTTAGTACAACACTGACATCAAGCCTACAGCGTAGTCCTGATTACTTCAGAGGAATGAGATGCTGTTACTGACAGGGTGGTCACTTGCAATTGGCTGCAATATGACTTCTGTCATTGCCGTATGATTTTAAACCTTCATTTAAAATTTGAAAAACCCTGAGGTGGGTTGCTACTAATCCCTGATGACAGAAAAGAGCTGGGTTTTCTGTCAACTCTTTAATTGATGGTAGTCTCTCCAGCAGCACAGGCTGGAAACCAGCACTCTGTACGGACTGACTACATATGCACAGAGCTCTGTTTTCTCTCACTCAACACCACTGCAACTGGACCAATAACCATGGTGCCCCACTCAAATTGCTGTGAAAAATGCAGTTGCTCTGTAATCAATGAAGTCAGAGCTTAAAGGAAAAGCATAAGCTTGAATTTTATTTTCATTTACCGTTTTAGAAATCAATCCTTTTTCTGTTGCTATAATACCCTGTTCACAATTTGCAAACAAGTTACATTAATCCAAATACAAGAGGGTGTGTGATAAAGTTAACGGATTCAAATCCTTACTAAAGTAATAGACAAAAAGGTTTTTGTATGAATACATCAGTGCATTCATACATATTGGGTAGGTTTCAACCGGTGCGTTGTGCTTGGCGTGGAGCCGGGAGAATCCTACGAGAGCCCCAAATCGGGCTGCGCGCTGCGTGCGAGGCTGATTGCGAGTCACCCGACTCACTCTGCCTGGTGTGATCTGTCGCTGGGCGTGATCCTGATCAGCATATTTAAATGAGCTATTGCACTCATTTAAATACTCGGACGCAGTTTTCACCCAGCGTCTGGGAGTCAATGGACGCACCTCCTGGACCTCGACCAGGCTGGGTTTAGTACTGGTTTCCACAAATGTGGACCAGGCGTGACAGCACACCGGGGGTCTCACAGGCCATTAGAGACCCCCAGGTGGTCAGGGACAAGGCAGGGTGGTACCCTGGCACTCCGCCTGGAACCTAGGTACCTTGGCACTTCCAGCCTGGCATCCTGGCAGTGCAACCTGAGCATCCTCGCAGTGACATCCTGGCACTATCAGGGTGCCAGGCTGGAAGTGCCAAGGTGCTCGGGTGCCACGTTGCCACTGCCATGGGCCGGGTCCAGGGTGGGGCCTTTCCCATTAGAGGGGAATGATGGGAGATTCCAGGGGCCACACGAAGGTTGGGGGGGATGAAAGGGGGTTAGGCTGCCATTCAAAATGGTGCCCCGATCTGTACGGAGCTGTTCTTAGAGGTGCAGAAATTCAACTGAAGTGTGGACTTGGCAGGGAAAAACTCCCCGAGACCCAAAAACCAGCAAAGTGCTGGTGAATAACGAGGGGATTCTCAGCATTGCAGCCGCTGAGAAACACCCCGCCAAACTCACCCGAAAGTGGACTGTTTTCCATGTCCACTGAATGACACCCATTGTGATTTCTAATCACATCTTATTCTGTGCCGAGTGATTCATGCTAAATTACTAAAGAATGAGTAATTAAGGGCATATGAAGAAAAAGGCAAACCAGAAATGTTCACAGAACATTATAAGCTCAGTTGTACTGACCTAAATTGAGATCATGCACATAATTCTGTTCAAGAAGAGAAAACATGTGATTTAAAAAAAAATAATTGCCCCATGTTGTGCACTGAGTATTTTAATTGATATTTGTTTTGATTTAGTATGCAATACCTCAGCAGTAACACATCATCAGTAGGGTAGGATGTCATCCAGGTCGACAAAACTTTCTCTCACATACCCTAATTGACAACAGTTACAGCCTGCATAGAACTGTTGGATCCTGGTTTCACATTAATTTGCTTTGACTGTTGTACAGTATGATCTCATCTCTCTTTTGGGTATAGGACTCTTTCTCTCTGAAACCCTGGACATTGCGATTATCTGGTTGAGACCTCATCAACCACAACATGCACTCTGGTGCAGCAGAGGTGCCCGTGCATCATACCACAGCCCATTGCAGACCTCTAAACTAGCATCCCGACCACCCTTCCCCAGTACCTGCCTCCTTCTGAGACTTCCTCATGTTTTCTTTGTGAAATTGAATCACCAGCTAGGCTCTCTCTTGCCATTGTTGACCAAAATGGGCAGCACGGTAGCACAGTGGCTAGCACAATTGCTTCACAGCTCCAGGGTCCCAGGTTCGATTCCCAGCTTGGGTCACTGTCTGTGCGGAGTTTGCACAATCTCCCCCTGTCTGCGTGGGTTTCCTCCGGGCGCTCTGGTTTCCTCCCACAGTCCAAAGATGTGCAGGTTAGGTGGATTGGCCATGCTAAATTGCCCTTAGTGTCCAAAATTGCCCTTAGTGTTGGGTGGGGTTACTGGGTTACGGGGATAGGGTGGGGGTGTGGGCTTGGGTAGGGTGCTCTTTCCAAGAGTCTGTGCAGACTCGATGGGCCGAATGGCCTCCATCTGCACTGTAAATTCTATTTTTTAAAAATCCAGATTCTGCTAAAATTAAACGCAAAATAAAATAAATACAAAATTCTGATTCACATCGACCAAAATCTGTTTTGATCAATACATTTTTCCATTGACTTGGCCTACATAATGAACATCCCCTAAAACCAATCGTCACACTTTGCAATTGAATAATATACCTTTTGAATAAGTATATTCTGGCATGTTTACAAATCACTAAAGTTATAATTACATCGTGTTAAAATAAAGAATTTCTACATTTTCCCTAATTGCTGGAGACAACTGAAAACTTCAATGCTCCTTTTCTGATGGCACTCATTAGTCATGTATGCAGGTCAGATGAGCACCATAAGGGTCATTTACTTCATATATGGGTTATTACCTGGCCATAATCTTGAGGCCTAATCAGATACAGTCAGATCTTGACTTTATCCGTTGATCCTTTTTAATGACTCAGCGAAGGCTGGCAGTAAACGAATATAGATTTATTTACAGTATTTACAAAGGTCTGCATAACGCAGCATATTTCTCCCAGTACAAATAGCTGGGAAGACTAACAACACCAGGCCCTGTTTTGGGCCTGCTTTTATGTTTGCACATAACGAGCCCCAGATGGTTGGTTCCCTACCTGGGAAGCTCGTACTCCATGAGTCCCATAGGGAGATCAATGATGGATTCCCCATGGTCCTCATGGGAGCTATGACACCCCTCCCCCAAAGTCCATTAATCCCCCATCAACTATGGGGGCCTTCTGCGCCACTTCACCCATGGCTGTGTCTCCTCCTGTGGCAGCTCTAGGCCTGGTGGAGTGTATCGACTGGCCGATGGCCATTTCTTGGCTGACTACCGAAGAGTTACTGCTGGGACCTCAGTTCCAGGCATGTCGTCATCCGCCGACACGGACTCCTCTGAGTCCATCTTGGAATTGGAATCATCCTCCTCTTGCTGGACAGGGCGTGGTGATCCGGCCGGCTGGGCCCCCAGACCGAGGTGTGGTTCCTGGTGTGGCGAAGGCACTACCTCCACTGGCCAGGCGTCCTGAAGGGCAAGTTCACACTTCATCAAGCGTTTTCCCTGGATCCTTCCCTGAACCCGGACTTTGGATGAAATCAGGCCCATACATTCCAGTACCACATCAAGGAACCACAATGCTCCACCACCAAAATAGTGAGCATAGATGACATCCTCGGTGTGAAATGCCCACTCCAATGCCCTCAGGCCTTGATGTCTCTCCTGCTTCTCCTGTTGCCTCTCTACTTTGTTGCCGAGACTTGGAAAAGGCCTGAGCCTTTGACCCATCAATAGCCCCACAGGGGTGATTCCCATCGTCACATAAATAAATAAGTACTCTTTATTGTCACAAGTAGGCTTACATTAAGACTGCAATGAAGTTACTGTGAAAAGTCACCACATTCCGTCGCCTGTTTGGGTACACAGAGGGGAAATTCAGAATTCTCAGCTGGTACGGGAATTGAACCCGCGCTGCTGGTCTTGTTCTGCATCACAAACCAGCTGTCCAGCCCACTGAGTTAAACCAGCTCTGCAACACCATGCGACATGCGACATCATGCGATAACTAAAAAGGAACCATGCCAACCGCATGTCCGTGGACCCCGTTAACTCCTTTTTCGGTAAGGACCGCCCTTTCTGCAAGTCCATTGGAGGAGGGATGATACTGGGTGGTTCGAATATCATGAATATTCCGTCACAAAAATATGACAAATCCCTCATTAATGAACGGTGCCCCATTATTCATCACTAGGACCTCCAGGATCCCATGGATGCTAAAAGTACCCTGGAGCTTTTCAACCATGGCCCTGAATGTCGTGGAGGTCATTCTGTAGACCTCCAGCCACTTCGAGTGGACTTCCACGATCACAAGGAACATGGACCCCATGAACGGTCCCGCAAAATCCGCATGGACGTAAACCCCTGGATGACCCAGCCATTCCAAGGGTCAAGGGAGGCCGTCGGTGCGGGTTTCTGAAGTTCCTGGCACACCTGACAGTTTTGCACCACACTCTTGATGTCCACATCATTACCGGGCACCAGACATAACTGTGGCCAACATTTTCATTTCAATGGCCCTGGATGGCCACTGTGCAGGTCTTGTAGCAAGGCTTCTTGACCCAGTGGGGGGATGGCCACACGAGCTCTGCATAATATAACACCATCCTCCAAACTGAGCTTGGCGCATGTCTGGGCAAAAGGCTGAAGGATCAGCGGAAGGGCCTCCTTTTTCCTGCCAATCAACAGAAAAGCTTGCCAATTCCAGGTCCCGCTGTGTCCATGTACCCGAGCAGCTATCACCTGCAAGGTGTCTGTGCTGAGGGTTGCAATCACCTCGTCCGCCATTGTGGGGTTGGGGCGCTCATGGGTTACGGCAGATGGTTGAGGGCGAGTGCATGGGCAATCTTTGCCCCCAGGCGGTGCTGGAAGGAATATTCACATGCAGTGAACAAGAGAATCCAACGCTGAATCCTAGCCGATGCTATTGGAAGGATGTCTTTATCCCACCTTCAGAGGCCGAGCAGTGGCTTGTGGTCCATTACAATAAAAAAATGTCACACATGAACGTATTGATGCAACTTCTTTATTCTGTAAATCACAGCCAAGCCCTCCTTCTCTATCTGCGCCTTAAGACGCTCTGTGTTTGCCAGGATCCTTGAAGTCAACGCAATGGGACGTTCAGTGCCGTCGTCCAGCCATAGGCCAGCACCACCCTGATGCCATAGGGGGAAGCATCACATGTTAAAATCAGAGGCCTAGCCGGATCATAATGCGTAAGAAGCTGTTTCGAAGGCAGACAACTTTTAACGGCAGTAAATGCCTTGTCTTGAGAAGTGTCCCAGCATTACTCCTGGTCCTTCCTCAACAGCACATGGAGCCGAGCTAACAGAGTGGCCAGGTTGGCAATGAACTTCCTGTAGTAATTGACCAGGTCCTAAAAGGACTGGAACTCTGCAGCATTCCTCGGGGTCGGGACCTCGAACTTTATCCTCCACCGGGTGCAGACCATTCATGCCCGTCCGTTACCGGAGTCATGCAGTCCCAACGATCTTCAAAGTCTCCCCTGTGGAGGTTGCCAACCTTACTTTGGTGTCACGCAATGCCAGTGGTATGCCCCCTGTACGAAGCTGCCGAAATGTGCAGAGGTCGACAATGGAGACAGCAGCTCTGGTGTCCATTTCCATCGGCATCGGATGGCCATTGATCTGCAAGGTTACCTGGATTGTTGCAATGTTTGGAGCCGAGACACAGTTTAATTGCATTAAACAGTCACCCTCATCCGGGCCATTGAAGTGCAACGCCCAGGTTCATGGCGACCTTGGTGGTTATCGGGGACGGTATTCCCTGCGCCAAACCGGGTGACCCTGACCCTCACAAGTTCATTGACCATACAGTTGGCAATATGGCCGGCTTTCTTCTGCATCCTCGGGGGAAGTATCCCACCGGGCAGTGGCAGAGCCCAAGACCTGAACTCTACCACGGAATTGCCTGGTGGGCTGATCTGTCAGTGGAAGTCTGGCGGGACCAGCACCGTCCCGGGACCTAGAGGGAGGCTGAAAGGGTGAAAAGCCCAAACTATGGCCGCCATAGTTCATGGAACCCTGTGGCTCCTGCATACCTTTCTCCACATGTTCACGAGAGAGGCAAAACTCCATGGCCTGTTCCAAATCGAGAGTAGTTTCCTCCTCGAGTACGCTGTTTTTGAGGGGGCGGAGCATCAGAAAAACGGCGCCGCCCCCGATTCCAGCATAAAAACACATTCTCCGACCGATTACCAAACCCGATTCTGCCGTCGCCGATCGGAGAATCCAGCCCTAAGTGTTAAATGTTGCAAAACTTCATGCTGTTCTCCACAGAATTCATGGACTAAATTATCTTACTTTGTTCCATATTTTCTGACTTCAATTTCCTCACAGGTAAAGCAGGGAAACTGATTATGTTATCCCCATACCTCAACGTATCCAGATGAAGTAGAATGCTTCATTTCACTAAGTGGAAAGTAGGATAATTTCTGTGTTCCTTGTACAATGTGATGGATGCCTGGTCAGCTCTCAACAGTGGCTAAGAGACTATACCAGGATCATAATTTTCTTAAGTTTTAAGACGGTACGAAAAGATCAATTCGTTCCAGGAATGATAATATAAGGCATAGGGCTTGGTTATTTTGTCAACAAATTTTATTATAACAAGCGAAAAGAAAACAATATTTAAACTTTTAAACTTCAACCCTAACATTAGCAGACTACATGCATTTTCTTAATATTAACATGCCTGTTCCCATTAAACAACACTGCAACAGAACATGCACCACTTTCACAGGAAGACAAAGGCAGTAATTGCACTTACAAAGCAATTTTTATTTTCGTCGGGACTTTTGTTTACCCTTTTCCAAAGCCTGCCTCAGTGGCAACATTGATGACCTTCTTAGTAGGTTTCCAAAGCCGTCTCCTCTGTAACTTTCATGATCTCTCTCAGTCAGTTTCCAAAGCCTTCTGCCTGGTAACGGTTCAACAGCAGTCCTTTTCTCTCTAAGCTCTGCCCAGCCCCTCACACAAAAGAACAGAGCTATGCTATTGATATGCAACTAACCTCTCATTGAGAAGCAAAGAGGCCATCAGACTCTGCAATGTGCTAATAGCTGGTCAGACATGAATGTCCTGAAGAACAATGGATCTGGTGCCTCCTATGTACTTCCACTAACAGGTTTAAGTCTGACTGGGACAATATAACTCAGCCAGGTGTGGGTGTATCCCGCTGACTCTATGTGAGCAGATTTTTTTCCCCTCAGTCTGTTTAACCTATAAATTCCCTCCTTCACTGAGGTCTCATTTCTAGACCCAATTTCCTACTATCTCCCTTGTGTGACAAGTACAGTCATGTGCCTCTGAACATTTATAGAATAGAATGACTACGGTGCAGAATGAGGCCATTTGGCCCATTGAGTCTGCACCGGCCCTCTGAAAGAACACCCTACCTAGGCCCACTCCCTCGCAACCTCGTAACCCCACCTAACCTTTGGTTTATGAAAGGGAAATTTAGCATGGCCAATCCACCTGCAGATTTTTGGACTGTGGGAGGAAACCCACGCTCATACAGGGAGAACATGCAAACTCCACACAGTCACCCATGGCCGAATTGAACCTGAGTCCCTGGTGCTGTGAGACAGCAGTAATAACTACTGTGCCACCGTGCCGCCCATTGATTTACAGTTTAAAAATATTATTCTGCTTTTCTAATTTTACTACCAAGGTGAATAACCTCACACTTCTCTTCACTCAGATACTGAGCTTCAGCCTGTAGAGAAGCAGGGATAATTGTGGTCTTCTGAGAACGACCCCATGAAAAAATGTTACAGGACTACTGTTATGAAAGGCTGCTCCTGGTAGTAGTTGTGTGAGAGGCAGCAACTAAGATCAACTTGCTGTGTCAAAATGTCAAGGCGGTGCCAAGGAAGGAGGGTCATTCATAATCAGCCAGGCTTCTTGAGATATTAAGCAGGGCTGAATTTCTGAGAATCCAAATGAGAGATAGGATCAGCAGCAGGAATGGCATCAGTGGGGATTTTGATTTGTGGATTATAGATAGATTTTGCTCTACTTGTGACACTCCCTGACCGCCTTGATCTAACATGAAGTTGCTTCCAAAAGAGAACGACAGTGGTAATCTAACTCGGGGGTTGGGGGGAGGGGAGGAGAGGGGGAGTGGAGCTCAAAAAGAGAACGTCAAAACACTGCTGCATATTGCAGAAGCAGACAATATTGCCTTTTTACATTAAAGGGGATCACAATGGACAAATCTGGAACTAGTACTGGCGTCATTTATATATATTTTTTAAATGAACTAAGATGGTACCCGATCTGGCCCACGTCAGTTGGCCATGAATGAAATGGTTTCTTCATTACATAATTGCTGCTGCTTTTGCTTAGGGACAGTCCCCCCATCTCTTGCTCATTTTCCAGATGTGTGATTTACCTGAAGTATGTCTGTGTGTAAAAAAGAAATCTGAAATGCGATTGCATTTTTTCCTCAGTAATGAACTTTTATTTGATACCGATGATGATCATGATGATGATTGCGATCTCTTGATACAATAATAATCGCACGTTGTTTTGTTATGCTCAGTTGTGAGTTTGATGAGCCATAGATTGTGGTGTGGTCGTCTGTGCGTCTCATTCGCAAGTGAAAATAATGGTTGCAGTCAGACACTAATATATTTTTTCAGAACTGTTGACTGACAGATCTGCCTCAGATAAACCATATTCTGATCTGACTCATAGTAAAAAAAAACTTGTGCAGTAGATTTATATCTGTTAATGTGGATGATACTACAAAGTAGTAAATGTCTGCCAACAGTAAGATGTACAGTAATGAAAATGGGTAAAAGAAGAAAGAGATCATCTTGCTGTCTAGATTTCTTCAGTTCCCAAAATACGGACAATTTTCCTAAATTTTCAAACTCCTTTACTTTCAATTCCAGACCCATCTTAAACTGCCCCCTCCCCCCCCCCCCCCCCCCCACTCTATTTATCACAAACCATTCAAACAAATAATGCATATTTGAGAGTTGCTACTTTATTTGTCTACAAAAAGGACTTGGAGATTAAATGCTTTTTCTCACATATATTACACTGCCCAGAACAGCTGTATCACAGCCTTCATTCACCTTACTCTTCTATATATATTTTAAAAATTCCTCGATATTATTCCTCTATAGAATTCCTCTTCTATATTACGGGTTCAAATCTCCCATCTTTACCATTCTTGTCTCAAAACTCATGTGGCTGTTAGGGTACAATTTTTTTAACTTTCTGCCAGGAATAATTGATTTTCTGCCTTGAAGGCACTTAAATCACTTGAGATTACATTGGTAATAGATACCCAGTACAGGAAATAAAGAGATTTAGCTTAGCCTGATTGACTGTGCCAGTCATGTTGAATTAGTTCATGTAACACTTGAGCCATCAATTTCCTTAAGATCCTCAATTTGACAGAAACCTGTATTTTTTTAACATAGAAACGGATTTCCTGCCAAAGTTATAGTGGCAGAGCAGGAAAATCCCTGGAAGAATTCACTCACTTACAGTTTAAAGCTATTTTCTTCCTTACCGCTTTCCTTGGAGCTCTTCCCACTAGACACCATCAGTGACCAACAGCTCTCGGGCAACCTCAAAGTCTCTATTTTTTTAGTTCAGTTTATAAGATACCTCTGAATAATTTTTTTCTCTTTCATGGGAATTGCTTACATATTCCATTGAAATTCAGCAAATGGGCAATCATCGCATGAAAGTGTAATACCCTAATACAGGAATATCCCCATACCACCCACGCTGCTAACCACAAGAAATAGATCATTACTTTTTATTCATTTCTATATCATAATTGAATACATCAGTTGCTTTATATACATGAAAGCCTCGCAGCTGAATCAAGACTTTAGTCATTTGGTAACACATACATTATTGAATATTGCTGAAGAGAGCGACATGTTACCAAAGCTTTTCATCTTGTGCTCCTCTGGACAAAGTCAAGAATGCCAAATTTCAAACAATCACAACAATTTATACTGAAGGAGAAAAGGGTGCTGATTAGTTGGCAAGTCAGCACTGATGGCTGTGGCATTGCAATGGAGAAAGCAATGAGATCCACATGTATCCAAACTCTCTTGTTAATTCAATAGACACAAGGCTTGAACATATTCCTTTTGTTTGCAGAAAACGGGTCATTCTGTATGAATAAAAGTCACCTCTAGCAAGCGGAAATGAGACATGTTACGAGCTTGACTAATTATCTTAAATTCCTTATTAGTGCAGCTATTAGCATTATTCTTTCAACTAGCCAATAGTCTCAAAAACCTGGATGCCACTGTGCCTCAGTGTATTAAAATATGTAGACAGATAAGACATAGGAACATAGGAAATGGAAGCAGGAGTAGACCATTTGACCCCTCAAGCCTGCTCCACTGTATGATCATGATTGACCTTCTGCCTCAGTTCCACTTTCCCACTAATTCCCATATCCCTTAATTCCCTCAGGGACCAAAATTCCACCTATCGTAGCTTTAAATATACCAAAGATGGGGAATATTCTCTGATATAGAGACTGCCCAACCCTCTGAGCAAAGCTGTTTCTCCTTGTCTCAGCCCTGAATGATGATATCCTTCACCGTCATCCCATGACGGTGCTCCCATGTTCTAGATTCCCAGCCAGGGGACACAATCTTTCAGTGTCCAACCTGTCAAGCCCGTTAAGAAACTTGAAAGTTTCAATGAGATCACCTCTCATACTTCTAAATGTCAGAGAATATGGGTCCAATTTACTCAGCCTCTACTTCATTGGACATCTCTCTCATTCCAGGAACCAAGCCAGTGAAACTTCGCTGTACCGTCTTCAATGCAAGTACATCCTTCCCTAAATATGAGATCAAAACTGTGTACAGTATGCTAGATGTGGTCTCACAAAGCCCTATAAAATTGTCACAAGACTTCCTTATACTTATATCCTATACCCTTGCATTAAGGCCAATATACCATGGGTGGGATTCTCCGTCGGCTGACGCCAGAATCAGGAAAGGCGATTGGGCGGAGAATCAGTTTTGACACCAAAATGGTGGCAGGCGCCAGGTTCACGCCAAATCGCAATTCTCTGCACGTTCAATAAACGCAGTTGGCATATCATTAGCAGGCCTGACCCGGTATTCTGTGGGGCCTCTGTAATTCTCTGCTTCCACAGGGGGGGATTTTCCTGACGGCGAGGTTCACTTGTGCGTTCAAAAATCGGGAAACAGGCGCCGTGGCTGCTGAGGTGGAGAGAGGGGATACGAGAAGTGTCCAGCATCACCATAGTGTGCTGACAATTGTGCCGCTGGCCAGGGGGATTCTGCCAGGGCCGGAGCGGGTAGCGGGGGGTGGCCAGGTAGTGGGCTGTGGGGTCAGGGTGTACAGGCACAGAACACCATAGCCACAGCCTGCAAGGCAGCCATGTGGCTGCGCACGCCGCTGATTGCCCACTGTGAACTTAGTGCCACGGGTCGTATAGGTATCCCCCCAGGCCACCCCTCCTAGGTTCCCTCCAGCCCCAGCAGACCCATCAATGGGATGAGCACGCTCCACAGCAACCAGTGCCATCTTGTTGGCTGGGATGAGTGTGGGTGGGGCGTGGCGTGCTCATATGCGGCAGCAGCTTGTCAGCTTCTCGAGTGCCAATTCTGACCCCGGCGAATCCATTGTAATCGATTGTGTTCCACGTGGTGCCGGTGCTAGCCCCAACGGTCGATGAATTGGTCCAGGTTTGCTGTGATTAAGCTCCACTAATCCTGCCCCAGTGTTAACATTTAGTCTGAGGAACGGAGAATCCGGCTCCATTTGTTTTCCTAATTGCTTGCTGTTCTTGTATGCTATCTTTCTGTGTTCCTTGCACCAAATGCACTGAAGTCCCTCTGAACATTAACAATGAAAAGCGTCACACATCTGGCTTTTCCATTATTACCATCAAAATTAACAACATCCATGTCCCCACATTATACTCGGTCTGCAAATTTGTTGTCTGTCCACTTAACCTGTCCACAATTCTTTGCAGCTTCCTAGTGTCCATCTCACAGATGTCAGTCAGCAGCAAACGGAGATACATTATGCTTGATTGCTTTGTCTAAATCATTAATAAAGATTGTAGGTTGCTGAGGCAGCAGCTCTTTCTGAGCAGCATTAAGAGACATCAGTTTATATGTGGCGTCCAGTAATCATTATTTAACATTACGGCCAAGATTATTTGGTGGGCTTTCAATCAATGAACGGTGAAATTTTCTCACAAACTTGCTACGGGATTTATTACTCGAAGTTGTGGTGATTCAGAATCCATTTCAGCGCTGCATCCCCTGCAGAGAATCTGGGACCTGTGTGAATCCCCTTAATCAATTAGATTGAAGGATTCTTAATGACCACCACAGAGGCTTAAGGAAATGTAAATTAGAATATTTAATTCAATGTTTATCATAGAGAAAAACAAAATAAAGTGATGGAAAGAAAGATGGCGTTAAGCAAGGGAGAGACAAGAGATGGAACGAAAAAGTAAAAATATATTCATATTTAAAACATTTTAAAAATCTTCAGTAACAATTAAAGTCTGTAGGAATAAACATCCCCACTTGAAAGAGCTGATTTTTGGCCAGTAATTTAGATTTCTCAGATCATTAAAAATTCAATATACTGGAATGGACAAGCCTCAACATTTGCTGGTGCGTTTCATGGACATTTATAGCGTTTGGTGTATTTGAATGCGGATTCTCCGATTAAGGTACTGTTACAGAGAATCTTCTGAAGGAACTGGCTATCTTGGGCAATAACTCCTTTGTTTCCATGTTTAACTGCACGTGTGTATTTGCTGAATATTGTTGTCCAATTTATTCCATAATAAATCTGATAGTCTTATCATTATTCTAATCACAATATCCAGGTCATTATGTGTTCAAAGCCAAACAAGATTCTGTGATGTGAGCTCTGTTTCTCCATGGACATGTGTATATTTTTGTATGTATAGTACTGGTTAGGCTGTTTTTAGGTTGCAGAAAGTATCACAAGCCATCTTGTGAACTCCGAGACTTTGAAAAACTATAAACACAGTGGGGGGGATTTTCCGGGACACTTGCTGCAGGCATAAATAGCGTTATGGCCGTTAACTCTTGCGAGAGGACCACAACAGGATTTGTGCTGGGCTCCCAATTGACAACATAATCAGGTTCAAGTCCAGCGAAGGCGTGAACTAGATTACCATCAATTTGCATTCATTTAAATATGCCTGAACGGCATAATTGCATAACTTCTGGGGCCGTCAGATGTTTCTCTGCCCGCAGGCATAATGTCATGCCAGCGGGAATCACTACAGCTCTCCAGCAGTCGAGATGACCACCCCAGGGGCATGGAAGCCAATGTAGCCCCGGAGTGGTCAGGTTGGCACTCCCAAGGGTCAGAGTTCCCTCCATGTGGCGATGGTGGTGGTGGTGGTGGGGGCAGGGGGGGAGCTGTCACTGAAGTCCCAATGTCGGTACGGTGATGTTGGGCGGAAGGGCAGGAGTGCACTGACGCCCTGATGCCAGCGATGGTGGTGGTGGGAGGGGGTGTCTTCACTTTCACTTTGAGTCGATCTCTGTCGATCCAGGGTTGCTGGCTCTGTGGGGCCCCGCCCTACCAGAGTGACGGCATAAAACAATTTTTGGGAAAATTCCGCCCTCAGAGTCCTTGGCTTAGGCGATAAGCTATGGAATAGATTTATGAAACAGATTAGCAGCAGCAAAGGCAAAACTGCAGCTGGTAACAGTTTACTGAACGTTTAACTTGTGCTTTCTCCTTGGAGACAGAAAAATGAACAAATGCAAAAGTTTGCTAATTCTACTGATACTAAATGTATACTGTGTCTGTGCAAAACTTGCGTATGCCAAGATTTTTTTAAAAATTATTTTTATTCAAGGCTTTTTATATATATACACAGACTATCAGAAGAACAACACATCAACCCAACAAACAACCACCGACTTCCAACCCCACCGATACCAACACCCTACCATAATCCCACCTTCCATATATCAACCTCCTTACCACCCCCAAACCACCCTCCCCCTTGCTGTCCCCTCAATTCTCCTTGAAGAAATCAATGAACGGTTTCCAGCTCTGGGTGAACCCCTCTACCGACCCCCGCAAAGCGAACTTGGCCTTCTCCAACCTCAGGAACGCTGCTAGGTCGCTCACCCACACCCGTTTTCGGTGGCTCCGAATCCCACCAACCGAACAAAGTCCTTCTCCGGGCAATCAGGGAGGTAAAGGCCAACACATCGGCCTCTCTCACCCCCGGACTCCCAGGTCTTCCGACACACCAAATATCGCCACCTCCAGACTTGGCACCACATCCAGCACCTTGGACATAACGTCCAACAACCCCTGCCAGAACCCCTCAGTCTTAGACATGCCCAGAACATGTGTATGTGATTTATGGCACCCCCCTGCACGCCGCTCACACCTATCCTCCGCCCCACAAAGGACCAGCTCATCCTTGCCACTGACATGTGGGCCCAATGCACCACTTTAAACTGGTTGAGGCTTAACCTTGCTCACAACAAGGAAATTCTCACCCTCTGCAAGGTCTCTGCCCACGTCCCGGCCCGCAGCTACCTACCTAGCTCCTCCTCCCACTTGCGCTTGATCTCCTCCACCAGACCGTCCTTCCTCTCCATCAATTCCTTGTATATATCCGATACCTTCCACTCCCCTATTTCTTCCTCCGACAACTGCTTATCTTGCAACACGGTAGCATAGTGGTTAGCATTATGGCTTCACAGCGCCAGTGTCCCAGGTTCGATTCCTGCTGGGTCACTGTCTGTGGGGAGTCTGCACGTTCTCCCTGTGTCTGCGTGGGTTTCCTCCGGGTGCTCCGGTTTCCTCCCACAGTCCAAAGATGTGCAGGTTAGGTGGATTGGCCATGATAAATTGCCCTTAGGTTAGATGGGGTTGCTGAGTTACGGGGATAGAGTGGAGGTGTGGCCCTAAGTAGGGAGCTCTTTCCAAGAGCTGGTGCAGACTCGATGGGCTGAATGGCCTCCTTCTTCACTGAAAATTCTATGACTCTATGACTCTAACACCAGAGGCGGCACCTCTCTCCTCACAAAATTGGATTGGATTTGTTTATTGTCACGTGTACCGAGGTACAGTGAAAAGTATTTTTCTGCGAGCAGCTCAACAGATCATTAAATACATGGGAAGAAAAGGGAAGAAAAGAAAATACATCATAGGGCAACACAACATATACAATGTAACTACAAAAGCACTGGCATCGGATGAACCATACAGGGTGTAGTGTTAATGAGGTCAGTCCATAAGAGGGTCATTTAGGAGTCTGGTGACAGTGGGGAAGAAGCTGTTTTTGAGTCTGTTCGTGCGTGTTCTCAGACTTCTGTATCTCCTGCCCGATGGAAGATGTTGGAAGAGTGAGTAAGCCGGGTGGGAGGGATCTTTGATTATGCTGCCCGCTTTCCCCAGGCAGCGGGAGGTGTAGATGGAGTCAATGGATGGGAGGCAGGTTTGTGTGATGGGCTGGGCGGTGTTCACAACTCTCTGAAGTTTCTTGCGATCCTGGGCCGAGCAGTTGCCATACCAGGCTGTGATGCAGCCCAATAGGATGCTTTCTATGGTGCATCTGTAAAAGTCGGTAAGAGTCAATGTGGACATGCCAAATTTCCTTAGTTTCCTGAGGAAGTATAGGCGCTGTTGTGCTTTCTTGGTGGTAGCGTCGACGTGGGTGGACCAGGACAGATTTTTGCAGATGTGCACCCCTAGGAATTTGAAACTGCTAACCATCTCCACCTCAGCCCCGTTGGTGCTGACAGGGGTGTGTACAGTACTTTGCTTCCTGAAGTCAATTACCAGCTCTTTAGTTTTGCTGGCATTGAGGGAGAGATTGTTGTCGCTACACCGCTCCACTAGGTTCTCTATCTCCCACCTGTATTCGGACTCGTCGTTATTCGAGATCCGACCCATTATGGTCGTATCGTCAGCAAACTTGTGGATGGAGTTGGAACCAAGTTTTGCCACACAGTCATGTGTGTACAGGGAGTAGAGTAGGGGGCTAAGTACGCAGCCTTGCAGGGCCACGGTATTGAGGACTATTGTGGAGGAGGTGTTGTTGTTCATTCTTACTGATTGTGGTCTGTTGGTCAGAAAATCGAGGATCCAGTTGCAGAGTGGGGAGACAAGTCCTAGGTTTTGGAGCTTTGATATGAGCTTGGCTGGGATTATGGTGTTGAAGGCAGAGCTGTAGTCAATAAATAGGAGTCTGATGTAGGAGTCCTTGTTTTCGAGATGCTCTAGGGATGAGTGTAGGGCCAGGGAAATGGCGTCAGATGTGGACCGGTTGCAGCGGTATGCGAATCCCACAGGTACCTAAAACCATTCCCCTTGGTGAACTCATACAAAACCTCCAGCCCGGCAAATTTTCCCCCTTTAAACAACTCCCTGAAATACCCAATCCCCACCTGCCGCCACCCCTGAAACCTCACGTTCAGCTCCGCCGGCATAAACCTATGGTTGTTGCAAATTGGCGCACACAGCAACATGCCCTCCAGCCCAAAATGTTGCCTGCACTGCCCCCACACCTTTAACGACGACACCACCATTGGGCTCAAGGAGTACCTGGCCGATGAGAACGGCAGAAGTGCCAACAACAGATCCCTCAAACTCTTTCCCCTACATGACGCCACCTCCATCCACCCCAAGACCGACCTCTTCCTCCACAGCCCATTTCCTCACCATCGCAATATTCACTGCCCAATAATAATTTTCCAAATTTTGCCACGCCAGCCCCCACCCCCCTTGCTCCAGTTCCAAAAATACCCGCCTCACCCATGGGGCCTTCCCCGCCCAAACAAACCCCAAAATTATCCCATTGACATTCCTAAAAAAGACTTAGGGGCAAAGATAGGGAGGTTCTGGAACACAAACAGGAACTAGGACAGCACTGTAATTTTCACTGTCTGCACATATCTAGCCAGTGACAGTGGCAACACATCCCACCCCTTAAAATACACCTTCATTCCCGCCACCAATTGAGCCAAATTCAATCTATGTGCTCACCACCAGCGCCTGTACAACAGCCAGACAAAATTTACAAACTACTAACTGAACCCAAACCTCCTCAGCACCTGAAACAAATATGCCCGCTCCACCCGATCAAAAGCCTTCTCCTCGTCCATCGCCACCACCACCTCCACCTCAGGCCCCACTGAGGGCATCATAATCACATTAAGTAACCTGCGCACATTTGTCGACAATTGCCTTCCCTTCACAAATCCCGTCTGGGCCTCCCCTGTCACCCGGCACACTGTCCTGAATTCGCAATGCAAGCAAAGTCGCCAACATCAACGTTGAGCAGCGATATGACCCACACTGTGATATGACCCACAGTGCTCCGGGTCCTTATCCTTCTTTAAAATCAGGGAGATGGAAGCCTGTGACAGTGTTGGGGAGAAGATCCCCCCTCTCTCTTGCCTCATTATACGTCCTCACTAGCAGTGGCCACAGCTCCGCCCAAACTTTTTATTAAACCCTACTGGGTACCTGTCCGGTCCCGGGGCCTTCCCTGGCTGCATTGCCCCCATGTCACCCATCACCTCCCTCAGCCCAATCGGGGTCCCCAAGCCCTGATCCCTCTCCTCCTCAACCTCAGGGAACTACAACCCACCCAGGAACAAGAAGGATCATAATTGTACCAAAGCTAAACTGTGTTAAACAGATAAGAACGCTCTTTGGAAAGTTGAATTCTGATGCTGCTCATAGTTTGAGGGCTTTCCTGAACCAGGGTCTTCATGCTCTACTCCAGATCTGTCAAGCCTTTTCACTTGGCAGCCACATTTCCATTTGTTTTTCACTCAGGGGGCTGGTGAGCAAATTTCAGAAAAGTAAGCTTTGGCCAAATATTAAACATGAATTTCAAAATAAAGTTGAGGTTTGAAGAAAAGAAACAATTTGCTGACAAAAATAAAGCAATGTCAAAGCAATACGTTGATCGTTAAAAAGAGTAATTAATAAAGATTAATATTAAAGTGTGAGAGCCTGTTTCTTTGGTTGGCTCCCAATACCTTGATGCTCACTCACTAGCCTTTACCTGCTTTGTGAGTGGGTGCGATTTTGTGAGGGTGAGTGAAATCCTGACACACACACACTCCCACACTCATTGGATTATCTAGTCCCTGCCATTAAGGAATCCCGATTGGGTGGAGAACCCTGCGGTGGGGCAAAATCAGGATTAGAGCCAGGCAGCAAACTTGTCGTGATTCTCTGTGTCCGCTCCTGGCCATAGCAGGTTTTGGAACGTCCCAGCCGGACTTCCCGAGCCGACCCAGTGGGACCATGCAAATAGCCAATTCGAGCTATTTGCATGTTATTGGTGGGTAGGGCACACCATTCACAGGCCAGGCAGGATGCTGCACTCTCCCCCCACCCCTGCCAAGAGTCTCACTGGTGTGAATTAGTGCAAGTATTGAGGATCATGGACCTGGCAGTTGGCAGTTCAAGGGGTGGTAAGGTGGTAAGTACTGTCTTTGTTCTCGAGTGCTCCATAGAAAGTGAAGGGCATCCCACACAGCTGTTATTTCCTTGAAAACAAAGAGGCAGACTCATAAAGAAAATGCGGTTAGAGAAAGTTGCAATCGTGACAATGGATCCCGGCAGAGCTATAAACATAACAATCTGTTTCCAGCCTTTGAAGTTCCAGCGAGCTGTCAATCATGATGCTTTTAGCAGGCAATGGAGTGTGAAATTCAATGTAAACAATCCAGTTCAAAGCATTCAGCCACTTGGCCATATACATTGACTTCAAAACTTCAAACGGCAATGAAATTGACTGTGAAAGTCACTTCAAAGGTTTCCACCATTATAAAGGCATAACTTTCAACTTCATCTCACAGACCTTTAAACATTCCGATACTGACAGACTTTTTAAAAGGTTTAGGGTACAGGGAGGATCATTTTCACTTTATTATGAAAAAGGTTTTTGCTTATATACTGACTTACTGTTTAAAGGGATTAAGGGTGCAGATAAGAACACTATCACGTTATTATGAGGGGTGTGTATTTATGAAATAATGAGTGACTGTTTAAATGGTCTCGGGCTACAGATGAGAACATTTTCACTTTATTATGAGAAAACTCTAACGAGTTGGAGGGCACAATTCTGAGGGGGGAGGGGTTTGCTAGTGATTAGGGTGCCCTGCCTGCCTATATCTCCCTATCAATCGCACACTCGCTACCACGAGTGTTGCTGCCCTCTAGTCACATACTGCTTCCCTACCACAAATGCGGTTGAGGAACAACCTATGATCGGAGGAACAGTTTTCTTCAGAATCTTCCACTCCACTTACAGGCATTTTGAAGACTCCCTCTGGAGGCCACATAATAATAATCTTTATTATTGTCACATGTATTGTTACATTAACACTGCAATGAAGTTACTGTGAAAATCCCCTCGTTGCCACACTCCGGCGCCTGTTCGGGTACACAGAGGGAGAATTCAGAATATTCAATTCACCTAACAGTACGTCTTTCGGGACTTGTGGATGGAAGACCACGTGCGGCCATGTGTTGGACAAGCCTGCTCCACTCCATGAACATCTATCTCCAAAGCATTTGGGGTCTCAAAAATCATCATGAGCAAGGTGTTCTTGAATGGCAAAGCTGTGGAAACTGCATCTATATAGAATATTCTGGGAGGCATATTGTAGAAACCCTGCGTAATCTATCAAAGAGTGAAAGCATCACCCTGATGGTCCGTTTAATGACATCACTGGCAGAGATATGTCTTTCATTGTTGAAATTTTCAGCAGCTGTTGTTGAAGCTTTTAGTAGATCGTTATCATTGGTCCTGAAGGGTATGTCCTGTCACCAACAAGCCATCTGTTCATTTGACTATATGTTTCTGGAAGAGTTCAGGGAAGTCAGAATTCCTAAAGTTGAATACAGCATGGCAGCCTTCAGCAAATCTGACTGTCATGTGCAAGATTCTCAACATCTGTTAACAATATGATACAACCAGATGGCCTGATCGCACTGCTGCCTTGCTGTCATGGGAAATTGGAAGCTCTACCCAACTCTCCTAAAAAAATGTCAGTGACCTGATGAATGAATGCCTGAAAACTTGGTGTTTTCATATAAATCTCTGTGGTTGCTTAAAATTAGTGAGTGGTATTGAATGTGGTCTGCATTCTCAAAGTGACAGGCAGAGGCGTGTGGATAAATGAATGTTACCGTGTAAGTCTCTAATATGTTAGGACAGCTCCCCTATTGTCACTGTGCTGAAGTGTGCTCGACACACACTGATCTTCTCTGTGAGATCTTTATTCAATTTGCGTGTAAATTCTTTTACGATATCTTGGAAAGTACATTCTCATTAAAAGCTGTAGTTCTCTTCTTTCCTCCGGAGCACCATCCTCTCTATTAAAATTGCAAAAAGAGCAACATACATTATGAACTATGGATATGCTTAAATATAATGATCTCACAGGCCTTTAGGCAGTGAATCATCCAAATCTATTAAAGTGCAACCCAACAAACAACACGTAAAGATTATTCGGCAATCTCAGGATGTTCTCTTGAAAGCTTCTTGAAAGCCACAGGCCCCAAATTTAGTTCCACCAGCTGATGCTATCATCAAATTTTCTTTCTACTTATTCATTGGATGTGGGCATCGTTATCTGGGCCAGCATTTATTGCCCATCCCTAATTACCCTTGAACTGAGCAACTTGCCAGGCCATTTCAGAGGGCCCTTCGAAGAGTCAACCACCTTACTGTGGATCTGGAGTCACATGTAGGCCACACCATGTGAGGATGGCAAATTTCCTTCCCTAAATGTCATTAGTGTGTCTCTTTTATTTCATTCTAAGATGGACTGGGGCACAAGTTACAAATTTAGGGAACTTCAATACCAGTAATCCCCAGTTACAGATATTTAAATGGCCCTTCACATTACCAGTGAGTGCATCGCAAGAAGACACCAGGCTGTAATGGAAAATGAGCTGCAGCATTTATCGGGCAACAGGTCAGCAAACATTGGCACTCTCACAATTTGTGCAGCCCTAAAAAGATACATGAGATGCTTATCGTTCAATCCTGCTATTACAGTTCAGATAGTTAAACCAACGAAGCTGATATATTACAAGATATAAATTGATACAGAGGCAGGATGAATTCATTGATAACAGCAGCATTGTATTTAATTTTCCAAAGAAAATAACAATTCAAGAGTGGTGAAATTTGGAAGCGAATGGGCTGGATTCTCTGATTTTGAGGCTATGTCCTGACGGCGGCGTGGGAACGGTGGTGTTTTACGCCCGATAAATTCGGCGCAAAACGGCCACCGATCCTTCGTTTGGCTGGGGACTAACAGCCGAGCAGCGTAGAGCACCCGGCTCTAGCTGCCGATACGGCCGGGAGAATTGCCGGGTCCGTGGCCGCGCGTGTGCACGGCGGCGGCCTGCATTGGCCGCGCCGTGCAACATTGCGCCGGCCGTGCGCGGACATGGCCTGCAAAATAGTGCACCCCCTTTTGCCGGCTCGCAAGCCCGGACCACCCCCCAACAGTGCCTCCAGCCCATGCCAAAGTCCCCACTGCCTGCAGATCTGCCCTCCCCCGACTATGGCGGCGCTGCACTGAGTCCGCAGCCGCCACGCTGAGATCCCACGCCATCGGGATCTCAGCCGGTCGGGGGTGGAGCATCGGGGGATGGGCCTCAGGCCTTCAAAACAGCGTGGGGTGTACTCCCAAGAGTACGCCACTTTGGAGGGTGCGGAACATTGCGTAAGTGGCGCCACCCCCGATTTTGTCAGAAACGGGGATTCTCCTGCTGATCGCCGAACGCAATTTCGGAATTGGCGACCGGAGAATCCCACCCAGGTTTCAGTGTTTGTTCACTGAATCTTAGCTGAACATAAGCCTGAATTTAAGAGAGAGGTCGCAGCGCCACCCACGGGATGTAAATTTGGGATCACACCCATCCTTGCCGGCACAGGAAGCGAAAACTCTTATTTGCCATGGTTCTGGCAATTCTTTACCTGTAGTCATGACTTCCACCCCTCTGAGGCAGGATGTGCCAACTGCAAGAGCTGCCAACCAATTAGAGGGCTGGCAACTCTCTGCCCGAGCAGCATCACAAGGCGTAGTGGCCACTGCTGGGACTGGAGCAGGCCCTGGACCAGAAACATCATTGAAGGTCCAGAAGAGAACGGGGAGGACTTGCTGGATGCGGGCAGGCTTTAGTGATGAGAGGGGTTGGGTGAGGGGTGGGAAGAGGGGGTGAGGCAGGGTGATCATAAGGGCAGAGGGGGATCTTCCAGCAGGAGTATCCCTTGCCTCTGGAGGGCCTTTCTGGGAGCACAGTGATGTGTTGGGTGTTCAGGATCACATACAGGTCACCAACACTTGAAGTAGTGCAACACTATTTTATTAAAAGGTTAACTATTTAAACATACTTGAACTGTGGGTAAATACGATACTAGCTTTAACTAAAGACCTTTGCCTTGTCCTAACCAGTTGATGCACTCAGCACATGGTGAATGTCTGTGTTGCAGGCTGTGAGCTCTGTGCTCCTAGCTAGCTGCTACTCGAATGCACAAAGTTCACAAATTAAGTCTCTGAGGTGGGCGACAAATTCTGGTTGACTGCCTCAGAGGTGGGTCAGGAGCCACCAGCTGAGGAGCGGGCTGGACTGCGTCAGAGTGAGGAGGATGCAGAGTAACCGGAATCTCCGCATAGTCCAGGTCAGGGACAACAGGAGGGTGTGGCACTGGCAGAGGATCACGTAGCAAGCGCGGAACGAGACGACGGGCATGTCGATTACGGCGCAGAATGGAACCATCCGGTAGACGAACAAGGAACGAGCGGGGGCCACCTGCCGAAGAACCACAGCAGTTGCAGACCAGCCACCATCCGGAAGATGGATGCGGACGTTGTCATCTGGAGCCAGAGCAGGGAGACCAGCTGCACGGGAGTCATGAGCCACCTTGTGCTGTGCACGAGACAGTTGCATTCGTTGAAAGACCGGAACGTGGTCGAGGTCTGGGACGTGAATGGACGGAGCGTCGTCCTCAGGGTGCGACCCATGAGCAGCTGGGCTGGCGACAGGCCAGTGGACAGTTGGGCTGAGCGGTAGGCCAGCAGGGCGAGGTAGAAGTCAGATCCCGCATCGGCAGCCTTGCAGAGGAGCCGTTTGACTATGTGGATGGCATGGTCCCCGGCCGTGGAGAGGAGAAGAGCAATCTTTCTGGTGTCCGAGGCGCCCTCCCTGTCCGTGGCTTCGAGGAAGAGCTGGAAGCGCTGTTTGAAAATCTTTCAGTTGGCCCCGAGGTTGCCGGCGATGCGGAGCGGCGGCGGCGGGCTGATGTTGTCCATGTTGCAGGATGACGGAATGCTGGCGGAAGGCAGATCACTTGCAGGTAGGTCTAAGAAGTGCTTGTATGCATCCACTCCTGGTATCATGATGTGTTGCGTGTTCTGGATCACATACAGGTCATCAACACTTGGAGTAGTGCAACACTATTTTATTAATAGGTTAACTATTTAAACATACTTGAACCGTGGGTAAATACGATACTAGCTTTTACTAAAGACCTTTGCCTTGTCCTAACCAGTTGATGCACTCAGCACATGGTGAATGTCTGTGTTGCAGGCTGTGAGCTCTGTGCTCCTAGCTAGCTGCTACTCGAATGAGCGGGAATTCTGATGCCCCCTGTCTTTATAGTGAGTGTGCTCTCACTGGTGATTGGCTGCGGTGTTGTGTCTGTTGATTGGTCCCACTGTGTGTCCATCAGTGTGTGTCTGCACCATGATATACTGGTGTATATTATGACACACAGGATGCTCAATTAGGAGGAATCTTTCTTGTCAGCTTGGCATGGACCCCCCCCCCCCCCCCCCCCCCCCCCCCCGCCCCCAACCACTAGCGAGCAACAACAGGAAGATGCTCCTAAGAGGTTACTGGTAAAATACCAGCAGAGGTGGGAAGGTGACAGGCACAGCACCCCCCACCATCCCACACAATGTTAAGTTCCTAGTAGAGTGGGAGTTGTACAATTCCAGCCATATTGGGTGTGAGCGAACTGAGAAATAGAGAGAACTAGCTGAAAATATATTTCTTTTAAAAACAACTGAAACCTCTTTAATTTCCATGTCAGGGATCAATACGTTTTTCTAAAATATTTTTATTGAGATTTGTGTAGTGTACAGAACAAGGATAAGCATGGATATACTTCAACAGACAAAGGATAAAGAAAAATATTTACACATTGGTCTGTTTCTATAATTTACATCAGTCGTCTTACATTATTTACAGTAGCGGTTACTGTTTTACGTTTTTTGATCTCCAGTAGCTTTTTGATTCTGGCTGGTTCCCCTGTTCCCCTTCCCACTTTCCTTCCTGCACCCCCCGCCCCCCCCCCCCCCCCCCCCTCCCACCACCATCACCCCCTCGACCATCTAGCATGCCTTCTTCCCTCATCTGTTGTACTCTGCTCCAGTTGTGTTGGTGTGATGCTGTGTCTCGTGGTTTTTGTTGGCCATGGCTGGGTTCCATGTCTTCCTGCCCACCCCCCGCTCTCCTCCCCATCCCACCCCCCTCCCCCAGCCTCCTTGCAGGATCGTGATTACCCTCTCCTGATTAATGGCTTATTGACTGTTTGCTGCAAGCAGGCCTTGGAACAACCAAGTGAATGGCTCCCACGTTCTGTGGAAGCCCTCCTCTGACCTTTGGATGGCAAATTTAATTTTCTCCATTTGGAGAAATTTCAATAGGTCGGACAGCCAGTCTGCAGCTTTGGGTGGTGCTGCTGACCTCCAGCCGAGCAGGATTCTCCAGCGGGCGATTAGGGAGGCAAAGACAAGGGCATGGCCCTCCTCCCCATGAATAGATCTGGCTGTTCTGAGACCCCGAAGACTGCCACTCTCGGGCATGGCTCCACCCTCATCCCCACCACCATGGACATTGCCTCAAAAAAGACTGCCCAAAACCCAGCAAGTCTGCAACAAGACTAGAACAAGTTGACGCGGTTGGCCGGGCCTCCTTGGCACCATTCGCATTTCTCCTCCACCTCCGGAAATAACCTGTTCATTTGGGTTCTGGTTAAGTGGGCTCTGTGTACCACTTTTAGCTGTGTTAGGCTTAGCCTTGCGCATGTGGAGGTGACCCTATGCAGTGCTTCGCTCCAGAGTCCCCATCCTATTTCAAACCCCAAGTCCTCCTCCCATTTCTCTCTCGTCTCGTCCAGTTGGGTGCTAGCCCTCCTCATACATGTTGCTGTTGGTTACAAACAGGTCTTGGAACAACTGAGTGAATGGCTCCCACGTTCCCTTTCCCTAGGATGTTGTGGTGGCCATGCATACGTCCTTGATTCCCTTTGTAGGATGTTTTTGATCTGCAAGTACCTTCGTTCGTCGCCCCTCCCGTCAGCTGGAACTTCTCTGTCGGTTCCTCGAGCGTTGTCAGTCTGTTATCAGTGCAGAAGTCCCTAACTGTAAGTGCACCCCCCCTCCCCCCCCCCCCCTGTCCTGTCTCCACCTTTTAAAGATGGAGTCCATTGTCGCTGGTTGTTGCGATGGGGGCCATGTCGGACAGTTCAGTTAACCCAAAATGCTGTTGCAGTTGGTTCCACGATTGTAGTGTTGCTACCACCACTGGGCTTGTTGAGTATTTATTAGGTGGGGATGGGATTGCTGCCGTGGCCAGGGCCCGGAGGGAGGTCCCTCTGCAGGAGCCCTCCTCCATAAGCACCCACACCGTTTCTGGCTCCTTTATCCACCCCTTTACCCTCTCTGCGGTTGCTGCCCAGTGGTAATATTGCAGGTTTGGGAGGGCTAGGTCCCCCATGGATCTCGTTCTCTGTAGTATTCTCTTTGGAATCCTTGTGTTCTTCCCCCTCCTTCCCCACACACAAATGCCATAATCAGGATGTCTTGGGAAGGGGGGGTCTGCCTGGGGGGTATTTGAGCAAGAGAACACATGAAAGATCTGGAAAACTGGCATGGACGGGAGGAATTCAGTGTACAAAGCTCTGTAACATATCGTTTTACCATGTTTATATCTTGCTATGTGCATTTTCTTTCTATTTTGTTACGAGGTGGGGTGGGGTTTTTGTTTGTAAGGGTGCAAAATTATGTTAAAAAACTTCAATAAATATATTTAAAAAAAACAAAAACTAATGCCATAATCAGTTTGTCTAATGAGTTGAAAAAGGCCTTGGAGATGTAGATCGGGATGGATCCGAACAGGAAGAGGACCCTGGACAGCACGTTAATCTTGATCGTCTGCACCCTCACTGCCAGGGAGAGTGGGAGTGTGTTCCATCTCTGCAGGTCCTTTTTTACTTCCTCCATCAGATTGGTCAGGTTCCACTTGTGGACCCCTGTTCAGTCATGAGCGATTTGGATCCCCAGATAGCGGAATTTGTGTCGGGCTTGTTTAAACGGTAGTCCCTCCCCCTTGCGGGGTCACCTGGAAGATCTCACTTTTGCTCTGGTTAAGTTTGTAGCCCGAAAAGGCTCCAAACTCTTTCAAGAGCGCCATGATTCTTTCCATGCTGCTTTGCGGGCCTGAGATATAGAGGAGCAAGTCATCTGCATAGAGCAAGATTCTGGAGCTGGTGGATTTACCCGTGGATTTACCCATAAGCTCGCTGTAGGAGCGTGGTACAAGAGTTTCACCCAGGCGGTGAAGCCTGTTCCAAGCCGCTGCAATACCTCAGTGAGGTATTTCCATTCGACTTTATCGAAGGCCTTTTCTGTGTCCAGGGAGACAATCACCTCTGGTGTTCTCTCCCCAGATGCGGTCATGATCACATTCAGCAGGCCTCTGATGTTCGATGTTAGCTGTCTTTCCTTGACAAAGCCCATCTGGTTCTCTGCTACCAATCTGGTATGCAGTCCTCCAGCCTCTTGGCTAGGACCTTTGCCAGTTTTTTCGCATCTGTGTTTCGCAGCAAGATGGGTCTGTAAGATCCACATTTTGTTGGGTCTTTGTCTTTCTTAGATATCAGCGAGATTGAGGCTTGTGCTAGCGTGGGCGTCTGTGTGTTACTCGCCAGTGAATCTATGAACATCTACCACAGGTGGCGTCACAAATTCTTTGTAGAAGTCCGCCGGGAAACCGTCCGGTCCGGGCGCCTTCCCCGCCTGCATGGGGTTAATACTCTCCATGATCTCACCCAGTTCTAGCGGTGCTTCCAGGCCCTGTCTCCCATCCTCCCCCACAACTGGCATGTCCAGTCCATCAAGGAACTGCTTCATCCTCAAGTGCCCCGCTGGGGGCTCAGAGGTGTAAAGCCCCCAGTAGAAGGTCTCAAATGCTTTGTTGACCTTTTCAAGCTCTGCCACTAAGTTTAAAAAAAAATTTTTTTTAGAGTATCCAATTTTTTTTTTTCCAATTAAGGGGCAATTTAGCGTGTTCAATCCACCTAATAATAATAATAATTGCTTATTGTCACAAGTAGGCTTCAATGGAGTTACTGCGAAAAGCCCCTAGTCGCCACATTCTGGCACCTGTTCGGGGAGGTCGGTACGGGAATTGAACCCGTGCTGCTGGCCTTGTTCTGCATTACAAGCCAGCTGTTTAGCCCACTGTGCTAAACCAGCCCCTAACCTGCACATCTTTGGGTTGTGGGGGTGAAACCCACGCAGACACGGCGAGGATGTGCCAACTCCACACGGACAGTGACCCAGGGCCAGAATTCGAACCCTGATCCTCAGTGCCGCAGTCCCATGCTACCCTGCTCTGCCACTAAGTTGCCTTTGCTGTCCCTAACCTGGGCTATTTCCCTTGTGGCTGCTAGCTTTCTCAGCCAGGTGAGCCAGCAGGCGGCTGGCTTTGTCTCCGTGCCATACAGTGTCCCCCTTGCCTGGCGGAGGTGGTGCACTGGTTTCCTCGTGGAGAGCAGGTCAAAGTCCATCTGTAGCTTTTTCCTCTCTTTCAAGGGCCCTATGGTTGGAGCCTCAGAGTTCCGCCAGTCTACTTCCAGTATGGGGTTGAGTAGCTATTGCCCAGCCACCCTCTCTTCTCTATCTCTCCGTGCTTTGTTTTCTCCCCTGATCATAGTCTTCAGTACCTTCCAGAACATGGGGGGTGAGACCTTCCCATTCTGGTTATTAGTAATAAACTCGACTATGGCCTGTGATATTTTCTCGCAGAATGTTCTATCGGTCAGGAGGGGCATGTCCAACGTCCATGGGGGGGAGTTGGGCTCGGCCCGTCTCCAACCACACATCCATGTAGTGTGGTGCATGGTTGGAGATTAAGATCATGTAGCATTCCGCTCTTACTAGCCTTGGAGGCAGCGATTTCCCCACTACAAAGAGGTCGATCCGTGAATATACCTTGTGTACTTGGGAGAAGAAGGAGAACTTCTCCCTGGGTGGGTGAACCTCCATGCGTCCCTTGCTCCCATCTGCTCCATGAATGTGTTGTGTTCTTTCGCCATGTTGGAGGTCTTTCCCATTTTGGGATTCGACCTGTCTGTCCTGTACACAGTTAAAGTCGCCCTTGTGGTAGTCACCACTAGTAGTATATTATATGTATTACGGCACTGCCCGTATATTAGAGGTACAAGGGTAAATCCCTGCCTGCTGGCTCCGCCCAGTAGGCGGCATATAAATGTGTGTGGTCTTCTGTGCTGCAGCCATTCTGGTTCCAGCTACAGGAGGCACAACATCTTGCTCAATAAAGCCTCGATTGTTCCACTATTCTCGTCTTTGTGGCAATTGATAGTGCATCAATTTATTGAGCAATTTTTTTAAACGATGGATCTCCGCATCAAGCCAGATTGCCTGCAGCTGAGCCCTCAAGCAGCCAATGCTACGTCCATCTTTGACCACTGGCTAGCCTGCTTTGAAAGCTACCTCAGGACAGCCGCTGAAGAACCCTCGGACTCGCAGAAGCTCCAAGTCCTCTATTCATGGGTGAGCCCTGACATTTTTCCCCTCATCCGGGATGCGCCCACCTACTCCGAAGCGATGGAGCTCCTGAAGGGACATTACGTTCGACCAGTTAATCAAGTATACGCCAGGCACCTCCTGGTCACGAGACAGCAACTCCCCGTGGAGTCTCTGGACGATTTTTGTCGTGCCTTGCACATCCTGGTAGGAACTGTGACTGCCAGGCAGTTTCGGCAGTCCAGCACACAGAACTTTTAATTAGAGACGCTTCTGTCATGGGCATGAAGTCTGCGTATGTCCACCAGTGGCTACTGGAAGGGGGTACACTCGATCTTGCGGGAACGGGGCAGCTCGCTAATTCGTTAGAAGTGGCCTCCCGTAATGTTCATCCTACGCCCCCGACAACGCGGCACCCTTGTGGGCATCATGGGCCCCACCAGCTGCCGACACCAGCTCACCGCAAGCCTGCGCCGCGCGGCAGCCAGCCAACTCTGGGGGGCCCAAGTGTTATTTTTGCATTGAAAACAATCATCCCAGGCAGCGCTGCCCGGTGCGGAGCGCGACCTGCAACGGGTGTGGGAAGAAAGGACACTTTGCTTCTGTTTGCCAGGACCGGGCGGTCGCCGCTGTTCCTACACCCCCCACATACGACCCAAGGGCGCCGCCATTTTCCCCTTCGCAAGCCACGTGCGGCCTGTGGGCGCCGCCATCTTCCTCACCGGAAGCCACGTGCGGCCCGTGGGTGCCGCCATCCTTGATGCCTCCTGCCATGGGCGCCGCCATCTTCGGCGCCATTTTTAAAAAAAATATATGTTTATTCAAATTTTTCCAACAATATGTTTTAACAAACAAGCCCCCCCCCCATTAAAAAAGAAGAAAGAACACAAACACCACAATCAAAAATAATAAACTACTTATACATTGGGTTTCTCCCACATATATTAACCCCCCCATGTGACATTCAAGAGTACCCTTGGGGAACCCCCCCCCCCCCCACCCGCCCAAATACCTCCCCGAAAGAGACCCCACCCCCCTGGGTTGCTGCTGACCTCCTCCTAGCGCTCTGCGAGATAGTCTAGGAACGGTTGCCACCGCCTGAAGAACCCCTGCACAGACCCTCGTAAGGCAAACTTTATCCTCTCCAGCTTAATGAACTCTGCCACGTCATTTATCCAGGCTTCCACACTGGGGGGCTTCGCGTCTTTCCATAATAGCAAGATCCTCCGCCGGGCTACCAGGGACGCAAAGGCCATTTTGGACGGCGCCTCAGGGCTCCTGCCCGCCTGGCCGTCCATCGCCTGCCGCTACCTCCACCACCGCTGACCAGCCCGGGACCTCCCAGCATCTGCCGCAAATCGCCTCTATCACCTTGGATCAGTCCCGGCCCCCAAACTCACCACCGCGACGACGACGGTGAAGATCGATGGGCACGAGACGACCTGTCTTTTTGACTCCGGGAGCACAGAGAGCTTCATCCACCCCACTATGGTAAGTCGCTGCTCCCTCCCGGTACACCCCGTCACCCAGAAAATCTCCCTGGCCTCCGGATCCCATTCCATGGAAATCCGGGGGTACTGCATCACGACCCTCACCGTCCAAGGCGTAGAGTTCAGCAACTTCCGGCTCTACGTCGTCCCCCACCTCTGCGCTGCCCTGTTACTCGGCCTGGATTTTCAGTGCCATCTCCAAAGCCTAACTTTAAAATTCGGCAGACCCCCACCCCCCATCACCGCCTGCGGCCTCACGACTCTTAAGGTCGATCCACCTTCACTGTTTGCGAACCTCACCCCATTTTGCAAACCCATCGCCACGAGGAGCAGACGGTACAGTGCCCAGGACAGGACCTTCATCAGGTCAGAGGTCCAACGGCTTCTGCGGGAAGGGGTAATTGAGGCCAGCAACAGCCCCTGGAGAGCTCAAGTGGTGGTAGTGAAGACTGGGGAGAAGCACAGGATGGTCATTGACTACAGTCAGACCATCAACCGGTACACGCAGCTCGACGCGTACCCCCTTCCACGCATATCTGACATGGTCAATCAGATTGCGCGGTATCGAGTCTTTTCCACAGTGGACTTGAAGTCCGCCTATCACCAGCTCCCCATCCACCCGGAGGACCGCCAATACACTGCGTTCAAAGCAGATGGCCGCCTCTACCACTTCCTCGGGGTTCCCATCGGCGTCACTAATGGGGTCTTCCAGCGAGAGATGGACCGAATGGTTGACCGGTACGGACTGCGGGCCACCTTCCCGTACCTAGATAACGTCACCATCTGCGGCCACGATCAGCAGGACCAAGACGCTAACCTCCAAAAATTCCTCCAGACCGCCAAACTCCTTAATCTCACATACAATAAGGAGAAATGCATGTTCCGCACCAACCGCTTAGCCATCCTTGGCTATGTCATGGAAAATTGAGTCCTAGGGCCCGCCCCCGACCACATGCGCCCTGGAACTCCCTCTCCCCCACTGCCCCAAGGCCCTGAAACGATGCCTGGGGTTTTTCTCCTACTACGCCCAGTGGGTCCCTAATTATGCAGACAAGGCCCGCCCACTCATTCAGTCCACAGTTTTCCCCCTGGCGGCTGAGGCCCGCCAGGTCTTCAACTGCATCAAGGCGGACATCGCCAAGGCCACGATGCACGTGGTCGACGAATCCCTCCCATTTCAGGTCGAGAGTGATGCATCGGATGTAGCTCTGGCCGCCACCCTCAACCAGGCGGGCAGGCCCGTGGCCTTCTTTTCCCGCACCCTCCATGCCACCGAAATTCAGCACCCCTCTGTCTAAAAGGAGGTCCAAGCCATTGTGGAAGCTGTGCGACATTGGAGGCATTACCTGGCCGGCAGGAGATTCACTCTCCTCTCTGATCAACGGTCGGTTGCCTTTATGTTTAATAATACACAGGGGGGCAAGATCAAAAATGACACGATTTTAAGGTGGAGGATTGAGCTCTCCACCTATAATTAAGAGATTTTGTATCACCCGGGGAAGCTCAACAAGCCCTCTGATGCCCTATCCCGCGGTATATGTGCCAGTGCACAAGTAGACCGACTCCGGGCTCTCCACTATGACCTCTGCCACCCGGAGGTCACACGGTACTTCCATTTCATCAAGGCCCGCAACCTGCCCTACTCCATTGAGGAGGTCAGGACCGTCACCAGAGACTGCCAAGTCTGCTCAGAGTGCAAGCCGCACTTCTACTGGCCAGACCGAGCGCACCTGGTGAAGGCCTCCCGCCCCTTTGAACGCCTCAGCGTGGACTACAAAGGGCCCCTCCCCTCCACCAACTGCAACACGTACTTTCTGAACGTGATTGATGAGTACTCCCGGTTCCCTTTCGCCATCCCATGCCCCGATATGACTTCTGCCACGGTAATTAAAGCCCTGCACAGCATCTTCACTCTGTTCGGTTTCCCCTCCTACATCCACAGCGATCAGGGATCCTCTTTTATGAGCGATAGGCTGCGTCAGTTTCTGCTCAGCAAGGGCATCACCTCGAGCAGGACGAGCAGCTACAACCCACGGGGAAACGGGCAAGTGGAGAGGGAGAACGGGACGGTCTGGAAGGCCGTCCTGCTGGCCCTGCGGTCTAAAAATCTCCTAGTGTCCCGCTGGCAGTAGGTCCTCCCTGACGCGCTCCACTCCATCCGATCGCTCCTCTGCACCACGACTAATGATACCCCTCATAAACGTGTGTCTGCCTTCCCCAGGAAGCCCACCTCCGGGGTCTCGCTCCCAACATGGCTGACAGTTCCTGGACCGGTCCTCCTCCGGAGCATGTGCGGACCCATAAGTCGGACCCCTTGGTCGAAAAAGTCCATCTCTTACATGCAAACCCGCAGTACGCCTACGTGGCACACCCCGACGGGCGCCAGGACACAGTCTCCCTCCGTGACCTGGCACCCGCTGGATCCCCACCCACGACCCCTGACCTGACACCACACCCTCTCCTCCCCCCCCCCCGGTTGCCTCATTCACCCCTGCGCCACTCATCCTCCCTCCAGTGAACCTCACCACAGCCCCCACCCCAGCAGGGTCCGTCCTCCCACTGGATCCACTCAGGGTGACGAAGACGAGGACAACACGCTCCTGGAGTCGCAGTTGACCAAGTCGGCGCCCACATCACCATCAGGACTGAGGCGATCGTAGAGGAGTGTCAAGGCATCCAACAGACTTAATTTGTAATGTTTCCACCACCCCCGCCCAACTCTTTTTTTAACAGGGGGTGAATGTGGTGAACACCACTAGTGGTATATTATATGTATTACGGCACTGCACGTATATTAGAGGTACAAAGGTAAATCTCTGCCTGATGGCTCTGCCTAGTAGGCGACGTATAAATGTGTGTGCTCTTCTGTGCTGCAGCCATTCTGGTTCCAGCTACAGGAGGCACAACATCTTGCTCAATAAAGCTTCGATTGTTCCACTATTCTCATCTTTGTGGTAATTGATAGTGCATCACCTCTCCCATGATTAGTCGGTGTGCATCTATGTCGGGGAATTCCGTCATGGTCTTCCATATAAACTCCGTGTAGTCCCAGTTTTGACCATACACGTTAACGAGGACTACCCGTGCCCTGTCCAGGGCACCGCTGACCATGACATACCGTCCCCCTGGTTCCGTAACCATCCTTGTCGCTGTGAATACCGTCCTTTATTTAGCAGTGTGGTTACCGTCGTCCCGTAGCATGAATGGTAGGCCTGTCCCACCCAGCGCTTCCTTACCCGCAGTTGATCCTTCTCTCTCAGGTGCATCTCTTGGAGGAAGACAATGTCGGCTTTCATACTTTTCAGATGGGCAAAGACTCTGGATCTTTTCACAGGGCCGTTAAGTCCCCTGATATTCCAGATGACTATCCTGATGGGGTTTCTTTGTCCCCCCGCTACTGTGCGATCAACCATACTTACCTTGTGGACACGTCCCTGCACTCCGGGATTTCCTTTGTTAAGGATCGTCCAACATGGCCGCAGGCACTGCTCTCCCCATGAGGTGGGGCCCCTGCTTTTGTGGGTTTCCCTTTGTCCAGGGGGTAGCCAAACTGGCCGCCAAGTGTGAGTACGCCATGTGGGTGAGCCCCTGCACTCCCGGGTTTCTCTTTCTTCATGGACCCACCAAAGTGGTTTCTTGCAGTGCCATTTTTTCCAAGTTGGCACGTGTGGCCTGTTGTAGCCAGCTTAATTCCCTCGCTCACTCTTTACCCGTATTTCCCTTGTGGTGTTTTCTTATTCCCCCCTCACCCCGTATTCTTTTTTTCCCCCGCCCTTTTCCCTCCCTTTGTTTCTTTCCCCAGTCATCCCCTTGTTAGCGATAGCTTCCCCGCTAATGTGGTGACCTCTCTCCCAGGCAGGGCTGGTTGTGCATCCTCCCATCACTTGTTCCCTGAGCTTCTTGTACGTCACTCCCCTCACCTTCTTCTGCAGTCTGCTGCCCTCGTTCCTACCTGCCTCTCTTTCCTCCCTCAGAACGAGGCAGTACAAACTCGCGCAAAGTGGTCGACATGGTGGTTCACAGTTGGCAATTCAGAAAGTAGAAAGTAAACAATAAAAGTCTCTTCCTATGAGCTCCACATTGCTGTCCCTGAACAAACAAAAGAACAAAGAACAATACAGCACAGGAACAGGCCCTTCGGCCCCCCAAGCCTGCGCCGGCCATGGTAACTGCCTAAACTAAAACCATCTGCACTTACGGAGTCCGTATCCTTCCATTCCCACCCTATTCATTTATTTGTCAATCTGGTCACCCTGGTCTGTTGCGGCTTTTTCCAATTCTTTGATCGTAATCTCCTGGGCTTCCAGTCGCCTCTCCGCCTTATCTAGGGCCACCTGCATAGTCGCCAGAGCTTTGGCGATCGAAACTTGCATGTCTGATTTTGTACCTTCCCAACGTTCTCTCAATTATCTTGAGAGAAACGTTCTCCACCCAAACCCCAGGTGTGGGGGGGGGGGGGGGCTCCTTGTGCGGTGGGCTGGTCCTTCTCGCTCTGGCAAGGCCTGAGTTTTGCCGCCTCGTCCGTCGGCTGGCTCGGTCTTTTGTTTGTCCAGGCTTTTTCTATTCCTGGTTTCCGCACGTCCTCTGGAATGGCAGCTATTTGGCATTTTTCTCTCGTTGCGTTATTGGTAGTGGTGTGGGAATGTTTTTTTGGTGTTAGTGGGTTTTTTCGGGTGAAGAGAAACTATTTTTCAGGTTCGTGGGAGGATAGCCACCTAATGTGCGACTTCTCAACACATTCCCGTCCCCAGAAGTCCGCCAGGGATCAATACTGGTCATTTCTATCAGCTGGGTGGATGGAAAGAGGAAAGTCCCTCAGTATGTTCAGACAATGCTGTAGATAAATTTTGTGATGCCGGTGGATAATTGCAGTGAGTGACTGTGGTAGTCACCACTGATGTATTATACTGTATATATGGATTTTACGGTAAGGCCCCTGTACTACAGGTACGGGGGTAGATCCCTGCCTGCTGGGATAAATATGGGTGCTCTCCATACAGCAGCCATTTTGTCATCTGTTGTAGGCCACACATCTCTGTGCAATAAAGCCTCGATTACATTCTTCTCTCGTCTCGTCGTAGATCGTGCGTCAGTGACATACCTGGTTATATGGTCCATAATTAGGATGAGGTATGTTTGTTGGCAGAGCTGAGGTGATTCCTGTTTTGTAGTGCTGGGGATTTGTTGGTAGGGGATTAAGGAGCTGCATTAAATTACACAGGTTATACATTTAGCTTTTGAACTTATTTTGTCAATAATTTCTCCTCGTATCTTGAGGATTTCCTGCTCAACATCGGATTGTAAAGGCAGGTGGAGCAGGTCAAGTAGGATTGTAAAGGTCAAGTAGGATTTTTAAAACTCAGTGGGTGGGATTCTCCTACCACCCGCTGGGCCGGAGAATCGCCGGGGGTCGGCGTGAATCCCGCCAGCGCCGGCTGACAATTCTCTGGCGCCGGGGTTTTGGTGGGGGCAGGAATCGTGCCGCGCTGGTCGCCGGCCGCTCCCCCCCCCCCGGCGATTCTCCGGCTCGCGATTGGCCGAGCGGCCGCCCGTTTTAGGCCGGTCCCGTCGGCGTAAATTAGACCTGGTACTTACTGTCGGGACCTGGCACTGCGGGCGGCCTCCGGGGTCCTCGGGGGGGGGGGGGGGGGGGGGGGGGGGGCGCAGGGGGATCCGGCCCCGGGGGATGCCCCTACGGTTGCCTGGCCTGGCTCTTTCCCTCCGCACCGGCTGCTGTGGACCTCCGCCATGGCCGGTGGGGAAATGAACTCCCCTGCGCATGCGCTGGGATGACGCCAGCACTCGCTGACGCTCCCGCGCAAGCGCCAATTCGCTCCGGCCGCGAAGGCCCTTCGGCGGCGGTTGGCGCGGAGCCAAGGCCCTTCTGTACCGGCCTTGCCCTTGAAGGTGCGGAGGATTCCACACCTTCCGGGCGGCCCGACGCCGGAGTGGTTCACGCCACTCCTTGGCGCCGGGACTACCTGCCCCGCCGGGTAGGGGCGAATCCCGCCCAGTTTCTTTCTGGAGCTCTCTTGACGGTTAAGAGATTCCACGCCCTTTCCTGAATGTAATGTCTTAGCTTCAGCTGAGCGTCTCTTTACGACGACATCAGCCACAGTTACTGCAGCGGTGAGAGGGAAGGGGGGAAAGCAGATTTCCTGGCTGTTGCCGCCAATGAGATCTTCTGGCCCCGCTGACAGCGCTCACTCACCGCTGGTTTCCCGCTGATGGGGGTGGATTCAATGGGAAATTCCATTGACAACGGTGGGAACAAAATACCCTGCTGTCGAGAAACATGCATGGAAAATCATCCCCAAGGACTGAGGTGAGAAATTTCTTAAGTCAAAGAGTTGTGAATCCTTGGAATTAGTAGGAAGCAACAGGAGCAGGCCATTCAGCCCATCGTGCCTGCTCCACCATTCAATATGATAATGGCAGATCAGGCACTTCAATGCCTTTTACCCACACTCGTCCCTTAACCCTTCACATTATTTTTAATCAGAAATATATCAATCTCTACTTTAAACGTACACAATGACTGAGTCCTCTGGGGTAGAGAATTCCAAAGATTCATAACCCTCTATATCAAGACATTTCTCCTCATCTTGGTCCTAAGTAGCTTCCCCCTTATTTTGAAATTGTGTCTCCTGGTTCTAGACTCCCCAACCAAGGGAAACATCTTACCTGCCCTGTCTATTCCTTTCTGTATTTTGTAGGTTTTGTTATGGGAGCGGCGTTTTCTGAACCCCAAAATGTATAATGGAGTTCAACCAACCTCTCCCTTTAATGTATTTGTTGCTTTTCCTAGCACACGGCCTGTTCCCTCAGTGTGGGATTACAATTATGGACACGTGGGTTTTTAAACACAAAACAATGTTTATTCCATGAACTCAACTTAACATCTGAAATAAACATTGGATCCCTTAACACCCCTTACTTCAAAGATAACTCAGGAAATATTGCAACAGTAAATAATTCCTCAAACTGTTCCTTCAAACTTCCAAGAGACTTAACACCTTTAAACAGAATCACATCAGGTTAAAGGCTTTACTATTATGAGTTTAAATCACCTAAATGATCCAGAGATAATCTTACATGGCAGAGATCCAGCTTACTGCAAACACAGACACACCCAAGCTCTTTTCAAACTGCAAAACTAAACTCCAAAATGGCTGATCTGACCTCAGCTCCACCCACTCTCTGTCATCACTGTTTTCTTAAAGGTACATTGTCTTAACGTTACTCTCACATGACAGTTTCAATGATACAACCTCTCATTCTTAAAACTCTCTAGAATACAGGTCCAGTTTACTCTTCAGAAGACAGTCCTACCATTCCCCGGAATAATTAGTCTAGTGAACCTTTTTTGCACTCCCTCTATGACAATAATACTCTTCCTGAGGTAAGGGAAACAAAACTGAACACAGTCCTCCCAGTACAGTCCAACCAAGCTTCCAGATAATTGAAGCAAGACTTCACTATTCCTATACACAAATCCTCTTGCAATAGACTAATATCCCATTAGCCTTTGCGATAGCTTGCTGCATCTGCATGTCAGCTTTCAGTGACTTGTGGACATGGACACCCACATCCCTTTGTACATCTACACTTTCTAATTTCTTACCATTTAAGAAATACTTTGCACATCTGTTCCTTTTACCAAAGCGGATTACTTCACATGTTTCCAATTTATATTCCATCTGCCATGTTCTTGCCCATGCATGAAGTCTATCCAAATCCTCCGATAGCCAGTTTGCATCTTCCTCACAACACAAATTCCTGCCTTGCTTTGTATCATCCGTGAACTTGGAAATATTACTTTTGGTCATAACATCTAAATCATTGTAACATATTGTGAACAGCTGGGGCCCAAGTACTAATCCTTGCCGTATCCCATGGTCCATCGCTTGCCAACGTGAGAAAGACCAGTTTATTCCTACTCTCTCTTTTCTGCCTTCTCGCCAATCCTCCTGTCCCATATGCTTTTATTTTGCTAATCAGCCTCTTGGCCATTGTCCGGCCATTGGGATTCTCTTTTCCCGCAGATAGCACACCCCGCTCAAGGGTTTCCAGATGGTGTGGGGCGGCTTCAATGGGAAATCCCATTGACAAGCAGTGGAAGTAGTGAATCCATTGCCAGGGAACAGCACGTTGCCGAGAAACATGCAGCTGGGGAACCGGAGAATCCAGCCCACTATGTCCATCAGCTCTACTTTATTCATGTTGTTAGTAATACTGTCAAAAAACTCCAACAAGTTCTCTACAAGAGATTGATACTCCATCATTGAACATATTCGATGCTGATAGAGACAGGGCTCTGGTTTGTCAGGGAATGGGAGTGGTCGGAAAGTGGAGGTGAAGCCCAAGATCAGCCATGATGACATTGAATGGCAGAGCAATTACTTATGTCCCTACTTAACCACATTCTGCAGTAACAGGGCCTGTTTTCTCCATTGGTAGCTTGGGTCTTGTCTATCAGAGTCTGGCACATATAGAGTTAACATGGGACTGAGTACAGTGCTGACCACACAATGTTGTAAGAGAACCCATGACCTCACCTAAGGGTCAGTATGGTGTTGGACAGAGTCGTGTGTACAAGCAAGCATGGAGACAGCTCCTTACTTGAACCATTTACTGTATATATGTATATAGCTCTTGTAGTTAAGTACTACATACAGTTAACCTACTTAAGACGATGAAGACTTAATTTAGAGCTATCAAATGGTATCTAACACCGTACACAGGTCTGATCTGTTTTCAAAGCTTGTGTTGGGGAGATGGTTGTCCTCAATAAGGTGCACTGTATAATACCTCAGATCGATGAGTCCTGTAACCATATAATTCCAATAAGCAGAAGGAGGCCATTCGGCCCATCAAGTCTGCACATCACTCTGAAATAGCACCCTACCTAGGCCCATTCCCCTGCCTTCTCCTTGTAACCCCAACTAACCTGCACATTTTTGGACACTAAGGGGCAATTGATCCTGGTCAATCCAGCTAAGCTGAAATCACAAGCACAATGGATAAATTTGCAGTTCATATAAAGTTAATGGTTGAACAGGATAAGCTAAAGGAGGATTTGAATATTCTTGGAGCTTGGGCAGACAGATGACATTCAATATCAAGATACATGGAAAGCGACTTGCACTGGGCGACATGGTGGCACAGTGATTAGCACTGCTGCCTCACAGCGCCAGGGACCCGGGTTCAATTCCGGTCTTGGATGACTGTCTGTGTAATTTGTACGTTCTCTCTGCGTAAACTTACTCCGGGTGCTCTGGTTTCTTCCCACAGTCAAAGATGTGTGGGTTAGGTGGATTGGCTATGCTAAATTGCCCCTTAATGTCCAGTGATGCACAGGTTATAAGAACATAAGAACTAGGAGCAGGAGTAGGCCATCTGGCCCTTTGACTCTGCTCCGCCATTCAATGAGATCATGGCTGATCTTTTTGTGGACTCAGCTCCACTTTCCCACCCGAACATCATAACCCTTTATTCCTTTATTCTTCAAAAACCAAATCAAAAACCTAATGTTATGGGATTACGGGGATAGGGCAAGGTGTACACTTGTAAATGGGCAGAGTGCACTTTCGAAGAGTTGGTGCAGACCCAAATCGCCTCCTTTTGCACTGTAGGGATTCTATGATTCTAAAATATTTTGAATGGAAAGTGAAAGATATCTGGGACTCTGATTGACAATGAATTGAAGATATGCCCAGCGATAATGAGTGAAGCAAATCAGATGGTGGGGTGTATTAAATGGTTAATATTGAACCAAAATTGGCAAGTCATGTTGCAGCTGTATAGAACCTTAGTTAGGCCACACTTGGAGTATAGTGTTCAATTCTGGTCGCCACACTACCAGAAGGATGTGGAGGCTTTAGAGAGGGTGCAGAAGAGATTTACCAGAATGTTGCCTGGTATGGAGGGCATAAGCTATGAGGAGCGATTGAATAAACTCGGTTTGTTCTCACTGGAACGAAGGAGGTTGAGGGGCGACCTGATAGAGGTATACAAAATTATGAGGGGCATAGACAGAGTGGATAGTCAGAGGCTTTTCCCCAGGGTAGAGGGGTCAATTACTAGGGGGCATAGGTTTAAGGTGAGAGGGGCAAAGTTTAGAGTAGATGTACGAGGCAAGTTTTTTACGCAGAGGGTAGTGGGTGCCTGGAACTCACTACCGGAGGAGGTAGTGGAAGCAGGGACGATAGGGACATTTAAGGGGCATCTTGACAAATATATGAATAGGATGGGAATAGAAGGATACGGACCCAGGAAGTGTAGAAGATTGTAGTTTAGTCGGGCAGTATGGTCGGCACGGGCTTGGAGGGCCGAAGGGCCTGTTCCTGTGCTGTACATTTCTTTGTTCTTTGTAAAATAGAGTCCATAGTTATTTTTGCTACAGTCCAAAGTATATTGCAGCTACTGAAAGGATACAGAAGACGAACCAGAATGATTCCGAGGATCGAGAGATTGGATTATGAAGGGCAATTACATAAATTAGACATGTTCACAATGCTACAGATTAGAGATGTTGAACAAAGGTTTGGTGCTGATTGAGGTGAGAAAACCAACATGGAGCTTCCCAACTACACAGCTGGGATTTCTCTCCAGATAATCCGGTACTCTGTGCAGGAAAAATCTGGAGGCCTGGCCCACCCCATCACTGTGGTGGGTGGGCCTGATAGAGCCGACAAAAGGCACACCGATCTGCGCTAAAAATCTCCCCACTTATACGGGGTAGCCCCCTCGCCCCACATGTACAAGGGAACCCCCCCCCCACAAATAAGGGACCCCCCCCCACAGATAAGGGGAAGCCCCCCCTCATGCACAAGGATGATCCCCCCCCTTTCATGGATAAGGGGACCCCTCCTACCCGCCTCCCACCTGCAAAAGAGCAATCCCCCACCATACGTAATGGGAACCATCCCCAATAGAGCTCCCAAGAGGGGTCTCCTTGGCACTATCTCCAGCACTACCGTCTCACACTGCCTCCTGGCCCCCATCACTACATCCTGACATTGCCCCTGGCACTGAACCCCAGCACCGTGCCAGGATGTAGTTCCGGAGGCCATGCCGTGGGGCAATGAAAGAGTTGTACCCAGGCATGTCCTTCTTCCCCAAGGGCTATACTTACCTGGGCACCCTCCGCCTGCTTCCTGTTTTCAACAGCTGATGTAAACCTCACTGGGGATTTCTACTGTGGCAGGAAGTCCTTTAATTATATGTGAATTTATTGAAATGAGGTTCCTGACCTTTCTGGGTGGGAACCTCATTACATGACTGGTGAGGGACAGGGAAAATCAGAAAACAAGAATCGCTTTCCGAATCTTGCGAGATTTTGCGCCCATGTCGATGTTTGAACACATGGTAAATGCGGGCGCAAAATCATGGCGGACATGGTGGCTGCTTTTAGGATTTTAAAGTTACTAGTTATGCTGATTATAACAAACAATTACATTTTGTCACGAGCAGTAGAATCAGAGAACATGGTCTGTGCTTAAAGCAAGTAAATACAAGTGAATCTGCGGCAAAAACGTGCGAATGGCCAACCTATGGACCAAACTTACTGGGGAGATGGTGGAAACAATTAGGATTGAATAAATGATCCAAATGCAGATTAAACAGACATTTGGGAAGTAGTCTGCGAGGTTCTCCATCGGTGGGATCCTCCGCCCCACCGGCAGCGCACCCACACCCGCGCATTTTCACAGCGCGGGATGGCCCACAATGGGAAACCCCATTGGCCGGCTGCGGGAACGGAGAATCCCGTTGCCGGCAGAGGTGCACCGTGCTGGAAAACGCAGCTGGCAGGATGGAGAATCCTGCCCAGTATCTTTGGTATTCAATGTATGAGTGATTGAATAATATGGTACATGTAGCATATGTGGGATGAACAGTTGACTCTGGGCGTCATAGGGCTAATTTTAATTCTGTGTAAGGGAATAATGGGTTTTGAGTGGGTTGAAATCTCGTTCATCGTGGTTTCCCAAATGTGTCCACCACTGGAGTTTTCCTCTCACCATATCTGGATCTGTTATTGACTAATTCACAGAAATTGGTTGCTCAACACCTCCATTATCATTGTGAATGCCAGGATGGTAAATGGCAAACTATATGGACTTTGGCCTAGCAATTTCCATGTGCTGTAAAGCAGCAAGAAATCATGGCACCTGCTGAGGGTAATACGCATACAAAAACAATGCAAAACGTTTTGACTTTCATAACATGAGAGCTAAACAATGTTGTGGACCTATTATACCTGTGGTTCTATGCACAGAAACACAGCAGCATCGGGTGTAGTTCAGCTCTGCTCAGCACGTCACCATGTATGAACAGTTTCCTGAACAGACACCCACAGGAATTCTATTTATCTGCTCTTGGTAATATTTTCCAACTAACAAAGGAACACATTCATGTAAACCCTTGATTAACTCTTGTTCACTGCTACGTTCAGGAATATTAGCAGAAGGATGAAGTTATTTCTGTCTGTTTAGTGGGCAGTTGTGAGGTGTATAGATTTTATTCTTGCGAATAGACAAGCTAGTGGTTTTTGATGTTTTTTCACCTCAAAACAGGAAATTCAGCATTGACATAAACGCCAGCCTACCTTTCACTACTAATTTAAAAATGTAACGCTCATCAGAACATCGAAGGCATCAAAGTAAAAATCAAGAATCATGGGCGAAATTCTCCCCAAAAGGCGCGATGTCCGCCGACTGGCGCCCAAAACGGCGCCAATCAGACAGGCATCACGCCGCCCCAAAGGTGCAGAATGCTCCGCATCTTTGGGGGCCGAGCCCCAACATTGAGGGGCTAGGCCGGCAGCGGAGGGATTTCCGCCCCACCAGCTGGCGGAAACGGCCTTTGTTGCCCCGCCAGCTGGCGCGGAAATGACATGTCGGGGCGGCGCATGCGCTGGAGCGTCAGCGGCCGCTGACAGTTTCCCACGCATGCGCAGTGGAGGGAGTCTCTTCCGCCTCCGCCATGGTGGAGACCGTTGCGGAGGCGGAAGGGAAAGAGTGCCCCCACGGCACAGGCCCGCCCGCGGATCGGTGGGCCCCGATCGCGGGCCAGGCCACCGTGGGGGCACCCCCCGGGGTCAGATCGCCCCGCGCCCCCCCCCCCAGGACCCCGGAGCCCGCCCGCGCCGCCTTGTTCCGCCGGTAAATAGGTACTTTAATTTACGCCGGCGGGTAAGGCAATTTATCGGCGGGACTTCAGCCCATCCGGGCTGGAGAATCCAGCGGGGGGGCCCGCCAACCGGCGCGGCCCGATTCCCGCCCCCGCCGAATATCCGGTACCGGAGACTTCGGCAACTGGCGGGGGCGGGATTCATGGCAGCCCCCGGCGATTCTCCAACCCGGCGGGGGGTCGGAGAATGACGCCCCATATGTGAATACTACTTTCACTATTTCAAGCTCAAACAGTTACACGCTTGTTTCTTGATCTTATTTTGTATGTATTTTCTCCTCCTGCGATGAGGTTGCTCTGCTTAGCATGTTGCGTTTAGTGAAAGGCAGATTGTCAACTTCAGACTTTTATTTTAACAGTTTTTTGCCAGAGTCCTCTTGACTGTTGGGGTTTTTTTCCGTCCTTTCTTGTTTTCTACAGGAAATGTCCTAGTTTCAACTGAACTCATTATGATGGCAGCATGGGAATCATTGACTCATAGCTCCTTTCTCACAATTCTGTGGCATTACACATTGGAATACACGCATTACCGGACATTTGCATCATCTTAATGATGATACAATGTGATAAACCTCCTCTCTTCTATGCCTGCAGTAGTGATATAAAGTCAGCATTGGAAACAGAAATATGGGCGAGGGCGACATCCATTCTACACTGCTTGGCCACTTCTGGATCATCCAGTCTTGCTGAAATCTGGCAAGAAAAACAAAGCAAATGGATCATCCACTGTATAAATGTCTATAAGCATCTCCAAAATATACCTCAAAATAACATTCACGTATCCAATCTCATACCCAGTTTGCGGAGGCACAATGTGCCCTCCTCGGACAGTATGCAAGCCAAGTCTTCACCCCTTCACAGAGGTTCTTCTCCCAATTCCTTCCTGGTTCTTTCTCCCTCATGTCCCTGAAATTAATTCAATCTTTTTCTAACTCGCCCAGAGGGTAGAGGCTTTGAACAATCAGGACATCCATCCTGGAGTGCAATACTTCCTCCGATGATGAGAACATGGTGGATGCTGACCACTTGCTAAGTGCTGGACAATTGCAGGAACCACAGGTAAAGTGCTCCACTTACCACACACTCACTACAACCACGAAGATGTCTCAGAGAAGACCTGCCCCCCTGGGTTCGGGAGTCCGAGGTGGATCCACAGCTCCATGCCAGTGAGGAGAGGAGGGACACAATCTTCCCCAGGGTGGCCCACAGACTCAAGCCTGCCCTCCTGAACAGCGCCTGGGAGAAGGTGAAAGAGGCAATCAACACTGCCAGCCTCACCAGGAGGACATACCATTGATTCGGAGGGTTTGGAGTCACTGGCGAGGCCTCTTTCTTGAGTGTGGCAGAAAACTAGGGGGGGTTCCAAAGACCACGATGCAGGTGTCCTTTGGTTAGGGTGGGCTCTGCAAATCCCTTACTTCCTCTGTAATGAGCCAGAACTTCTGAGGCATGCCAGCACCTGGTGGGCCCTTGATTGAGCTTGGCCACACCCATCCACTTGCTGATAACGCTCAGATATGAGGTTGTCCAGAGGGGCGGCTTGTGTAGGCTCCCAGATAACCCGAGGCTCTAGCACTCACAGGACACAGTGAGCAGTCAGTAGTGTGAGCAGCCAGGGGTGCGTTTCAATCACATACTGCAGCAATGGCGGTCTGAGCCAAACTACCCCGATCCCAAAGGGGACACACCGTGTCCACGGACTTGGCACCACATCACTACTGCCACCAGCCCCGGGCAGCCAGCCCTCTAGCAAGCCGGAACATTTTTGAAACTTTTTCAGGGTTTTTGTATTCTTCTGCTCCCCCTCCACAGCCATGACGCACAGGACCCACTTGTAAATACTTGAACTAATTCGCGCCTGCGAATTAGTCTTCGACCTAAGGTGTGGGGGGCTGAGCATCACAGTGAGGTGGAGCATGAAGTGTCCGAGCTGCAAATTATTTTAAAATCCATGCAAATAAAGGTTTTGCTTGGACCCGCCGGTGCGGAACGTAAACTTCTGTATCGACACCAGCGGGGGACCAGAGCTTGGTATTGGAATCGGTGAGGGCCTAAAATGGTATTTCTTCCATTTTGCGCGATTCTCCGCCCAATCACGATTGACATGATTAGAAGCCCAACATCGTGACATGATTAGAAATGTACCCCGAGAGAGCGGGATTTGGCCCAAAGGTTAGCACTGGGACTGCGGCGCTGAGGACCCGGGTTCGAATCCCGGCTCTGGGTCACTGTCCGTGCGGAGTTTGCACATTCTCCCCATGCCTGTGGGTTTCACCCCACAACCCAAAGATGTGCAGATTAGGTGGATTGGCCACGCTAAAATTGCTCCTTAAAATTGGAAAAAAAAAAAAATTGGGTATTCTGAACTTATTTTAAAAAAGAAATGCACCCAGAGAATCCAAAATATCAAGGCCAATGTTAACGCTGCTTGCCTGAGTTCTGCAGATTGCCGACGCAGTGTGGCGATTGGCCGGAGAATCCGTTTTTACCCCGAAATCGGGGCCGGCACTGTTTTTCGGATGCTCCGCTCCCACATAAACGGCATAACCGCTGAGTATGGTCGCTTGTCCTCTTAGTTTTCGGGGCCCTAGAGTGTGGCTGCGGACTGTGTCCAACACCGTCACAGTCGGGTGGGGGGGGTGGGGGAGCCGTTCCGCTGGCAGCGGGGTCTTCGGCGGGGACTGGTGGGGGTGGCCCGGAGGTGGCGAGAGGGGTCACAGGGGGGCACTATCTGGCAGGCCAAATCTGCGCACGGCCGGCGCCATTTTGTATGGCGGGGCCGCCGCAGGTCGCCGCCATGTGCGGCCACAGACCCGGCCATTCTCCCTCCATATCTGCAGGCAAAGCCTACGTGGCATGGCTGTTAGCCTCCCACCGGGTGCAGCATCAGTGCGGGGAGGTGGTAACTTTTTATTTGTAAGACCAAACGCTTCCTCCGGACATAGCTGCAAATCGGAGAATCCAGCCCTAAGTGTTAACGCCGACGCAGAATTTGTGCACTTTCATGACAGCAAAACTGGCGCCGAACCTTGATCGATTCAGCAACTGTGGAGGGGCTAGCACCGGAGCCACGTGGAATGCGATTGATTCCAATGAAAAATGGTGCGGGATTCGCCGGGTACGTGAATGACACTCGTGAGGCTGATAAGGTGCAGCCGCATATACGCACTTCATAGATCATAGAATTTACAGTGCAGAAGGAAGCCATTCGGCCCATCAAGTCTGCACCGGCTCTTTGAAAGAGCACCATACCCAAGACCACACCTCCACCCTATCCCCATAAAACAGTAACCACATCGAACAATAAGGGCAATTTAGCATGGCCAATCCACCTAACCTGCACATCTTTGCACTGTGGGAGGAAACCGGAGCACCCGGAGGAAACCCACGCACACACGGGGAGAACGTGCAGACTCGGGAATCGAACCTGGGACCCTGGAGGTGTGAAGCAATTGTGCTAACCACCATGCTGCCACATGGTAGCATTGTACATTGATACATAGCACTTAATGTACTTGACAAATGCAGGGGTCAGACTTGGACATTCCTGTTTCTGAGAGCACTAAATGGTGTTTGCAGCATTTCCTCGTCATTTTTTGAAATCAGGCACTCTGCGTTGAATGGCCGATGTAGATTTTCATAGAATTTACAGTGCAGAAGGAGGCCATTCGGCCCATCGAGTCTGCACCGGCTCTTTGAAAGAGCAACCTACCCAAGCCCACACCTCCACCCTATCCCCATAACCCAGTAACCCCACCCAACACTAAGGGCAATTTTGGACACTAAGGGCAATTTAGCATGGCCAATCCACCTAACCTGTACAACTTTGGACTGTGGGAGGAAACCGGAGCACCCGGAGGAAACCCACGCACACACGGGGAGGATGTGCAGACTCCTCACAGACAGTGACCCAAGCCAGGGATCGAACCTGGGACCCTGGAGCTGTAAGGAATCAGTAACATAAAAAATGTTGTTACTGCAATGTCTTAACTCTCAGAATGACTCTTCATTAACTCCAGTCTTCTGAATCAACGTCAACTCTGTACTGTGGGCTGCAAAGAGCTGGGTTCAGCCTGCAGCACAATCAAAAACAGCTGAAAGAAAGAAACACAGAAAGAGAGAGAAAGAAAGGGCAGGGTGGAAAAGTCAGCCTACTTTAGATGCATATTTGGTCTGTTTGGGTGCAGCACCTGTGTACCTTCTGAAATGATGCTTCCAAAAATTACTGTTAAATATTCTAACCGATCCAACCCAGTCACAGAAAACATAATTATCAATCTCATGTATTGATTGCAGAAACACTAATATTAGACAAGAGTTGACCCTCACTACATACCTAGTTAACAAGCACATCAGTTGTCTGACTTCCTCTCTCATTGAGGCAGTGCCACGTCGCAGATTATAATCAAACAGCTCTCGGATAAGTCTCTGGGAAACTAGGATCTGTTGGATATTGCTGTTGGTGGCGAGGGCACAAAGCAAGATTATACAGTGCTCAGTAACAGCTGAGGCACAACCATAACACTTTGTTGACGAGGTGTGCCCACAGCCGAGGACAGACAGAGCTCGAAACTGACTTCACTCCCCACACACACTCATCTCAGCCAACAAGGTGGCACTGGTTGTGCTGGAGCATGCCAATACAGCTGATGGGTCAGCTGGGGCCAGAGGGCACCTGGGGGGGAGGGGGGGGGGTGCTTGGGGGCCCCCAAAGGCCCATGGCCTTAAGTTCACATTGGGCTATTAGTGGCATGCGCAGCTGCGTTGCCGGCTGCAGCAATGGTGTTCCGTGCCCGTCCACCCCGACCCCACGGCCCACCGCCACTATTCCCCCCGACCAGCGACAAAACTGTCAGCAAACTATGGCGATTTGGACACTTTCCGTACCCCCTCTCTTTCCCTCAGCAGCCACCACACCGGTTTCACGATTTTCAAAAGCACAAGTGAACCTCGCCTTCGGAAACTCGGCCTATCAGAGGCGGAGCATCGCAGAGGCCTCGGAGAATACCGGGTCAGGCCCGCTAATAATATGGAAACAGTGTTTACTGTACGTGCATCCGAACCACATTGACACCGCTGTTAAGGTGACGGAGAATTGAGAGTTGGCGTCAAATGAGCGTCCGCTGCTGTTTTAACATTGGAATCTATTCTCCGCACTATTGCGTTTTGCGATTTCAACGTCAGCCAATGGAGAATCCAGCCCCATATCTTCATGCCTCTGCCAAGGCTGTCCTCTTGAATTCCTGCCCTGTTCTTCCAGCAGCATGCACTTCCCGATGGGTTCTGAGGAGAGATTGTTGTGGTCCATGCAGATGAGGCCTAAAAGTTAAATTTTTAATAATCTTTATTGTCACAAGTAGGCTTACATTAACACTGCAATGAAGTTACTGTGAAAAGCCCCTAGTTGCCACACTCCGGCGACTGTTTGGGTGCACAGAGGGAGAATTCAGAACGTCCAAATTACCTAACAGCACGTCTTTCGGGACTTGTGGGTGGAAACCCAGGCAGACACGGGGAGAACGTGCAGACTCCGCACAGACAGTGACCCGAGCCGGTAATTGAACCTGGGACCCTGGAGCTGTGAAGCAACAGTGCTAACCACTGTGCAAAGTGTCTCCTGCTTCAAGCTGTGATGGAATGGACAGTTCGCTGTTCAGACCCCCCCCCCCCCGTGCACGTACACATCCGATAAATAATGATCTCTCCATCTTTCTATTCAACACCCATCAATATAAGGGGCGAGATTCTCCGACAGATGTCATTTCCGCGCCAGCTGGCGGGGCACCAAAGACCTTTTTCACCAGCTGGCGGGGCGGAAATTCGTCCGGCGCGGGCCTAGCCCCTTAAGGTTGGGGCACGGCCCCCAGGATGCGGAGCATTCCGCACCTTAGGGGCGGCGCGATGCCCGACTGATTTGCGCCATTTTGGGCGCCAGTCGGCGGACATCGCGCCGATACCGGAGAATTTCGCCCCAGAAAATTTTGGCCATAAAATCAAAGCAGTGCATCAGGTAAAGTGCTCTTCACCAGCAGATGGCACTCATGACCTGCTCGTTGATAGGAATGAAACCTGAAGAGAAAATTAACCTCAATCATTGGAAAGGCTGGGCAAAACATTTGCAACTCTTTTTTATAGTAAGTGAAAGTCAATTGGAAGTTGTTTGTTTCTTGCAATGAGTGTCCAGCTTTCTACATTAAAATAGTGAGTGAAATTCAATTCTCAAACTGCTATGATGAGCTATTCCCGCACATTCACAGAATCACGACAGTGCAGTCTGAAGCCATTCGACTGCTATTCCCGCACATTCACAGAATCACGAGAGTGCAGTCTGAAGCCTTTCGACCCATCGAGTCTGCACCAACTCTCTGAAAGAGCACTTTACCTCGGCCCACGTCCCCACCTTATCCCTGTAAGCCAACCTATTCCACACAGACAGTCACCCAAGGCCAGAATTGAACCCAGGTCCTTGGCTCTGTGAGGCAGCAGTGCTAACCACTATGCCACCATGCCACCCCTCTGGACTATTGTTTCAAACTTCTGAAAGTTACTAGCCCATTACACCGACATACCACAAGAGCAGTGAATAAATGTTTAGTATTCTCAAACAATATTCCTGTCTCCTACTTTAATACAGGAATTAACTCATCTGTTTAAATGGACAAATTAAAGTGATGACCAAGGTAATACTTTGCAAGCAAGTTGGTGTGTGTTTTCAACTTGCCACCAGGGGGTAAGCTGGCATTGCAGATTGACTGCCTGTTAGTGCTTCACACTCTGATTGGACATTTTCCTGGAGGCTTGATGACGTGACTCCTCATTGCATGATGCTTGATCAGGTGATATTGGAGCCCTGTCATTGAGTATCTTTGTTTTTAAACCTGTGCTTAACTTTGCTTTCAGCAACTGGAGAGACCAGCACAATTAGAAGCTAATTTTGTGAGTGGACGAGGGGGAGGGAGTCCACAAGAAAGGCTTCGACAGAAATCCCACTAACAAGCGGTAAACCTCAACTCAACGTAAGAATATAATAAACAGGAATACGAATAGGTCATTTGGCCCAAGAACCAACACTCAATAAGGTCATGAAATAAATATCTTCTTTAACTGGTCTTATGATAAATACATTTATATATCAAAATATTTTCCTTAGGAGATAACAGACTAGTCTAGTGAAATAGAGACTCAGGTGGGGAGTTCAGAGCTGGACTAAGGATTCTTGGGAACATAGAAACCTTAACATGCAGGAGGAGTTCATTCAGCCCATCAAATTAGTACCGACCCTCTGAAAGAGTACCCTACCTAGGCCCAATCCCTCCCTATCTAGCCTTAGGACCCTAAAGGGCATTTAGCATGGCCAATCCACCTAACCTGCACATCTTTGGAATGTGGGAGGAAACGGGAGCACCCGGAGGAAACCCACGCAGACACAGGGAGGAAGTGAAAACTCCACCCGCGTTGTCACCCAAGATTGGAATTGAACCCGTGTCCCTGGTGCTGTGAGGCATAGGTGCTAACTACTGTGCCACCATGCTGCCTGACATGAGTACCAAAGCTCTCCACCATTATCCATGCCCACATATATGCAGCAAAATGTACCTTAAGGACATTAACATTAATCAATAATTCGCCAAATCATCCCAAGTAGCAGAGTTCAGAAGGAAGATCGCAGACACGCTTGAAGGGAAAGACTTTGAAGCTGGGCAGAGAAAACCAGGCTGAGATGCACCAGAGAAAGCATCCTATCGGGCTGCATCACAGCCTGGTATGGCAACTGCTCGGCCCAGGACCGCAAGAAACTTCAGAGAGTCGTGAACACCGCCCAGTCCATCACACAAACCTGCCTCCCATCCATTGACTCCATCTACACCTCCCGCTGCCTGGGGAAAGCGGGCAATATAATCAAAGATCTCTCCCACCCGGCTTACTCACTCTTCCAACTTCTTCCATCGGGCAGGAGATACAGAAGTCTGAGAACACGCACGAACAGACTCAAAAACAGCTTCTTCCCCACTGTTACCAGACTCCTAAATGACCCTCTTATGGACAGATTTCATTAACATTACACCCTGTATGCTTCATCCGATGCCAGTGCTTATGTAGTTACATTGTATATGTTGTGTTGCCCTATTATGTATTTTCTTTTATTCCCTTTTCTTCTCATGTACTTAATGATCTGTTGAGCTGCTCGCAGAAAAATACTTTTCACTGTACCTCGGTACACCTGACAATAAACAAATCCAATCCAATCAAAATAATGAGTTCAAATCATTTCAAAAGTTGCTGTAATGAACAGTGTATTTATAAAACAGTGCTGCTGAAGTCCCTTGACCCAATTTTTTTTTTCTTGTATATCTCTTCCAGTGGGAAGTACTTGATTTGCCGATCTCCATCTCCGTGTTCTGCATGGAGTCCAACAGATGGTGGTCAGGTTCTGAGGAACATTCTATGGAATGTCACATTCACCCTTTAACTTTCAAATCGCCAGGTTCGGGCAAGAGGGTGGATGGGGAATTCTAGGAGAATTTCCAGAAGCTAAGCTATTTCCATGACAACAACTAACCATGCCATAAATGCAACCTGTGAACTGTGAACTGCCAATGTCTAAATGTCCCAGGTTTCTTGCAGAGAGATGAATCTAATATTCCTAGAGATCGCAGGTCATTCTGAGAGGGTTAAAATCCTCTACTCGGAGCTGCCCAATTTTCTTTTCCACATGAATCAATGAAAATCACATTTTTATGTAAGCAACCAATCCACATAGATTTAAACCCAAGTGGGAAGTTGAAAATCCATCTATTAACTAATATTTATTAGAAGAAATTTCTGGACTTTGGTCTTAAAATAAACTGTTGATATTACAATGGTATAATATAGAAAATAACTTAATTACAGCAATAATGACAGAGGACTCTTAGAATTTCATCAGAATTTAGGGGCAGTGGCCTCGGTGACCTCGAGCACCGTTCTGAACTCGTCCCCACAAAAGGGGACCAACTGGAACGGCACTTGGGTAGAGGGGTCTTCCAGGGGATCGGAGGCCCCCGGTTGATTGGCTTCTGGGCAGGGTGGCACCCTAGCACTGCTGGTGCCACCTGGATGCCAGGGTGCCCAGCTGGCACTGCCAGGGAATTAGGCCCGAGGGTGCCCTGGCTATGTGAGGTGGGGTGCGCGGGGGGGGGGGGGGGGAGTTTAGAATTTGGAGGGGACTGGGGGTTGGAGCGCCATTTAAAAGTGGCGTCCCGATCTCCTGCACTGAGGAGCTCCATTCACCACAACTCCTCAGTCAGGAAAAAAAAAATTGTGGTAGCACGATGGCACAGTGGGCTGCGCGGTGGAACAGTGGTGAGCACTGCTGCCTCACAGTGCCAGGGACCCAGGTTTGATTCTGTCAGTGTGAAGTTTGCATGTTCTCCCATGTGTCTTCATGGGTTTCCAACGGGTGCTCTGGTTTCTTCCACAGTCCAAAGATGTGCAAGTTAGGTGGATTGGCCATGCTAAATTGCCCCATAGTGTCCAAAAGGTTAGGTGGGGTTACGGCGATAGGGCGGGGAGTGGGCCTAGCTAGGCTGTTCTTTCAGAGGATTTGTGCAGACTTGATAGGCTGTATGACCTCCTTTTGCATGATTCCTATGACTCGATTCTCCACATTTGCTTTTATAATCTGCGGCGCGATCTACTGGCCACATTACATCCGACCAGGAGTGCAACATGGCTGGTAGATGCCAGGTGAAGCCTCCCGTGGGACTCCCAGCAGCCACTACACCTCACAGGATCTACCCGAGTCCCTCGAGGTGCCGCAACCGGAATCCTGCCCACAATGGGCGGGACCAGGCTGCACGTACTTAAGTAGTTTTTAAATCTACTTAAGCGTACTTACCCACAATCGAACAACCTTCCAGGATCTACTGCCTCCCCAAGGAAGCCTTAGCCAGGTGTCATTCAGTACTGGACAACACAAATGTGGACCAGGCAGAACGGCACCCAGGGGGCCTCATGTCCCATCAGAAGCCCCTGGGTGGTCAGGAATAGAGCAGGGTGGCCTCCCTCTGGAACTTGGGCACCTTAGAACTGCCTATATGGCACCTTGGCACTGCCACCTTTGTCCTGCCAAGATGCCCAGGTGGCACTGCCAAGCTATCAGGAGCATGGCCAGGTTGGCATCGCAAGGGTTCCCGGGTGCCAGGTTGGCACTGCCAAGGGTCAGAGACTGAGGGGGGCCATGCCCATGAAAGGAGGGCAGAGGGGGGCATGGAGGGTGGTGGGGTGCATGGCAGGTAAGAAGGGGCCTCCTGGAGGTTGGAGCGTGTGCTGGGGGGGGGGGGGGGTCCTGGAAGGGGGGTGCCTGTAAGCGGGTGTGGGGGGTCCCCAGAGACCACATGGCGGGTTGTCCTCACTTCGGGGGGGTATGGGTAGTGCCTTTATGTGGGGGGGAGGGGGGTGATGGGAGAGCTCACTTAGAGATCTGGGCACCATTCAAAATGGCAGCATTCTTTCTGAGTTCAGCTCTCCGATGCTGAAAATAATTCTAAGTGTGGGCTAAACCGGTGAGAAACTCCCCAGGACCCCCAAAAGTGACTAAGTCTACCGGCCACACTGCGCCTGAAAAGCAGTGCGCTGCAGCACCACATGGTCGGTAAATGACCCAAGGGCCTGCTCCCAGGATATATCCGGCTCGCCACGCCTTGCGAGATCCCGTTATGAATCCAGCCCATTGTGGGCGGGATCACATTTTGGCAAATCTGCATATGCGAGCGAGAAGCTAGTCTCATTCTAACATGCAGTTCCCTGAGGTGCTGCGTTGGGACCTATCCTCTTCGCCTTGGAGAACTCGGGTGAGCGCTGTTCTGTACTAGTCTCCACAAACGGTGACCAGATTGAATGGCACTCGTGGTGGTCTCGCAGGGGATTGGAGGTCTGCAGGTGCATGCCCTCTAGGCAGGGTGGTACCATGACACTACCAGCTGGCAGGGGCATTGCTGGGCTGGCACTGCCAAGATGCCAAGCTGGCATTCTTTGCTTGGTGGTGATTGGATGGGGGTAGGGGTGTGAAGGAGAAGTGACGGGGAGCCCCTGACAGTGAGTTGGGGCTTGGGTGGGCTCAGGGGTTGCGTTGGGGGCTGAGAGATTGGGACACCATTTAAAAATGGCATCCCGTTCTCGCCCTGCTGAGAGGCATTTTGGCAAGCGGGGTTCCCCAGTGTGGGAAACGGGACTAAGTGCGGCCTCAGCTGTGTGTTCCCCGCTGAGGCCCATATCGAAACAGAGTCATGTTAAATCGCATTGTGTTTCTTCTCGGCACTGTGAGGGCCAAGGAACACGTGATTAAACGTGCTTGCTATGGGACATAGGGCACAATTAAACAAAATGGGAACAAAGTCCCATAGTGAATGTGTTTAGCCTGTGTTTCCCGGTGCTCACAGTGCTTAGACAAACATGGCTATTCAACGGCACCCGTGTTAAATAAGGGTCCTCAGCAGGGAACGCGTGGCCGAGTCCGCACATAGCCCCGATTTCTACACTGAGGAGCTCCGCTCGCCGGATCTCCTCTGTATATTGAGCGATTGGGACGCCATTTTTAAATGACGACACAACCACTAACCCCCCCCCCCCCCAACCCCCAATGGGAGGTTTCCTGCACCCCCCACCACCCGCAAGGACACCCTCAGCCGGATCGCCAGGGTGCCAGGCCGGCAGTGCCAGGGTGCACAGCTGGTGCCAGCAGTGCCATGTACCACCCTGCCCAAAGGACATGCACCTGGTGGCCTCCGATCTCCTGGGGCACTCCCACTAGTGCGTTCTGTCTGGTTCCCGTTTGTGAGGACCAGTGCCGAATGGCACTCACTCGAGGTCTCTGAGGCGAAGGGGATAGATCCCAACGCCTCGATTACCTTGGGATCTGCATATTAGAGTGAGACTAGCTGTCTATGTAGATTTGCCACAAGGTTCTCCCACCCACAATGGGCGGGATTTACAATGCAACATCTCGCGAGATCACATTGGATCTTGCGAGGCGTTGCAAGCCAGGTAGATTCCGAGGGATGGGGTCTCCCGGCTTTTATTAGTCACGTTTTCGGGCACAGCATGGCCATTGGATCACGCCCATAGTTCCCATTTGGTTAAATCATGCCCAAAGTGTTGTTACATAGTAGTGGGGAACTTGCCAGCAGAGCCTACGGTAAACCCCCAGAAAAAACTACCCCAAATGTCACTTAAAAACATTTTTGTTAGATCCCTCAGTGTCTTGTCCTTCTGAACATTCTTAAACTCTAAAATATAAAAATGGGCTTTGCTCAATACACCCATACTCTCACGTGTTTCCAGAAATTGAGTATAATATTCCCTCCAAAAATGTCTTGTGGGTACTGATGCGACCATCAATTCACTCAAGGACTCGTGTTGGAGTAAAACAGTGGTTTTAATTAACCATCAACTTTGCCTGCCTGCGACTTCCGGGTGCGGCGATGACCAGCTGAGTCGCACGTTTCGGCAGCTCCCTGTGAAACGGACTTTTGGGCTCTTGATAGGAGCCCCAACGGCAATTTTGACGGCTAAAAACACTGTGCGGTAAACCAGAAGGGAATCCCCCCTGGATACGGATGGAAAAAGGAGGAGAGAGTGGCCAGATTGCAGTGGATCCTTTAGAACAGCGGCAAGGAAGGCAAGCAAAAACCAAGATGGCGTCGGAAGGTGGCAGTTTAACATGGGGCCCTGAACAACAAGAGTTCTTGAAATGCTGTGTGGAAGAGATCAAAAAGGAAATGAAGAAAGAGCTGTTGGCCCCGATACTACAGGCGATCGAAGGGCTAAAGGAGGAACAAAAGACCCAGGAGCGGGAGCTTCGGGTCGTGAAGGCAAAGGCAGCCGAGAATGAGGATGATATACAGGGCCTGGTGGTGAAGACGGAGATGCAGGAGGCACATCAGAAACGATGTGTGGAAAGGTTGGAGGCACTGGAAAACAACGCAAGGAGGAACAACCTGAGGATTCTTGGTCTTCCTGAAGGTGTGGAGGGAGCGGACGTCGGGGCATATGTGAGCACGATGCTGCACTCGTTAATGGGAGCGGAGGCCCCGGCGGGTCCGTTGGAGGTGGAGGGAGCATATCGAGTGATGGCGCGAGGACCGAGAGCAGGAGAAATTCCCAGAGCCATAGTGGTGAGATTCCTCCGTTTTAAGGATAGAGAAATGGTCCTTAGATGGGCGAAGAAAACTCGGAGCAGTAAATGGGAGAACGCGGTGATCCGCGTTTATCAAGACTGGAGTGCGGAGGTGGCGAGAAGGAGGGCGAGCTTTATTCGGGCCAAGGCGGTGCTTCATAAAAAGAAGATAAAATTTGGAATGCTGCAACCGGCAAGACTGTGGGTCACATATCGAGGGAGGCACCACTACTTTGAGTCGGCGGATGAAGCGTGGACTTTTATTGTGGAAGAAAAACTGGAATGAGCGGGTTATTAAAAAGAACGTTCGAACAAAGTGGTGGGGCGAATGTGGGGGGCAAAGAGGGGTTTTATGTACTAATCCTGCGATGTGGTAACTTTTCTCTCTCCCACAGGTGGTGATGGGGGGAGGAGGGGAGGTGGAGGAGATGGGGCGTTGGCCATTGGGGGCGGGGCCAAGGGAGAAGCGCGGGCTTGGCTCCCGCGCTATGATAATCATGGCGGGAATAGAGAAGCAGGAAGGAGGGGGCGTCGCACGGTGCGAGCCGAGGTCACGGGGGGAAGCCGAGGTCAGCCAGAGTTTGCTGACTTCTGGGAGCAACATGGGGGGAGTAATTACGCTAGCGGGGGATCTAGCGGGGGGGGGGGGTGGGAGGGGGGAATTACTGGGTTGCTGCTGCTGGGGAGAGGGGGGAGCTGGTATGGGAGAGGATGGGCGGGGGGGCACCGCCTGGGGGAGATACAGCTGCGTGGGAACCGGGTGAGGAGCTGGAAAAAGGTGATGGCTAATCGACAAGGGGGGGGGGTAGGAAGCCCCCCAACTCGGCTGATCACGTGGAACGTGAGAGGGCTGAACGGGCCGATAAAGAGGGCACGGGTACTCGCACACCTTAAGAAACTTAAGGCAGATGTGGTTATGTTACAGGAAACGCACCTGAAACTGATAGACCAGGTTAGGCTACGCAAAGGATGGGTGGGGCAGGTGTTCCATTCGGGGCTAGATGCGAAAAACAGGGGGGTGGCTATATTAGTGGGGAAGCGGGTAATGTTCGAGGCAAAGACTATAGTGGAGGATAACGGGGGCAGATACGTGATGGTGAGTGGCAAACTACAGGGGGAGACGGTGGTTTTGGTAAACGTATATGCCCCGAACTGGGATGATGCCAATTTTATGAGGCGGATGCTAGGACGCATTCCGGACCTAGAGATGGGAAAGCTGATAATGGGGGGAGATTTTAATACGGTGTTGGAACCAGGGCTGGATAGGTCGAAGTCCAGGACTGGAAGGAGGCCGGCAGCAGCCAAGGTACTTAAAGATTTTATGGAGCAGATGGGAGGTGTAGACCCGTGGAGATTTAGCAGACCTAGGAGTAAGGAGTTCTCGTTTTTCTCCTATGTCCATAAAGTCTACTCGCGAATAGACTTTTTTGTGCTGGGTAGGGCATTGATCCCGAAGGTGAGGGGAACGGAGTATACGGCTATAGCCATTTCGGATCACCCTCCACACTGGGTGGACTTGGAGATAGGGGAGGAAACAGGAGGGCGCCCACCCTGGAGAATGGACATGGGACTAATGGCAGATGAGGGGGTGTGTCTAAGGGTGAGGGGGTGCATTGAAAAGTACTTGGAACTCAATGATAATGGGGAGGTCCAGGTGGGAGTGGTCTGGGAGGCGTTGAAGGCGGTGGTTAGAGGGGAGCTGATATCAATAAGGGCACATAAAGGGAAGCAGGAGAGTAAGGAACGGGAGCGGTTGCTGCAAGAACTTTTGAGGGTGGACAGACAATATGCGGAAGCACCGGAGGAGGGACTGTACAGGGAAAGGCAAAGGCTACATGTAGAATTTGACTTGCTGACTACAGGCACTGCAGAGGCACAATGGAGGAAGGCACAGGGTGTACAGTACGAATATGGGGAGAAGGCGAGCAGGTTGCTGGCACACCAATTGAGGAAAAGGGGAGCAGCGAGGGAAATAGGGGGAGTGAGGGATGAGGAACGAGAGATGGAGCGGGGAGCGGAGAGAGTGAATGGAGTGTTCAAGACATTTTATAAAAAATTATATGAAGCTCAACCCCCGGATGGGAGGGAGAGAATGATGGGCTTCTTGGATCGGCTGGAATTTCCCAAGGTGGAAGAGCAGGAAAGGGTGGGACTGGGAGCACAGATCGAGGTAGAAGAAGTGGTGAAAGGAATTAGGAGCATGCAGGCGGGAAAGGCCCCGGGACCGGATGGATTCCCAGTCGAATTCTATAGAAAATATGTGGACTTGCTCGCCCCGGTACTGACGAGGACCTTTAATGAGGCAAAGGAAAGGGGACAACTGCCCCCGACTATGTCTGAAGCAACAATATCGCTTCTCTTAAAGAAGGAAAAGGACCCGCTACAATGCGGGTCCTATAGACCTATTTCCCTCCTAAATGTAGATGCCAAGGTCCTGGCCAAGGTAATGGCAATGAGAATAGAGGAATGTGTCCCGGGGGTGGTCCACGAGGACCAAACTGGGTTTGTGAAGGGGAGACAGCTGAACACGAATATACGGAGGTTGTTAGGGGTAATGATGATGGCCCCACCAGAGGGAGAAACGGAGATAGTAGTGGCGATGGATGCCGAGAAAGCATTTGATAGAGTGGAGTGGGATTATTTGTGGGAGGTGTTGAGGAGATTTGGTTTTGGAGAGGGGTATGTTAGATGGGTGCAGCTGTTGTATAGGGCCCCAGTGGCGAGCGTGGTCACGAATGGACGGGGATCTGCATATTTTCGGCTCCATAGAGGGACAAGGCAGGGATGCCCTCTGTCCCCATTATTGTTTGCACTGGCGATTGAGCCCCTGGCGATAGCGTTGAGGGGTTCCAAGAAGTGGAGGGGAGTACTTAGGGGAGGAGAAGGGGGGAATGGATGGGGGATATGGAATGTGGCAAAGAGCAGGAATAACGCAACTGAAAGATCTGTTTGTGGATGGGAAGTTCGCGAGTCTGGGAGCGCTGACCAAGAAATATGGGTTGCCCCAAGGGAATGCATTCAGGTATATGCAACTGAGGGCTTTTGCGAGGCAACAGGTGAGGGAATTCCCGCAGCTCCCGACACAAGAGGTGCAGGACAGAGTGATCTCAAAGACATGGGTGGGGGATGGTAAGGTGTCAGATATATATAGGGAAATGAGGGACGAAGGGGAGACTATGGTAGATGAACTAAAAGGGAAATGGGAAGAAGAGCTGGGGGAGGAGATCGAGGAGGGGCTGTGGGCAGATGCCCTAAGCAGGGTAAACTCGTCGTCCTCGTGTGCCAGGCTAAGCCTGATTCAGTTTAAGGTATTACACAGGGCACATATGACTGGAGCACGGCTCAGTAAATTTTTTGGGGTGGAGGATAGGTGTGCGAGGTGCTCGAGAAGCCCAGCGAATCATACCCATATGTTTTGGTCATGCCCGGCACTACAGGGGTTTTGGATGGGGGTGACAAAGGTGCTTTCAAAAGTAGTAGGAGTCCGGGTCGAACCAAGCTGGGGGTTGGCTATATTTGGGGTTGCACAAGAGCCGGGAGTGCAGGAGGCGAGAGAGGCCGATGTTTTGGCCTTTGCGTCCCTAGTAGCCCGGCGCAGGATATTGCTAATGTGGAAAGAAGCCAAGCCCCCGGGGGTGGAGACCTGGATAAATGACATGGCGGGGTTTATAAAGCTAGAGCGGATTAAGTTCGTCCTAAGGGGGTCGGCTCAAGGGTTCACCAGGCGGTGGCAACCGTTCGTCGAATACCTCGCAGAAAGATAGACGGAATGGGAAAAAGAAGGCAGCAGCAGCAGCCCAGGATCGGAGGGGGGTGGGGGGGGGGAGGGGTGGGGGGGGTGGGGGGAGGAACCAGAAGGACTCTCAGGGTTGTTAATATATACTGTATAATATGTATAGGTCGTTGCTACAGATAATTATATATTGGACTGTTCAATTATATTTTTGGAGAGTGTTACTTGTGACAAGGCAGTTGCCAATTAGGGCTAGTTTTCATTTTTGTTATTTATTATTTATTCATTTTTTGTTTATAAAATAGGTCATTGTTATTTGTGTTGTTATAATATTGTGTAAAGGATGCACAATGTACTGTGTTGGTTGACCAAAAATTTTCAATAAAATATTTAATTAAAAAAAACTTTGCCTGCCTGCGACTGGTACATACTGAGGACAGTCCCACAGGCCAGCTACTCTTATACTCCTTCAATGGGGCGGAGCCATGGGCTGAGCCCGTACATGCTCCAACATCCTCCAACATCTCCCCCTGTAGGTGAAGCCATACAATAGCCCACAGATAAAACCCACAGGGTTAATAACATAGAACATAACTGGTGAATTAACTGTATTTACAAACGTAGAACATAACTGGTGAATTAAGTGTATTTACATTCACCACATTCACCCCCTGTAAAAAAATAAAGTCCGGTGGGGGTGATGGGTCACAAGTTCAGCTGGTCCGGCTCCCGGTTCGTACGCTGCGACCACCGAAGCACTGGTGTTGCAGCCACTTCAGGTGGCTGGGGAAGTGGGTCCGGTGCAGCCCCAGGGGAGGACTCCGGGAGCGGCTCTTCCTGAGCTTCATTCCTGTGGACTGGTGTGCCGGGTGGAATGGAGTGCGGGAGCCAAATGGGCGTGGGGGCGCTGGTCATGGGAGAAAGAGTAGGGTACAGCACGGGGGGGTACTGTGGACGTAGTGGTGGCGGAACCTGCAAGGTCTTGGAGTGAGACGGTATCCTGTCGACCGTCGGGGTGCTCAACATATGCGTAGTGCGGGTTTGAGTGCAGGAGCTGGACCCTCTCTACCAGGGGATTGGTCTTATGGGTCCGAACGTGTTTCCGGAGGAGAACCGGACCCGGTGTCATCAGCCAGGGTGAGAGCGAGGCCCTGAGGTAGTCCCCCTCGGCAAAATAAACAAGCGGTCATGAGGAGTCTGGTTTGTGGCCGTGCAAAGGAGGGACCTAATAGCGTGGAGCGCATCGGGGAAGACTTCCTGCCAGTGGGAAACTGGGAGATTCCTGGACTGTAGGGTCAGTAGGACGGTCTTCCAGACTATCGTGTTCTCCCACTCCACCTGTCCATTTCCCCGGGGGTTGTAACTGGTAGTCCTGCTCGAGGCGATGCCTTTACTGAGCAGGTACTGACGCAGTTCGTCGCTCATGAACGACGAGCCCCTGTCGCTGTGGATGTAGTTGGGGAAACCAAACAGGATGAAGACACTGTGCAGGGCTCTGATAACAGTGGGGGTGGTCATATCGGGGCACGGGATGGCAAATGGGAAACGGGAGATCTCATCAATAATATTGAGAAAGTAGGTATTGCGATTATTCGAGGGGAGGGGCCCTTTGAAATCGATACTGAGGCGTTCAGAGGGCCGGGACGCCTTCACCAGGTGGGCCTTATCTGGTCGATAGGAGTGCGGTTTACACTCCGCACAGATTTGGCAGTCCCTGGTTACAGCTATGACCTCCTCGGTGGAGTAGGGCAGGTTGCGTGCCTTGATATAATGGGCGAGCCGGGTGACCCCCGGGTGGCGGAGGTCGTCGTGGATAGACCGTAGTCGGTCCTCTTGCGCACTGGCGCATGTGCCGTGGGACAGGGCATCTGGGGACTCGTTGAGCTTCCCAGGACGATGTACTATATCGTAATTATAGATGGAGAGTTTGATTCTCCACCTCAAGATCTTACCGTTCTTGATTTTGCCCCGCTGCGTATTGTCGAACATTGTCGAACATATTGTTGAACATGATCGTTGGTCAGTGACGAGGGTAAACCTCCTACCAGCGAGGTAGTGCCTCCAGTGCCGCACGGCTTCAACGATGGCTTGAGCCTCTTTTTCGACCGAGGAGTGTCGAAGTTCAGAGGCGGTGAGGGTGAGTGAAAAAAACTCAACCGGTCTGCCTGCTTGATTGAGAGTGGCGGCAAGAGCGACCTCTGATGCGTCGCTCTCCACCTGAAAGGGGACGGACTCGTCCACCGCGCGCATCGCGGCCTTGGCGATGTCCGCCTTGATGCAGTTGAAGGCCTGGCGGGCCTCGGCTGCCAGAGGGAAAAGGGTGGCCTTAAATAGTGGGCGGGCTTTGTCCGCATACTGGGGGACCCACTGGGTGTAGTTGGAAAAAAATCCAAGGCACCTCTTAAGGGCCTTGGGACAGTGAGGGAGAGGGAGTTGCAGGAGGGGCGCAGACAGTCAGGGTCGGGGCCCTAGGACTCCGTTTTCCACGACGTAGCCGAGGATGGCTAGTCTGGTGGTGCGGAAAACACATTTCTCCTTATTATAGGTGCGATTAAGTTTTTGGGCGGTTTGGAGAAATTGGTGGAGGTTGGCGTCGTGGTCCTGCTGATCATGGCCGCAGATGGTGACGTTGTCCAAGTACAGAAACGTGGCCCGCAGCCCGTACTGGTCCACCATTCGGTCCATTACTCGTTGGAACACTGAAACCCCGTTCGTGACGCCAAAAGGGACCCGGAGGAAATGAAAAAGGCGGCCGTCTGCCTCAAACGCCGTGTAGTGCCGATCCTCCAGACGGATTGGGAGCTGGTGGTATGCAGGCTTCAGATCCACCGTGGAGAACACGTGGTAGTGAGCGATCTGATTGACCATGTCTGCAATCAGGGGAAGGGGGTACGCATCAAGTTGCGTAAATCGGTTAATGGTCTGGCTGTAATCAACCACCATCCGGAACTTTTCCCCGGTCTTGACGACCACCACCTGAGCTCTCCAGGGGCTATTGCTGGCTCCTATGACGCCTTCCCGCAAGAGACGCAGGACCTCAGACCTAATAAATATTCTGTCCTGCATGCTATATCGCCTGCTGCGAATGGCAACTGGCTTGCAATCAGCGCTGAGATTAGCGAAGAGGGAAGGAGGGTCGACTTTCAGAGTGGCTAGGCTGCACACAGTGAGTGCGGGCAGGGGTCCACCAAAGCTAAGCGTCAGGCTCTTGAGATTACATTGAAAATCGAGCCCTAAAAGGAGGTCTGGGAGCACGTACAGCTGGAAATTAGTGTACTCAGCGCCCTGTACCGCTAAGGTTACCGTAGTGCACCCTCGGATTTGTACCGAGCGCGACCCGGAGGCGAGGGAAATTGTTTGTTGCGCCGGGAATATCGGAGGCGAGTAGCGGCTTACCAGATCCGGGTGGATGAAACTCTCGGTGCTCCCGGAGTCGAACAGGCAAGATGTCTCGTACCCGTTAACCCGGACGGCCATCATTGAGCTCTTGAGGTGCTTGGGTCGCGACTGGTCCAAGGTGACTGCGCTGAGTTGAGGGTAACCGGCGGCGTGGTCGGCTGTGCTGGGGCAGCCCCCCGGTGACTGTCCGAGCAGGTCGTACGCGTCGAGGAAGATGGCGTCCAAGATGGCGGCCCCCATGGATCGCACGTGGCCGGCCGCGTGGGGGTGGATGGCCAAAATGGCGGCCCCCGTGAGTCACATGTGCTGTGCGGAGTCGGAGTCAGCAGGCACGCTGCCACATTGTGAGGTCTGCGGGCCTGAGAGTTGGTAGTCCGGGTCTGAGAGTTCGAGTGCTTAGGCTTGGCGAGGCAGACCTTGGCGAAGTGCCCTTTTCGGCCGCAACTGTTGCAGTGCACGTTGCGGGCCGGGCAGTGCTGTCGAGGGTGTTGAGGCTGGCCGCAAAAATAACAAGGCAACCCCCCATGATGAGCGGGTGGGCGCGCAGCACAGGCCTGAGGTAGTCTCTGGTCGGGAGCCCACGAGGGGGTCGAGTGTTCGGCCGGAAATGCAGTGAGGCTCTGGAAAGCGACCTCCAGTGAAGTCGCCAGTTTCACCGTCTTGTCCAGGTCCTGGGCCCCTGACTCGAGCAGTCGCTGCCGCACGTAATTTGATCTGATCCCCGCAAAGTAGACGTCTCGGACGGCGAGCTTCATGTGCTGAGTGGCCGTAACGGATTGATAGTTGCAGTTGCGTGCAGATAGTCGTCGAGTGACACCTCGGGGCGCTGACGTTGAGTAGTGAGAATATGTCGCGCATAGACCTCATTCACAGGCCGCACGTAGATGCGCTCGAGGATTGTGAGAGCGGCGGTATATGAGGTGGCCTCTTCCAGTTGCACAGAAATGCGGTGACTCACCCGTGCGTGGAAGAGACTCAATTTTTGTTCATCCGTGACGGATGGCGTCGACAACGCGGCAAGGTAGGCCTTGAAACACCGCAGCCAGTGTGAAAAAAAATTCCTTCGCCTCCGCGGCCTGTGGATTGAGCTCCAGTCTGTCAGGTTTGAGGGCTGGCTCCATAATTGTTTTTGTTCAGATAGTTAATTAAATTGTTGCGACCATCAATTCACTCAAGGACTCGTGTCGGAGTAAAACAGTGGTTTTAATTAACTATCAACTTTGTCTGCCTGCGACTGGTACATACTGAGGACAGTCCCACAGGCCAGCTACTCTTATACTCCTTCAAAGGGGCGGAGCCATGGGCTGAGCCCGTACATGCTCCAACATCCTCCAACATCTCCCTCTGTGGGTGAAGCCATACAATGGCCCACAGATAAAACCCACAGGGTTAATAACATAGAACATAACTGGTGAAGTAACTGTATTTACAAACATAGAACATAACTGGTGAATTAACTGTATTTACATTCACCACAGGTACACTCCACATGCCCCAATATACCTCAGGACGCTGCTGGAGTCAGTAGATATCAACTGGGGCAGTGGTGGCAGTAGTGCTGTAACGCATTCCTGGATAGAAACAGCCAGGATTCACAACCGGGTTTGCTGTCCAATAATTCTAATTGCTAACGTATGGATGCAAAGCAATATTTAGCTTTGTTAGGAACAATTCTGACTCAAATTATCTTGGAAGAAAACCACATGGGCAAGCACAAAGGGTTGTTTACACTATTAGAAAGGAGCAATACAGCACGTACTTTGCTTCCACCAGGACCCCTGCTTCTAAGATCGAAAAACCATCACAAAATCAAAAAAAGGACCACCCACAGAACTGAACCTGGTGCAATTGCATTCCATGACACAACATTTCCATGATCCCTGCACTGCTGCATTTATTTTCCTGGTTGTTCCAACCTCCAATCTCTTTAATATTACTTCTTCGGGTCTCGGACATTATAAAACATATGTTTCAATTTGTGTTCTCGGTTGTTGCAATGATTGTTGTGCCAGAGGGACATCTAAATCATCCAGTTTATTATGTTGCCAATTTGATTTCTGTTTGTTGCTGTGAATGAGGTATAAAGCTCCTTATTCTCTCCCAGATGAACACCCCTTGTGGCATCATTGTCCCATTTTCATCATTTTTTCTGGATAATATTGCTAGTTTAATGACAGTTTGTCCTGAATTGTGTTCAATATTAGGCTGAGGCCTGTGTCCATTGTAATTGATTTATCCTTAATCCGTTTGTTTTTCTTTTGTTTTAGGACTTGTCTTAACAACTTGGGTCCTGGTCTTTATTTTTATTTTAATTCTCACTATTGTGCTGGCTTGTTACCTGCGCAGAAGGAGACGTGTAAGTACAATTACTATTTACATGGGTAATCTTAGTGCATAAAGGCTATTGCTCAATACAGCACAAATCTACAATGATTACTATTGACATTATGTCATATAATTAACTGGACAATCCTTACTTTGTGAGAGTGATTGCGGGTATGAGAGAATCTTCTTGGATTCTCTGCCCAAAGACAGTCCTTAGCAATTATTCATTGAATTACAGGTAGGGAGAGGACCAAACTACGTCAGCTGAAACAAAGGTTAACCCTGTGCTATGGGCATTAAACAGTGTCTAACTACCTGAGCTAACTAGCCTCTGTGGGACAATAACAAGGCCTAAATAGAGCAAGATCACCTCAGGCACCTTGTCCAAGCAGTCGTGTTTCGCAGGTGAAATTTGGCAGTGAACATTTCCAACTGGTCAACCACAAAGAGCAGCACAGTTGAACCCAATTATGCTCTTACCTTCCCCTTCCTTACACCAAGACATGGAGGCCTCTGCCTGGGTGGGATTAGCCACCTCAGCACAGACTGGGTAGTGGAAGCTACTGTAGTCTGTTTGACCAGTTCATTTTTGGTGGTGGTCTATAGGAATATAATCCTATAATCTTTATTGTCACAAGTACAGTTTCTGGATAACTGGGGCTCTTTCTGGGGAAGGTGGGACCTCTACAGACAGGATGGTCTACATCTGAACCTGCGGGGCACAAATATCCTGGGGGGGAGATTTGTTAGTGCTCTTTGGGGGGGTTTAAACTAATGCAGCAGGGGCATGGGAACCTGGATTATAGTTTTAGGGTAAGGGAGAATGAGAGTATAGAGGTCAGGAGCTCAGATTTGACGTCGCAGGAGGGGGCCAGTGTTCAGGTAGGTGGTTTGAAGTGTGTCTACTTCAATGCCAGGAGTATACGAAATAAGGTAGGGGAACTGGCAGCATGGGTTGGTACCTGGGACTTTGATGTTGTGGCCATTTCGAAGACATGGATAGAGCAGGGACAGGAATGGATGTTGCAGGTTCCGGGGTTTAGGTGTTTTAGTAAGCTCAGAGAAGGAGGCAAAAGAGGGGGAGGTGTGGCGCTGCTAGTCAAGAGCAGTATTACGGTGGCGGAGAGGATGCTAGATGGGGACTCATCTTCAGAGGTAGTATGGGCTGAGGTTAGAAACATGAAAGGAGAGGTCACACTGTTGGGAGTCTTCTATAGGCCTCCAAATAGTTCTAGGGATGTAGAGGAAAGGATGGCGAGGATGATCCTGGATAAGAGCGAAAGTAACAGGGTAGTTATTATGGGAGACTTTAACTTTCCAAATATTGACTGGAAAAGATATAGTTCGAGTACATTAGATGGGTCGTTTTTTGTACAGTGTGTGCAGGAGGGTTTCCTGACACAATATGTTGACAGGCCAACAAGAGGCGAGGCCACATTGGATTTGGTTTTGGGTAATGAACCAGGCCAGGTGTTGGATTTGGAGGTAGGTGAGCACTTTGGGGACAGTGACCACAATTCGGTGACGTTTACGTTAAGGATGGAAAGGGATAAGTATACACCGCAGGGCAAGAGTTATAGCTGGGGGAAGGGCAATTATGATGCCATGAGACGTGACTTGGGGGGGATAAGGTGGAGAAGTAGGCTGCAAGTGTTGGACACACTGGATAAGTGGAGCTTGTTCAAGGATCAGCTACTGCGTGTTCTTGATAAGTATGTACCGGTCAGGCAGGGAGGAAGGTGCCGAGCGAGGGAACCGTGGTTTACCAAAGAAGTGGAATCTCTTGTTAAGAGGAAGAAGGAGGCCTATGTGAAGATGAGGTGTGAAGTTTCGGTTGGGGCGATGGATAGTTACAAGGTAGCGAGGAAGGATCTAAAGAGAGAGCTAAGACGAGCAAGGAGGGGACATGAGAAGTATTTGGCAGGAAGGATCAAGGAAAACCCAAAAGCTTTCTATAGGTATGTCAGGAATAAGCGAATGACTAGGGAAAGAGTAGGACCAGTCAAGGACAGGGATGGGAAATTGTGTGTGGAGTCTGAAGAGATAGGCGAGATACTAAATGAATATTTTTCGTCAGTATTCACTCAGGAAAAAGATAATGTTGTGGAGGAGAATGCTGAGCTCCAGGTAAATAGATTAGATGGCATTGAGGTACGTAGGGAAGAGGTGTTGGCAAATCTGGACAGGCTGAAAATAGATAAGTCCCCGGGACCTGATGGGATTTATCCTAGGATTCTCTGGGAGGCCAGGGAAGAGATTGCTGGACCATTGGCTTTGATTTTTATGTCATCATTGGCGACAGGAATAGTGCCAGAGGACTGGAGGATAGCAAATGTGGTCCCTTTGTTCAAAAAGGGGAGCAGAGACAACCCCGGCAACTATAGACCGGTGAGCCTCACGTCTGTAGTGGGTAAAGTCTTGGAGGGGATTATAAGAGACAAGATTTATAATCATCTAGATAGGAATAATATGATCAGGGATAGTCAGCATGGCTTTGTGAAGGGTAGGTCATGCCTCACAAACCTTATCGAGTTCTTTGAGAAGGTGACTGAACAGGTAGGCGAGGGTAGAGCAGTTGATGTGGTGTACATGGATTTCAGCAAAGCGTTTGATAAGGTTCCCCACGGTAGGCTATTGCAGAAAATACGGAGGCTGGGGATTGAGGGTGATTTAGAGATGTGGATCAGAAATTGGCTAGCTGAAAGAAGACAGAGGGTGGTGGTTGATGGGAAATGTTCAGAATGGAGTTCAGTCACAAGTGGAGTACCACAAGGATCTGTTCTGGAGCCGTTGCTGTTTGTTATTTTTATCAATGACCTAGAGGAAGGCGCAGAAGGGTGGGTGAGTAAATTTGCAGACGATACTAAAGTCGGTGGTGTTGTCGATAGTGTGGAAGGAAGTAGCAGGTTACAGAGGGATATAGATAAGCTGCAGTGCTGGGCTGAGAGGTGGCAAATGGAGTTTAATGTAGAGAAGTGTGAGGTGATTCACTTTGGAAGGAATAACAGGAATGTGGAATATTTGGCTAATGGAAAAGTTCTTGAAAGTGTGGATGAGCAGAGGGATCTAGGTGTCCATGTACATAGATCCCTGAAAGTTGCCACCCAGGTTGATAGGGTGGTGAAGAAGGCCTATGGAGTGTTGGCCTTTATTGGTAGAGGGATTGAGTTCCGGAGTCAGGAGGTCATGTTGCAGCTGTACAGAACTCTGGTACGGCCGCATTTGGAGTATTGCGTACAGTTCTGGTCACCGCATTATAGGAAGGACGTGGAGGCTTTGGAGCGGGTGCAGAGGAGATTTACCAGGATGTTGCCTGGTATGGAGGGAAAATCTTATGAGGAAAGGCTGATGGACTTGAGGTTGTTTTCGTTGGAGAGAAGAAGGTTAAGAGGAGACTTAATAGAGGCATACAAAATGATCAGAGGGTTAGATAGGGTGGACAGTGAGAGCCTTCTCCCGCGGATGGAAATGGCTAGCACGAGGGGACATAGCCTTAAACTGAGGGGTAATAGATATAGGACAGAGGTCAGAGGTAGGTTCTTTACGCAAAGAGTAGTGAGGCCGTGGAATGCCCTACCTGCTACAGTAGTGAACTCGCCAACATTGAGGGCATTTAAAAGTTTATTGGATAAACATATGGATGATAATGGTATAGTGTAGGTTAGATGGCTTTTGTTTCGGTGCAACATCGTGGGCCGAAGGGCCTGTACTGCGCTGTATTGTTCTATGTTCTATGTTCTACATTAACACTGTTCTGAAGTTCCTGTGAAAATCCCCTAGTCGCCACATTCCGGCAGGAGGGAGAATTCAGAATGTCCAAATAACTAACAGCGCGTCTTTCGGGACTTGTGGGAGGAACTGGAGCACCCGGAGGAAACCCACGCAGACACGGGGAGAACGTGCAGACTCCACACAGTCACCCAAGCCGGGAATTGAACCTGGGACCCTGGCGTTATGAAGCAGCAGTGCTAACCACTATGCTACCGTGCCGCGGTTTATAGGAATAGCTCTATTTCTGTAATATTAACACTATTATTACACTATAATTCTCCCAAACCTTGGCTGAAAGATCGGAAGAAACCTTTAAGAAAAGGTATCAATGGTAGAAATTCTACCTGGCTGGATATTTATATTTCACAAGGACACAAGAGATTGGGGTGTAAAATGGGATCCTTCATACTTCTTAAGTACTTATTTTATGAAAACGATCACAGTTTTAAACAATAAATTAGAAACAAAAGGGCAGCATGGTGGCACAGTGGTTAGTACTGCCGCCTCACACATCAGGGACCCAGGTTAGATTCCGGCCTTGGGTGACTGTGTGGAGTTTGCACGTTCTCCCCATGTCTCCGTGGGTTTCCTCCGGGTGCTTTGGTTTCCTCCCACAGTCCAAAATGGGAAGGTTAGGTGGATTGGCTATGCTAAAATTTCCCCTTAGTGTCCAGAGTTATAGGAATTGGACGGGGGAGTGGGCCTAGGTAGTTACTCATTCAGAGGGTTGGTGCTGATCTGATGGGCCAAATGGCCTCCTTTTGCACTGTAGAGAGTCTATGATTCTATAACAGTGAGGTATGATTGGGTGCCTTCGCATCATGAAAAGCTATTCATGAGATCAAACTGATGACATATTCCTATTAAATGAGCAATTTCTGAAATATTCACCCTTTTAATTTGCAACTCTTGTTGTTACAATGGCAAACTGTGGGCGTGCCAATCACCTCTGAGGATGTGTATCAGAATACCAGACTTCCCTTTAAGGAAAGATGGAAAATGAATAAAGAAGTCATCCCTACTTTGTCGTTGATTTGCTCATATCACCCGTCTGGATCAAGAGCAGGGTTGGCAAAGGGCCAGTCTGCCCAGCTCACTGTCCGCACAATACGGTGCTGGAGTAGCTAAAAGTGAAGGAAAAATACAAATGGAGCAATAATTTGCTTTGCCTGTCATAATGAGTTACTTTATTGCTCAAATTCCAGTACGAATTCTGAAGTGGGGTCAGTTTAGGAGGTAAATGTTCAGTGCTCCTGCGGTTTGTTTAGATCGCATGTGACACACAGTGGTCAGCTCAGCTAACTGCAGTTACATTTCACTACAGATATCGCTGTGGGCAAAAGGAGCGATTCAGGTTTAGATTCAGACTTCTCCAAATTGTTCATGTCCTCTGAGGAAATTGGAGGGAATAAATGTTCAAAACATATAATTTGTTTTGGCTGGCATTGAAGTTATGGGTTCTCTGAAACTTAGTCCCTGTAAAAGGAAGACATTGCATTTAAATAAGAGATTATCACAGGACGCCCACAAAACGTCTGAAGTGCGGTCACTGTTATAATGTTGGGAAACTTGGCAGCTAATTTGAACACAACAGTCGGTCTGATAAGTGACCGAATAATCTGTTTTAATGTTGATTGAGATATAAATATGGACCGGGATGGCAGGCAGCACTTTCCCATTCTTTTTCAAAAACAGGATTCACTGTGTTAGCCCAAGAGCGTGGACCAGGTCATGATTTAATTACCTATCTGAAAGACGGCGCCTCCAAAAGTGCTTGCCCCCAGTGATGCACTGAGCTGTCAATCTAGATTAAGTACCTGAGCCATGGGCTGCCTTTGAAAAAGAGATAGTTTAGGTACCGTCAAGGTATATTCCCACAATGGGGAAAGGGAGGGATTGGATTTGTTTATTGTCACATGTACCGAGCAGCTCAAACAGATCATTTAGTACATGAAAAGAAAAGAAAAAGAAAATACATAATAGCTTCACAGCGCCAGGGTCCGAGGTTCGATTCCCCGCTGGGTCACTGTCTGTGTGGAGCCTGCACGTTCTCCCCGTGTCTGCGTGCGTTTCCTCCAGGTGCTCCGGTTTCCTCCCACAGCCCAAAGATGTGCAGGTTAGGTGGATTGGCCATGCTAAATTGCCCTTAGTGTCTAAAACATTTAGGAGGGGTTATTGGGTTACGGGAATAGGGTGGAAGTGAGTGCTTAAAGTGGGTCGGTGCAGACTCGATGGGCCGAATGGCCTCCTTCTGCACTTTATGTTCTATGTTAACATAAGGTACAGAATGTAAATACATAGACACAGGCATCGGGTGAAGCATACAGGGGTGTAGTATTAATCAGATCAGTCCATAAGAGGGTTGTTTAGGAGTCTGGTAACAGCGGGGAAGAAGCTGTTTTTGAATCTGTTCGTGCGTGTTCTCAGACTTCTGTACCTCCTGCCCGAAGTTGCAGGAGTGAGTAAGCCGGGTGGGAGGGGTCTTTGATTATACTGCCCACTTTCCCCTGGCAGCGGGAAGTGTAGCTGGAGTCAATGGATGGGAGGCGGGTTTGCTTGATGGACTGGGCCGTGTTCATGACTCTCTGAAGCTTCTTGCGGTCTTGGGCCGAGCAGTTGCCATACCAGGCTGTGATGCAGCCCGATAGGATGCTTTCTCTGGTGCATCTGCAAACAAAGTTAGAGCTCCCTGGATGATGAAAGAGATAAAAGGTAAAATGAAGCAGAAAAAGTGTGCTGATGACAGATATCAAGTGGATAATATAAAATGAAATGAAATGAAAATCGCTTATTGTCACAAGTAGTCTTCAAATGAAGTTACTGTGAAAAGCCCCTCATCGCCACATTCCGGCGCCTGTTCGGGGAGGCTGTTACGGGAATCAAACCTTGCTGCTGGCCTGCCTTGGTCTGCTTTCAAAGCCAGCGATTTAGCCCTGTGCGGGTCAGTACTGAGGAAGCGCCGCACTGTCGGAGGGTCAGTCTTTTTTTTATATACAAATTTAGAATACCCAATTACTATTTTTCAAATTAAGGGGCAATTTAGCATGTCCAATCCACCTAACCTGCACATCATTGGGTTGTGGGGGTGAAACCCACTCAGACAAGGGGAGAATGTGCAAACTCCACACGGGCAGTGATCCAGGGCCGGGATTATGGTTGAGAATAAGATTCAAACTAGATGGTTCAGAGGGAAGACAAGTAAGCGAAGCAAAGAGGAGAGACTGGCAGTTAACATAAAAGTCCTCTACAGGCGTATAAATAACAAAAGACTGGTAAAGGGGGAATGGGGCCAATAAAGGGCCATAAAGGGAATTTAAACATGGAGCCAAAAAGCACTGATGAGGTATTAAATTTCCATGTTCCACTTGTCTTTACCAAGGTTGGTGATGCTGCTCAGATCATGGTGAAAGAGGAGGTAGTTCAAACTCCTGCAGCTGGATTCTCTAACCCCCCGGCGGGGTCGGAGAATCCCCGGGGTCAACGCGAATCCCGCCCTGCCCCCCGACGCCGGCTGCCGTATTCTCCGCCGCTGCTTTTTGGGCGGGGGCGGAGTTCATGCCACGCCGTTCGGGGCCGTTGGCAGCAGCGCCCCCCCCGGCAATTCTCCGGGCCCCGATGGGCTGAGCGGCCATCCGTTTTTGACCAGTCCCGCCGGCATGGGTTATGCATGGTCCCACACGGAGGGACCTGGCAGGTAAGTCGACTGGGGTGGTCCACAGGGGGCGCGGGGGCATCCGCCCCCAGGGGGGGCCCCCCACAGTGGACTCGCTCGCAATCGTGGCCCACCGATCTGCGGGCGGGCCTGTGCCATGGGGGCACTCCTTCCTTCCGCGCGCGGAGAAGAGAACCCACCGCGCATGCGGCAAAACACGCCGGCGGTTCTGTGCATGTGCGAGATCACACCGGCCCTTTGGCGCATTGCGAAAATATGCCGGTCGGTCTGCGCATTCACGGAATCACGCCGGCTGTTCTGCGCATGCGGGTAACTCGCACCGCCCCTTCGCCGCCGGCTGGAGCGGCGCCAACCCCTCCGGTGTCCACCTAGCCCCCGAGACAGGTGAGAATTCCTCACCTTGGGGGCCTGTTGACGCCGGAGTCGTTGGCGCCGGTTTTCTCACCGGCGCGGGGACTTTCTCCCTGGAAAGGAGAATCCCGGCCCAGACTGGTTTGAAATTGATAAGGAGGAGGTATTAGATAGGTTAACTGTACATAAAGTTGATAAGGCACCACGACCATTTGCTATGCATCCAAGGGGGAAAAATTGCAGAGGGACTGGCCAAATTAAAAAATTTCCCTTGGATACATAGGTGGTTGCAGTGGACTGGAGAATTGGAAATATTACACCCTTTTGAATAAAGGGTGTAGTAAGGATAAGCCCAGCAACCAGTGATTTTACCTCAATTGTGGGGAAACTTTTAGAAGTGATAATTCAGGACAAAGTTAATACTATTTTCACTTTGGCAAATGAGGGTGAATTTAGGAAAATCAGCCTGGATTTGTTATGGGAAAATCAACTTTAACTAAGCTGCTTGAGTTTTTGATGAGGTAACAGAGAGGGTTGACGAGGGTTATGCCATTGATGTGGTGCACACGGAATTCCAAAAGGTATTCAATTAAGTACCTCACAACAGACATGTAAGCCAAGTTATAGCTCATAGAATAAAAGGGGCGGTAGCAACATGAATATGAAATTGGCTGTGGCAGGAAACTGGGGCGTCATTCTCCGACCCCCCAGAGGGTCGGAGAATGGCCGTTGGCCGCCGTGAATCCCGCCCCCGCCGCCCGCCGAAGTCTCCGAAGGGAGAAAAGTCGGCGGGGCGTTAATGTCGCCGCTGCCGCGGAGAATGTCACGGGTCTGCGCAAGGCAGCCGATTTTCGGCCTGCCGATATTCTCCCTTCCGGATGGGCCGAAGTCCCGTCGACGTGATGACCGTTCACATCGACGTAAATTAAACCTCCTTTTCATCGGCGTGACCCTGTGCTCCAGGTTCACGCCGACCAGCGTGGAGGTGAGTGACGGCCTGGGGGGTTGGCTCTGGGCAGGCAATGGCGTGGCCGCAATCTGAATGCGTGAGGAGAGGTGTGTCTCGGGTTGTGTGTGTGTGTGTGCGGCGGGGGGGGGGGGGTGGTTAGAGTAGGCTGGGCTCCGGGGGAGTGCCGGGAGGGGGTCCGTGCCGGGGAGGTGGATGGGGGGTCCGTGCCGGGGTGGAGGTTGGGGGGGGGTCCGTGCTGGGGTGGAGGTTGGGGGGGGTGGTCCGTGCCGGGGTGGAGGTTGGGGGGGGTCCGTGCTGGGGTGGAGGTTTGGGGGGGGGGTCCGTGCCGGGGTGGAGGTTGGGGGAGGTCCGTGCCGGGGTGGAGGTTGGGGGGGGGGTCCGTGCCGGGGTGGAGGTTGGGGGGGGGGGTCCGTGCCGGGGTGGAGGTTGGGGGGGGGGTCCGTGCTGGGGTGGAGGTTGGGGGGGGTCCGTGCCGGGGTGGAGGTTGGGGGGGTTCCGTGCCGGGGTGGAGGTTGGGGGGGGTCCGTGCCGTGCCGGGGTGGAGGTTGGGGGGGGTCCGTGCCGAGGAGGGGGATGGGAGGGCAAGTGAGTTGGTCCACCTGGCCAGGTGCCAGCCTCCAACAGTTGGACCCATGCGGTCCATGCCACCTGGCTGGGGGGAGGAGGGGATATGGGCAATGATGACATGTCGTCGTTCCCCTCCCCCCCACCAGGCCGTCATGTTTTCAGATCACCCAGCGATGTTGGCCGCCGTGGTGGCAGCCGGTCATGTCTATGTTGCCCTGGATGAGGAGGAGGAGGAGGAGGAGCGTGCCAGAGAGGCGGCGCATGCTGCCGCAAAGGGGCAGGCGGCAGCCGCCCAGGCTGGAGGGACACCTGACAGACAGGACGAGGAGGGGGAGGAGGACGTCGCGGCCCCATGGCAACAGAGGCACCCGAGGGCGCCCCGTGTGTACCGGCTCCGGCAGTCATACCAGGACCTCACGGACCCGGAATGCAGGAGGAGACTCCAGATGAGCCGGGAAACCGTGGCACACATCTACCACCTGCTGGCACACCTGTCACCGTGTGGCACTGGCGGGGGACACCCTCTCCACGTGTCCGTCAAGGTTACGGTGGCCCTGAACTTTTATGCAACGGGGTCATTCCAGGCACCGAGTGGGGACCTGTCCGGCATATCGCAGACATCGGTGCACCGGTGCATCCGGGCAGTGACAGATGCCCTATATGCCATGGCGCACCGCTACATCCGCTTCCCAGTGGACCGGGCCAGCCAAGATGCCCGGGCCGTGGGCTTCTCTGCCGTGGCCGGGTTCCCCATGGTCCAGGGCGCGATCGATGGGATGCACGTCGCCGTGCGGCCACCTGCAGATAACAGGGCCGTGTTCACTAATAGGAAGGGGACCTATTCGATGAACGTACAGGTGGTCTGCGACCACCGCATGATGATCCTGCACGTCTGCGCCCGTCACCCAGGCAGTGTACACGACTCATTCGTGTTGTCGTGGTCATCCATCCCCGGCATGTACGAGGTACGCCATCCCCGGCTGAGGGGCTGGTTGCTGGGCGACAGGGGCTACCCATTGCGATCGTGGCTGATGACGCCTATACGGAGGCCACGCAATGAGGCGGAGAACCGCTACAATGATGCCCATGTAGCGACAAGGGGAGTGATCGAGAGGTGCTTTGGCGTGCTGAAGATGCGTTTCAGGTGCCTGGACCTCTCTGGGGGCGCCCTCCAGTATCGGTCAGATAGGGTCGGCCGCATCATTGTGGTGTGCTGCGTCCTGCACAACATAGCCCAGCAGAGGGGCGATGTGCCGCAGGCAGAGGAGGGCCGAGTGGAGGAGCAGCAGGAAGAGGCCCAGTCCTCCCTAGATGAGGGGGATGGGGGCAATGGTCAGGGCAGACGGGGTAGACACAGGCGGGTGGCTGTCCACCGTTACCGGCTGGCCCAGCGGGCACGGGACAGACTGATAGACGCCCGCTTCACTGACTAGATGGGCGTGGGAATCGGGTAGTATGGCCACAGACCGCACACCATGGCAACAGCCGACCACCCCCACCCCCCACCCATCCACCCACCCAGCACCCTCACCCCCCTCCCCAACCCCACCCGCGTGCACCCCCCCCCCCCCCCCCCCCATTGCCGATCCAACTGCGGCACAACGGGCCGGGCTCACCCAGTTGCGGGTGGACGCGTGTCTATCGCAGGCCATGGAGGATGATGACAACCCACCCTGCGATGAGCTCCTGGCTCTACATCGTTGGACTATGTCTGACCCATGGCCACAGGACCACCATCCACCCGGACCATCCCTGCATGCGGCTGTGACACTGCAGCGCATGGTCCCGTCCTCTGCCCGGGGGATGTTGATGGCGGCCCAGGGGGAAGGGGGCAGACTCACCTGGGGCTGAGGTAAGACCACCCCTCACACACACACTTGCGCTCAACGTACATGACACCCCCGCACACTTTGGACAGAGCACAAAGGCAGCTTCGGTAGGTGTAACATTGACTTTAATAACCAAAGGAGTTCATGCACGTGCCCTAGCCCCTATAACTCATCTGTGCCCTGCACCCGTGCCAACTTACTCAGTGTCTAATTGTTTGGCCTTACGGGCCCTTTGACTACGTCTACGTGGTTCCCCAGACGGTACAGCAGAACTGGAGGTGGACTCCTGTGATTCCTGCCCTCTGACACTGGATCCCTTTGGCGGCCGTTTCCTGGGGCGTCCTGGCCTAGATGGGCCAGGCTGCGGCCCGGGCGACTGGGATGGCGAGCTGCCAGCCTGTCCTGCCCGTTGCCCACCCGATGCACCTGGGACGGAAGGGGGGGAGTCCGAGGTGTCGCGGTGTACCGAGACCTCCCCTACAGAGGGAGCCGGGACGGACCACACCACCTCCTCCTCCCTCGGGGTGCCCGATGACCCCCAGGCCTCTACATGGGTGGGGGATGCAAACGGACTGGCCATCCGACGCGCCCCCGACATCTGGCGCTGCCAGTCCTGGAGGCCTGTGCTGGTATCGACAGGGGTCTGCAGGTTTGCAGCCATGGTGCCCAGGGGGTTGGCAAACCCTGTCTGTGACAATGCGACGCCGGCTCGCACATGGCCACTGGCGCCGATGCCCTCAGCGATGGCCTGCAGAGACTGGGCCATGGCCTGCTGAGACTGGGCCATGGCCTGCAGAGACTGGGCCATGGCCTGCTGAGACTGGGCTATGGCGTTGAGCGCCTCTGCCATCTGGCGCTGGCACTGGCTCATGGCCTCCTGTGAGAGGGCAGCCATTTCCTGGGCCACAGACGCCGCCTGCACGGAAGGCCCCAGGCCTCGCAAACCGTTCCCCATGTCTGACATCGTCGCACCCATTGCCTCCACCGCGGACGCCACCCGTGCGGTGTTGGCCTGGGTGGCACGCATGACCGGCACCACTCCCAGCTCCTGGACGCGGGTGGACTCCTCCACCTGCGACCGCAGCCGCTGCAAGCCGCCCGTCACCCTCTTCGCTCGTCTCTGGGTCGGTGGTTGCATCGGATCTATGTGTGGGTGTGGTAACTGCAGGAACCCGGGATCCATCTGGGCGACAGATGTTCGCTTGGGCTGGGCTGCCCTCCGACCGCCCGGTCCCTCTGCTGCTCCTACCTCCACCTGCTGTACCGGGACGGCTGTGTTGTGCGCACCAGTGAGTGTACCAGACGCCTCATCACGAAAGTGCCCAACCGTGGTGAGTGTTTCTGCGATGGTGGAGGGTGTTGGTGACAGCAGTGGCGTTGTGTCGTGCTCTTCGTCCCACTCTGAGTCCATGGCACTTTGAGGTGGGGGTTCGTCTCCACCCATCCACTCTGAGTCACTGTCCGGTATTTCGTCTTCCTGGGTAGTGCTGTCCCGGGTAGGGGTGTCCTGGGTAGTGGTGTCCTGGGTAGTGGTGTCCTGGGTAGTGGTGTCCTGGCTCGGATGTGACGGGGGCCTGTGGCTGCCCCCCTCGTCGCTGGGTGGTCGCTCCCGCACGTGACGGGGGTGTCGTCTCCCTGTTGCTCCAGGTCTCTCCGTCTCCCGTGGTGTGCGAGGGGCATCCTGCGGGCGTCGCATGCTGGAGGGTGCGGGTCTCTCCGTCTCCTGTGGTCTCCGAGGGGCATCCTGCGGGCGGTCTGCATCTGCGGGGATGGGTGCCTGGACGTTTGGTCCTGCGATACACAATGAAGCATGCATGGTTAGACATCAGGCAGTGATCAGGTGATACGGGGGAGGGGGATATAGGGGAGGGGGGATATGGGGACGGGCTGTCGGTGGCTCACACGCTAGTACGCCCCCGACCTCTGCATCAGCAACCTCCCGGTCCTCAGGTCCGCCAGCCAGTTCCAGGGACCTTTCCTCGTGTACGGTCAATGGCCTCTCATGAGCGGGCCCTCCTCCAGTCCTCACATGCTCCCTATTGTTGTGTGCGCGCTTCTCCTGTGGGGGGGGGGGGGGGCAGGGGTAAAAGGCAACAGTGTTAGGCAGGTATATGAATGCACGCCATCGGTTGCGCGTGCATTGCAGAGGTTAAGGTTAGGGCTGGATTCACTTGGGGATATGGGGAATATGGGGGAGGGGGGGATATGGGGGAGGGGGGATATGGGGAGGGGGGGATATGGGGAGGGGGGATATGGGGGAGGGGGGATATGGGGGAGGGGGGATATGGGGGAGGGGGGGATATGGGGGAGGGGGGGATATGGGGGAGGGGGGATATGGGGAGGGGGAATATGGGGGAGGGGGGATATGGGGGAGGGGGGATATGGGGAGGGGGGATATGGGGGAGGCTCACCCTGGCTGCTCTGGCGAGGTCGTTCACCTTCTTGTGGCACTGGGTGCCTGTCCGTGGTGTCTGGGCCACAGCGGTGACGGCCTCTGCCACTTCCCTCCACAGACGCCGGCTGTGGCGTGTGGCAACTCTGCGGCCGTGCCCGGGATACAGGGCGTCCCTCCTCTGCTCCACCGCATCCAGGAGTGCCTCCACATCGCATGACTCGAACCTCGGGGCTGAGCGACGGCCAGCCATCCAGTCGGGTGTTGCGGTCGGCTGTTCCGGTCGGGTGGGGGGGAGCAGCGCGGCCTTATGAGCCGTCACGCCGTGCAGCGCGTATGATGCTGCACGGCGTGAACCACTGCGCAAGCACAGATCCCGTTACGTCGCTGCTAGCCCATTTTGGGCCGGAGACTATCGACCCATTTTTCCGACGTGACGCAAGTCGGATTTGCGCCGTTTTTTGCGCCGATCGGCGGACATTCCGCCGATAACGGAGAATTTCGCCCCAGAGTAGTGGTGAACGGTTATTTTTTGGACTGGAGGAAACTTGATTGTGGAGTTCCCCAGGGGTCAGTGTGAGGACTCTTGCTTTTCCTGATAAATATTAATGATTTAGTCTTCAGTGTACAGGGCACAATTTGAATGTTTGGGCTTGACATGAAACTTGGAAGTATTGTGAACAGTAAGGAGGATGGTGTGAAGCATCAAAGAAACATTTTTTCCCTGGAGTGTAGGAGGCTGAGGGGTGATCTTATAGAGGGTTGTAAAATAATGAGGAGCATAGATAAGATAGATAGTCAACATCTTTTCCCAAAGGTAGAGGAGTCTAGAACTAGAGGGCATAGGTTTAAGAGGCGGGATTCTCTCACCCGGACTGGTTCAGAGAATCGGCAATCGCGCCATTTTTTTACGCGACGCCGTTCCGCCATTCTCTCAACCAGCGAGAACGGCATCATCGTGATTGCCGCCGCACCACCCCGGAGAATCACCCGAGGTGGTAAGTTCAGCGATTCTCCGGGCTCCCGTCGATTCGGAGGACTGGATGGGCCGAAGTCCCGACGGCGTGACCCCAGGTCACGCCAGCGCTGTTCTAATCCGCTAAGAAAAATCGGCAGCCAGGCGTGCTGGCTGACGATGCGGGAGAGGAGGTGAGCGGCCGGCATGTGGGGGTACCTGAGTCTGTCGGGACGGTCATGGTGGGGGCTAGGGCCGGGGGCCTCCATATTTGGGGGGGGGGGGAGGTGGCACGTGGTGACGACATGCCAGCTGGCATGGAACAGTCCGTCATGGCAGGGTGGTGCCAAAGCCACGGCCGCCATTATGCCGGCCAGGCTGATTGGCACCGACCCCGGGCGCTGGCTGCCCGCAAGCCTCCTGGCCGTGCCCATGGGTGCCGGACCCACCTGGGGCCGGATCTCCCAGCCGGCGGCACCTGCCGGTGGGTAGGCCCAGGGCCGCACACATGGCAGCTCCCCGTCAGGGCACAGCCATCCAACGATGGTGCTATCAGGAGAATCGGGCAATAGTGGGCGGAGCACGGAGGGTGTGGGCAGGGGTCTGGGTGCATTCGTGTCTGGCGCAACCAGCCAACTGGGGGCAGACATGTAGCCCATGGCACCTGGCTGTAGAGGGGGCCATGCGCCATCCCTAAACATGTTATATACCCCTTCACCCCCTGCAGATCATAATGTTTGGGCACCAGCCAGCGATGTTGGTCGCTGTGGCAGGGGCCACTGCCCTGCATGTAGCCCTGTGGCAACATCGGCGCAGGCGGCTCAGAGCGGCGGCTGCAGCAGAGGGACGTGCTGCAGAGGGTCAGGTGGCACCCGCTCAGGCTGCAGGGCCGCCCGACAGGTGCAGGAGGAGGGGGATGATGACCACAACAACGAGGGCGAGGCACAGGATGAGGGTACCGATGTGGATGAGGAGCAGGGGGAGGAGGAGGAGGAGCAGGTGGTGCCAAGGCGCCTGAGGCGCCCCATGAGGCCTCGTGTTTACCGTCGCCGCATTTCCTTCGAGGACCTGCCGGACAGGGCATGCAGGACGAGACTCAGAATGAGTCGGGAAACCGTCGCCCCTTTCTGCCACCTGATGGCACACCTGGCACCACGTGGCACCGGGGGAGGATATGCTCTCCCGGTGGCCGTCAAGGTGACGGTGGCCCTGAACCTTTATGCAACAGGGTCATTCCAGTCGCTGAGTGGGGACCTGTCCGGCATCTCCCAGCCATAGGCGCACCGGTGCATCCTTGCAGTGACGGACGCCCTTTATGCCATAGCGGAGTGCTACATCCAGTTCCCTGTGGACTGCGCCCACCAGGATGCCCAGGCAGTGGGATTCCTGCCGTGGCCAGGATACCATGGTACAGGGTGCGATCGATGGGGTGCACGTCGCCATGCGGCCACCAGCAGATAACAGGGCGATGTTCATGAACAGGAAGGGGTACTACTCCATGAACGTGCAGGTGGTCTGTGACCACCGCATGAAGATCCTGCACGTCTGCGCCCTGTACCCGGGCAGTGTGCATGACACATTTATCCTGGCACAATCGTTCCTCCCCGCCATGTTCGAGGGACGCCCCTCCCTCGGCTGAGGGGCTGGTTGCTGGGCGACAAGGGTTACCTGGTGCGGTCATGTCTGTTGACGCCTATACGGAGGCCACAGACTGACGTAGAGAACCGATACAATGAGGCCCATGCAGCGACCAGGGGTGTGGTCGAGAGGTGCTTTGGCATGTTGACGATGTGCTTCAGGTGCTGGACCGCTCTGGAGGGGCCCTCCAGTACCCGTCGGAGCGGGTCAGCCGCATCGTTGTGGTCTGCTGCGTCCTACACAATATAGCCCAGCAGAGGGGCGATGTGCTGGAGGAGGAGGAGGAGGCAGAGGGTGAGCCCGAGGAAGGGGACGCATCTCCAGATGAGCAGGATGGGGACGAGGGGGGCAATAGACGTGACATGGGGGCTGGATATGGGCGGGAGGCTGCACGACACCACCGGCTTGGCCAGCGAGCACGCGAGGCGGTGATCGCCGCACGTTTCACCAACCACCTCACCACCCCGCACCCCCACCTCTCACAACAGCCACGAGGCACACCTCCCACACCACCCACCAACCTTAACTCCCACACCACCACATGCACAGCACCCCTCCACCACACAGCCACCTGCGGCACAACGGGCTGGTCTCACACGATTGCTTGTGGCAGTGGGTGTGTTCAATGCCATGGAGGATGATGACAAGCCGCTCTGCGGTGATCTCTGAGCGCCAAATCGTTAGCCAATGTCTGCCTCGTGGCCACAGTTACACCCTCCACCTGGGTGCTCCCTGTATGCGTTCTGGGCACTCCATCACATGGCCATGTTGAGTAGCTGGCGGCGGTGTTCCGTGGACGCCCTGGGGGGGGGGGGGGGGGGGGGGGGATGTACACCCACCTGAGCTCAACGCTCCATCGCCCTTCGACCACAGTGGCACTCAATCCCCTACCCAACCCCGCAGGCATCGGACATAGCACAGAGGCGTCTTGCATTGGTGCAACAGTGAGTTTACTTGGAACGGTAACATACAAGTGCCGGGCAGCACGGTGATGCAGTGGATTAGCCCTGTAGCCTCACGGCGCTGAGGTCCCAGGTTCGATCCAGGCTCAGGGTCACTGTCCATGTGGAGTTTGAACATTCTCCCCATGTTTGCGTGGGTTTCGCCCCCACAACCCAAAGATATGCAGGGTAGGTGGATTGGCCACGCTAAATTGCCCTTAATTGGAAAAAATTAATTGGGTACTCTACATTTTAAAAAAAAACATACAAGTGCCCTAGCCCCTATAACTAAACTGCACCCTGCACCCGTGCCAACTTACTAGGTGACAAACTTCCTGACCTTACCTACCACTACGTCTCGGTGTTTCCCCAGATGGTACAATAGGAGTGGAGGAGGACTGGTGAGACTCCTGCCCTGCGACCTGGCTCCACGTTGCCGCGCGTTTCCTGGGGCAGCCCAGCTTGGATGGGCCAGGCTGCTCCGCAGGGCATGCTGGATGGCGTGGTGCCACCCTGTTCTGCCCGCTGCCCACCAGGTGCACCAGGGACGGAACGCAGGGAGTCCGAGGATCCGCGGTGTCCCGGGACCTCCCTTGCAGGAGTCACTGGAACGGGCCCCAGAACCTCCTCCTCCTTCGCGGTGCCCGGTGGCCCCCGGACCTCTCTGTGGGACGGGGCTGCGAGCGGAGACAGGCCCCGAGGCACCAGCGACACCTGGCGCTGCCACTCCTGGAGGCCCGCTGTGGTATTGACCAGGGTCCTAACGTCAGCTGCGATGGAGCCCAGGGAGTGGCCCATCCTTGTCTGTGACTGCACCACCTCCCTCTGGGCTTGTGCGACGCCATCTAACATCTGGGCAATGGCGCCCATGCTCTCAGCGATGGCCTGCTGAGATGGGGCCATCAACCGGGCAATGCTGCCGATGCTCTCAGCGATGGCATGCTGAGACTTAGCCAGACTGCGGAGCGTGGCTGAGATGTCCAGTTGGCTCTGGCACATGGCTGCCTGAGAGAGGGCAGCCCTGTCCTGGGCCAATGTCAAGGTGTGTGAGCGGCGCACAGTCCCGAGACCCGTGAGGTGGCCGTCACCCGCCGTGCCGCCCCAAGGTTCAGGGATCACGGCCACGACATGCTACTGGGCGCGGTCGAGTAGAGGAGAGCGCTCCTGTGCCCTAGATGGGGCCACCGCCACCTGGGCAGCACAGTCCGGCGAACATGGAGGGAGATGGGCCATGCCGTAAATGCAGAGGGGCACACCGGCGCCGCGTCATCGAGGCGTCCCGCGTATCCGACATCGGTCTCACGCCACGCCCCAACGCTTCTCGTGCTGGCCCAATTTGTGGGCCAGAATCCGTCCTCGGAGCAGCCCGTTCACACTGTCATAAAACGCCACGGCATTTACGACAGAGTCAACACTCTGCCGCAGGATTCGGGAATCCCGCCCAAGGTGAGAGGGGAGAGATACAAAAGGGACCAGAGGGGAAATTTCTTCACAGAGGGTGGTGAGCATCTGTAACGGGCTGCCAGAGGCAGGGGTGGAGGCCGGTACAATTTTGTCCTTTAAAAAGTAGTTAGACAGTTACATGGGCAGGGTGGGTATGGAGGAATATGGGTCAAATGCGGGCAAGTAGGACTAGCTTCATGATAGAAACTGGGCGGCATGGACCAGCTGGGCCGATGGGCCCGTTTCCATGCTTTAAACATCTATGACTCTATAGACAGGTTGGTGGAATGGGCGAATAAGAGGCAGATGAATTTTAATGCAGATGATTCATCATCCAAGCATGGAGAGATAACATGAAAATAGGATATGATTCTAAAGGGGGTACAGGAGCAGAGAAATTATGGGCAGATCTTCCATGATCTTATTGAAAGGCAGAGCAGGCTTGATTTGCCAAATGGCCTACCTCTGCCCCTATTTCTCAGGAGTGGCCGACCATTTTTGGCCAGTCCCGCCAGCGTGAATTACTCACCTCATGCACGGCGGGACCTGGCAGGTGAGTATGCAGGGGTGTTCCTCGGGGGGGCATGGGGGGATCCGACGCAGGGGGATCTGCTTTGCGCAGGTGAAGGAGACACAGCCTGAGTGAGACACATCCAGAGTGGGAATTGGAACTTGGTAATTTGGTGCAGTGAGGTAATGAGGAAAGGTAAGTGGTAAGTCTAATTCTTCTGTTTTTCAGTTAAAAGTGCAGTGTGTAACTTAGTGTCTGATTGGCTGAAGCTGCCCCGCCCTAATTACTGAGAGGCAGTTATCTGTCAGTCACCTGCGGTCTGTTTAGTGGCACAAGGGTGTACATTGTATTCTTCTGTTTGAAGCTTAAGTAGTCGGAGTCACCCTGGTTAGCTGAGGTCTGTATAAAAGACAGACAGAAAGCGCACTCAGTAAGCTTTGCTGAGGTGAAGGAGACACAGCCTGAGTGAGACACATCCAGAGTGGGAATTGGAACTTGGTAATTTGGTGCAGAGTGGGAGAAGGTGCTTTTTCCCTACCGTTTTGTTCTCTTTCTTCTGGCCTGTAACTGTTAATCTGCAGGGAGAGAACCATAGAGCATCCTGGGAAGGTAAGTGATTTTTTTTTATTATTACCTTTTCAAATTGTGTTGGGGGGGGAAACTGAAGTGATATCACAGTAAAGCTGTGACCTGATTGGCTGGTTGGGAATCTGTTAAATTTGAAAAAAATAATATTGCAAAACAAATCTAATCGATTAACTAGATAGTGGAGTAACTAAACCTGAGGGCAGTGATCGGTATTTAGCATTTAACTTTACAGTCAGGGCCATATAGTTAATTGTAACTCAATCTGACAATAATTCAAGTGTTTATTTTAAATTAATTAATTAGTGCTTAAATGTCACTCAGCGGGGTGCAGTGCTCCAACTGTGAGATGTGGCAGATCTGTGACGCTTCCAGCATTCCGGTCAACTACATCTGCAGCAAGTGTAACGAATGGCAGCTCCTCACATAACACGTGGTTCGGTTGGAGCAGCAATTGGATGCACTTAGGAGCGTGCAGGTGGTGGAAAGCATCATAGATAGGATTTATAGAGACGTGGTCACACCCAAGGTGCACGCAGAGAGATGGGTGACCACCAGAAGGTGCAGGCAGTCAGTGCAGGAATCCCCTGTGGTTGTTCCCCTCTTGAACATGTATACCCCTTTGGATACTGTCGGGGGGGATAGCCTATCAGGGGAAAAGAGCAGCAGCCAGAGCAGTGGCACCACGGCTGGCTCTGATGTTCAGCAGGGAGGGTCAAAGCGCAGAAGAGCAATAGTCATAGGGGACTCTATAGTCAGGGGCACAGATAGGCGCTTCTGTGGACGTGAAAGAGACTCCAGGATGGTATGTTGCCTCCCTGGTGCCAGGGTCCAGGATGTCTCAGAACGGGTAGCGGGCATCCTGAAGGGGAAAGGCAAACAGTCAGAGGTCGTTGTACATATTGGTACTAACGACATCGGCAGGAAGGGGCATGAGGTCCTGCAGCAAGAGTTCAGGGAGCTAGGCAGAAAGTTAAAAGACAGGACCTCGAAGGTTGTAATCTCGGGATTACTCCCTGTGCCACGTACCAGTGAGGCTAGAAATAGGAAGATAGAGCAGCTAAACACGTGGCTAAACAAGTGGTGTAGGAGGGAGGGCTTCCGTTATCTGGACCACTGGGAGCTCTTCCGGGGCAGGTGTGACCTGTATAAGAAGGACGGGTTGCATCTAAACTGGAGAGGCATAAATACCCTGGCCGCAAGGTTTGCTAGTGTCACACGGGAGGGTTTAAACTAGTATGGCAGGGGGGTGGGTACCGGAGCAATAGGTCAGAAGGTGAAAACATTGAGGGAGAACTAGGGAACAGGGCCAGTATGGCTCTGAGGAAGAGCAGACAAGGAGATGTTGCTGAAAACAGCGGGACTGGTGGCCTGAAGTGCATATGTTTTAATGCAAGAAGTATAATGGGTAAGGCAGCTGAATTTAGAGCTTGGATTAGTACTTGGAACTATGATGTTGTTGCCATTACAGAGACCTGGTTGAGGGAAGGGCAGGATTGGCAGCTAAACGTTCCAGGATTTAGATGTTTCAGGTGGGATAGAGGGGGATGTAAAAGAGGTGGCGGAGTTGCGCTACTGGTTAGGGAGAATATCACAGCTGTACTACGGGAGGACACCTCAGAGGGCAGCGGGGCTATATGGGTCGAGATCAGGAATAAGAAGGATACAGTCACAATGTTGGGGGTTTACTACAGGCCTCACAACAGCCAGCGGGAGATAGAGGAACAGATAGGTAGATAGATTTTGGAAAGGAGTAAAAACAACAGGGTTGTTGTGGTGGGAGACTTCAAGTACCCAATATTGACTGGGACTCACTTAGTGCTAGGCGCTTGGATGGGGCAGAGATTGTAAGGACCATCCAGGAGGGCTTCTTAAAACAATATGTAGATAGTCCAACTAGGGAAGGGGCTGTACTGAACCTGGTATTGGGGAATGAGCCCGGCCAGGTGGTAGAGTTTCAGTAGGGGAGAATTTCCGGAACAGTGACCTGGGGCGGAATTCTCCGCAATCGGCGCGATGTCCTCCGACCGGCGCCAAAAACGGCGCGAATCAGTCCGGCATCGTGCCGGCCCAAAGGTGCGGAATCCTCCGCATCTTGAGCGGCCGAGCACTAACCTTGAGGGGCTAGGCCCGAGCCGGACTGATTTCCGCCCTGCCATCTGGCGGGAAAGGCCTTTGGTGCCCCGCCAGCTGGCGCGCAAATGACATTGCCGGGCGGCGCATGCGCGGGAGCGTCAGCGGCCGCTCACGGCATCCCCGCGCTTGCGCAGTGGAGGGGGTCTCTTCCGCCTCCGCCATGGTGGAGACCGTGGTGAAGGCGGAAGGAAAAGAGTGCCCCCACGGCACAGGCCCGCCCGCGGATGGGTGGTCCCCGATCGCGGGCCAGGCCACCGTGGGGGCACCCCCCCCCGGGGCCAGATCGCCCCGCGCCCCCCCCAGGACCCTGGAGCCCGCCCGCCGGTAAGAGAGGTGGCTTAATCCACGCCAGCGGGACAGGCATTCCAGCAGCGGGACTTCGGCCCATCCGGGCCAGAGAATCGCCGGGGGGGGGGGCCCGCCAACCGGCGCGGCGCGATTCCCGCCCCCGCCGAATATCCGTGCCGGAGAATTCGGCAACCAGCGAGGGCGGGATTCACGCCAGCCCCCGGCGATTCTCCGACCCGGCGGGGGGTCAGAGAATCCCGCCCCACAATTCAGTAAGTTTTAAAGTGCTGGTGGACAAGGAAAAGAGTGATTCTGGGGTGAATGTGCGAAATTGGGGGAAGGCTAATTATAACAATATTAGGCGGGAGCTGAAGAACCTAGATTGGGGGCGGATGTTTGAGGGTAAATCAACATCTGACATGTGGGAGGCTTTCAAATGTCAGTTGAAAGGAATTCAGGACCGGCAGGTTCCTGTGCAGAAGAAGGATAAATACGGCAAATTTAGGGAACCTTGGATAACGAGAGATATTGTAGGCCTCGTCAAAAAGAAAAAGGAGGCATTTGTCAGGGCTAGAAGGCTGGGAACAGACGAAGCCTGTGTGGAATATAAGGAAAGTAGGAAGGAACTTAAGCAAGGAGTCAGGAGAGCTAAAAGGGGTCACGAAAAGTAATTGGCAAATAGGGTTAAGGAAAATCCCAAGGCTTTTTACACGTACATAAAAAGCAAGAGGGTAGCCAGGGAAAGGGTTGGTTTTGAAGGGCAGCAAGGATAATCCAGGGAACTACAGGCCAGTGAGCCTTACGTCAGTGGTAGGGAAATTACTGGAGAGAATTCTTTGAGACAGGATCAACTCCCATTTGGAAGCAAATGGATGTATTAGCGAGACCCAGCATGGTTTTGTGAAGGGGAGGTCGTGCCTCACTAACTTGATAATAGTTTTTCGAAGAGGTCACAAAGATGATTGATGCAGGTAGGGCAGTGGATGTTATCTATATGGACAGTAAGGCCTTTGACAAGGTCCCTCATGGCAGACTGGTACAAAAGGTGAAGTCACACGGGATCAGGGGTGAGCTGGCAAGGTGGATACAGAACTGGTTAGGTCATAGAAGGCAGAGAGTAGCAATGGAAGGGTGCTTTTATGACTGGAGGGCTGTGCCTAGTGGTGTTCCACAGGGATCAGTGCTGGGACCTTTGCTTTTCGTAGTATATATAAATGATTTGGAGGAAAATGTAACTGGTCTGATTAGTAAGTTTGCAAACGACCAAAGGTTGGTGGAATTGCGGATAGCGATGAGGACTGTCAGAGGGTACAGCAGGATTTAGATTGTTTGGAGACTTGGGCAGAGAGATGGCAGATGGAGTTTAATCCGGACAAATGTGAGGTAATGCATTTTGGAAGGTCTAATGCAGGTAGGGAATATATAGTGAATGGTAGAACCCTCAAGAGTATTGAAAGTCAGAGAGATCTAGGTGTACAGGTCACTGAAAGGGGCAACACAGGTGGAGAAGGTAACCAAGAAGGCATGCGGCATGCTTGCCTTCATTGGCCGGGGCATTGAGTATAAGAATTGGCAAGTCATGTTGCAGCTGTATGGAACCTTAGTTAGACCACACTTGGAGTATAGTGTTCAATTCTGGTCGCCACATTACGAGAAGGATGAGGAGGCTTTCGAGAGGGTGCAGAAGTGTTTTACCAGGATGTTGCCTGGGATGGAGGGCATTAGCTATGAGGAGCGGTTGAATAAACTCGGTTTGTTCTCACTGGAACGACAGAGGTTGAGGAGCGACCTGATAGAGGTCTACAAAATTATGAGGGGCATAGATAGAGTGGATAGTCAGAGGCTTTGTCCCAGGGTAGCGGCGTCAATTACTAGGGGGCATAGGTTTAAAGTGCGAGGGGCAAGGTTTAGAGGAGATGTACGAGGCAAGTTTTTTACACAGAGGGTAGTGGGTGCCTGGAACTCGCTGCCGGAGGAGGTGGTGGAAATAGGACGTTAGGGACATTTAAGGGGCATCTTGACAAATACATGAATAGGATGGGAATAGAGGGTTACGGACCCAGGAAGTGTAGAAGATTTTAGTTTAGACAGGCAGCATGGTCGGCACAGGCTTGGAGGGCTGAAGGGCCTTTTCCTGTGCTGTACATTTCTTTGTTCTTTGTTCTTTGGTGGCCTGACCTGCAATCGGGGCCTACCAATCTGCGGGCGGGCTTGTTCAGTGGGGGGGACTTCTTTCGTCCGTGCTGGGCCTTTAATCGGGCTCCGCCATATTGCCCGGGGGCAGGCGCGGAGAAGAGAACCTCCCGCGCATGCGTGAAAATACGGCGGCAGGTCTGTGCATTCGCCGAATCAAGCCGGCCGTTCCACACATGCACGAGATCACACCGGCGGTTGCGCGCATGCTTGAACTCATGATGGGGTTGTGAAGAAGGCCGATGGAGTGTTGGCCTTTATTGGTAGAGGGATTGAGTTCCGGAGTCGGGAGTTCGGCGCCGGCAGGAATGGCAGCAACCCCTCCGACGTCCACCTAGCCCCCAGAAGTGCGGAGAATTCCACACTTTCAGGAGCTGTTGACACCGGATTGGTTGGCGCCGGTTTTCCTGCCAGCGTGGGGACTTAGTTCCCAGAAGGGAGAATTCCGCCCAAAATATTTGTATTTCGTTATCGGACCCATACATTGGAATCATGGACGGGATTCTCCAATGCCGCGGCAGAGTGTCCACGCCAAGGGCCGCTGCCAGGATTAATTATGGCTCCAACAGAGTGCCAGCATGGCGCTGGAATGGTTCGCACCGCTCCAGCTGTCAATCCCGGCGCGAATTGTGTGCCGCGGGATCCGCGCATGCGCAGTGGCGCCGGCGCCAACACGCGCATGCGCAGTGGCTTCCTTCAATGCAACAGCCCCGACGCAACATGGCGCAGGACTACAGGGGCCGGCGCATAGGAAGGGCGGCCCCCAGCCAGAGAGGCTGGCCCGCCGATCATAGAACATAGAACATAGAACAATACAGCGCAGTACAGGCCCTTCGGCCCACGATGTTGCACCGAAACAAAAGCCATCTAACCTACACTATGCCATTATCATCCATATGTTTATCCAATAAACTTTTAAATGCCCTCAATGTTGGCGAGTTCACTACTGTAGCAGGTAGGGCATTCCACGGCCTCACTACTCTTTGCGTAAAGAACCTACCTCTGCCTCTGTCCTATATCTATTACCCCTCAGTTTAAAGTTATGTCCCCTCGTGCCAGCCATATCCATCCGCGGGAGAAGGCTCTCACTGTCCACCCTATCCAACCCCCTGATCATTTTGTATGCCTCTATTAAGTCTCCTCTTAACCTTCTTCTCTCCAACGAAAACAACCTCAAGTCCATCAGCCTTTCCTCATAAGATTTTCCCTCCATACCAGGCAACATCCTGGTAAATCTCCTCTGCACCCGCTCCAAAGCCTCCACGTCCTTCCTATAATGCGGTGACCGGAACTGTACGCAATACTCCAAATGCGGCCGTACCAGAGTTCTGTACAGCTGCAACATGACCTCCCGACTCCGGAACTCAATCCCTCTACCAATAAAGGCCAACACTCCATAGGCCTTCTTCACAACCCTATCAACCTGGGTGGCAACTTTCAGGGATCTATGTACATGGACACCTAGATCCCTCTGCTCATCCACACTTTCAAGAACTTTACCATTAGCCAAATATTCCACATTCCTGTTATTCCTTCCAAAGTGAATCACCTCACACTTCTCTACATTAAACTCCATTTGCCACCTCTCAGCCCAGCTCTGCAGCTTATCTATATCCCTCTGTAACCTGCTACATCCTTCCACACTATCGACAACACCACCGACTTTAGTATCGTCTCCAAATTTACTCACCCACCCTTCTGCGCCTTCCTCTAGGTCATTGATAAAAATGACAAACAGCAACGGCCCCAGAACAGATCATTGTGGTACTCCACTTGTGACTGTACTCCATTCTGAACATTTCCCATCAACCACTACCCTCTGTCTTCTTTCAGCTAGCCAATTTCTGATCCACATCTCTAAATCACCCTCAATCCCCAGCCTCCGTATTTTTTGCAATAGCCTACCGTGGGGAACCTTATCAAACGCTTTGCTGAAATCCATATACACCACATCAACTGCTCTACCCTCGTCTACCTGTTCAGTCACCTTCTCAAAGAACTCAATAAGGTTTGTGAGGCATGACCTACCCTTCACAAAGCCATGCTGACTATCCCTGATCATATTATTCCTATCTAGATGATTATAAATCTTGTCTCTTATAATCCCCTCCACTTTACCCACTACAGATGTGAGGCTCACCGGTCTATAGTTGCCGGGGTTGTCTCTGCTCCCCTTTTTGAACAAAGGGACCACATTTGCTGTCCTCCAGTCCTCTGGCACTATTCCTGTAGCCAATGATGACATAAAAATCAAAGCCAAAGGTCCAGCAATCTCTTCCCTGGCCTCCCAGAGAATCCTAGGATAAATCCCATCAGGTCCCGGGGACTTATCTATTTTCAGCCTGTCCAGAATTGCCAACACCTCTTCCCTACGTACCTCAATGCCATCTATTCTATTAGCCTGGGGCTCAGCATTCTCCTCCACAACATTATCTTTTTCCTGAGTGAATACTGTCGAAAAATATTCATTTAGTATCTCGCCTATCTCTTCAGACTCCACACACAATTTCCCATCCCTGTCCTTGGCTGGTCCTACTCTTTCCCTAGTCATTCGCCTATTCCTGACATACCTATAGAAAGCTTTTGGGTTTTCCTTGATCCTTCCTGCCAAATACTTCTCATGTCCCCTCCTTGCTCGTCTTAGCTCTCTCTTTAGATCCTTCCTCGCTACCTTGTAACTATCCATCGCCCCAACCGAAACTTCACACTTCATCTTCACATAGGCCTCCTTCTTCCTCTTAACAAGAGATTCCACTTCCTTGGTAAACCACGGTTCCCTCGCTCGACGCCTTCCTCCCTGTCTGACCGGTACATACTTATCAAGAACACGCAGTAGCTGATCCTTGAACAAGCCCCACTTATCCAGTGTGCCCAACACTTGCAGCCTACTTCTCCACCTTATCCCCCCCCAAGTCACGTCTAATGGCATCATAATTGCCCTTCCCCCAGCTATAACTCTTGCCCTGCGGTGTATACTTATCCCTTTCCATCATTAACGTAAACGTCACCGAATTGTGGTCACTGTCCCCAAAGTGCTCTCCTACCTCCAAATCCAACACCTGGCCTGGTTCATTACCCAAAACCAAATCCAACGTGGCCTCGCCTCTTGTTGGCCTGTCAACATATTGTTTCAGGAAACCCTCCTGCACACACTGTACAAAAAACGACCCATCTATTGTACTCGAACTATATCTTTTCCAGTCAATATTTGGAAAGTTAAAGTCTCCCATAATAACTACCCTGTTACTTTCGCTCATATCCAGAATCATCTTCGCCATCCTTTCCTCTACATCCCTAGAACTATTAGGAGGCCTATAAAAAACTCCCAACAGGGTGACCTCTCCTTTCCTGTTTCTAACTTCAGCCCATGCTACCTCGGAGGAAGAGTCCCCATCTAGCATCCTCTCCGCCACCGTAATACTGCTCTTGACTAGCAGCGCCACACCTCCCCCTCTTTTGCCTCCTTCTCTGAGCTTACTAAAACACCTAAACCCCGGAACCTGCAACATCCATTCCTGTCCCTGCTCTATCCATGTCTCCGAAATGGCCACAACATCGAAGTCCCAGGTACCAACCCATGCTGCCAGTTCCCCTACCTTGTTTCGTATACTCCTGGCATTGAAGTAGACACACTTCAAACCACCTACCTGAACACTGGCCCCCTCCTGCGACGTCAAATCTGTGCTCCTGACCTCTATACTCTCATTCTCCCTTACCCTAAAACTACAATCCAGGTTCCCATGCCCCTGCTGCATTAGTTTAAACCCCCCCAAAGAGCACTAACAAATCTCCCCCCCAGGATATTTGTGCCCCTCAGGTTCAGATGTAGACCATCCTGTCTGTAGAGGTCCCACCTTCCCCAGAAAGAGCCCCAGTTATCCAGAAATCTGAATCCCTCCCGCCTGCACCATCCCTGTAGCCACGTGTTTAAATGCTCTCTCTCCCTATTCCTCATCTCACTATCACGTGGCACGGGCAACAACCCAGAGATAACAACTCTGTTTGTTCTAGTTCTGAGCTTCAATCCTAGCTCCCTGAAAGCCTGCCTGACATCCTTGTCCCCTTTCCTACCTATGTCGTTTGTGCCAATGTGGACCACGACTTGGGGCTGCTCCCCCTCCCCCCTAAGGACCCGGAAAACACGATCCGAGACATCACGTACCCTTGCATCTGGGAGGCAACATACCAAACGTGAGTCTCTCACGCTCCCACAAAATCTCCTATCTGTGCCCCTGACTATAGAGTCCCCAATTACTAATGCTCTGCTCCTCTTCCCCCTTCCCTTCTGAGCAACAGGGACAGACTCCGTGCCAGAGACCCGTATCCCATGGCTTACCCCTGGTAAGTCCCCCCCACACAAGTATCCAAAGCGGTATACTTGTTTCTCAGGGGAACGACCGCAGGGGATCCCTGCACTGACTGCTTTTTCCCAGTCCCTCTTACAGTTACCCACCTATCTCCAATCTTTGGTGTAACTAATTCCCTGAAGCTGCTATCTATGACCCCTTCTGCCTCCTGAATGATCCGAAGTTCTTCCAACTCCAGCTCCAGTTCCCTAACTCGGTCTTGGAGGAGCTGGAGATGGCAGCACTTCCTGCAGGTAAAATCAGCAGGGACACTAACTGCATCCCTCACCTCAAACATCCTGCAGGAGGAACATTGCACTCCCTTCCCTGCCATTCCTCTAACTTTCTACCAAGATCTGGCTAACAACTAAATTAAATTTTTATAAAAAATAATAATAATATAACAAAATATGGTACTTACCTCAGACCAATGGGTTTTATTATTAGGTTAGAGGAGGAGGGCGGGTGGGAGACACTACACGTGTCTCTCTCCACCAGAATTTATTGGTGAGGGTCTTCCCAGATGTCCGCGGGTCGACTTCCTGTTCCCGCCTAAAAAACTAATTTAAAAAAAAAGAAAAATTCTTAGCTCCTGCTGAAATTGACTAACCAGCTAGCTCCACTCCCGCCGAAATCGACTGGCCTGCCCCTGCAAAGACAAGTGCTTTTAAAGGACAGACTTACCTCCCAGCAACCACTTCCGCAATGCTCCCGCTGAAACTGACTCACCAGCTGTTCTCACGCCGAAATCGACTGGCCTGCCCCTGCAAAGACAAGTGCTTTTAAAGGACAGACTTACCTCCCAGCAACCACTTCCGCAATGCTCCCGCTGAAACTGACTCACCAGCTGATTCTCCCGCCGAAATCGACTGGCCTGCCCCTGCAAAGACAAGTGCTTTTAAAGGTTGACTTACCTCCCAGCAGCCACTTCCGCAATGCTCCCGCTGAAACTGACTCACCAGCTGTTCTCACGCCGAAATCGACTGGCCTGCCCCTGCAAAGGCAAGTGCTTTTAAAGGACAGACTTACCTCCCAGCAACCGCAATGCTCCCGCTGAAACTGACTCACCAGCTGATTCTCCCGCCGAAATCGACTGGCCTGCCCCTGCAAAGACAAGTGCTTTTAAAGGTTGACTTACCTCCCAGCAGCCACTTCCGCACTGCTCCGCTGAAACTGACTCACCAGCTGGTCTCACGCCGAAATCGACTGGCCTGCCCCTGCAAAGACAAGTGCTTTTAAAGGTTGACTTACCTCCCAGCAGCCACTTCCGCAATGCTCCCGCTGAAACTGACTCACCAGCTGTTCTCATGCCGAAATCGACTGGCCTGCCCCTGCAAAGACAAGTGCCCCTGCAAAGATCAGTGGACCCCGGACTCCCCCCCCCCCCCCCCCATCACAGGCCGCCCCCCGACCCTTCCGCGCCGAGTTCCCGCCGGCTGAGAGCAGGTTAGAACGGCGCCGTCGGGACTTGTTTTTTTTTTCACGACCACTCGACCCATCTGGGCCGGAGAATCACGGGCTGGCCACGTAGAGTGGCCTGCGACCGGTACCGTGCCAATCACGCCGGCGCCAGTGGTGCCGATTCTCCACTCTGCGGAGAATCGAGTGCCGGCATCAGGGCGGCGTGGCCCGGTCGCGGGGATTCTCTGGCCCAGCCCAGGGCTGGATGAATCCCGCCCCATACGCCTAGGTCAAATTTAACTCCCACTACATGTGATGTCAGAATGCCACGATGTTCGACTGGACTAAACAGGCGTACATCTGGAGCGAAGCTTCGAGCGGAGCTTGTAGGTGAGTGCACTGAAGCTGGCACAGCGCTCACGATGCAGCTCCGTGTCTTCAGGAGTAGAGGGGCCATATGCAAGTCTGAATAGCAGCTTCTTCATGGCTGCCTTGCAGTGCCGCGCCACAGGCTTGAATGAAGGGCTGGAGGGAGGGAAGGAAAGGGAACCGAAGGGCAGTATGCTTCCTAGATTTACCAGCCTTGACTTCCCAGCAGCTTCCTCTGACTTGTGCAGGGCTGGCCTTTAAATATGGTGCTGGGATTATTGAAGTGCAGTGGTGATGGCGGGGCAGTCGAATCAGTGGCTGCCTGCCAGCAACGTAATAGCCCGCCCAGGGCCTACGGGGCTGGAATGATTGTCTTCCCATGGTCCTTGCGCAGTATGAGCTCTTCCGCTAGGGGCTCGGCATCTCTGTTAATCTTTGTATGAAAGGTTGGCCAGTGAGGCACTGACCAGAACAGGAACGTGGTAGGTGTCTAATGGGCAGTGTATATATTGGGTTGTAAATAAAACAACATTTCTTTATTTTTCTCAATGTGGCTCCCCATGTCCCTATTAAAAGTGATCTGACGTGAAACCCGTGCATTTTGTATATGAAGTGCCGCACAACACGGCCTAAAAATCTGCCATTGCCATCAGCGGGGCAAACGTCACTTTACCTGCCCAGAATCGCACTTTACCGATTTCTGGAACGATTCCGCCCTATGTTTGTATAAACACAGACTTATGAATTCTCACTGTAGTCGCATAAATACACCATACGCCCAAACAGATTACTGTATACTGCACACTTACAAAGACACAAATCTGCTCTATCTCAGTTCTGAATTTCCACAGGGGACCTGTACTCCTGCCTGATATGTATGCAACTTGATAACTACTAGCTGTCCGCCAAATGGCGGATAAAAAAAGGCTCTTTGTAGCAATTACACCTCTTGTTTTTGTTTTTTATACTTTGACAGTAATTTTTTTAATGATCAGGGAAATTCAACCAGTTAGTTATTAACACCAATGTTAACGTTCATTCAGACGTAACACTGCATTAATATCAGTGAGAGAATGGCAGGACCCTCAGGGAAAAGGTATAAATAGTTGACAATGGCCTTGTGTTATTTTTGTCTGTATTGATATAAGCTAATGGTAAGAGTGCTAGTAACAGGAGTGTGTCATTTTGTATTTTACAGAGATATTCCTTCGACCTTTTCCACAAAACCGCTGAAGATGCTGACATTCCCTTGAGTAGTTCAGTTTTCCCAGGCACCCTTGATGCAATTCCAGGTATATCTACATACCTACTTACCTACTTGTCAGTCTATCAGAGGTTTGTTTCGAGCAGATGCCTTTCGGTCTTTCAGAGAATCCAATTCAAAGTTTCAAATGTTTACAAAAGTTAGTTTTTCCTGCTGGATTTTGTGGCCTTGAAAACTTGGTCTCTCGCCGAGGGTGGGAATTGAAGATTTGAACGTAACTGCTAATCTACAGAAATGTCTCTGAAAAATTAGTCTCATATTCACCTCAGATTGTGTCTATTTAAGTCACCTGTCAACAAAGGTGAAGTGACCATAAAAGAATGGGCCAGATTTTAGCAGCTAAATGTCACAGCTGCATTTCAGATAGCAAGCTACCCGGGGACAGTAAACATGACAGAGTTGAGTGATAATTATGAATAAATATATAGCTTTACAAAGGCACTGTTCCCAATACTTCGGGGTTAACTCAGGGTGCTTTTGGGGAAGGGAGGGAGCAGGCAAGCCTGTTGAAAACAATGGCTTACTTTATAGAAACTATGGGTTAATTTATTAAATGCCATCTGTTCCAAGAAATGTACTTCATTAATCATTCCTGCCTTGATAAAGCTTATTGGCATTCTTCTTTATGTAAGTAGGTATACTTAATTTTAATTAGTCATTTTGCGCCTCCACAAATCAAAATCCATGCCTTGACCAAGGGCCAATGCAGATGAAAGCGGTATAATCATGTTAAACATCATTCTCAACAATGTACATGGTACTAACATTTGGTCACTCCCGAAGACCCCCTTCTTTGGCTCTCCATCCAATTTTGTCCAACTATGCTTCTATGGGCACCTTGGGATGTTTTTCGCATTAACATTAATATTAAGATCACTGAATTTAACAGTTCTAAAGTAGTATTATAAAGGTATTAAGAGTCTATTGAAGGTCATTTTGGTTAATATTGAATCCAACTTCTCGGATGTTTCCCCATTCCCCTGTCACAGAAACCTCAGAGAAATGGCACGATGGCCAATTTATAGTGGACAATTGGAGAAAGAACCAGCAGAAATTTCAAGCATAGGATTTTTAGTTCCTGGTGTGTCCAATATAATCAAAGTAGGAGCCAAGCAAGGAATTAAATGGAAGATCCACTTTACAGTTCATATGCAGAGCAACATGACCCTGCATTCTGAAAGCTGCAGCTGCTGTTCAGTATTGAGGGCAGACATACATATGGGGCTGAATTCTCCGTTTTGGAGACTAAGTCCCCAGGTCGGTGTGAAAACGGTAGTCTTTTACGCCAGGAAAACTGGCGCAAAATGGCCACCGATTCACCGTTTTGCTGGGAGTAGCAGAGAGGCAGCATAGAGCTCACAGCTCCAGCTGCCGATATGGCCCTGAGTTTTATTGGTTCTGTGGCTGTGCGTGCGCACGGTGGTGGCCTGCTGCGGCCGTGCCGTGCTCCATGGCGGACTCAGCCTGCGGATCTGGCCCACAAAAGTAGTGCGCACCTTCAGCCGCTCACCATTGACGCCGTTGATGGGGAGTTGATGCCAGAGGCACAGATGTGGCAGCTGCACTGCCCTAAGGAGACCTCCTAACTAAGAGACTCCCACAGGGTACCCCTTACTGAAGGGACCCTGCACAGGGACTGCCTGACTAAAGAGGCCCCCCACAGAGACCCCCTAACTAAGGGCATCCCCCACATGAAAAGGTGCGACAGTCTCAGATGCATCTAAAAGAGGGAAATACACATCCTTTAAACCTGGAGATCAAGTATATGTGAAAGCACTAAACAAAGATTATTTTTCTCCTTGGTGGAATGGACCCTACCAAGTGCTGCTAACAACCCGACCAGCCGTTAAAGTAAAAGAAAAGCCAGATGGGATCCACGCAACTCGGTGTAAACTACATCATACAGAACTTTGAGAGTACTAGCGAACCTGAAGAGAATGACAGCGTTGATGTTTTTATATTATCATATTAATCCAACATCATTTAGAGGGTAAACTGCATACTAACACATTAATATACATGTCTCACTCACAGGCAGAGAGGGTAAATAAATTCAGTTGTTGGATTTGTATACAAATTCCTCGAGGTTCGATTTATGGCCCTGTGGGGGCCAGAATAGGTCGTGTCCGGGCCCTGTTTGCGCCGTCGTGAAACGCGACGGCATTCACGGCGGCGCGAACAATTGGCCTCAATATCGGAGAATCACTCCCTGTGACTTTACATGGCCTAGTTTATTACAGTGAAAACATTTGAAACTTTTCATTTCTTTTCCACCCTCCTGGATTTCTTTTTTAATCTGAGGTACACTCTCCTTATTATCTCCCATCAGATCACCTTTACCACTTGAGTATTTCTCATGTCCGCAGTTTCTATCCCTCACAGGCTGAAACTGATGTCGGAAACCAAGCTTTGATTTATGAACTAATTTATAATCATCTGCCATTTCTGCTGCTAATCTCGCAGTTTTAACCCTCTGTTCTTCCACATGAGTTCTCACTACATCGGGAATTGAATTTTAAACTCCTCCAAAAGTATAATTTCCCTGAGAGCTTCATACGTTTGGTCTATTTTCAAAGCCCTTATCCACCTATCAAAATTGTCTTGATAGCAACCTGCTTTTAGCCAAGACCGATGCTCCTGTAGGGAGGCTTGCTCATGTGCCTGATTTAACTTTGGTTCTGTTATGGTGGACGGAAGTTCAACTGCAGCCGCTTGCAGTTGTGGCTGCTGTATGAGAGCCCCTTCCTTTGCTATTTTATCAGCAAATCTATTGTCGCATGAGACTTCATCGTCTGCAGTAATATGCGCTTCACACTTTAAAACAGCTATCTTGCTGGGCAGCTAAACAGCATCTAGTAAATTTAAAACCAATTTATCAAGTTTAATAGGTTGACGGAGGAAGTTATGAATCCACTGTTTTTCAATAATTGGTAAAAATCATGTACTACCCCAAAGCGGATCGGGAATCATATAAATATTGACTGTTTTATTTTTAGTTAGAATACATGCTTTATTAAGGGTAAACTATTCGGCCGCTTGAGCAGACGTTCCCGAAGGCAGAGCAAAAGCTTCTAATATCTAGAATGGAGTTACTATTGCATAGCCGGCCAGGAGGGTCATATCATTTGGTCGGTTTGCTGACCCATTGGTGAAAAAGATGATGTCTGGATTTTCTCGTGGGTGAATCAGGTCGAGGGGTTGTGGTGGCTTCAACCAATTGTAAACAGTCATGATCATACATATGTTCTGCTTCCGAGGGCGCGGGTAAGAGTGTAGCACGTTTGACAGCTGGCGCTCGCTTGTAGATAAAGTTGGTTTTAGAGAGGATTACTTTGTAACCAGTGTGTCGAGCCACAGTAAAATGCTACGTTGCGGATGAATTAAGCAGCAGCAAAACTGATTTTTTTTTTCTACTATGGCCACTGTGGCTGCTACTGCGCTTAAGCAACTTGGCATACCTTTTGCCACAGCACATGGGGCCACCGAGTAATAGGCAAGGGGTCTTTTCCCTCCTCCATGCTCTTGCACCAGGACCCCTGTTGCAAATCCCCCTGTTCATTCACATAAAGAGGACAGGGCTTGCTGAAATTAGAAAGTCCCAAGGCAGGGGCGCTAATCATGGCTTGTTTCAAGTTACAAAATGCTTACTCCCTCTCTGGGATCCAGGTAACAACTGAAGGGGCGTCCTGTAGGGTCGCATTACGCAGTACTGCATCAATCTCTCTATAGTCCGGTATCCACTGCCTGCAATAGCCCACCATTCCGAGGAAGGTAAAGGTTTCCTTTTTCGTGCGTGGAGTTGGTACCCTTGCTACAGCTTTCAGACCCAAGCCTCCGCTGTTCTTTCTGCAGCTGAAATCCCAAATACTGAACTGTCTCCTGACAGAATTGCAGCTTGTCCATTGAGAACTTGTGCCCTCTTTCTGCCAGATGTGATAATAACAAAAGGGTAATCTGTTGACAACCTAGCCCTCCCTCTAAGGCTATCAATAAATCGTCATCATATTGAGGGAATGTTGAGCCTGCAGACAACTGGCACTCGTCCAAGTCTCTTTTAATACTGTTAATTCCGATATGTAAAGGCAAATAGATATTGACTTTCTGGGTGCAATGATATGGAGAAAAAGGCTGAGAAAGTATCCGTTGTTGGGGGTATAGAAGACAAAATGACATTTGTGTCTGGCACCAATGAATCCTGAAGTTAAATCCATCCTAAAAAGGTCCCTCTGTCTATGGGTCAACTGTACTAACATTCCGAATCCCACAACACCGAAAAATAAAAAGGAGTGACATGCAACGATGTCTGCTGTCCTAAGTGACTTTGCGTTTGTAAATTGTATGCGTGCTCATCCTCACGAGCATACCAAGCCATGCAATGGGTCACTATATTCTCTCATCTGGACTCCATCAGGTGTTTTAATAGCTGTGCCCAAGGGTCATTAATCTTTTGTAAGACATCCTGCAGTTTTTTAACAGTGGTACTGTTAGGGTTAACGTTCAGCTGCCAGCATTGAACAGAAACACAGAGCGATCGGGCACAGGCTCAGAAGTTATTAAATTTTGCAGCTGGTGAGCTCGTATTTGAGACAGTTCTATAAACATTCCATTATCAATGCAATGTATTACCGCTCCTAATTTGCAGTGTATCTGTCTCCTAATAGGGTCAGATGTTGCTAGTTGCGGTACATCCTTCCTGGGGGTTAAATGCTTCTTGGCCCCTTACATGATCGCCTCTTCTCCTCTACTTGCAAACCAGTGTTCGAGGGACTCATTTCCTTCATTCAAATGATTATCATTATTGGGGACCCAGCCCCCTTTTATGCCAGGTGGGACTGCAATCCCATCCTTCAAAGCTGACCAAGATGCACCATAAGAGTATTTTGGAAGCAGCAAAACATCCCCTGGGAGGGGGCTATAAATAGCACACATTTAAGTCAATTTCCAAAGATTGATTTTATAGGCATTAGCTATTCTTAGAGACGTATATTTTTTCTTTGTCAATTCAGAAAAGATCAACTGTCTGCTGAAATGGTTAATGTTTCCTGCAGAATCTAAGGGGCGGAGAACTTGGCATGATGCCATTTACGTTATTCATATTCAATTACTTTTATTCGTAAAGGCACTTTCTTTCTTTTAAACTGATCGTAATTTCCAATGTTTCCGTTCATTAGAGAAATCTCAACAAAAATCACTTAGGTTATAATGTCTGACTCTGACTCACAATGACAGACGATAAAAAATACAACCCACTTCATGCTTTGACTAAAATTAATTGGTTAAACAAAACACACAGATTCTCACAGCTCACAAATATCACAGTTAACCGTTAGCCTTATCTCACACACAAATCTGAATTCCTTTTTCTACAGGAACCCATCTGTTACGCTTTTACCTTAATCTTCTATTTACTTTTACTCCCTTGTTTTTTGTTTCGAGAGGGGGTCAGCTTCATCAGATTCCTATGTGGGACATATAGGTTTTCCTATCTCATTCCGTTGCTTTATGATTGTTTCTTTTCATTTTCTTACTCATTTTGACTCCCTTACCTGTCCTCTTTAAGGAGTTCACCTTCTTTCTCACTCTGGATGTCTTTACCGAGGCTTCGGGACAACCTGTGAGGGGGCGTCGAGTTTATTGCTCATCGTTCATAGAATTACATAGAATTTACAGTGCAGAAGGAGGCCATTTGGCCCATCGAGGCTGCACCGGCTCTTGGAAAGAGCACCCTACCCAAGTCCACACCTCCACCCTATCCCCATAACCCAGTAACCCCACCCAGCACTAAGGGCAATTTTGGACACTAAGGGCAATTTAGCTTGGCCAATCCACCTAACCTGCACATGTTTGGACTGTGGGAGGAAACCGGAGCACCCGGAGGAAACCCACGCAGACACGGGGAGAACGTGTAGATTCCGCACAGACAGTGACCCAGCGGGGAATCGAACCTGGGACCCTGGAGCTGTGAAGCAATTGTGCCAACCACCATGCTACCATGCTTCCTTCTGCAAAATACTTTAGAACACATATATAACAATAACAACGACCGCGGAAATCTTTTACAAATACTACAGGGAGTCCTGTTTAGAGATTTGTTTCGGGGTTCACTTCCCGTTAAATTAGGGAAACTGCAACAACTACGCCAATTTGTCGTGGAAATCATAATAAAGACAAATTCCTCGAGGTTCGATTTAAGGAAATTTATTTACACAAATATATTTGCGGTGAGAGAGTGTTCCAGCTGCAAAAGCTAGTGCACTGCACTCTGAGATTCGATTGAAGACAGCATGTTTTATAGTCTGAAATCACAGTTTGAAGTAAACAGCCATGTTTATATTAAATAGACCTTGGAAAGTACGTAAGCTGAAATACGTAGTACGTATGTTCTTGCCCTTGGCTAAAAACAATTCGAGTACACATTTTGTTATCTTTCGGAGGACGATGTGTTTTCATAATAAGGCCAAGACCAGAATATTTCAGCATTTTCGCTAAAAAGCAGTGTTAACTAGAGTCAAGCATTTCCCACCATGCTTCTAAATTGGCAACTGATTAAGTTCCTTTCCACACCCCCACATACATCATACCTCCCCCTAGAAAAGAGACTCTTCTTTAGAAGCTAGCGAGCAGTTCAGACAGGGGCAGTGAAACAAATTACAGCTGTACCACTTACCTGGAGGCTCCACGTGTCCATTCCTGGAAGGAGCGCGACTGTGACTTGTGTTTCAACCCCTCACATCCATTAGCAGCAAGCCATTCATTTGTTTCTAGTAGTGGGCTATGATTGACAGCTTCCCCAAAACACCTCAAACCTTGATTAATTCATCGCCCTTCATGGATGAGTGAATCTAAGTGGTGAAAGCCAAATGTTTACAAACATTGACCACATCAAAGAGAGGTAAATGCATGGCAATCACTCAAGCATGTGCACTTACCGCTCTTTGTCAGTGATAGGTTCTGCGGCCCCTGTCCTGTTCCCTCCGGTGGGGTCTACTGTGGATTCCCTCACTGGGTGGACTGTGTGTTATGCTGCCAGCTGGATGACACCTGGTTGAGAGGAGGAGGAGGTCACCGTGTGTCACGAACCGTGTGTGCCACCAAACGCTTCCATGCTTAGAGACTCGTGTGCAGGCAGGTCCTATGGATGGGATTGAGTTAAGGGGTTGGGCGTCTGCTGGAAGTTTAGCTACAGTATGATGTGGGTCCTGGGTGTGACACACAAGTTGTGACAATCCGACTGAGGGCCGGGTGGATAGGAGCAGGGGCGCAGTGGGCAGGCAGGGCTTGGAGACAGTTGGTGGTCCCGTGGGGTGGGCTAGCTGATAGTGTCACTGATGTGGCCTCTGCCCTGAGAGGGGCAGTGTGCCAGGGAGGCTGCTAAATGCCAGAGTGCATGTGTCCTTTGTGTGGGGTGAGCTCTGCTAATCCCCTGCCTCCCCTGCAGTGGGCCTGGTGGGCCACTGATTGAGCTTGGCCACACCCATTCTGTTGATGGGTCAGCTGGGGTCTGGGGGTCTCCAGAGGGATGGCTTGGGTGTGCTCCCAAATGACCAGAGGGTCTGTGAACATTTGCAGGACATAGTGAACAGTCAGCAGAGTGAACAGTTAGGGACCTGTAAGTTGTACACAATGGTAGTTTTTAAAACAAATACTGCAGCAATGGCGGACTGTGCCTGGCCACCCCAACCCCGGGGGGACACCCCGAATCCACTAGGCTGTCACCAGGTTGATCCCAGCTACCCCCCCCCCCCCCCCCCCGCCCCCCCGGCCCCCTCCCGGGCACAGGCATCCACCCCCGAGCATGTTGTGTTATGTAATTTGGAATAACACATGCTGCCACTTGATGCAGTTTTGAGTAAAAGATGCTCCAGACTGTGAAGTGAGTTCAATGTGGTTATTGAACTATTAGCACAGTTCTCAATGAGTTTGACTCTCTGCTAATCTAAATGTAGTAACTCAGTCTAACTGAACCAGCCTTGCTCTGAGCCACGTGCTGAGGTGTGATGCTGAGGATACACCCTGTCTCACTCTGTAGATGTTGGTCTGTGGAAAGAGGCGGGGTGTGAATGCCTCATCCCTTGTTTTTAAAAAAAATATGTTTATTCAAATTTTTCCAACAAAATTTTTATAACAAACAAACCCCCCCCATAATAAAAAGAAGAAAGAACACAAACATCACAATCAAAAATAATAAACTACTGATACATTGGGTTTCTCCCACATATATTAACCCCCCCCATATAACATTCAAAAGTACCCTTGGGGAAACCCCCCCCCCCGCCAGATACCCCCCCCGACAGAGACACCCCCCTCCCCCCCCCCCCCCACGGGTTGCTGCTGCTGCTGACCTCCTCCTAGCGCTCCGCGGGATAGTCTAGGAACAGTTGCCACCGCCTGAAGAACCCCTGCACAGACCCTCTCAAGGCAAACTTTATCCTCTCCAACTTAATGAACCCTGCCATGTCATTTATCCAGGCTTCCACACTGGGGGGCTTCGCGTCCTTCCATAATAGCAAGATCCTCCGCTGGGCTATCAGGGACGCAAAGGCCAGAATACCGGCCTCTTTTGCCTCCTGCACTCCCGGCTCGTCCGTTATCCCAAATAGTGCCAACCCCCAACTCGGCTTGACCTCGACTTTCACCACCTTGGACATAGTCCTCGCGAAACCCCTCCAAAACCCCTCCAGTGCCGGGCACGACCAGAACATGTGGATGTCATTCGCCGGGCTTCCCGAGCACCTCCCACATCTGTCCTCCACCCCAAAGAACCTACTCAACCTCGCCCCTGTCATATGCGCTCTGTGAGTAACGTTGAATTGTATTAGGCTGAGCCTGGCGCAAGAGGAAGAGGAGTTAACCCTACTCAGGGCATCAGCCCACAGACCCTCATCAATCTCCTCCCCAATCTCCTCCTCCCACTTGCCCATTAGCTCCTCTACCGAAACCTCCCCCTCTACTTTCATCTCTTGATAGATCGCCGAAACCTTGCCTTCTCCGACCCATACACCCGAAATCACCCTGTCCTGAATCCTCTGTGCCGGGAGCAACGAGAATTCCCTCACCTGCCGCCTCACAAATGCCCTCACTTGCATATACCTGAACGCATTTCCCGGGGGTAACCCAAACTTCTCCTCCAGCGCCCCTAGGCTCGCAAACGTCCCATCTATAACCAGGTCCCCCATTCTTCTGATCCCTGCCCGGTGCCAGCTCCGAAACCCCCCATCTATCGTTCCCGGGACGAACCGATGGTTCTCCCGAATCGGGCACCAAACCGAGGCTCCCACCTCGCCCCTATGTCGTCTCCACTGCCCCCAGATCTTCAACGTTGCCGCCACCACCCGACTCGTGGTGTACCTTGTCGGCGAGAGCGGCAGCAGTGCCGTCACCAGCGCCCTCAGGCTCGTGCCCCTGCAGGACGCCATCTCTAACCTCTTCCATGCCGCCCCCTCTCCCTCTACTACCCACTTATGGATCATCGCCACGTTGGCAGCCCAATAATAGCCGCACAGATTCGGCAGCGCTGTCCCTGCTACGCTCCAGAAACACCCTCTTGACCCTCGGGGTCTTATTTGCCCATACGAAACCCATGATGCTCCTACCTACCCGTTTGAAAAAGGCCTTGGTAATCATAATGGGAAGGCACTGGAACACAAAAAGAAACCTCGGGAGGACCATCATTTTAACCGAATGCACCCTGCCCGCTAGCGAGAGTGGCAGCACATCCCATCTTTTGAAATCCTCCTCCATCTGCTCCACCAACTGCGTCAAATTGAGTCTGTGCAGGGCCCCCCAACTCCCAGCCACCTGGATCCTCAAGTCCCGAAAGTTCCTTTCCGCCCTCTTCAATGGTAGGTCGTCTATCCCCCTTCCCTGGTCCCCTTGGTGCACCACAAAGAGCTCACTTTTCCCTATGTTGAGCTTATAGCCCGAGAAGTCCCCAAACTCCCTGAGGATCCGCATGACCTCCACCATCCTCTCCACTGGATCTGCCACATACAGCAACAGGTCGTCCGCATACAGCGATACCCGATGTTCCTCTCCCCCTCGGACCAACCCCCTCCATTTCCTGGACACCCTTAGTGCCATTGCCAAAGGCTCGACTGCCAATGCAAACAACAAGGGGGACAGGGGGCACCCCTGCCTCGTCCCTCGGTACAGCCGAAAGTACTCCGACCTCCGCCGATTCGTAGCCACACTCGCCACCGGGACTTTATATAGGAGCCTGACCCAACTGATAAACCCCTCCCCGAACCCAAACCTCCGCAACACTTCCCAGAGATACGCCCACTCCACCCGGTCGAAGGCCTTCTCCGTGTCCATAACTGCCACTAACTCCGCCTCTCCCTCCACCGATGGCATCGTAATCACGTTGAGGAGCCTCCGCACATTAGTGTTTAGCTGCCTGCCCTTTACAAATCCCGTCTGGTCCTCATGAATCATCCCAGGGACACAGTCCTTAATTCGCGTAGCCAGCACTTTTGCCAGCAACTTAGCATCCACATTGAGGAGCGAGATCGGTCTATACGACCCACATTCCAGTGGGTCCTTCTCCCGCTTCAGAATCAGCGAGATCATCGCTCAGATCTGTACAGCTCCTCACAGAAGTCCTTAAATACCTCATTTACTCTCTCCGCACTCCGCACCGTATTCCCCCTGCTATCCTTAACTCCACCTATCTCCCTCGCTGCCACCCTCTTACAGAGCTGGTGTGCCAGCATCCGGCTCGCCTTCCCCCCGTACTGGTACGTCGCCCCCTGTGCTTTCCTCCACTGTGCCTCTGCTTTCCCTGTGGTCAACAGGTCAAACTCCGTCTGGAGGCTTCGCTGCTCCCTAAGTAGCCCCTCCTCGGGGGCCTCTGGCTATCTCCTGTCCACCCTTAAGATCTCCCCCACCAACCTCTCCCTCTCCCTGCCCTCTCTCTTCTCCCTGTGGGCCCTAATGGAGATTAACTCTCCCCTGACCACCGCCTTCAGTGCCTCCCAGACTACCCCCACCTGCACCTCGACGTTATCATTGGCCTCCAAGTATCTCTCAATGCACCCCCGCACCCTCCCGCACACCTCCTCATCCGCCAGTAATCCCACATCTAGACGCCACAGCGGGCGCTGGTCCCACTCCTCTCCTAACTCCAGCTCCACCCAGTGCGGGGCGAGGTCTGAGATGGTTATGGCCGAATACGCCGTTCCCTCCACTTTCGGGATTAGCGCCCTACTCAAAACAAAAAAATCTATCCGGGAGTAGGCTCTATGGACGTGGGAAAAGAAAGAGAATTCCCTGGCCAGGGGCCTAGCAAACCTCCATGGATCCACTCCCCCCATCTGGTCCATAAACCCCCTAAGCACCTTGGCCGCAGCCGGCCTCTTCCCCGTCTTGGATCTGGAGCGATCTAATGCTGGATCCAGCACCGTGTTGGAATCCCCACCCATTATCAAGCTTCCTGCCTCCCGGTCCGGAATCCGACCCAGCATGCGCTTCATAAATCCGGCATCATCCCAGTTCGGGGCATATATGTTTACCAGTACCACCCACACCCCCTGCAACCTACCGCTCACCATCACACATCGACCTCCATTATCCACTACAATATTCTTGGCCTCAAACGACACCCGCTTCCCCACCAGTATTGCAACCCCTCTGTTCTTCGCATCCAGCCCCGAATGGAATACCTGTCCTACCCATCCCATTCTCAACCTGACTTGGTCTGCCACCTTCAAATGTGTCTCCTGAAGCATGACCACGTCTGCCTTCAGTCCCTTTAAGTGCGCGAACACTCGGGCCCTCTTAACCGGCCCATTCAGGCCCCTCACATTCCAAGTTATCAGCCGGATTGGGGGGCTTCTCACCCCCCACCCCCCTGCCGACTAGCCATCTCTTTTTCTAGGCCAGTCACGTGCCCGCGCCTCCCGCACCCTCCAGTCCCCCAGACGGCGGACCACCGCCCCGACCACCTCTCCTATTTCCAGTTCCCCATTGGCCAATGCAGCAGCAACCCTATACCTCCCACTCCCCCCGCTAGATCCATATCTAGCTCTTTTGCTCCCCCCATAACACTCCCGTAAGTCAGCTGACTCCTGCTGACCCCGGCCTCTCCCGCCTTCCCATCGACCCTCCCAGTGTGAGAATCCCCCCTCCCCTTCAGTCAGTGTGCGCTCCTCCGACCCCCACTGCCGTCCTTCCCTAGCGCGGGAAAAAGCCCGCGCTTTCCTGAGCCGGCCCCGCCTCAATTCCCCCATCCCCGGGCCTCCCCTCCCTTCAACACCGGCGCCCACACTCTCCCACAGTCTCCCCATCAAATCCCTTCACCCATCCCCATCCAGCACCCAACCAAGCGAACATTCCCTACACGTAGTTAAAACCATATATACAGCAGACATCCCCCCCCACAACCACAGACCCTCAATTTGAGTCCAACTTTTCAGTCTGTATAAAGCTCCAAGCCTCCTCAGGCGTTTCGAAATAGTGGTGCCGATCTTGGAATGTGACCCACAATCGCGCTGGCTGCAGCATACCAAACTTCACCTCCTTCCGATGGAGCACCGCCTTGGCCCAATTAAAGCCAGCTCTCTTCTTATCCACCTCTGCACTCCAGTCCTGGTAGATTCGGATCTCCGTGTTCTCCCACCTGCTGCTCCGCTCTTGCTTGGCCCATCTCAAGACACACTTTCTATCCATAAAGCGGTGGAACCTCACCACTACAGCCCTTGGCGGCTCGTTGGCCTTGGATCTCCTTGCCAGGACCCAATGAGCCCCATCTAGCTCCAGGGGGCTCGGGAAGGCTCCCGCGCCCATCAGCGAATTGAGCATCGTGCTCACATATGCCCCGGTATCGGACCCCTCAACTCCTTCAGGGAGACCCAGAATCCGAAGATTCTTCCTCCTCGACCTATTCTCCAGGTCCTCAAATCTTTCCGCCCACCTCTTGTGCAGCGCCTCGTGCGCCTCCACCTTCACCGCCAGGCCCAAGATCTCATCCTCGTTCTCCGAGGCTTTTTGTCACACCTCCCGGATCGCCGCCCCCTGGGCCCTCTGGGTCTCCACTAGCTTCTCAATCGCCGCCTTCATTGACGCCATCATTTCTGTCTTCAGCTCCTCAAAGCAGCGTTTAAGAAACTCCTGCTGCTCCTGCGACCACTGCGCCCATGCTGCTTGGTCTTCACCCACCGCCATCTTGCTTTTTCTCCCTCTCACTTTTCGCTGCTCCAAGATCCCTTTTTTCAGCGCTCCACTCCTGGTCCAATCCATACACGATCGGGGGGACCTTGCTGTCACCTTCCCACACTGGAAGCCGTCGAACAAGTGCCGTTGGGGCCCCTCTAGAGAGCCCTAAAGTCCGTTCCCGGCGGGAGCTGCCGAACGTGCGACCTATTCAGGCATGGCCGCAACCAGAAGTCCCTCATCCTTTTTTTAGTGAGATACCACCCCTGAGTGTCCTGACTGCTCATTGGTCGTGTCCTATTCTATGTGTTCATTAGCTGCATGTTTGCATATCATGACAGAGCAAGCATTACAATTTTTAACGATTTATATCAATTTAAAAAAAATTTCTTACTTCCTCTTTCCCCCTCAGCAGTATGGTGCCCATTCCCTGTTTTTAAATGCCTGTCGTAAACCGCACCCGCGTGACTTCCACTTGCGAGGGGCAGAGCATCGCGGAGGTCCGGAGGATACTGGGTCAAACCCCGGTAATTAGATGTTAACACGTGCAAATACCGGTTTTGCATGTTGACATTGGCACGGGGCCCCGGATATCTGGCGTTCATTGTTCAGCAGACAATGAACAATTGTCCGCCCGATCGTATTATGCTTTCCAGCGTCGTGAGGGCGGAGAATCTAATCCGACATTCCATTTGCCTTCCGAATCACTTGCTGCACCTGTATACTAACTCTTTGTGATTCATGTACCAGGAATTCTAATTCCCCCAGCACCTCAGAGTTCTGCAAACGTTCTCCGTTTAAACAATATATTGCTATTTTAAAAAGAGTTGGGAACATGTGCCAGTAAAAGGAGGTTGTCAGACATTTGTGTTTTAGGGCACGCTCGAAGTTCACATGGGCAGGGGCGGGTGTGAAACCTGCCCAAAATCACGTTGTTAATGCGATATTTCACCGGCTGGCCAATTAACGACCATTCAGAGTGAACCATGGTCTGTGTCAGGCTGAATGTTGTTGGGAATGGATGGAGGAGGGTGGGCACCAAGAAAAGGGAGTGTGCGATCTGATAGTTCCAATGTGCTCCCTCAGGGCGTCAGCAGCTGTGGCCCTGTAAAAAATAAACATCAGCAGAAAAAGTGTGCCACGAGTGACTGGGCAGCACAAGCATACACAAACCACAGTCCCCAGGCATATTTGTTGGATTTATTTGAGCCCGAACATTATACATAAAATTCAGGCCATAGAACCATAGAATCCATACATAGAATAGAATCATAGAATTTACAGTGCAGAAGGAGGCCCTTCGGCCCATCGAGTCTGCACGGCTCCTGGAAAGAGCACCGTACCCAACCCTACACCTCCACCCTATCCCCATAACCCAGTAACCCCACCCAACACTAAGGGCAATTTAGCATGGCCAATCCGCGTAACCTGCACATCTTTGACTGTGGGAGGAAACCGGAGCACCCGGAGGAAACCCACGCACACATGGGGAGAACGTGCAGACTCCACACAGATAGTGACCCAAGCCACGAATCAAACCTGGGAACCAGGTGCTTTGAAGCAATTGTGCTAACCACAATGCTACCGTGCTACAGGAGGCCATTTGGCTCATCGAATCTGCACCAACCCTCTGAAAGAGCACCCAACCTCGGCCCACTCCCACCGCCCTGCCCCTGTAAGCTAACCTGCAAATCCCAGGACACTAAGGGGCAATTTATCATGGCCTATCCACCTGACCTGCACATCTTCGGACTGAGAGGAAACCTGCCCTCCCAGAGGAAACCCACGCAGACACGGGAAGAACGTACAAACTCCACACAGAGAGTCATTTAAGGTCAGAATTCAACCCTGGTCCCTGGCGCCGTGAGGCAGTAGTGCTAACAACTGTGCCACCATGTCACCCATTATTTCACAGTTTAAAATAATTATTCTGCTTTTCGAATTTTATAACCAAAGTGGATGACCTCACAATCCCCTTCACTCGAAGACTGAGCTTCAACCTGTAGAGAGGCAGTAATAATCGCGGTCTTCAATCCCATGAGAAAATGTAACAGGACTAATGTTATGAAAGGCAGCACCTGGTAGTAGTTGTGTGACAGCCTGGGATAGATTTTGGGGTTCACCTGGAATTCTTTGCTTTACATCCTTGAAAGGCCTCAGTGGTGTTTGTTGTGCTCTTGACGTAGCATAAGCTGCTTCTTTGATGTGCACTCTGACAAAGGAAGGTTCAGACTTGGAGATCGGTTTAACACATTTATTAAACTGTTAACAATTCTCCTACTTGGATTCGACTCTCCTGTTAATCCTGCTATAGCTACTCAGACTAACTAACCAGTCTGCTACAATCCACCTGGTGGATGTGATGTGTTTCAAATCAACCCTGTGTACTCACTAAGTGTCTCCACTGGAAAGAGGAAGATCATGTGTGCTGTGTCCTTATATATGGGTTGGTGTAATGCCCCCTGTGGTCGTGTCACCTCTGTGTGTGTCGTGATTGCCCATTGGTCGTGTCCTATCTTACTGACCTATTGGTTGAATGTCTGTGTGTCATGATGTCTCTGGTGCTCCCTCTAGTGCTTATCTAGTCTAAGTGTATTTACATTAACGCCTTGTGTACTTACAATGATGCATATCACCACAAGTGGAACTCACAACAGTTGACTCCCTTTAAATCCTCAAAAAGGCCAGAAACCTAATGCAAAGAATTGGCTCCCAGAGGAGATCCATTAGAATAGTAGCTGCAGTGTGAGTGGAAGAGTTAGCAAGTAAATTGGGCCTTAGGAACTTCAGCTCCACCTTAAAAAGGTGAATTGTCTTTACCGGGGAGGGCACTGTTGTATTATTTGCCTTCATGCCAATATAATTTAAAAGTGCTATGTAGAGCTAGGGTCAATGTAGGACTGGAGAATAGCACCACCCACGGTGTGATGTATGGAGTGACATCGTAACAAACACATACGGCGCTCTCGAAACAGTCGGCATGGAGACATATTTGGGATCTGTAAATAGTTAAAAATTAGAGATAAAACATTCTTGTTTAAACATACAAGTTTCACGATCTCATAATTCAGACATCAAGCAAGCCTACAATACAATACGGTGCTCAGGAGTGACACCATAAGAGGCAGCACTATTGTGCCCTTGCAAATGTTGACAGACCATATTACATATGCAAAATTTGGGTTTCAAAGTGGCACTAGCTAGAGATTTTGTCAGGTGGGATTTCCACTCTGTACCTGCAAAGTTGACCTCAGGAACCTTCAGACCTGTGTCTTTTGTTTCGTGACCAAGGGCAAGATCCCCCCCCCCCACCAACCCGGCATGTTTTGCGGTGGTGAAGGGACCCGCCATTGGCCGATAGCAGGATCCTCTGGTCCCAAAGCTGTCAACAGGGCTTCCATTGTTTGCACCCTCCATTTCCGGGCACCCTGGTGGCAGAGGCTCGGCAGGACCAGACAATCCTGCCGGTGGGAATGGCTGGAAAATCCTGCTCCTCGACTTTCCGTCTCTGCAGTCACCAAGTCCCAATCATTTCTACCATACAGTTGACATGCAAGAAACTGCAGACTGCACAGAAACAGAAACTCCAAGCTCTTGGGCAGGATTCTCCAATCTCGTCTGTTGCCGCCCTGCTGTCAGTGAGAACGGGAAATTTGGCATTCCGGTCAAAACCCCATTCACATTCAGCGGGACTGGAGAATCCCAAAAGCAAGAGAGGTCGGGGATTTTCGCACTTATCTCAATTTTTATTCAAGGTTTTCTATGTTTCCAGACAAAGAAGACAACAATTATGTTAAGGTGAATGAAGACATGATCAATAATGATAAAACTCCAGAGCTCAATGAGAAGAAAAATAACTGCGAGACTGAAACAAACCACAGCCCAGGTAAGCACCATGGAACAATATGAGGAGTGCTGGTGATTCTGAAGAATGCAATTTTATGTTTGGCAATTGATGATTTGTTAGATTTTATTTTGGTTAGTAGAATGGAACCATGTGAGACATTCAAGGCCTCTTTAGAAAATGAAACATAGTTTATCACCAGTTCTGTATGTGGGAATGATTGTTCCCTTATGAAGTCCAATTCTACCACCTCTGAGGTATCTGTTGATGTTACCACAGATGATCAGGAGAACCCGAGTGAAAATTTCAGCCCAATATCTCGGGTGGGAAACTATTTACAATCCAAATTGATGACCTGAATGAAGGCACAGTGTTTGTTGACAAAGATAGGTGGGAAAGCAAGTTGTGAAAGGGACACAAAGAAATATGGATAGTGTCATGTGAGAGTACCTTTAAGAAATGGATGTTTAAGCAATGTACCTTTAAGAAAACAGTGATGTCAGAGAGTGGGTGGAGCTGAGCTCAGTTCAGCCATTTTGCAGTTTAGTTTTGAGGAAAAGAGCTTGGGGTGTGTCTGTGTTTGCAGTGAGCTGGATCTGCTGTGATCTCTGCCATGAAAGACTATCTCCGGATCATTTGGGTGATTTAAACTCATAATAGTAAAGCCTTTAACTTGATGTGTTTCTGTTTAAAGGTGTTAAGTCTCTCTTGGATGTTGAAAGGAATAACTGAAGAATTATTTAGTGTTGTAATATTTTCGGGGTTATCTTTGAAGTGAGGGGTGTTAAGAGATCCAATGTTTATTTAAGAGGTTAAGTTGAGTTCATGGAATAAACATGTTTTTGTGTTTAAAAACCCATGTGTCCATAATTGTAATCCCACACCTAGGGAACAAGCCGTGTGCTCAGAAAAGCAACAATAGCATTAAAGGGGGAGGTTGGTTGAACTCCATGATACATTTTGTGGTTCTGAAAACCCCTCGGCCATAACAATTGGGGACTCGAGGGGGATAAAAGTCTATCTATTGGGTTGGCTTTTGTGAACTTAAAGACAGTGAAGGATTGTTGCTTTTCTGGTGTGGTATTTTGGTTTAAGTGGGGAGAGTGTTGTGAACAATGGCTCTTTCAGAGGCTCAGAAGTTTTTGGGGGTGGAGAATGTCACACGCCGTACCTTACGGACAGAGACTAAACGCAGACTGTTGGGTCTGGCAAAAACATTGCAGTTAACATTACCTGACAAAATGCGAAAAGATGAGGTAATTATGGCAGTGGTTAAGCATTTAAAGTTGCCTGAGATAGAATTTGACTCATTGGAAATGGCAAAAATTCAGTTGCAAATTAAACAAATGGAACATGAGAAAGAATTAAAGCGGCTTGAATACGAGAGTGAGAGAGAGGAAAAAGAGAGAGTGAGGAAAAAGAAAAGGAGAGAGAAGAAAGGAGAAAAGAAAGAATAGCCCGAGCAGAACATAAAGAAAAAGAAAGGGAGATACAGATCAGGGAAAAAGATAAAGAGAAGGAGTTTAAACTTCAGAAAATGGTCATGAAACATGAAAGTCAGTTAAAATTGGCAGACGTAAAGGGAAATGTACAGTTGGAGGATAGTGATGAGGACAGTGAGAAAGAGTGTCATAGTCGAAGGCTTGGTGTAAATCTATTTAAATATGTCCAAGCATTGTCAAGGTTTGACGAGAAGGAAGTGGAAGCCTTTTTCATTTCATTTGAGAAGGTAGCTAAACAAATGAAATGGCCACAGGACATGTGGGTGTTACTGATTCAAACAAAGCTGGTAGGTAGAGCTAGTGAAGTGTTTGCATCACTACCGGAGGAGGTATCTGGAACGTATGAGGAGGTGAAGAAATCTATCTTAAGTGCATATGAGTTAGTGCCTGAAGCTTACAGACAAAGGTTTAGAAATTTAAGGAAAGAATTTGGTCAAACATACATGGAGTTTGAAAGGCTCAAACAGAGTAATTTTGATAGGTGGATAAGGGCTTTGAAAATAGACCAAACGTATGAAGCTCTCAGAGAAATTATACTTTTGGAGGAGTTTAAAAATTCAATTCCTGATGTAGTGAGAACTCATGTGGAAGAACAGAGGGTTAAAACTGCGAGATTAGCAACAGAAATGGCAGATGATTATGAATTAGTTCATAAATCAAAGATTGGTTTCCGACATCAGTTTCAGCCGGTGAGGGATAGCAACTGGGGACATGAGAAATACTCAAGTGGTAAAGGTAAAGGTGATCTGATGGGAGACATTAATGACAATGTTGAGGGCGTATTGTCAAGATTATCCAGAGGATTGGGATAAAGGAATTCCATTCATATTGTTTGCAATTAGGGATGCAATAAGTCTACCAAATTTAGTCCTTTTGAACTAATTTTTGGTCATGAGGTAAGAGGACCACTTAAATTGATTAAGGAAAAATTGGTGGGTGAGAAATCGGAAATTACACTATTGGATTATGTGTCAAATTTTAGGGAACGATTAGATAGAGCAGGTGAATTGGCTAGACAACATTTGAAAGTTGCACAAAATGTGATGAAACGGGTAACGGACAAGAAATCCAAAGTTCGTAGTTTTGTCAGTGGGGATAAAGTTTTAATGTTGTTACCAATGGTAGGGGAGCCTTTAAAAGCTAGGTTTTGTGGACCGTATCAGATTGAAAGGAAATTAAGTGAGGTGAAATATGTGGTAAAAACACCAGATAGAAGGAAGACTCACCGAGTGTGTCATGTGAATATGCTTAAAAGGTACTTTGAAAGAGAAGGAGAGAAAAAGGAGGTTTTAATGATTCTATCTCAAAGTGACAAACCAAATCCAGATGACTGTGAATTTGACATACCTCAAATTAAATTGGAAAATGAGGATGTTCTTAAAAATTGGGATGAATTGTTAAGTTACCTTCTAGAGGAAAAACAAACTGACCTGAAAGAGTTATTGATGTCACATGGGCAAGTTTGCAGAGATAAATTGGGAAGTACTAAAATGGCTATACATGATCTAGATGTGGGAAATGCTGTTCCTATCAAACAACATCCATACAGACTTAACCCTTTAAATTGGCACAGGTTAACCAAGAGATTGAGAGTATGCTTAAAAATGGCATAATTGAAGTGGATTGCAGCCAATGGAGCTCACCCATAGTGATGGTACCTAAACCAGATGGTACCCAACGGTTGTGAGTGGACTATCGAAAGGTGAATGCACTTACAAGAACGGACTCTTATCCTATCACGCGTTTGAAGGATTGCATTGAGAAATTGGGACACTCTGCTTTTATTTCCAACTTCCAGACATGGAAAGAGCATTTAAACCATTAGTATAGAGTTCTTCGATCGACTTCAGGAGGCGGATTTGGTGATAAACCTAGCCGAAAGTGAATTTGGAGAAGCCCAAATCACTTTCCTTGCTGAGTTTCTGAAACCTTCAAGACGAAGGGAAATAATGCGATTTCTTAGCATGAGTGGATTTGATCGAACATTTGTACAAACGTTTTGTGGCATGATTACTCCACTGAGGGATTTGCTAAAGAAATGTCAAAAATTTCAATGGACAGCGGACTTTCAACAGTCATTTGACTGCCTGAAAGCTGTGGTAACCAATGTTCCTGTATTAGAGAATTGCAAGGTACTCTGTGGTCAGATTGAACTAAATTATCTGATTCTAAAGAGAAATGCCGAGGAGTAGAAGAATGGATGGATCGTGCAGAGACTTTGTTCAAAGAGACTGTCAATCGAGAAGGATTTCGGTTTGAGGAAGGCAAACAAAGAAAATGGACTATATAATTATACCTGTTTTTTTTAAACGAAAAGGTATATTTGCTGTGTACATTTCTCAGTGGATGGTGCAAAAGTGAAAAATGAAACCATCTTGAAGTTGATGGTTTATTTTTTTTTCTTGGGGGGAGGTGTCATGCGAGAGTACCTTTAAGAAATGGATGTTTAAGCAATGTACCTTTAAGAAAACAGTGATGTCAGAGAGTGGGTGGAGCTGAGCTCAGTTCAGCCATTTTGCAGTTTAGTTTTGAGGAAAAGAGCTTGGGGTGTGTCTGTGTTTGCAGTGAGCTGGATCTGCTGTGATCTCTGCCATGAAAGACTATCTCCGGATCATTTGGGTGATTTAAACTCATAATAGTAAAGCCTTTAACCTGATGTGTTTCTGTTTAAAGGTGTTAAGTCTCTCTTGGATGTTGAAAGGAATAACTGAAGAATTATTTAGTGTTGTAATATTTTCGGGGTTATCTTTGAAGTGAGGGGTGTTAAGAGATCCAATGTTTATTTAAGAGGTTAAGTTGAGTTCATGGAATAAACATGTTTTTGTGTTTAAAAACCCATGTGTCCATAATTGTAATCCCACACCTAGGGAACAAGCTGTGTGCTCAGAAAAGCAACAATAGCATTAAAGGGGAGGTTGATTGAACTCCATGATATATTTTGTGGTTCTGAAAACCCCTCGCCCATAACAATAGGCTAATTGAATGGGTATTTCAGGGGGAGCATAATTTGGGATAATTTGAGGATATCCATTGTGCTGGGAAGGATAGAAAAGCAAAATATTTTAAATAGAAAGATACTACAGAATGTTATGGTACAGAGAGATCTAGGTGTCCTCGTGCATGAATCACCAAAGCTTAGCATGCAGATACAGCAAGTAATTAGGAAGACAAATGGATGGGCAGGGGAGTAGAGTATAAAAATAGGTCTTACCACACCTATACAGGACATTGGTGAGACCACACCAAGAGAACTGCATGGTGTTTTGGCCTCCCTATTTAAGAAGAAGAGTAGTTCAAAGAACGCTCACTGGGTTGATTCCTGGGCCAAAAGGTTGAGCAGGTTTGGCCTATAGTCATTGGAAATTAAAAGAATAAGAGGTGATCTCATCGAAACCTGATGGAGCTTGACAGGGTAGTTACTGAGAGGATATTTTCTTCATGGGGGAGTCTAGAACTAGAAGCATTGTTACATAATAAAGAGCAAACCAGCTAAGACTGAGATAAGATGGAATTTCTTCTCTCGGTGGGTCATTAATCATTGGAATTCTCTATTCCGGAAAGGAATGGAAGCTGGGTCATTGAATATATGCAAAGGTGAGTTAGACAGATTTTTGGTCCACAAGGAAGTTTTGGATTATGGTAGGACAGGCAGAAAAGTGGAGCATTTGAATGAGCCATGATGTTATTGAATGATGGAGCAGGCTCAAAGAGTTGAATAGCCTGCTCCTGCTTCTAGTTCTTATATTCCTATGTCTCTTTGGAACTAGAACACTACATATTAAAGAAAGGCCTCTTTTAGCATTCCCCTGCTGGCCCCTGAGTGTCTTGTGGGGTTGGGTCAGCTTCTCCATGACTCATAGTTCACAGTAGAGCAGGGAACCAGGGCGGGATTCTCTGCTCCTGAGGCTAAGTGTTGACGCCGTCATAAATGCCGTCGCTTTTCACGACGGGGTCAACAGGCCCCCAGAAGCAGCAATTCCGAGCCCCTCAGTAGGCCAGCACGGCACTGGAGCAACCCACGCTGCTCCAGTTGCTGATATCGGCGTCAAATGGGCGCTGTGGGTCTGCGCATGCGCGCTGCGATCGGCGTGAATGCGCGTGTGTGCACTGCGACCGGCACGAATGTGTGCATGTGCGGTGCCTTCCTCCTCCGCACCTGCGCCCGGCCCAGCGATTCTCCGGCCCGGCGTAGGCTGAGAGAATCCCGCCCCCACTGTCTGGATTCGGGAACATTTTGAAAGGTAATATCAAAAGGTCTTTCTTGTGTCCTAATGTACCTTCCAGGCCAACCCATGCATTCCACCCACCCCCATGGCCCCTCATACCATCCATGCCAAGTCATCATTTAATGATTTTAAACCTGTGGCTCTTGCTTCTTTATTGGCCAAATATATGGAGAGTTGTTAGTAACCACCTCACCTCGTCTGCTTCAGATTATCTTGATCCTCTACAATTTGCTTAAAAAGCACATCGGTTAATTGATAACTAATCAACTCCAACAGCCAAAATCTTTTGTCCAAGTCTTATTTATTGATTTTAGTTAAGCATTCAAAACAATGCAAATTCCTTTCCTGTTACAAACGTTGTTTACTTTGATGTGAATAGGGGCCTAATCAATTGAATCAGTGATTTTCTTACTGATCACCCTCAGCAAAGGTGTCTAACTCACCTTTGAATATATTCAATGACCCAGCTGCCATTCCTTTTTGGAAAATACTTTTCATTGTACTTCGGTACATGTGACAATAAATCAAAATCAAATGTCTGGCTTTTTATCTGCTAAACTTATTTCAAACATAAGTAATCCTCATGGCTGTGTCTTGTCACCTCTGTAATTTTCCATACGCACCAATGGGATGAAAATCAAGGGAATAATAGTACTTCTTTATTTAAGTATGCAGGTGATACGGCTCGAGAGGGATTATTTTTAAAAGATAAAATGACAACTGAAGGAAATTGCTTTGAATATACTGCCACCCTTCAGAAATGGTGCCACTTTACTGTTCTGCAGATCAATGTTGATAAATCCAAAGAGCGACTTTATATAGCAATGGCCTCCATATGTGTGAACCCCAGTATCTTAATGATCAACAGGTAGGGCAGCACAGTGGCGCAGTGGTTAGCATTGCCACCTCACAACGCCGTGGTCCCAGGATCGATCCCGGCACTGGGTCACTGTCCGTGTGCAGTTTGCACATTCTCCCCGTGTTTACGTGGGTTTCGCCCCCACAACCCAAAAGATGTGCAGACTAGGTGGATTGGCCACACTAAATTGCCTCTTAATTGGAAAAAATGAATTGGGTACTCTAAATTTTAAAAAGAAATGGTCAACAGGTAGAGGTTGTAGGGTGTTTCAAGTATCTGGGAAAATATCTAAGTCAGAAGCTGAGCTTCACAGAGAATACCGACTGTGTGGTGCTATGCATCACTGTAAATACACAAGGGGTTATTGTGAACACACTACACCTAGCTAGACACCAGAGGGAGCACCAGAGACATCATGACACAGACATTCAACCAATAGGTCAGTAAGATAGGACACGACCAATGGGCAGTCACAACACACCCAGACGTGACACTACCACAGGGGGGCATTACACCAACCAATATAAAAGGACACAGTGCACATGCTCAGTCTCTTTCCAGTGGAGACACTTAGTGAGTACAGAGAAGGTTGATTGAAACACACCACACCCACCACGTGGATTGTAGCAGACTGGTTAGTTAGTCTGAGTAGCTGTAGCAGGATTAACAGGCGAGTCGAATCCAAGTAGGAGAATCGTTAACAGTTTAATAAATGTGTTAAAGCTACCTCCAAGTCTGAACCTTCCTTTGTCAGAGTGCACATCAAGGAAGCAGCTTATGCTATGTCAAGAGCATAACAAAACATGGTACCAGAGAGTGACTGTTTAAATCCATATAGTTTCCACTCAGCAAACCGTGACAACCAGCAACAGTACCCTGGCATGATGTTCGAGATTCCAGTTCTACAGCGGCTCAGGTGCCACGGCAATCTCAGTGCAAACTGGCATGCATTCAGGCAAAGGTTTGAGATCTTCCTGGTAGCAGCCAACCTACAAGACGTGGCCGATGCTGAAAAGACAGAGCTTCTGCTCGCAATTGCGGGTGCAAATGCAGAACAAATCTTCAAAACCTTCAAGTATTCCAGAGGGCAAGAATAGAGAGACTTCCAGACAGTCCTGGACAAATTCGAACAAACCTGCGAGGAAAACACAAAGAAACCAACAGGAAACGGTAAAAGAGGTGCCAATACGAACCACGAAGCGGAGGGAGGCTAGCAACGAACGACAAGTTTGATTGGTGGCCATCTTGGAAAAGGTGTCGCACATGCACAGTTGAGAGAAGGGCGCAAAGTAAAGGAACAGCGATCTGCGTATGCGCAATCCATTCCTATGCTCTACGTCACAAGCGTCATGACGTCAGAGGCCCCGGACCACGCCCACTTAAAGGGGAAATGTCCCAAAAGAAGAAAAATAAAATTTAAAGGCTCAAAACAAGATTCTTTCACCTGGAACGACAGCACAATGCCTGATCTTCGACCAGTAGCTGAAAGTAACCTCCGCAGAACCCTGCAACAAGCAGTTACCACCGCCCTAGAAGATGATATGGTCTAGAAGACTATGACACAGACGATGATTTCATCTTTGGAGATGGCGACCCCACTACCAAATCCGAACTGCGACGAGATGTGTTGCACAGTGACGAATCCGACACAGACGCGGATGTGTTCTTCGGATTGGGGAATCCTCAGCCCAGCATATATGACATCCCGACTCGTGAGTGCAGGATTATGCTGCGGCCTGACGCCAAGAGACAGAGAGCGGTACAAGCCCACAGAGAGCGGCCTGCTGCCACACAGAGAGTGGTCCACGCACCACAAAGGGTTCCAGCCTCCACACAGAAAGCGATGAAAGACTCCAGAGCGAGGCAATTGCACGTCTCCACACAGAAAGTGACTCCAGTGACACAAGCCTCCGCAGCGAGTCTCCACAGCGAGACCAATGCACGATTTCACACAGGGAACGCTGCAAGACTCCACAGAGGGAGTGACACAAGCCTCCACAGCGAGCTTGTGGACGGACTCCAGGATTAAAGGAACGCAAGACTCCAGAGCGCAGTCCTTGCATGAACAAGACCATGAGGGTCTAGCAACCAGCAGCAGACGATGCAAGTCTGCCACGCTCAAGTGAACAACAGAAAGACTATGACAGTCTGCCATGCTCAAGTGCACAGCAAGAAGACTATGACAGTCTACCACGCTCAAGTGAACAGCAAGAAGACTATGACAGTCTACCACTTCCCATACAAGATGTGCAACGTGACAGACCTCAGCTAGTGTGTACAGAGGCACTCGACAATCACAGTGAGACTACTGGTGACTCCAGTGACAATCAATCCTCATCCGCTCGAGCCTCTCCACAAGCTAATGCATTCCTGAACTTTTGACTCCGGATGGGGAGCATCAAGAAACCTCAGAAGATTCAAGTAAACCTGAAATGACTCTGGATGGGGAGCATCAAGAAACCTCAGCTGACTCAAGTGAACCTGCAATGACTCCGGACAGGGAGCGTCAAGAAAGCAAAGCTGACACAGGTGAACCAGAAAGGGCTCCGGCGGGGAGCATCGACAAACCAAAACTGATTCAAGTAAACCGGACATGACTCCAGACGGGAGCGCCGCGAACTCAGTGACGGCACACTCAAGGAAACAGCAGATGCCACCAAGGACGCTGACACGAGTAACTGTGTGAAGGACTCGTATTATCCACAAGAGTGTGGTCCTTGAGCGCAGCAAACACGACAGCAAAACCAACCAACAACAACAACATCAAAGACAATAACAAGAAGCGTACCAGAGGCAACAACGTAGACAACTAGCACGACAAAAACAACAACAATGGAACTACGATTGGTACGACATGCTACAACTCTGCAAATGAGGGACACTGTTACTGCTCAGCTCAGTACAATGACATACCATGGCAGGACGATGCATCGTACCACTTCACGTTTGCTACACTGCCAACAGGCAACCCGGCTTTCAGGACAGATGCCATCAAGAATTGCTACCATAAGCATTGAAAGAAAGAGTCCAAATCAGTCAATGAAGTGATTTGAACACTTGAACACCTCCCGATGACCAAACACCAGGACACTGACGGCGTTCACAAGGGAATGACAATGTCACCATTGACACTTCTATACCAGACCATAATAATGACTGAACTTTTAACTCGTACATATGATTTGGACTTATTGTGTAATCATCACTCATCATGATTTGTACATGTCATCACTTACCTACCTATTTTGTTCAATCTTCTTTCACACTGTACAGAAAATATGTAACACGAAAAAAGGGGGGATGTGGTGATATGCATCACTGTAAATACACAAGGGGTTAATGTGAACACACTACACCTAGCTAGACATCAGAGGGAGCACCAGAGACATCATGACACACAGACATTCAACCAATAGGTCAGTAAGATAGGACACGACCAATGGGCAGTCACAACACACCCAGACGTGACACTACCACAGGGGGGCATTACACCAACCCATACAACAAGACACAGCGCACATGCTCAGTCTCTTTCCAGTGGAGACACTTAGTGAGTACAGAGAAGGTTGATTGAAACACATCACACCCACCACGTGGATTGTAGCAGACTGGTTAGTTAGTCTGAGTAGCTATAGCAGGATTAACAGGAGAGTCGAATCCAAGTAGGAGAATCGTTAACAGTTTAATAAATGTGTTAAACCGATCTCCATTCTGAACCTTCCTTTGTCAGAGTATACATCAAAGAAGCAGCTTATGCTACTTCAAGAGCATAACAAAACAGACTGTATCTTTAAAAACTGAAAGATGAGTGAGTCAAGATGTTTGAGAGAAAGAATACAAAAGTCTGGTAGATGTATTTTAACATTCAGCATGACAGTCGGGTATGGTAACCTGAGTGTAAAATGCAAAAGTAAGCTGGGCAGAATTGCAAACACTACAGGTAAAATCATTGGTAGACAGCAGACCCAGAATGGGACACAATACTCCAGTTGAGGTCAAACCAGTATTTTATAAATGTTCATTTGTAGTTAATGGGCAAGATCGTGAGCATGATTAGCCACGTGTTTCCCAGCACTCGCAGTGCCGGGAAACACATGGGTATTCAACGCAACTCTTGTTGAATAAGGGGTCAGAACGAGGAATATGTGGCTGAGGCTGCACATAACCCTGTTTTTTACAATGGGGAGCTCCGCTCGCCGGAACTCCCCGCTGTAGCATCCTGATCTCCAGGGCCCCCCAAAATCCCCAACCTCCCCCCAGCCTGAATGCAATACAGACAGGTCCCTCCCACAACCCCAACGCCGGGCAATCCCAACCCAATCGCACACATGCAAAAAGCAAGCTTGGCACATTGGTAGTGCCAGGCCAGCACCCAGGTGGTACTGCCAGGGTAATCACGTTGCACCAGCAGTGCTGGGGCACCACCCTGCCCAAAGGGAATGCAGCTGGGGGCTTCTGACCCCCTTGGAGACCCCCACAAGTGCCGTTCCATCTGGTCCACATTTGTGGAGACTAATACCAAATGGCGCTCGCCCGAGGTCCCCAAGGCGAAGTGATTCAATGCCAAAGCCTCAGGTATGCGGGATTCTGCACATTAGAGTAAGGCTAATTGCCTTGCTCTGATATGCAGATTTGCTCAAGTGAACAGGATTCACCTTGCAACTTCTCGCGAGATTAAGTTGCGAGCTGGGTAGATCCCGGGAGTGGAATCTTCCAGCTTTCAACGGCCATACTGCGCCGCGGCAAGTTGCTTTTCCGACGTAGCGTGGCTGGAAGATCGCGCCCCAAGTTTCTATTTACGAATCTCACATGGCTTTTTAACCACTTTCTAAACTTGCCTTGCCATGTTTGACAATTTGTGCACGTATGTCCCCAGGTCTGTCGGTTCCTGCACCCCCTTTAGCATTACACCTTTTGGTTCATATTCCCTAGCCTCATTCTTCCTTTCAAAATATCATTTCACTTTTTTCAAAATTGAATTTTGGCTGCCACCTTCCCACCAATTTCATCAGCATGTCTGTGTCCTCTAAAATCTATCACTATTATCCTCACAGTTCACATTACTTCCAATTTTTTGTCACCTGCAAATTTGAAATTGTTCCCTATCTATTCCAGTTTAAGTGCGAGTAATGACGCCTGGCTAATACCTTCCTGCAGTCTGTAAAACATCTGTTTATCAGTGCTCTGTGTTTCCTGTCATTTAGCCCAATGTTCTTCAAACTTTTTTCCGGGGATCCATTTTTACCAACCGGCCAACCTTCAGGACCCAACCCGGCCGACCTTCGCGACCCACGCCGGCCAACCTGCGTCGGCTGAACTGCGTGACCCACCATTTTCTCTTACTTTGTTTGCTGCTGACAAAAATGGAGGAAATGGTTTTGGGTCCCTTTGGCCCTCGTGCACGCTCCTCCAATGGAACCTGTTGGATGAAGGTGAAGCCTTCTGGTGTAGGAAAGTATGGAGTCTCCATCTGTCCAAAGTTCTGAATTTTTTTCCTGTAAAATTTTATCAAATAAACCTCCCCCCCGAACTTGTAAAAAAATAAAATAAATGAGTAAAATAAATGAAAAAAATAAATGAATAATCCCCCCCCGAACTTGAAAACAAAATGAATAAAATAAATGAAAAAAATGAATAAAACCCCCTGAATTTGTAAAAAAAATAAAATGAATAAAATAAATGAATAAAAACCACTACAGATCTTGTAAAACAAAAAGCTGCAACCGTTTAAAAAAATAGCGGCCGCACTGCACATGCGCGCCGATCATCGTGCGCGCATGCCATGTTCGCGGCCACTTGCAGCCGGCGTTAAGAAAAGCTGGCTGCTGCGCGGAGATTTGCGCGATCGGGAGCGCTGCGGACAATGGCTCCGCGACCCTCCCGACACCCGCGGGTCGCGCCCGTGAAGAACACTGATTTAGCCAATCCTGCTACCACTGTCCTTTTATTCCATAGAATTATATCATAGAATTTACAGTGCAGGAAATCCACCGGGTCTGCACATGTCCTTGGAAAGAGCACCCTATGTCTCCCCACGTCTCCACCCTATCCCTGTAACCCAGCAACCCCACCTAACCTTTGGACACTAAGGGCAATTTAGCATAGCCAATCCACCTAACCTGCACATCTTTAGACTGTGGAGGAAACTGGAGCACCCGGAGGAAATCCAAGCAGACACAGGGGGAAAGTGCAAACTCCACATACAGTCACCCAAGACCAGTATTGAACCTGGGACCCTGGAGCTGTGAGGCAGCAGTGCTAACCACTGTGCCACCGTGCCACCCCAGTGTCTCAACTTTGTTTTGTTTTTTAACAAATGATTTTATTGAGGTATTTTAGGCATATAGAAAAAGTGACATTGTACAGTACAAAAAAAAAGTTAAGACACAAATTACAAATTAAACATAGCGCAAACCACGACTCTGTTCACGCACGGACCTGCCTCAATATCCCCCTATTCTACTCTACTCTACCCTCGCCCCCACCCCCCACCCCCCACCCCCCCCTCCCCCCCCCAACCCGCTGACGCTTACTCCTCTGCGAAGAAGTCGATCAATGGCTGTCTCTCAAGGCGAACTTGAATATCTCTAGGCCAAGAAAGCTCGACATGTCCGATAGCCATACCTCAGCCCTTGGGGGCTTTGGGTCCCTCCATGCTAACAGTATTCGTTGCCGGGCTACCAGGGAAGCAAATGCCAGAACGTCGGCCTCTCTCTCTTCCTGGACTCCCGGGTCCTCCGAAACCCCAAAGATTGCCACCTCCGGGCTCATTACCACCCCAGTTTTCAATACTCGGGACATGACATCTGCGAATCCTTGCCAATACCCCCTGAGTTTAGGGCACGACCAGAACATGTATACATGGTCAGCCGGCCCTCCGGCGCATCTAGCACACTTGTCCTCCAGCCCGAAGAATCTGTTCATTCGCGCCACCATCATGTGGGCCCGGTGCACGACCTTAAACTGGATCAGGCTGAGCCTGGCGCATGTTGCAGTCGTGTTTACTCTGCTCAGGGCTTCTGCCCAAATACCGTCCTCCAGCTCCCCCCCCCGCCCCCCCCCCCCCCCCCGAGCTCCTCCTCCCACTTAAGCTTCAGGTCCTCAGTCTGCGTATCCTCAGCTCCCATTAGTTCCTTGTAGACGTCTGAAACTCTACCCTCTCCCACCTCTCCCCTAGAAACTACCCTGTCCTGCCTCCCCTTCGGCGGGAGACGTGGGAAGGACGGCACCAGTCTGCGTACAAAATCCCTCACCTGCAAGTATCTAAAGTCGTTCCCTCCCGCCAGCCCAAACTTCTCCTCCAGCGCCCTCCTGCTCGGAAAGCTCCCTTCCAGGAACAGATCCCCCATCCTCACAATCCCCACCCTCCTCCACAGTCGATACCTCCTGTCCATGTTCCCTGGGGCAAATCAGTGGTTGCCGCAGATTGGGGTCCACACCGATGCTCTTACCTCCCCTACATGCCTCCTCCACTAGTCCCAGATCCGAAGAGCCGCCACCACTATCAGGCTGGTGGAGTACCATGCCGGCGGAAGCGGCAGAGGAGCCATGACCAGGGCTGTTAAGCTAGTGCCCCTGCACGAAGCAGCCTCCATCCACTCCCAAACCGACCCCGCACCCACCATCCATTTCCTTATCATCGCTATGTTGGCCGCCCAGTAATAGTTGCTGAAGTTCGGCAACGCCAGCCCCCCTTCTCCTCTGTTCCTTTCAAGCTTCACCCTCTTCACCCGCGGGGACTTCCCTGCATATACAAATCCCAGAATAATTTTATTCAGCCTCTTAAAGAAGGACAGCGGGATAAAGATGGGGATACACTGAAAAACAAACAAGAACCGCGGGAGAATCATCATCTTAACAGTCTGCTCCCTCCCCGCCAATGACAGCGGGAGCGCATCCCACCTCCGGACCTCCTCCCTCACTCTTTCCACTAGTCGGGACAGGTTGAGCTTATGCAACCTGCCCCAGTCCTGTGCCACCAGAATCCCCAAATATCGGAAACTCTCCCCCACCAGCCTGAACGGCAACCCCTTCAGCCTACTCTCTTGCCCGTGTCTCAACTTTGTTGACAAGCATTCTATCAAACGCCTTTTGGAAGTCAATATGCACCACCTCACCTGTCTTACCCTCTTCAACCCTCTTTGTTACCTCGTCAAAAACTTAATAAAGTTAGTTAAACACCATTTGCCTTTGAAAAAAAATCTGTGCTGCCTTTCCTTAATTGATCTGTACTTGTCCAAATTACTGTAGATTTTGTCCAAGATTATCATTTCTAAAAACTTTATCACCACCAAGCTTAAACCGACAGATCTGTAGCGGTTGGATTTATCCTTACACCATTTTCTGAACAATGGTATAACATTTACAGTTCCACTTTGGCACCATGTCCATATCCAAGGAGGATTGGAAGATAAGGGACAGTAATTCTGCAATTTCCTCACTTAGTTTTCCCACCATCCTTGGATACATCCCATCTAGTCCTGGTGAATTATAAACTTTAAATACAATCACCCTTTCGAGTGCCTCCTCTTTATCAATTTTCAGTCTGTTGAGTAGCTCAACTATATCCTCTTTCACTGTGGCTTCACTAGCATCAAAAGCTAGATGCAAAATATTAATTTAATGCCTGAGTCATGCTTTTTGCCTCCAATTGCAGATCTCCTTTATGGTACCAAATCGGCCCCAAGCTTTCTTTCTACTTCACTTTTTCTTTTTATATGCCGATAGAAGACTTTTGAATTTCTTTTTATGTTAGCTGCCAGTCCCTTATTCATGTTCAATCTTGCTCCTCTTACTATCTTTGTTAATTCATTCTGACTTTCCTATATTTAGCCTGATTTTCACTTCCATTATCAATATGACATCTATCATATATCCCTTTTTCTGCTCCATCTTACTCACTATCATTTGCACCATTCAAGATCTGGACTGGAATTCTCCGTCCGTTGCAATTCACTTTCCCCACCAGCAGCGCACCCCTGACCCTGGATTTCCTGGGGCGTTGGGTGGTTTCAATGGGAAATCCCAAGCAGCGGGAAGACAGAATCCCATCACCAGTCAATGGTGCGCCGCTGAGAAACACACAAACCGGAGAACCCAGCCCCTGATTTGGGTTGCCCTACCTTTCTGCCTTGTGTGAATGTACCTTGGATGTACCCAAACTATCTCCTCTTTAAAGGCAGCTAATTTTTAAAAACTCTTTAATAATAATAATCTCTGTTACTGTCACAAGTAGGCTCACGTTAACACTGCAATGAAGTTGCTGTGAAAAGCCCCTAGTCACCACATTCCGGCACCTGTTCGGATACACTGAGGGAGATTTCAGAATGTTCAATTCACCTAACAGCACGTCTTTCGGGACTTGTGGGAGAAAACCAGAGCACCCGGAGGTAACCCACGCAGACACGGGGAGAACATGCAGACTCCGCACAGACAGTGTCCCAAGTCGGAATTGAATCTGGGACCCTGGCACTGTGAGGCAACAGTGCTAACAACTGTGCTACCGTGCCGCTACAAGCAATGTTACAGAATGGGACTGGTAAAAGCTTAGGTCCAGGTTGCATGTCTGTCACCTTTGATGAGAAAATAAGAGTAGCATTGGGGTGTGACAAAGGAGAGGGAAGGTAATATAAATTATTGGGCAGAAATCATCTTTAAAAATGACAGGAGTTTTGGAAAGATGGTACAGAAACCAGCTAACCAATGATGAAGAAATGGTTACATTTCAATTCCTCAAATAATAAGGGGCTGACTTTATGAATTCAATCAATGGTGTTACATTGAGCTCCAGAAAACAATTACCTTTAAAGTCTTGTGAAGTTAGTGTTTTCAAAGAAAGTTGAATGGTGATCAAAGCCAGAGGCACAGCCCTGTCATTACTGATGCTAGGATCCTGACACAAGCCTGATATAGGGCCACCCTTATATATAAGAAAATTGTATGGTGGGGTGAAAAGAATCTGTAAATGATGGGTATGATGAAAGTGGACTGTCTTTAGCTAAAAAGCCTCCCTTGTCTGCTTGTGACAAGGCTTTGCTGTAGACAGAATACAAAAGCACAATGTTTGGAGCAGGTTGAGGAAAATGCTGCACCTTACTTGAGTTGCTGCACTCCTTCAAATATGAGATTTCTTCAAGGTAATGGACTTATTACTATCTTTGTGGGACATGTTCGTTGTTAATTTGGACAGGAGATAACAGTGTTTCGGTTTTATGTTCTTTCATCACTTGAAGAAAATAGACGACATTCAGGCACCAGTTCTAGTACAAAGAAAAATGTTTAGTCACTGGTCCCTTTGTTTGACTTTATAACCCCTGTGTCCATAATTGACATGCCTGTTATTGCACTTTCTTTGCCACAATTTTATAAACATAAGTTAGAGGTCAGACTTTCTTTCAGATATTATTCTGGAGGGAGTGGTGATTGATGGACTATGGCAGTGTTCTTCAAACTTTTTTCCGGAGACCCATTTTTACCAACCGGCCAACCTTCGCGACCCACGCCGGCCGACCTTCGCGACCCACGCCGGCCGACCTGCGCGACCCACGCCGGCCGACCTTTGCGACCTACGCCGGCTGACCTGCGCGACCCACCATTTTCTCTTACCTTGTTGACTGCTGACAAAAATGGAGGAAATGGTCTTGGGTCCCTTTGGCCCTCGTACATGCTCCTCCAATGGAACCTGTTGAATGAAGGTGAAGACTTCCGGTGTCGGAAAGTATTGAGTCCCCATCTGTCCAAAGTTCTGCATTTTCTCCCTGTAACATTTTATCAAATAAAACACCCCAGAACTTGTAAATAAAATAAAATGGATAAAATAAATGAAAAAAATAAAAGAATAATCCCCCCCGAACTTGTAAAATAAAAAGCTGCGACCGTTTTTAAAAAAAGCGGCTGCACTGCGCATGCGTGCCCGATCATCGGCGTGCATGTGCATAGTTTTGCACATACACGCCGATCTGGCACGCATGCGCAGTGCAGCTGCATTTTCTTTACATGTTCAAGGCCATTTTAAAGGCCGCTTGCAGCCGGCGTTATTAACAGCCGGCTGCTGCGGCTGTTGTGCACAGATTTGCGCGAACGGGAGCACACGACGGACGGGAGCACACGACGGACGGCTCCGTGACCCTCCCGACACGCGCTCGCGGGTTGCGCCCCTGAGTTTGACAATGCCTGGACTATGGCATTTTCAGATTTAACATGCTTTATGCTTCGGGTTGATAGAGAGTTAAGTTCATAGTATATTGCGCGTCTGTGGAGTTTGCAAGTTTTCCTCGTGTATGCCTGGATTTCCTCCGGGTGCTCCGGTTTTCTCCCACAGTCCAAAGATGATCAGGTTAGATGGATTGGCCATGCTAAATTGCCCCTTAATGTCAAAAGATATGCAGGTTAGGCGGGGTTAAGGGGATAGGGCGGGAGGAGGGGTCTAGGTAGAGTTCTCTTTCAGAGGGTCGGTGCAGTCTCAATGGGCCGAATGGCCAACTTCTACACTATAGGAATTCTATGGTTCTATTCTATTCCATACAAATCATCTGCTCTTCCTTTCAAGAACATTTAATAGTGCCTTTAAAATAAACCATTTTTAAAAATTGAACCTTGTTGCTAAACATTATAATTTTGATTTCTGTAACCAAAGGGGTAATACACGCAAAATACGTTTGATTCAAAGAGCTGGATGTAATGGTTGCAGCGAAGGGCCTGACCACTGGCTGCAGAGCTGGCGACTATCCTGCCACAGCCTATCCCTGCTGCCCTGACATGATTAAACATCAGTCGAGTACCTGCCTGGTTATCATTGAGATTCTTGGACCCTGCCAGTCAATCAGAGGCCGGCACCTCTTCAGTACCTGTGGCATCATTGAGAGTGGGGCCACTGCCGGTACTGAATTAGGCCCCAAGGTGAAAAGCAGCCTTGGAGCCTCAAAACCCAGATAACAGAATGGGCTTGGAGTGACCAGTCAAGCAGACTCAGTGAGGCTGGAAGGCAGTCGGTTTAAAGTTCCCAGGGCAGGTGGAGTGTTTGATTCAAAAGAACAAAGAACAAAGAAATGTACAGCACAGGAACAGGCCCTTCGGCCCTCCAAGCCCGTGCCGACCATACTGCCCGACTCAACTACAATCTTCTACACTTCCTGGGTCCGTATCCTTCTATTCCCATCCTATTCATATATTTGTCAAGATGCCCCTTAAATGTCACTATCGTCCCTGCTTCCACCACCTCCTCCGGTAGCGAGTTCCAGGCACCCACTACCCTCTGTGTAAAACATTTGCCTCGTACATTTCCTCTGAACCTTGCCCCTCGCACCTTAAACCTATGCCCCCTAGTAATTGACCCCTCTACCCTGGGGAAAAGCCTCTGACTATCCACTCTGTCTATGCCCCTCATAATTTTGTATACCTCTATCAGGTCGCCCCTCAACCTCCTTCGTTCCAGTGAGAACAAACCGAGTTTATTCAATCGCTCCTCATAGCTTATGCCCTCCATACCAGGCAACATTCTGGTATGGAGGACATTCTCTTCTGCACCCTCTCTAAAGCCTCCACATCCTTCTGGTAGTGTGGCGACCAGAATTGAACACTATACTCCAAGTGTGGCCTAACTAATGTTCTATACAGCTGCAACATGACTTGCCAATTCTTATACTCAATGCCCCGGCCAATGAAGGCAAGCATGCTGTATGCCTTCTTGACTACCTTCTCCACCTGTGTTGCCCCTTTCAATGACCTGTGGATCTGTACTCCTAGATCTCTTTGACTTTCAATACTCTTGAGGGTTCTACCATTCACTGTATATTCCCTACCTGCATTAGCCCTTCCAAAATGCATTACCTCACATTTGTCCGGATTAAACTCCATCTGCCATCTCTCCGCCCAAGTCTCCAGACAATCTAAATCCTGCTGTATCCTCAGACAGTCCTCATCGCTATCCGCAATTCCACCAACCTTTGTGTCGTCTGCAAACTTACTAATCAGACCAGTTACATTTTCCTCCAAATCATTTATATATACTACAAATAGCAAAGGTCCCAGCACTGATCCCTGTGGAACACCACTGGTCACAGCCCTCCAATTAGAAAAGCATCCCTCCATTGCTACCCTCTGCCTTCTATGGCCTAGCCAGTTCTGTATCCACCTTGCCAGTTCACCCCTGATCCCGTGTGACTTCACCTTTTGTACTAGTCTACCATGAGGGACCTTGTCAAAGGCCTTACTGAAGTCCATATAGACAACATCTACTGCCCTACCTGCATCAATCATCTTAGTGACCTCCTCGAAAAACTCTATCAAGTTAGTGAGACACGACCTCCCCTTCACAAAACCGTGCTGCCTCTCACTAATACGTCCATTTGCTTCCAAATGGGAGTAGATCCTGTCTCGAAGAATTCTCTCCAGTAATTTCCCTACCACTGAAGTAAGGCTCACCGGCCTGTAGTTCCCGGGATTATCCTTGCTACCCTTCTTAAACAGAGGAACAACATTGGCTATTCTCCAGTCCTCCGGGACATCCCCTGAAGACAGCGAGGATCCAAAGATTTCTGTCAAGGCCTCAGCAATTTCCTCTCCAGCCTCCTTCAGTATTCTGGGGTAGATCCCATCAGGCCCTGGGGACTTATCTACCTTAATATTTTTTAAGACACCCAACACCTCGTCTTTTTGGATCACAATGTGACCCAGGCTATCTACACCCCCTTCTCCAGACTCAACATCTACCAATTCCTTCTCTTTGGTGAATACTGATGCAAAGTATTCATTTAGTACCTCGCCCATTTCCTCTGGCTCCACACATAGATTCCCTTGCCTATCCTTCAGTGGGCCAACCCTTTCCCTGGCTACCTCTTGCTTTTTATGTACGTGTAAAAAGCCTTGGGATTTTCCTTAACCCTATTTGCCAATGACTTTTCATGACCCCTTCTAGCCCTCCTGACTCCTTGCTTAAGTTCCTTCCTACTTTCCTTATATGCCACACAGGCTTCGTCTGTTCCCAGCCTTTGAGCCCTGACAAATGCCTCCTTTTTCTTTTTGACGAGGCCTACAATATCACTCGTCATCCAAGGTTCCCGAAAATTGCCGTATTTATCTTTCTTCCTCACAGGAAGCAAAAGGTAGAGATCTTCCCATGAGCCAGTGGGTTCTTCTGTTGGAAACAGAATGCTCAAGTAGGAAGGACCTGTTCCTCTTCTGGGTGACTGGCAATCCTGCCAGGGTGTACCTGGTGGCTTTCCCACGCGGCGTGTCCCACGTGGTAGCATTCTTGTAAATCTGTGTTGAGGCCTTAAATGGCTCTGAAAGGCCTCATTTGCCCTCCTGGAAGAAGTCCATCCTTGACTTAACTGGGGGGAGATGGAAAGACATCTTGCAATCCCTCCATCTCCAAGCTAATCCCTGGAGGGGTGTGGGGGGGGGGGGGGGGGGGTGGCATTGCATTGCATCCAACATGTGTGGTAATTCGGCAATAGAACATAGAACATTACAGCGCAGTACAGGCCCTTTGGCCCTCGATATTGCGCCGACCTGTGAAACCACTCTAAAGTCCATCTTCACTATTCCCTTATCATCCATATGTCTATCCAATGACCATTTGAATGCCCTTAGTGTTGGCGAGTCCACTACTGTTGCAGGCAGGGCATTCCACGCCCTTACTACTCTCTAAGTAAAGAACCTACCCCTGACATCTGTCTTATATCTATCTCCCCTCAATTTAAAGCTATGTCCCCTCGTGCTAGACATCACCATCTAAGGAAGAAGGCTCTCACTGTCCACCCTATCCAATCCTCTGATCATCTTGTACGCCTCAATTAAGTCACCTCTTAACCTTCTTCTCTCTAATGAAAACAGCCTCACGTCTCTCAGCCTTTCCTCATAAGATCTTCCCTCCATACCAGGCAACATTCTGGTAAATCTCCTCTGCACCCTTTCCAATGCTTCCACATCCTTCCTATAATGCGGCGACCAGAATTGCACGCAATACTCCAAATGCGGCCGCACCAGAGTTTTGTACTGCTGCAACATGACCTAATGGCTCCGAAACTCAATCCCTCTACCAATAAAAGCTAACACACTGTACGCCTTCTTAACAACCCTCTCAACCTGGGTGGCAACTTTCAGGGATCTATGTACATGGACACCGAGATCTCTCTGCTCATCCACACTGCCAAGAATCTTACCATTATCCCAGTACTCTGTTTTCCTGTTATTCCTTCCAAAATGAATCACCTCACACTTTTCTGCATTAAACTCCATTTGCCACCTCTCAGCCCAGCGCTCCAGCTTATCTATGTCCCTCTGTAACTTGTAACATCCTTCCGCACTGTCCACCACTCCACCGACTTTAGTGTAATCTGCAAATTTACTCACCCATCCTTCTACGCCCTCCTCCAGGTCATTTATAAAAATGACAAACAGCAGTGGCCCCAAAACAGACCCTTGTGGTACACCACTAGTAACTGGATTCCAGTCTGAACATTTCCCATCAACCACCAGCCTTTGTCTTCTTCCAGCTAGCCAATTTCTGATCCAAACTGCTAAATCACCCTGAATCCCATGCCTCCATATTTTCTGCAATAGCCTACCATGGGGAACCTTATCAAACGCTTTGCTGAAATCCATATACACCACATCAACTGCTTTACCCTCATCCACCTGTTTGGTCACCTTCTCAAAGAACTCAATAAGGTTTGTGAGGCACGGCCTACCCTTCACAAAACCGTGTTGACTATCTCTAATCAAATTATTCCTTTCCAGATGATTATACATCCTATCTCTTCTAAACCTTTCCAAGATTTTGCCCACAACAGAAGTAAGGCTCACTGGTCTAGTTACCGGGTTTGTCTCTACTCCCCTTCTTGAACAAGGGAACAACATTTGCTATCCTCCAGTCTTCTGGCACTATTCCTGTAGACAAAGATGACTTAAAGATCAAAGCCAAAGGCTCAGCAATCTCCTCCCTAGGTTCCCAGAGAATCCTCGGATAAATCCCATCCGGCCCAGGGGACTTATCTATTTTCACACTTTCCAGAATTGCTAACACCTCCTCCTTATGAACCTCAAGCCCTTCTAGTCTAGTAGCCTGAATCTCAGTATTTTCCTCGACAACATTGTCTTTTTCTTGTGTGAATACTGACGAAAAATATTCATTTAGCACCTCTCCTATCTCCTCGGACTCCAAGCACAACTTCCCACTACTGTCCTTGACTGGCCCTACTCTTACCCTAGTCATTCGTTTATTGCTGACATATCTATAGAAAGCTTTAGGGTTATCCTTGATCGTACCCGACAAAGATATCTCATGTCCCCTCCTGGCTCTTCTTAGCTCTCTCTTTAGGTCCTTCCTAGCTAACTTGTAACTCTCGAGCACCCTAACTGAACCTTCATGTCTCATCTTTACATAAGCCTCCTTCTTCCTCTTGACAAGTGTTTTGACTGCTGTAGTAAACCACGGTTCCCTTGCTTGTGCCTCACAAATATTTTTTCCATTTCGCCCTATTTGTCTTCATCCCCAGATTTGATGTTGTTTCTTTCCTTGCTGTTTTTTCCCTGCCTGACAGGTACATACTTATCAAGGACACGCAGTAGCTGTTCCTTGAACAACCTCCACATTTCCATTGTGCCCATCCCCTGCAGTTTTCCTCTCCATCCGATGCATCCTAAGTCTTGCGTCATCGCATCATAATTGCCTTTCCCCCAGATATAACTCTTGCCCTGCGGTATATACCTATCCCTTTCCATCACTAAAGTAAACGTAATCGAATTGTGGTCACTATCACCAAAGTGCTCACCTACCTCCAAATCTAACACCTGTCCTGGTTCATTACCCAGTACCAAATCCAATATGGCCTCGCCTCGCGTTGGCCTATCTACATACTCTGTCAGGAAACCCTCCTGCACACATTGGACAAAAACGGACCCATCTAAAGTACTCGAACTATAGTGTTTCCAGTCAATATTTGGAAAGTTAAAGTCCCCCATAACACCTACCCTGTTGCTTTCGCTCCTATCCAGAATCATCTTTGCAATCCTTTCCTCTACATCTCTGGAACTTTTCGGAGGCCTATAGAAAACCCCTAACAGGGTGACCTCTCCTTTCCTGTTTCTAACCTCAGCCCATACTACCTCAGTAGACAAGTCCTTATCAAACGTCCTTTCTGCCACCGTAATACTGTCCTTGACTAACAATGCCACCCCTCCCCCTCTTTTACCACCTTCCCTGCACTTACTGAAATATCAAAACCCCGGCACCTGCAACAACCATTCCTGTCCTTGCTCTATCCATGTCTCCGAAATGGCCACAACATCGAAGTCCCAGGTACCAAGTTCACCTACCTTATTCCGGATGTTCCCGGCATTGAAGAAGACACACTTTACGCCACCTTCCTGCCTGCCGGTACACTCTTGCAACTTTGAAACCTTACTCATGACCTCACTACTCTCAACCTCCTGTAAACTGGAGCTACTATTCAGGTTCCCAAGCCCCTGCTGAACTAGTTTAAACCCTCCCGAAGAGCATTAGCAAATTTCCCCCCCAGGATATTGGTACCCCTCTGGTCCAGGTGTAGACCATCCCGTTTGTAGAGGTCCCACCGAGCCCAGAATGAGCCCCAATTATCCAGAAAACTGAAACCGTCCCTCCTGCAGCATCCCTGTAGCCACGTGTTCAACTCCTCTCTCTCCCTATTCCTCGTCTCGATATCACGTGGCACGGGTAACAACCCAGAGATAATAACTCTGTTTGTCCTAGATCTAAGTTTCCACCCTAGCTCCCTGAATTCCTGTCTTACATCCCTATCCCTTTTCCTACCTGTGTCGTTGGTACCTATGTGGACCACGACTTGGGCTGCTCCCCCTCCCCCTTAAGGATCCCGAAAACACGATCTGAGACATCACGCACCCTGGCACCTGAGAGGCAACACACCAACCGCAAGTCTCTCTCGCTCCCACAGAATCTTCTATCTATCCCCCTAACTATGGAGTCTCAAATGACTAATGCTCTACTCCTCTCCCCCCTTCCCTTCTGAGAAACAGGGACAGACTCTGTGTCAGAGACCTGTACCCCATGGCTTACCCCTGGTAAGTCCCCCCCCCCAACAGTATCCAAAATGGTATACTTGTTACTAAGGGGAACGACCACAGGGGATCCCTGTACTGACTGCTTCCTCCCAGCCCCTCTCACCATCACCCATCTATCTTTATTCTTTGGAGTAACTACATCCCTGAAGTTTCTATCTATGACCACCTCTGCCTCCCGAATGATCCGAAGTTCATCCAGCTCCAGCTCCAGTTCCCTAATGCGGTTTCTGAGGAGCTGGAGATGGGTGCACTTCCCACAGATGCATAGGTGCATGCTTTGAGCCCTGCTGTTGATATTAAGTACTGTTTGTATGTTGTGCAGAGGCAACTGATACAATTCCCTGCAGCAGCTGTGACTGCCACATCTTTATGATGCACTTTGAGGGTCAGCCTTTGAAATCAGTGATGAACGGACCTGGAATGTTTACCCAAGGTGTAAAATAAACTTGGCTGATCAGCGGTGTCTGGCCTACTATTTACTTACCAGTTTTTGCTTTCATCCGACCGATGATACCAATTGCCTTTTCTCATTGTCTGTTGAATCTCATTAGGTTAGGAAGATACTTTTTATCGTGCCTACATTTATCCTTGGTCAACTGTCAGTGCAGGTGAAGATATTTGCAACTCAGCAACTGACTATTTTTTCCATTTCGCCCTATTTGTCTTCAGCCCCAGATTTGATGTTGTTTCTTTCCTTGCTGTTTTTTCCCTGCTGAAATCAATAGTCTTCTGACCATATTCTCTCTCTTGCTGCTTCGTCTCTGCTGATCTGCCCAATTCACAAGCCCATGGTTTTTTTTTCATCATGAGATGAGGTTTTATTACTGGTCACTTGAATTCTGAAATGTTGATCAAGAACTGTGGGTAGAGTTGACAATCATGGGGCAGGATCGAAAGTCCCCAAGTGGTGGACTAGCTCTGTTCAAAAATTACTCTTTAACCATGGACATTGTCATGCAATGGAAATGTTATGGATACAAATCGGGGGCTGGATTCTACGCCCCGCCGCGCCATATTTCTACCCCGACCCGCTGCTGGGATTCTCCGTTACGTCGGCCGGTCAATGGGGTTTCCCATTGTAGGGCAGCCCCACGCCGTTGGGAAACCCCCGGGTGCTGGCAAAATGGAGAATCCCGCCGGCGGAGAATCCGCCCAAGATGTGGATACAGGTAGAAATGGCGTATTCTGCTACCTTTAAGAACTAGTGAGAGGTGTTGAGCCGAGTCTCACAAAACTTGTTAGAAACGTTATTGCTCATGAAATTAAAGGGACAGTAGCAACATGAATACAAAATTGTCAGAATAATAGAAAACAGAGAGTAATGGTGAATGGATATTTTTCAGTCTGGAGGAAGGTTTGTAGTGGTGTTTCCCAGGGGTTGGTATTGGGGCTCTTGCTTTTCCTGATATGTATTAATGAGTCAGATCTTGATGCTCAGGATACAGTTTCAATGTTTGCAGATGACACAAACCTTAAAAGTATTGTAAACTGAGAAGAAGACAATGTATAATGTGTGGACATGGACAAGTTAGTGGAGTGAGCAGATAGGTGGTAGATAAAATTCAGTGGAGTGAAGTATGAGGTGATGCATTTTGGCAGGAAGAACATGGAAAGACAACATAAAATAAGTAAAATTTTAAAAGGGTTCAGGCTCCGAGGTATCTACAAGTATGTATGCATAGATTATTGAAGGTGGCGGGACAGATGGAGAGGGCAGTTAATTAAGCATATAACAGGGCCGATTGAACGGCCACCCTCCGGCCAAAAAGCAGCATTCCACGGCGCAGCGAGACCGATAGAAGCTGGGAGACCCTGCTCCCAGGATCTACCCGGCTCGCTACGCCTCGCGAGATCGCGTTGCGATATGAATCCCGCTCATTGTGGGCGGAATCACTGCATATAAAGTGAGACAGCGCATCTCATTTTTAAAAAAAAATTTTTATTGAAGTATTTGCAAAATTTTTATAACAATAACAAACAAAATAATAATAACATAAACAACAACATGGTAAACTAGACATTACCCACCCAACCCCTTCTGTACATCCCTTAACCATATTGCACCTACCCGCCCACCCCCCCTTCACAATGCTGTTTCTGCTGACATTTTAATTTTCCCCGAGAAAGCCAACGAACGGCTGCCACCTCCGAGAGAACCCCAGCATTGATCCCCTCAAGGCAAACTTTATTTTCTCCAGCTTGAGAAACCCAGCCATGTCACTGACCCAAGTCTCCACACTCGGGGACTTCGAGTCTCTCCACATTAAAAGGATCCGTCTCCGGGCTACCAGGGAGGCAAAGGCCAAAACGTCGGCCTCTTCCACTCCCTGAACTCCCAGGTCTTCTGACACTCCAAAGATTGCCATCTCTGGACTCGGCACCACCCGTGTACCTAGCACCTTGGACATTGCCTTGGCAAACCCCTGCAAGAATCCTCCAAGCTTTGGGCATGCCCAAAACATGTGGACATGGTTTGCTGGGCTTCCCGCACACCTCGCACATCTATCTTCTACCCTGAAAAACTTGCTCATCCTCGCCGCCATCATTTGTGCCCACTTTAAACTGTATTAGACTGAGCCTGGCACATGATGATGAGGAATTAACCCTGCTTAGGGCGTCCGCCCAGAGACCCGCCTCTAACTCCCCACCTAGATCCTCCTCCCACTTGCCCTTCAGTTCCTCCACCGGGGTCTCCTCCGCCCCCAACAACTCCTGATAGATATCCGACACTTTCCCTCCCCCACCCAGGTACCAGACACTACTCTGTCCTGTATCCCCCGTGGCGGCAACAGCGGGAAAGCCAACACCTGTTTCCTCAGAAAGTCCCGCCCTTGCAGATATCGGAAACCATTCCCCGGCGGCAACCTGAACTTGTCCTCCAGCGCCTTCAGACTGGGAAAACTCCCGCCTATGAATAGATCTCCCATCCGTCTAATTCCTGCTCTCCGCCAGCTCTGGAACCCTCCATCTATCCTGCCCGGTGCGAACCTGTGGTTATTGCAAATCGGGGTCCAGACCGATGCACCCGCTACCCCCTAATACCTCCTCCATTGCCCCCAGATCCTCAATGCCGTCACCACCACCGGGCTAGTGGAGTACCGGGCCGGCGAGAACAGCAGAGGTGCCGTTACCAGTGCTCCCAAACTGGTGCCTTTACATGACGCCGCCTCCATCCGCTCCCATGTCGACCCCTCCCCCACCACCCATTTCTTAATCATCGCAATATTCGCCGCCCAGTAGTAGTTGCAGGCGTTCGGCAGCGCCAACCCACCCTCCCTCCGACTGCGCTCCAGCAACACTTTCTTCACTCGCAGGGTTTTATTCGCCCACACAAAGCCCAAAATAATCTTGTTCACCCGCTTGAAAAAGGCCTTTGGGATGAAGATGGGGTGGCACTGGAAGGCAAACAAAAATCTGGGAAGGACCGTCATTTTCACGGTCTGTACCCTCCCCGCCAGCGATAGTGGGAGCATGTCCCATCTTTTAAAGTCCCCCTCCATTTGCTCCACCAGCTGGGTTAGGTTGAGCCTGTGTAATGCCTCCCATTTCCGAGCCACTGTATTCCCAGGTAACGAAAGTTCCTCTCTACCACTCTGAGCGGCAGCTCCTTCAGTCTCCTCTCCTGCCCCCTTGCCTGGATCACGAACAATTCACTTTTTCCCATGTTCAATTTGTACCCCGAAAACCTGCCAAATACCCCCAAGATCTGCATACCCTCCCCCATCCTCTCCACTGGGTCCAAGATATACAAGAGCAGATCGTCCGCGTACAGCGAAGCCCGGTGCTCCACCACCACCGCCCCCCCCCCGAACCAGCCCCTGCCACTTCCTTGATGCTCTCAGCGCCATGGCCAACGGCTCTATACCCAGAGTGAACAGCAACGGGGAGAGGGGGCACCCCTGCCTCGTCCCTCGGTGTAGCTTAAAGTAACCCGACCTCAGCCGGTTCGTGCACACGCTCGCTACCGGCGCCTGGTAGAGCAACCGCACCCAGTCAATAAAGCCCTCACCAAACCCAAACCTTCCCAGCATCTCCCATAAATGCTCCCACTCCCCCCAATCAAAAGCCTTATCCGCATCCTTCGCAACCACCACCTCCACCTCCTCTCCTTCAGAGGGCATCATAATTACGTTCAAAAGCCTCCGAACGTTAGCATTGAGCTGTCTGTCCTTAACAAACCCAGTTTGGTCCTCCACTATCACCCCCGGGACACAATCTTCTATCCTAGTGGCCAAAATCTTAGCCAGCAGCTTGGCATCTACGTTCAAAAGCGAAATTGGGCTATTTGACCCACATTGCTCTGGGTCCTTCTCTCGTTTAAGAATGAGTGAAATCGAGGCCTGCGACATCGTTGTGGGAGGATCCCCCTCTCTTTAGCCTCATTAAAGGTCCTCATCAGCAGTGGGCACAACACCTCTGAGAACTTCTTATAAAATTCTACCGGGTAACCGTCCGGCCCCAGAGCCTTGCCCGACTGTATGCCCTCCAGTCCTTTAACAATGTCCTCTGCCTCAATTGGGGCCCCCAGCTCCTTGACCAGGTTCTCCTCCACCCTCGGAAGCCTCAACTGATCGAGGAATTGCCTCATCCCTTCTACACCAGACGGGGGTTCCGACTCATATAATTTGCTATTAAAATTCTTTAAAAACGTCGTTCACCCCCACTGGATCCAAGACCATGTTACCCTCCCTATTCCTTACTCTCACAATCTCCCTGGCCGCTTCTCTCTTCCTAAGCTGGTGCACCAGCTCCTGCTCGCCTTTCCCCCATATTCGTAGACCCTCCTCAACTGCTCCATCGCCATCCCCGTGGTCAATAACTCAAACTCTGCCTGCAGTTTCCAGTGCTCCCTCAGGAGCCCAGCGTCTGGGGCCTCTGCATATCTCCTATCCACTCGAAGTATCTCCTCCACTAATCTCTCCCTCTCTGCTTGTTCCACCTTTTCTCTATGGGACCGTATCGAAATTGGTTCCCCTCTTACAACTGCCTTCAGAGCCTCCCAAACCTTTGCTGCTGCATCCAGGTAATTCTGGATGGACTTATTCACCCGCCCGCAGACCGCTTCATCCGCTAACAACCCCACATCCAGTCTCCACAGCGGGCGCTGCCCTCTCTCCTCACTCAACCACAAATCCACCCAATGCGGGGCATGATCAGAGACTGCAATTGCCGAACATTCCGTCCCCGCCACCTTCGGAATTAACGCTCTGCTCAGAGCAAAAAAATCAACGCGGGAGTAAACTTTATGGACATGAGAAAAAAACTAAAACTCGTTCGCCCTCTGCCGCTCAAATCTCCACGGGTCCAACCCCCCACGCCCCCCCCCCTCCACCCCCCCCCCCCTCCCCCCCCACACCCCCATCTGCTCCATGAAACCCCTCAACTCCTTCGCCGTGGCAGGCCACCTTCCAGTCCTGGATTTTGACTGGTCCAGATCGGGATCAATGACCGTGTTAAAGTCCTCCCCCCATTATCAGGGCATGAGACTCCAGGTCCAGGATCTTGCCTAACACCCGCCTCATAAATCCCACATCGTCCCAGTTCAGCGCATATACGTTCACAAGCACCACCAGCACACCCTCCAACTTCCCACTCACCATTATATATCTATCCCCCTTATCTGCCACAATTCTTCCAGCCTCAAACGCCACCCGCTTGCTGATCAATATTGCTACCCCCCTGGTCTTTGAGTCCAGCCCAGAGTGAAACACCTGACCAACCCACCCCTTTCTCAATCTCGTCTGCTCAATAATCTTTAGATGTGTCACCTGAAGCATTGCTACGTCTGCCTTCAGCCCCTTTAAATACGCGAGCCCTTTTGACCAGCCCATTCATAGCTCTCACATTCCACGTAATCAGCCTGGATGCTCCCCCCACCCCCACCCCCGCCGACTAGCCATAACCTTTTTTTGGCCAGCCCCGAGCCTGCGCCCCCTGCTTCCCCGAGATCCCCCACAAGCAGCAACCGCCCCGATAATTGTTCCCCGATAATAGTTCCTCCCCTGTCAGCAAAGCAGCCTCCCCCACCCCCCACCTCCCCCCCCCCCACACACAACAGCACCCGAAACCTGAACCCCCAGGTCAAGCACCATTTTAGCACATGATGACCCCCCACCTCGCTTCTGAGAGTCAGTTGGACCATGCTGACCGCAACAACCCCCACCCCTGGTGCCAAACAGTCTGGCTCCCTATTGTTCGAACCCCTCTCCCGACCTGAATAAACCATTTAACAACATCGCATTCCCCAGTAAGTAAACAAACTCAAGTAAAATAAATTAACATAAACCAATGAAGAAACAATCGCTTGAAACAAGACCCAACCTCCCACAGAATAGCACCCACTTCGGAGCCCCCTCCCCCATCCGCAACAAATCCCTGCAAAAACAAAGCACCCTCAAACCACCACCCCAGCCCAATACTTAACCCAGAACTACATACAATCTTATTTGAACCGATACAAAAATTACAAAGATTACACACCGCCGTCACATAACTTCTTTGAGACTTAAGTATCCTTTAAGATGCTTCCAACTTCTTTTCTTTAATAAATGATCATACATTGTCCGGTGCCTGAAAGTAAAAATGCCAGTCTTCGTGCATGACCCACAACCGCACCGGATACAGCATCCCGAATTTCAACTCCTTCTTGAAGAGGATCGCCTTCACCCAGTTAAACTCAGCACGTCTCTTGGCCAGCTCCACTCCCAGGTCCTGATAGATGCGCACCTCGCTGTTCTCTCATCTGCTGCTCCGCTCCTCCTTGGCCCACCGCAAGACGGGTTCTTTGCCCGAAAAACGGTGGAAATGCACCACCATGGCCCTCGGCGGGTCATTCGCCTTAGGCTTCCTTGCGAGGGCTCTGTGCGCTACATCCACTTCTAGGGGCCAAGAAAACGCCCCGGCCCCCATCAGCATCTCCAGCATGCTCCACATATGCTTCCGCATTCGGCCCCTCAATTCCTTCGGGGAGGCCAACAATCCTTAAGTTCTGCCTCCTGTTCTCCAGGTCCTCCAGCTTCTCCTGCATTCTCTTGTGGCGCTCATCCAACACCTCCACCTTGTGCTCCAGCACGGTTAGATAGTCCTGCTGGCTAGATAACTTCAGCTCAATTTCTTGTATCGCTTTCCCTTGGGCTGCCTGACTTAATACCATTTGATCGATCACAGCCTTGATCGGGTCCAGCGTGTCCTTTTTCAGCTCAACGAAACAGTCCTTAAAGAACTTCATCTGTTGCTCCTTAGACCACTGAGCCACCGCTCCCTGGTCCTGACCCTCCACCATGCTGTGCCGCGGTACCAGCTCCGACTGCTTCACTCTATCCGGGCTGGGTCTTTTCACACGGCCACATCTAGTCCAATTAGCCATACATCGGAGGGGGAATCCTTCTTAATATTGTACACTGCACCGATCTATCACCTAAAGTCCGAGAAAAGTCGGGAAAAAGGTCCGAAAGTCTGTTCTGGGCAGGGGCTATCAAATGTGCGACCTACTCCTCCATGGCCGCCACCGGAAGTCAGCCCGTCTCACTTTAAGATACAGATGCCCGACGTATCCGAGGCATTGGGATCTATTGCCTTCACCTCAGAGACCACAGGCGAGCGCCGTTCAGTACTAGTCTCCACAAACGAGGACCAGACAGGACAGCACTCATGGGGGTCTCTCAAGGGATCGGAGGCCCCCAGGTGCATGCCCCTGGACAGGGTGGCACCCTGGCATTGCTGGTGCCACCTGGGCACCCTGGCAGTGCTAGACTGGCACCCGGAAGTGCCGACTGGGTGCTAGCCTGGCACTGCCAAGGTGCTGTTGCTCAGTTTCTCTGGTTATGAATATGGTGGTCAATATGGTCGCCTTCCTTAATCCTAATTATGTTTGCTTTAGAGTCGCCAGGTATCTCTCGATACCGCCACAAGGTTCAAACCCGAATACTGATCAAAGAGCCAATACACCAGTTAGTTAGTTCAAAGTCAATACTATTTATTTACACACACAGTAATATCTACTCATGCACAAAGTACTACAAACTAAACTATCTCTAATGCTAATGCCAATACTTAGCTTCGGGTGCCCACTCAGTCAGAGGAACAATGGCCGTTGTTCGGATCTGAGGTTGTTGGGTTCGAAGTGGTACAGGAGAACAGCTAAAGTCATCTGTCTGGTAGCGAGCGTTGACCTTGGACTTACTTGCTTCTGGTGCAGCTGGTGGGTGGGTCTCGCTGCTTTGAGAGCCAAATCCACGAGAGCGCTTCTCTCGTGGGGGTTCCTTCTTATACCCGGAGGGGTTTCGCGCGCTTTTAGGCGGGCCTTAAACTTGGCCCCAATTATTTGGGCCGCTTCTCGATCATTGGTATTGATCTAAACCAATAAAGGGGTGGGTGCCCTGATGGCTGGACGTGTCTTTGGTGGCCGTTGGCCTTGCTTTGTTTGTGCTTTCGGTTGGGGAACTGGCGCCGGGATGTCTGAAACAATATCGGTTGCTTGAGAGTCTTTCCTTTGTTCCCGGAGATGGGCCATCGATATGCTAATTGACCTATAGTTTCAATTCCGTCTGGGAGCTGTTTCTCCAATATGCATACAGGCTCTGTGCCTGCTTGTTTTCCTAACATTGTCCACAGTTCCCTACATTCTTTGCGAGCGTCCATTTTGTATTCTGGAAGTGGCCATCCCAGATGGCTACAGTACCCAGGTAGCACTGCAGTTTGCAAGGGGCACTGTAAAGTGGCAAGCTGGCATTTTTTGCGTGGTGACAATTGGACCAGGGACGCCCTGCACGGGTGTTCCAAGGGTGTGGTGGTGACCAGGATGGCCCGGGGACCTGCGTTGGGCTTGGGGGGCTTCGGGATCGCTTTGGAGGTTCCAGAGATCAGGGCACCATTTTTAAATGGTGCCCGATCTCTTGCTACACCGAGGAGTTCCGGCAAGCGGACCTCCTCAGTGCACAAAACGTGGCTATATGTGGCTCAACCGTGTGTTCCCCACTGAGGCACCACATCTAATCCTAGTGCCGTTTTATTGTTAAACATGTTCCATTCGGTTTCCCGTGACCTTTGCAGAATATGAACTTCCCTGGTAACGGGACGGGGCTTTCCCTTTAGCGAGGGCAGATCTTACAGCATAAAAACCCCAACCTGAGTGCAGGTCGGGGACGAAGATCCTTCGGAGAGAGTAATATTTGTGTGTAGTTAATAAAAGAGTATTGTTTGCACCCCACCCACGGGTTAATGTGTATTTTCTCACTATATTATTACATTCACTACAGGAAGGATGTGAAGGCATTGGCGAGAGTACAGAAGTGGTTTACAGGAATGGTTCCAAGGCTGAGAAACTTCAGTGATGAGGATAGATTAGACAGGTTGGGATGTTCTCCTTGGCGAGAAGAGCACTGAGAGGAGATTTAATGGGGATGTTCAAAATCATGAGGGGGCTGGACAGAATAGATAGGGAGAAACTGTTCCGCTTTGTAAAAGAATCAAGAACCAAAAGGCGCAGATTTAAAATGATTTGAAACAGAAGCAAATGTGATGTAATAAAAACGTAAAAACGTAATAAAAACGTTTTCACATAGTGAAACTTGGGTCTGGCATGCACTGCCTGGAAGTCTGGTGGAGGTAGGTTCTATTGAGGCATTCAAGAAGGCATCAGATGATTACTTGTGCAGGGGTACAGGGAGAAGGCTGGGGAATGGCACTAAGCCAAAATACTAGTTTGGAGAGCTGGTGCAGATACAATGGGCCAAATGGCCTTTTACGCCGTAACAATTCTGTGATTCAGTTTGCAAAAATAAGGAACAGAAAGTGATCCAAGTGTTGATATGATTACATCAACAGATTACCAATCAGATCTGTTCTGACAACATTTAGGACATGAATACGAAAATAACAGGAGAAATAAATGCATCATCAAAGTTGTAATTGTAGCACTATTGTAGCCTGGTAGTCAATAGTGGGGACTTCCAATTGCCAGAAAAGCCCGTTGAGAGGATTTGGCAAGTTCAATAAGCTCACCAGTGCCGTGACAGGACTTTTATAAAATTTATGGCAAAGCAAGTAGATTGTTTCAAAGATAATTAGTTAGCAGGATATGGGATCTCAAGCGTGAAACCATTTCCTTAACGTAAAATCACATAGTAGTTCCTGTGACTAACGGTCGTACAACAGAATGTTGATTGCACACCAACCTGAATAAAATTTAGCATGTCACAAAATCTGCAGCTGGTATGTAACCTGCAGTCCAAAGACGTGCAGGTTAGGTGGATTGGCCATGCTAAATTACCCGTAGTGTCCATAAAGGGTTGGGAGGGGTTATTGGGTTGCGGGGATAAGGTGGAAGTGAGGGATTAATGTGGGTCGGTGCAGACTCGATGGGCCGAATGGCCTCCTTCTGCACTGTATGTTCTATGTAATCTATGTAAACAACAGATAGTTCCATGGGTTTTGAAATGTAAAATGTGGGCACACTTACTATTGCTTCCCGTGTTGGAACAAAACAACATTAACACTTGATAACGCAAAGGAGAAATCTTGAAGTTGAAAGTAGAAACTTGGTTCTGCTTTTCTATCTGATTCTCCAGAAAACTTTGAATTTTACATAAACAGTTGTGCACTTTGTCGAATATTATGTTCCTTTATATTTAAAAATTATGGATTCTCCTTTGGCGGGATTGTCCGTTTCGCCGTCAGCGCACTCATGCCCATGGATTTCCTGATTGGCGTGGGGGTGCCCACAATGGGAAGCCCCATTGGCCGGCTGTCAGGACGGAGAATCCCACTACCAGCAGGGGCATGCCGCACCTGAAAATGGGTGCAGCCTTACAGAGAATCTCGTCCTTCATTTTTCTAGAAGGTCTGAGCAAAATAAGAGAAAAATCACACAAATACACCCTAACCCTCTCCTGACACAGTGCACAAACACACCCTAATCCTATCTGGAATCAGTACACAACTGCACTTTAAGGTTTGGATTTTTGCCATGACGGAGAGTTGCTCATGTCAGTCAGCAGCTGCCTCCACTCATGTCTAATTTTGGTGACCCAGGAGTGTGCAACATGACTTGCACAGATTAGACCTGGTTGGAGCAGGTCTGAACTCTGTGGAGTTTTTTAGAGAGGTGGGGTACCCATTTGAAGAGATAGGGGGCGGGAAGAGATAAATGTAGGGAAGTGTGAGGTTGTGCACCTTTATGGGAAGAATAGAGGCATAGACTATTTTCCAAATGGGAAAAGGCTTCGGAAATCTGAAGCACACAGAGACTTCGGAGACCTATTTCAGGATCCTCGTAAGATTAACATGCAGGTTCAGATGGCAGTTAGGAAGGCAAATGCAATGTTAGCATTCATGTCGAGATGGCTAGAATACAAGAGCAGGGATGCACTCTTGAGACTGTATAAGGCTCTGGTCAGACTCCATTTGAAACACTGTGAGCAGTTTTGGTCCTGTATCTAAGGTAAAATGTGCTGGGTTTGGAAAGGGTTCTAAGGAGGTTCACAAGAACGATCCCCGGAATGAAGGTCTTGTCAAATGAATAGCAGTTGAGGACTCTGGATCTGTACTCCATGGAGTTTAGAAGGATGAGGGGGGGAATCTGATTGAAACTTACAGAACACTGAGAGGCCTAGATAGAGTGGACGTGGTGAAGATATTTCCAATAATAGGAGAAACTATAACCAGGGGGCACAGCCTCAGACTAAAGGGACAATCCTTTAAAACTGAGATGAGGAGTTTCTTCAGCCAGAGGGTGGTTAATCTATGGAATTTATTGCCGCAGAAGGCTGAGGAGTTCAAGCCATTGAGTGTCTTTAAGACAGAGATGGATAGGTTCTTGATTAATAAGGGGACCGGGGTTATGGGGAGAAGGCAGGAGAATGGGGATGAGACACATATCAGCCACGATTGAATGGCGGAGCAGACTCGATGGGCCGAATGACCTAATGCTGCTCCTATATCTTATAGTCTTATGAAACACACAGCCGAAACTGGTCCTCCCCCCTCTGAAATTTCTCTCCAATGAATATCATAGCTATTGTGAGTACACCATGTAGGGAGGTCGGTTAGCTCAGTTGGCTGGACCTTTGTTTTGTGATGCAGAGAGATGTCAACAGCGTGGCTTCAATACCCGTATCGGTTGAGGTTATTCATGAAGGCCTCTCAATCTTGTCCCTTGCCTGAGGTGCGGTGATTCTCAGGGAAAATCACCAGTAGTCCGCTCTCTCCTCTGGGACTATGGTGACAGTCATTCATTTAACACCAAGTAGTATCTGCAAGATCTATTACAATGACTTTCTAATTTGGCTTCAATAGTATCACCTAGCCACAGGACCTCTAGTATGGTCACACTATTTCCAAAACCTCCCGTGATTTTGGCAACAAATGCTCAAGGAACAGGTGCAAGATCCTTTGCAGATTTAAATTGGGCCCATGCTTTTCTCAGCTGCCAAAGACATGTAAAAACAATAAGAACCAACATGACAGTGGCATATTGTGAGTGTCGTCGGATCTTGGACCCAGTAATTATTATATGTTGTGCCCAAGTAAATGTTGCACCCAAATATTTGGTACAATGCAGACCAAATTATCCATGTCTCTCATCAAAAGCAGACCATTTGGTACTTTTCTCTGCATTCCAACATAACATCTTATTGACAATAGTGCTGATTTAAAGCTTATCCCAGTTGACAGGACACAATCTAGTTGCCTCCCTGTCACTACTATACCAGACTGCCAGAATCAGTTCTATGTTCCACATCAGGTTGCCTGTCACAATAGACTACAAAGCATCGCTGGAAGGTTATTTAAATCCTTAGATGAACTTTCTTGGCATTGCTTTCCTATGCCTCGAGGTACAACAATAATGTGAATACTCTGCCTTATTATACATGGTATATATATATATATGGCCTGGGTCACTGCCTGTGCGGAGTCTGCACACTCTCTCCGTGTCTGCGTGGGTTTCCTCCGGGTGCTCCGGTTTCCTTCCACAAGTCCTGAAAGATGTGCTGTTTGGTAATTTGGACATTTTGAATTCTCCCTCTGTGTACCCGAACAGGCGCCGGAGTGTGACGACTAGGGAATTTTCACAGTAACGTCATTGCAGTGTTAATGTAAGCCTACTTGTGACAATAATAAAGATTATTGTTATTATTATACCATGGTCTGAATTTTCACCCTGAGAGTCGGCAGGAAACGCATCCCCACCAACTCCGATACGCCCATTGCTATTTCACGCTCAATTGTTCTCTGATTGGCAGCAGGTGGAACTTCCATCGGACTTGGACAGAAGTCCTGCCTTGGAAAGCTGTCAGCCAATCTGATAGGCTGACGGTTCTCCTCCAGTCACAGCATTGCAGTGGCCAAAAGAGGTACTGCAGTGTCTTGCCTGTCCTGGGACTGGTACGGACCCAGGGAGGGGAGGGGACTGTTGCCTTGAGGGATCAGGAGGGCGGCAATCTCAGTGTTGGGGTGTAGGCCAAGGGTAGGGGGAGAGAATTGCTCCCAACTTCCTATCCCCACCTCTATTATTCCTTTCGTATTACACAGGCGTTTCTTATCCTTTAAGGTGAAAATTACAAGAAATACATCATATGGTAGCATATCAGCATTTGTATTCATCGTAAACTGTCTGATAATGTTTATGGGATGTAATCCTGGAAGTGGCATTAGTTGCCTGGAGCCAGTTGTGTTGTTCCCCTGCCTGTTAGCAGTGCCCGTGATGGTATATTTTGATTTCCATGTGCAGTTGGCCCATTGTGTATTTTAAAAAAAATAAAAGCCCTGAGCTGGAGTTCCCTTAAAGGATCCAATGAAACAAACAGATTAGAAATGACTTTCCTATGTTTGACAAATAAATCAGGATCCAGCTGACAGTTTTATTTTCAAGCACATTCCTCGACATAAATGGACAAAATACATGTGACACCAAAGCAGTGAATGTAACAAATTCAGCACCTTCGCCAACTTTTGTCTTGTTTTTTCTGATTTAATGCAATTGTGTTGTGTATTATTCCTAGATCTCATAAGTAAGTGCATTATTAGAAGTTAATCTGTTAAACTGAAACAGATAAATCTGCCTGTTTCAACATTCCACAGAGCCAAGAGCGGTGGGTGTGAGTGGTCAAGCTAGTCACTATGACTGAATGACATGTTAATAACCTGCACAGCACTGATAAGTGTTATTTAGTAGTACAACGATACAATGTGCCTATCCATACAAAGCAAAACTCTTATTAATTCTGAAGCTGTTCAGCTCTTTTAAATGGAATTCTACAAAATTGTTACATCATTGTTAACATTTTCTAATTTTGGCACTGTAACACACAACTGATTAATAGGGCAGGCCTTAAGCCAATAACAAATGGAGGTCATGAAGCCCACATTTTCCGTCAATGGGACAAACTCAGCAATCTCCTGGAGGTGGATCCAAATTGGTCACTTCAGGGCTTGCCGCCCAATTAAGGATGGCGGGTGTGGCCAGCGCAGTGGCATAGTGGTTAGCATTGCTGCCTCACAGAGCCAGGGACCTGGGTTCGATTCCGACCTCGGGTGACTATGTGGAGTTTGCACATTCTTCCCCTGTCTGCATGGGTTTCCTCCGGGTGTTCCAGTTTCCTTCCACAGTCCAAAGGTGTGCTGATTATGTGGATTGGACATGCTAAATTGCTCCTAGATGGGGTTACGGGAATAGGTGGGGAATTGGCCTTGGTAGAGTGCTCTTTCAGAGGGCTGGTGTGGGCTCGATCGGCCGAATGGCCTCTTTCTGCACTGTACGTATTCTATGATTCTATGAGATAGATGTTGCCAGCCCAATCAGAGGGTTAGCACGTATGAAGCCTCGGCAGCCCCTCCAAGAGAGCTGTATGGTACTGAGGGGGCATGGAATGAAGGGGCACTACAACATAGATCAGAGAGGTCAAGCCAACATACCACTCCCCATGCATGGCTAATTAGTGGTGGTGCAGGGCAGCAAGGTGGCGCAGTGGTTTGCATTGCTGTGTCACGGCGCCGAGGTTCCAGGTTCGATCCCGGCTCTGGGACACTGTCCATGTGGAGTTTGCACATTCTCCCCGTGTTTGCGTGGGTTTCGCCCCCACAACACAAAGATGTGCAGGGTAGGTGGATTGGGCACGCTAAATTGCCCCTTAATTGGAAAAAAATGAATTGGGTACTCTAAATTTTTTTTTTAAAATTAGCGGTAGGGCAGCCTTCCCAACAGCTGCAGAGAGGCCACCCCCATGAAGCTGGTAGTCTCCCAATGTGATGGAGGGAACAACATTCTACTGGCAGCCGAGAAATATTGTCCTTAATAGGGCCTTAATTTAAATTTGTATCCAGTCCCACTGCTGTGAAAATGGATGTGGTGTTTCATTGTGACTTCCCATTTGTTTCTGGCCACTCTCACCTCCCACCATGTCAACCGAGGGCCAGGAAAGTCCTGTTGCACTAATTTCATTTCAGACAGAGGTCAAATGCAATTTCTTTGATTGTTACCTCATGGATGGTAATATTTTATGCTTGTATGAAGGGAAGAAAGGCTAGAAAGCTCTCAGATTTGTTGAAGTTTCAATGAGATTACCAATTGCTCCCCATTAAACCGAGAGAGTGATTCTTTGGCCGTGTTGAGTGAGACGCAAATCTCACTATGTCAGGAGAATAGCGGGACAGGCCCCGACACAGGATCTACACTGGGCGCCTAACAATGCGCAACGCTCCCAGCCCGCTGCACCTGATGTAATCTAGTTCGTACCCTTGCTGGGCCTGAACTAGATTAGTATATTTAAATCTGGATGTAAATATGCTGGGAGTGTTTGAAGCCGGATTCTCACAGCTCCTGGTAGTCACACATCTGCCGATGCAATGTGAGGCCAGCGGGAATCGCTACTGGTCTCCACCAACAGAGACCAGGCGTGATGAACAAGCCCCAGGTGGTTGGGCCCTTGGCAGGACAGTGGCTTGTTGGCAATTCCAAGGGGTGGGGCCTGAATGGGGGCAGGTCCTGAAATGGGGGCATTTGACAACCCCATAGTGGGATGTTGCTCACCTGGCAGCTGGGAAATATTGTCCTTAATAGGACCTAAAGTATTTAAATTTGTGTCCAGTCCCACTGCTGTGATACTGGGAGAGGCATTCCATTGTGACCCCCTGTTACCTTTCTGGCCACTCTCACCTCCCACCATGTCAACCCAGGGCCAGGAATGTCCTGTTGCACTAATTACATTTCAGTCAGAGGCCAAATGTAATTTCTTTGATTGTTACCTCATGGATGGTCATGTTATATGCCTGTATGAAGGGAAGTGGCGGCAGAAACCAATGGTTCTGTGGGGAGGGGGGCGGGTGGGTGGTGTCTCTGAAACCTTGATGGTGGGGTTGGGGTGGGGGGGGGGGGGGGGCACCTTTACAGACACTTTGAGGTCCGGTAGTCCTTTAAAAAAATATCTCTGTGAAGCTGGGCTTGCTGGCATGTTTAGGCGTCGCCCCTCTCTGTGCCGGTGCAAACTTTGGCCCCCTTAAAAAAAATTCTAAGTGTGGGTGGATTGCGATCTGGATTGTGCCGACCCACCTGAAGTGAATTGTATCACGTTTCCCGCTGGAGACCACACTTACAACTTTTTCAGGAGTACTGCGACCTGATTCTCCAGGGGGGAATCTAATGGGACTGTAATATTTGACTTTCTCTGTGCATGAATTAGTTAATATTGGGAGAAAGAACAGGATTGGGGTTTTGGGTTGGTACCTCCATTTCACACTATTTTTGCTGCGGTTGAATTCAGTGCGAAATAAAGGCTGGGATTCCTCGGGGCCGAACGTTAATTGTGGGTTTTGTGGGTAGCAAGGTGGCACAGTGGTTAACACTGGGACTGCGGCGCTGAGGACCTGGGTTCGATCCCAGCCCTGGGTCACTGTCTGTGTGGAGTTTGCACATTCTCCCCATGTCTGCGTGGGTTTCACCCCCACAACTCAAAGATGTGCAGATTAGGTGGATTGGCCACGCTAAATTGCCCCTTAATTGGAAAAAAAAATAATTGGGTACTCTAAGTTTAAAAAAAAAGTTGTGGGATTTGTGATGGCACTCTGAATCTCACCTCCAGCCTAAATTGGGATTTGCGTGGGTGTCAAACTGGTCGCAAGTCACCCGGCCAGACCCACTGGCCGCAACGGGTCTCACAACATCCCCGATGAGTTTCCCACCCCGACCCAGTGGGAATATGCCAATAGCTCATTCGAGTTAGTGCAAGTCTTGAGGAACATAGACCTGGCGGCTTGCAGTCCAAGGGGTGGCAGGCAGGCAGGCAGCCCCATTGATATTCTGAATTTACTGCTGTGGAGAATCTGACATTATACTATTTATTCCTGTCTGATACAAAATATTTAATCAGAAATACAGCCACATAAGAAAAAGTCAAAAATATTAAGTCTTCAATACATTGAAATTAATTTCTACAATAATTGAATTCACCTAATGTAATTATAACTTCATTTGGGCACTGTCTGTCTATCTCTTTGCTGAGAGATCATTTGAGCAACGTTTTTGCTTTTGAGCTGACACTTTTTTCCCTCTCTCATTAATTAGAATGTGTCTCAGGTCATCTTGGTCTCATTTACCTCTAAATAAAGTATTGGGTTCACCTTATCTATGCCACATGATACTTCATATACCCTAATATTTCAGAATCCCCAAATGTAAAGTCCCACAGATTGACATAAGTACACGTACCATTTGTCTCAGCCGATGCTGGCGCGCGATTTTTCGAGGTGCGGAGAATCTGTGCCATTTGCGCCAGCGCGTTTGGCGCTGCGCCGGTCGTGGGCCGATATCCGCGGCCGAGCCACCGATACTCCGACCCGAATGGGCCGAGCAGAAACGGCAGAGTACCGCCGGCGCCGTTCACCCCTGGTCGCTGCCGGCAGGAAATCTGCGCCCTGTGTGGGGGGGGGGGGGGGGCTCCGTCCCCGGGGGGGGGAGGCCTCCGATGGGGTCTGGCCCGCGATCAGGGGCCACCGATCGGCGGGCCGGGTTCTCCCCGCCCGGGCCTACTTTGTTGCGCGGCTGGCCCCTGAACCCCCACGCCATGTTGCGTAGGGGCTGGCGCGCTGAAGAAATCCCCGGCGTATGCGCGAGTTGGTGTGGCCCAACTGCGCATGCGCGGGTTTGCGTGGTGCCAATTTGGCGCCGGGAAGGGAGGCTGGAGCGGCGTGAACTGCTCCAGCGCTTTGCTGGTCCCTCTGGGGGCCAGAATAGGTTGTCCCCATGCCCGTTTCACGCCGTTGTGAAATGCGACGGTGTTCACGACGGTGCGAACACATAGTCTCCATTTTGGAGAATTGTGCCCACGGTCTCCTGCAGTGAGTCACCTTGCAACTTATCAGCATAGGAAGCATACAATTGCTTGATACGATCATCTAGAGGCAAATGGGGAAGATTCCAGCTTCCAGAGAGAGGAATGCTACTCCATGTCCCATCAATCAGCAATGCTTGCTGAACAATCAGCAGCAGCACCCTGGAACTTGGTTACAATATCCTATCACAATGTGTGCCATCTACCAGAAACCTGTCACCAAGGTGACTCCATCCACTTTCCAGAAACATAAGAGAGTACTGATTTGAGCCCCACTTGATTAACCTGCAGGTACAAATAGTTCTTCCCAACAATGCCGTGATAGCACCATCTGGAAAAATGGTTGAATTTGTTGTTTTATCCTCCTGACCATAGCACACATGTCATAACCAAAAGAACAGCAGTTCCACCAGTCAGTCCAAACCCCAAACAAGACAGGCAAGCCCCTGCCGCATCCACACATGCTCAAACACTTAGCACAGTGGGCTAAATAGCTGGCTTGTAATGCAGAACAAAGCAACAGCGCGGGTTCAATTCCCCTACCGGCCTCCCCAAACAGGCGCCGGAATGTGGCGACTAGGTGCGTTTCACAGTAACTTCATTGAAGGCTACTTTTGACAATAAGCGATTATTATTATTATTGCTGCATCAACACAAGCTCACATGCCTTGCTGCATCAACACATGCTTACACGCCTTGCTGCATTAACACATGCTCACACGCCTTGCTGCATTAACACATGCTCACACGCCTTGCTGCATTAACACATGCTCACACGCCTTGCTGCATCAACACATGCTCACACGCCTTGCTGCATTAACACATGCTCACACGCCTTGCTGCATTAACACATGCTCACACGCCTTGCTGCATTAACACATGCTCACACGCCTTGCTGCATTAACACATGCTCACACGCCTTGCTGCATCAACACATGCTTACATGCCTTGCTGCATCAACACATGCTCACACGCCTTGCTGCATCAACACATGCTCACACGCCTTGCTGCATCAACACATGCTCACACGCCTTGCTGCATTAACACATGCTCACACGCCTTGCTGCATCAACACATGCTCACACGCCTTGCTGCATTAACACATGCTCACACGCCTTGCTGCATTAACACATGCTCACACGCCTTGCTGCATTAACACATGCTCACACGCCTTGCTGCATCAACACATGCTCACACGCCTTGCTGCATTAACACATGCTCACACGCCTTGCTGCATTAACACATGCTCACACGCCTTGCTGCATCAACACATGCTCACACGCCTTGCTGCATCAACACATGCTCACACGCCTTGCTGCATTAACACATGCTCACACGCCTTGCTGCATTAACACATGCTCACACGCCTTGCTGCATCAACACATGCTCACACGCCTTGCTGCATCAGCACATGCTCACACGCCTTGCTGCATCAACACATGCTCACACGCCTTGCTGCATTAACACATGCTCACACACCTTGCTGCATCAACACATGCTCACACGCCTTGCTGCATCAACACATGCTCACACGCCTTGCTGCATTAACACATGCTCACACGCCTTGCTGCATCAACACATGCTCACACGCCTTGCTGCATTAACACATGCTCACACGCCTTGCTGCATCAACACATGCTCACACGCCTTGCTGCATCAACACATGCTCACACGCCTTGCTGCATTAACACATGCTCACACGCCTTGCTGCATTAACACATGCTCACACGCCTTGCTGCATCAACACATGCTCACACGCCTTGCTGCATCAGCACATGCTCACACGCCTTGCTGCATTAACACATGCTCACACGCCTTGCTGCATCAACACATGCTCACACGCCTTGCTGCATTAACACATGCTCACATGCCTTGCTGCATCAACACATGCTCACACGCCTTGCTGCATCAACACATGCTCACACGCCTTGCTGCATTAACACATGCTCACACGCCTTGCTGCATTAACACATGCTCACACGCCTTGCTGCATCAACACATGCTCACACGCCTTGCTGCATCAGCACATGCTCACACGCCTTGCTGCATCAACACATGCTCACACGCCTTGCTGCATTAACACATGCTCACACACCTTGCTGCATCAACACATGCTCACACGCCTTGCTGCATCAACACATGCTTACACGCCTTGCTGCATCAACACATGCTCACACGCCTTGATGCATCAACACATGCTTACACGCCTTGCTGCATCAACACATGCTCACACGCCTTGCTGCATCAACAAATGCTCACACGCCTTGCTGCATCAACACATGCTCACACACCTTTCTGCATCAACAAATGCCTGGGCTTTAAGTAGAGTTTTCTAGTGACTCAAACCAAGCTTCTGAATTTTCCCAAAAGTAATTTGACATCTTCCTTCAGTCAAGTCAATGTTTTATACTATTGAACAAACTCAAAATCTATCCCTCTTGAGTTGATCTTTTTTTCGGTGCCAAATAATTTAGAACATTGTTTTTATATACAAATAGAAAATAACTTAAATTGTTTGATGACTATGACCAAATTTTACCAGCCTCTTGGTGACGGGTGGGACGGCTAGTAAATTGACTCAGAAAGGTATGGCGCGGGGGAGTTGTGTCCAACATTCTCCTGCCATCTGTGGAAAGCTGGCAGATGAGCTTCCTGCCAGGAGCCCAGGTTGCGCCACTTAAATGGGAAGCTAACAATCGCTTTTCGATGTTGCACCAGTGAAGCCCAATGGCCTCCTAGTGGGTTTTTGGGAAGTCCCTCTTTTTTGGCCATTCCATAGCCCATTGGAGGGACTCTCTTAAGACAACAGTTGCCCCACCATCAGCAATTCACCCACTCCCCTCCTCCTGTCATTGAGGCCTGCCTAACTGGGCCTCTTGTCCCAAGACCACATTTATCTTCGAAGGTGGCTGGCCATTGGTATGCAGCTGCAGCCCCAGCAATGGCCACCTTGAGCAGTGGCGCTGCTGAGCCACTGACCTGCCAGTCCTCTGATTGGACTGGTAACTCTTTGTTAATACTTAATGGGGTGTGTCACCATTCTTAATAGGTATGACAACCCTGGCAGTGGTCACTCAATTGGCCACAGTTGGGAATATGCCTCCTTGAGTTCCACTGGGAACGTTTGGCCTGGCAACAGGACTTCAATCACCATTATAAAATTTAGCCCCTTGATTTTCCCTCCCTGTCAGTGAGGACATTTCTGACAGCTGCGTAATAATGATACTAACCACATTTGATATACACTAGTTGAGGAATCTGTGTTTTGCCAGACAGAGGTACAGCCATGTATGTACAGATTTTTCAAATTATACTTTTTTTTAAATGCTCATCTGTGAAATTGTGACAATTTTGAAATTCCAAAGTAGGCCAGTGAAAAATCAATCCAGTGGCAACTCTAGTCCCAGTTTGTTCTCTCCACTGAGAGTTCAGTTTATTGTGATTAAATTCCTTTTAGCCGGTTGCATTTGTTAAATTTGAACCTCCTAAATTAATAAGGCAGCTTTTGTGCTCTGTCTTTCTGTAAGGATGACAGGAAGTTAAGAGCATTGTCAGGAAACATGGTGATTGAGCAAAAAGAAGAATGCACTCCTCACCAGGCCTGCTGGCAATGAAAGGATCCTAAACCCTTTTGATAGAAAGGAATTGCAGGAGATCAAGATAAATCAGACAGCTTATATTGTATTTCCCCATACTCGGCTATGTGAGGAATTCCTTTAAAGGGAAAAGCAGTTTAGTAATAAAAATGCATTTGAAATGACATTGAATTAGAATTACAATGAATTGCAGAACAGAAACAATTCACTCAACTAATCTCTGCTGATGTTTATGTCCCTTGAACATCTTGACATTCAGCTAACCCTTTCTACATTGCCTTCCATTCTCCCCTGTGCATGTATCAAGTCAATAAGAACACAGGAACTAAAATAGGTCACACAGTTTCTCAAACCCGTTTCACCATTCAAGTAGATCATGATTGACCTGTATCTTAACTCACCTACCTACCCCCTTTGGTTTCTTGACCCTCAATAACCTTTGCCTGACAAAAACCTAGCCAATCTCAGTTGTCAAATTTTCAATTGTCCCAACCTAAACAAACATGTTTGGAGAGGAAATTCCAGATTTCCGCTACGCTTTGTGTGGAGATATGAATTCTGAGAACACCCCATGAACAGCTGAACTCTAATTGTAAGGTTATGCCCCCTTGTTCTGGATTGCCCAGCAGAAGAAATCATTTTTCTCCAGCTACCCTCATGGGAATACTAAGGGCACGAATTAAACTAAATGGGAATAAAGTCCCATAGTGAGCGCGTTTAACGCGTGTTTCCCGGCGCTCGCAGTGTCAAGAAACACAAGGCTATAAAATGCAACTCGCCATCGATAGGCGGCCTCAACAGACCTGCGGCCGAGCCCGCACATAGCCCCATTTTGTACACTGAGGAGCTCCACTCGACGGACCTCCTCAGTGTAGCAAGAGATCTCCAAGGCCCCCAAAGCGACTCCCAAAGCCCTAATGCATCTGACAAGCCAATCTATATTGCCCTATAATCTAAGGCTTTCTCCTGGCTATTTACCACACCACCAATTTTGTGTCAACTGCTAACTTACTGATCATACCTCCCACGTTCACAGCTAGATCATTAATGTATGCTACAAACAGCAAGGGACCCAGCACCGATCCCTATGGAAACCACTGGACACCGGCTTGTAGTCACAAAGAAAACCTTCGACCATTACCCTCTGCCTGCTGCCACTAAGCCAATTTTGGATCCAATGTGCCAAATTGCCTTGGATTGCTGGTTCTTGATCAGTCCCCATGCGGAACCTTGTCAAAAGCCTTACTGAAATCCATGTAGACTACTAAAACTGCACTGCCTCATCTACAGACCTGGTCACCTCCTCGAAAAATTGTTCGACAAAAGTATAGTATGTACAAACTTCTGGAGAATTATTACTGGCCTGTCTTCTCTGACCAACTAACACATCCCAACTGAGTGTCACATGGCATCATATCCTGTCTGATGATGCATACAGATTATGGGCTTACCCATGAAAGGCATATTACAATAGCATCCTTCAAGTAAATCGGTGCTGTGTCCCCTTATACATCCTGACTGATGTGTCTCCAATGTATCCTTACTGCTGTGCAGTATCCAGAACTGTGTGCACTATACGCTAGGTGAGGTCTCAGTAGAGCTCTACACAGCTACAATGTAACTTCTACCCCTTTGTATTCTAGTCCTGTTGAGATACGAATTGACAGTTCATTCGTCTTTTGAATTAATTTTGTATCTGCTTTCAGTAATTTCTGAAAATCTTCCTGCTCATCCATAGTTCCTTACCTCTCACCATTTAGAAAATGTGCGATCTATCTTTCTTAGATCTAAATTGAATGATTTCACACTTTTGCACAATGAACTCCATTTTCCACAGTTTTGCCAAATCGCTTAATCTATCAATCTCCCTTCAAATGCATTGATTAACCTATTAAAATGTTAACAAATTAATAAAAAGAACAATGGGGCCAAGAGAGCCGGAATTCTCCAGCCATTCACTCGCAGCAGGGTTCTCTGGACCCGCCAGCATCGTACCCCAGCCATGGATTTCCTGACGCCATGGGGGAGCTTCAATGGGAAATTCCATTGACAGCGGCAGGAACAGAGAAGTCCACTGTGCTGCCTCCCGCCGCCGAAAAACACGTGGCTAGTGGACCAGAGAATCCAGCCCAAGGAGTCTACAAGAGGATATACCCAGGTTGAGCTTCCTTTATCCAAAATTCCTAAAACCGAAAAATTCCAAAATCCGCACTTATTTTGAGCGTGCCACACATGCGCAGTTCTCAACGCTTGCTGCATTGCGCAGTTTCCATTGTCCCACATATGCGCAGTTCCTAATGCGTGCCGCACATACACAGTTCCCAATGTGCACTGCATATGCGCAGTTCCCAATGTTCTGCACATGCGCAGTTCCCAATGTTCTGCATATGTGCAGTTCCCAATAACGCGCGCCGCACCTGATTCTGAAATCTGATACACACTCGCTCCCAAGCATATTAAATAAGGGATTTTCAATCTGTAGATAGGAATATATGGAAATGGAATGGAATATAATGTGGGAAAATGTGAGGTTATCCATTTTAGCAGGACAAATAAAAAAGAGGCACATTATCTAAACGGTAAGAGATTGCAGTGCATAAATCGCAAACGGTTAATTGCAACAAGTAATTAGCAAAGCTAATAGAATCTTATTGTTTATTGTGAAGGAATTGAATACAAGAGTAGGGAGGTTATGCTTCAGTTATACAGGACATTGGTGAGATCACATTTCTGGTACTGTGTACAGTGTTGGTCTCGTTATTTAAGGAAAGGTGTAAATGTGTTGTAAGCAGTTTAGAGAAAGTTAAAAAATATATATTTTTCCAATTATGGGGCAATTTAGAGTGGCCAATCCTCCTAACCTGCACATCTTTGGATTGTGGGCGTGAGACCCACACAGACATGGGGAGAATGTGCAAACTCCACAGGGACAGTGACCCGGAGACAGAATCCTCAGCACTGTGAGAGTTCAGAGAAAGTTTACTAGATTATACCTGGAATGGGTGGGTTGTTTTATGAGGATAGATGGGGTAGACTAGGCTTGTATCCACTGGAGTTTAGAAGAGTAAGGGGTGACTTGATAAAAACAGGGAGATCCTGAGGGGATTGGACAGAGTGGATGTGTAAAGAATGTTTCCTTCTGTGGTAGAATCTAGAACTTGGGTCAGTGTTTAAAAATAAGGGACAGAGGTAAGGAAAATATTTTTCTCTAAAAGCCCTGTGAGACATAAGAACATAAGAACTAGGAGCCCTCCGCCATTCAATGAGATCATGGCTGATCTTTTGTGGACTCAGCTCCATTTTCCGGCCCGAACACCATAACCCTTAATCCCTTTATTCTTCAAAAAACTATCTACCTTTATCTTAAAAACATTTAATGAAGGAGCCTCTACTGCTTCACTGGGCAAGGAATTCCATAGATTCACAACCCTTTGGGTGAAGAAGTTCCTCCTAAACTCAGCCCTAAATCTACTTCCCCTTATTTTGAGGCTATGCCCCCTAGTTCTGCTTTCACCCGCCAGTGGAAACAACCTGCTCGCATCTATCCTATCTATTCCCTTCATAATCTTATATGTTTCTATAAGATCCCCCCTCATCCTTCTAAATTCCAACGAGTACAGTCCCAGTCTACTCAACCTCTCCTCGTAAACCAACCCCTTCAGCTCTAGGATTAACCTAGTGAATCTCCTCTGCACACCGTCCAGTGCCAGTACGTCCTTTCTCAAGTAAGGAGACCAAAACTGAACACAATACCCCAGGTGTGGCCTCACTAACACCTTATACAATTGCAGCAGAACCGCCCTCGTCTTAAACTCCATCCCTCTAGCAATGAAGGACAAAATTCCATTTGCCTTCTTAATCACCTGTTGTACCTGAAAACCAACTTTTTGTGACTCATGCACTAGCACACCCAGGTCTCTCTGCACAGCAGCATGTTTTAATATTTTATCATTTAAATAATAATCCCTTTTGCTGTTATTCCTACCAAAATGGATAACCTCACATTTGTCAACATTATAGTCCATCTTGCAGACCTTAGCCCATTCACTTAACCTATCCAAATCCCTCTGCAGACCTCCAGTATCCTCTGCACTTTTTGCTTTACCACTCATCTTAGTGTTGTCTGCAAACTTGGACACATTGCCCTTGGTCCCCAACTCCAAATCATCTATGTAAATTGTGAACAGTTGTGGGCCCAACACTGATCCCTGAGGGACACTACTAGCTACTGATTGCCAACCAGAGAAACACCCATTAATCCCCACTCTTTGCTTTCTATTAATTAACCAATCCTCTATCCATGCTACTACTTTCCCCATAATGCCATGCATCTTTATCTTATGCAAATTACCATTAATGTTTTTACTTCCCGTTTTATTCCTTTTAGTATTACTGGTCCTATTCACTGAGCTCCCCTCAGTCAGTGTACCTTGTACTGTCGCCCTTTTTGATTTTTCACTACGGCTTCTCTGCCTTACACTTTCCCCCTTACTGCCTTTTGTTTCTGTTCCTGTTTTATTACCTTCCAACTTCCTGCATCGGTTCCCATCCCCCTGCCACATTAGTTTAAACACTCCCCAACAGCTCTAGCAACCCCCCCCCCCACCCCCCAGGACATCGGTTCCAGTCCTGCCCAGGTGCAGACCGTCCGGTTTGTACTGGTCCCACCTCCCCCAGAACCGGTTCCAATCCCCCAGGAATTTGAATCCCTCTCTCTTGCACCATCTCTCGAGCCACGCATTCATCCTATATATCCTGACATTCCTACTCTGACTAGCTCGTGGCACTGGTAGCAATCCTGAGATTACTACCTTTGAGGTCCTACTTTTTAGTTTAACTCCTAACTCCCTGAATTCAGCTTGTAGGACCTCGTCCCATTTTTTACCTATAACGTTGGTGCCTATGTGCACCACAACAGCTGGCTGTTCACCCTCCTCCCCCAGAATCTCCTGCAGCCACTCCGAGACATCCTTGACCCTTGCACCAGGGAGGCAACATACCATCCTGGAGTCTCAATTGCATCCGCAGAACCGCCTGTCTATTCCCCTTACGATTGAGTCCCCTATCACTATAGCCCTGCCATTCTTCTTCCTGCCTGCTGTGCAGCAGAGCCAGCCACGGTGCCATGAACCTGGCTGCTGCTGCCTTCCCCTGGTGAGCCATCTCCCTCAACAGTATCCAAAGCGGTATATCTGTTTTGCAGGGAGATGACCGCAGGGGACACCTGCACTGTCTTCCTTGCTCTGTCTTTTGGTCACTACATCAGTACCTTTCACCTGCGGTGTGACCAAGTCACTAAACGTGCTATCCACGACATCCTCAGCATCACGGACGCTCCAAAGTGAGTCCATCCGCAACTCCAGAGCCGTCAAGCGGTCTAACAGGAGCTCCAACTGGACACATGTCTTGCACATGAAGGAGCCAGGGACAGTGGAGGTGTCCCTGAGCTCCCACATCGCACACGGGGAGCATGACACGGGTCTGAGATCTCCTGCCATGTCTTGAACCTTCGGTTAACTTCAACAACTACAATTTAAAAAAACAAAAAACAACGAAGAAAAAATAAATAAATATACCAATGAAAAGAAAAAGAAAACAGACTATGGAATTCTCTTCCTCAAAAGGTGGTTGAAGCAGAATTCTTGAATATTTTTAAGGCAGAAGTAGATAGACTCTTGAAAAGGAAGGGGGTGAAAGGGGTAGGCAGGAATGTGAAATTGAGGTTAAAATCAGATCAGCCATGATCTTATTGAAGGGTGGAGCAGACTCGAGTGGCTGTGTCACCCATTCCTGCTCTAATTCGTATGTTTGTATGCAACATTAAGTGAATAACAAAAAGCACAAATGGACACTGATCAGCATTAAGAACCTTGATCAGAGTTATTCACTCCCTCTTTAGATGTGGTCTCTGAATGTAACAGCATCACTGGCACACACTGGATATGAACCAGCTCTATGGCTCAGTACTAGCTTGTGTAGTCAGTTTGGTTATGAACCCAGGTTTGGGCTGGTCCACATTAAATGTTGTCTGATAAAATACTGGATTATGCTGATCTTTAACCAGCCTCAAATGTCAGAATCTCCTGGGTGAGGATTGCTAGCCGAAGTAAATCTGTTTCAAAATATTTTCCAGAGCAGAATTTTGAAAAATTGTTGTATCGAGGTGGTGGGCTGCTCACACAGAGAGGGTTACAGAAATATCTGACAGACTTATTGAAAAAGTTTCAGAGGGTAAATAATCAGAGGTTATGTTCACTGCGCAATCAATTGGTAACAAGGAGGAATACATTTAGTTTTGGTACTGGCAGGTTTTTGTTTCCTCAGAAGAGGATTATTAAAATGCAGAATATAAAGTACATGTTGAAATTAAATCAATTATAACACTTAAGAAGGATTTTGTTTAACAAATGCATTCTGAAAAGCCACAGTTTTTCCTTTGCGTTTCCAAAGTAAGTCTGGTGGGATTACTCTGGCCCTCTCTGCCAGTTTCTGTGAGGGCTTCTTGGGGTGGAACTGCCATCTGTTCTAAGAATGACGTCCTACATCAGAGAGAGCATGGCTGAAAAGGTACTCTTGGGCTAGTATATTCCTCGGACCTAGGCTAGATATTTCGCAGCAAGTCAGCATCCACCCCTTCCCCTGAAAAGCAGAAGTTTCCAGGCATATGTGTCTTTACTGAACCTTGGGGCCTTGAACAACAAAACTATTAAAGGTTTCAGGGCAAGAGCAGGGAAATGGATTTGGAGCATATATCTCGAACACGGAACGAGCATGGGAACAGACATTGCATGCCAAATGGTCTCCTTCTGTGCCGAAACTTCCGGGACTATATGAATGCTGAAAGTTGTGGGGCATTTAGAGCTTAAGGGAGAATGAATGGACTGTACAGATTTGTCAGGCAGTGTTTATGTCAAGGCTGCACAATCTGGCAGCACATACATCGTTGATTAGTATTTTCCTTAATTTACAATTTGTACATTAATCAATAGAGATTGTGCTTTCCACATAATTCACAAATGCGGCTCCTATTACAACGCCACTGATAACATTGTGGAGTTGTGAAGTGAGTCAGAAAACAACAATACATTGCAGAGTTCAGGGAGATAAATTGGTTAGGTGCAGCATTCTGCATTCCCCAAGTCATATGTATCATTCTGCCACAGTTATTTATAATATAAGAATGCTATTTCACTAATTACTGCCTTAATACTATTCCAATAAGAGGCTTTTAATAATAGGCAAAATGAATATGTTTCTTCCTAAATGCCAAAGCATGTATCACATTTATTTTCTTTTTTGCCTCTCTTTTCAGTGCCATATATATATATATATGCCAGACGTGGTCTCTGATCTGGTTATTACAAAGTGTAATCTGGAGACCTGTTCCTCCCTCCTCTCCACAACATAAATATGCCAAACTCACATTCTTTGACACTCCAAGTAATGGATTCAGTTCACCTAGTAAAGTCGAACATTTGGTAAGGACACAGATTTCTATGTAGTTGGGAAGCACTTGATCATTGTTAAATAATATAAACTCTGTCTAATCCCAACTGTGTGCAGAATCCATGTATTGGTGGCTATGCCTTCTGATGCACTATCAATTACGTTGAGACGAGAGTAGAGAGTAATCAAGGCTTTATTAAGCAGAGATGTGTTGCCTCCTGCAGCTGCTGCTGAAATGGCTGCAGCTCGGTGAGCACACACGTTTATACTCCACCTACTGGGCGGAGCCAGCAGGCAGGGATCTACCCCCGTACCTGTAGTACAGGAGACTTCCCGTATTACCTCTCAGATACGTATTATACAAACAGTGGTGACTACCACACCTTCAACTGCCCAGACCCCAATCTCTGGAATACCCTCTGTGAACCTCTTCACCTCTCTACCTCACTTCCTTCCTGTAAGACACTCTTTATTCAACCTCTTTGACAAAGCTTTTGGTCGACTCCCCTATTATCTCCTTCTGTTGCTCAGTGTCAAATGTTGTTTTATAGCATCTGTGACGCACCTTGGGATGTTGTATTATGTTGAAGGTGCTACAGAGGGCACAATTTAATTAAATAGGAACAAAGTTCCACAGCGAGCATGTTTAGCCACATGTTTCCCGGTGTTCGCAGCTCCAAGGAACACAACATTATAAAATGACACTCAGGTTCGATAGGGGGCCTCAGCGGGGAATGTGCAGCCAGGCCGTACATAGCCCCGTTTTGAGCACTGAGGTGTTCTGCTCACCGGAACTCATCAGTGTAGCGAAAGATCAGGACCCCATTTTTAAATGGCACCCCGATCACTGGAGCCCCCAAAACAATCCTTGAGCCCCCCTCCCCCCAGCCCCAACACGCTATGAAAGGGACCCCAGCACCCCACGCCTTCCCTTCACCCGTGCAGAGCACCCCTGGCCAGATCACCACCGTGCAAAATATGCCAGCATGGCGGTGTCACCTGGGTACCTTGGCAGTGTCGGGCTGGCACCCAGATGGCACTGCCAGGGTGTCAGGCTGGCAGTGCCAAGATGGCACCAGCAGTGCCAGGGTACCACCTTGCCCAAAGGACATGCACCTGGGGACCTCCAATCCCCTGGGAGATCCCTACGAGTGCTGTTCCATCTGGTCCCCATTTGTGGAGACCAGTACTGAACATTGCTTGCCCGAGATATCCGAGATGGAGCAGATAGATCCCACGCTTCGGGTACATTTATCTGCACATTAGAGTAAGACTAGCTGTATCACTTTAATACGCAGATTTGCTAAAAGTGATCCTGCCCACAATGGGCAGGATTTACATTGCAACATCTCGCAAGATCATGTTAGATCTCACGAGGTGTTGCAAGCCAGGTAGATCCCAGGACCGGGGTCTCCCGGATTCTATCGGCCACGTTGCGCTGCGGAGAGCTGCACTTGCGGGCGCAGCGTGCCCGTAAAATCACACCCATAATTACAAGTTCTTGTATGACTATTCCGGGCTCCTCCAGATTTTTTTGTTTCTGATTTTTCTTTCCATGAGCAATCTTGAACACACTGTATTATAATATTTGGCAACATAATTTAAAAGCTGATGTGGCACGAGACCTTTTATTGGCCCCAATAGGTAATTTTGAGGCAGGGTATGATTGAAATGGACTTGTTAACCACCAGAGGGCAGCAAATATGTTTCATAAAACACAACCCAAACACAGCAGATATTCGCAAACTCAGCATGATCTTTAGTTTTGCTTCTTAAATGGCCACATTAGGTGTGCCGAGCAGAAATTTGTACCCACCTACAGACAGCTTTCTCCTTTCTAAGGGAATGTTGGATGAGGGAGATGTGGTTATAGATTAGCACTGGGGTCATCTTGTTTGTGATCCATGCAAACTTCAGAAAGGCATTGCAAGCTCCCCAGATGTGCAGATAATATTCACTTGGAGGGATTGGGGTGAATGGGGACAGTTAAGTCTAATGCTAAAGAATTCTCACAGAATTTGGTTAAAAAATATTACAGGTCAACAGTGTTCTGACAAAAATAACTCCTCAAAATGCACATTGGAAGAAAGAATAGGAGAAAAACTTATGGGCAGTAAATGCAATGGACATTAAGGGGTGATTTAGCAGGAAAGACATCAAACACTTTGGGCAAAATAATATGGTTGAAGGGGAACAGATGACATACCAATCTCCAACACCCCCTTGCTGACTTAAATGGTCAGTTGCCTCCCTAAAACATGTAAGTGTGACCCCCCCCCCCCCCCCCCCCTGCAAAAAATGGGAAGTGCTGCATTTGGAGTTAGGATTTAGGATTTTTGGGCACAATCTCGGCCCATGTCTCCATTATCTGGTTTTCCACAGATATCATGGGCGGGATTCTCTGTCCCGCCAACCCCGTTTTCATGCCCAGCGTGCTCCCACCAGCAGCGGGATTTGCCATTCCCGCAACCAGCCAATGGGGTTTCCCATTGTGCTCACTCCCACGCCATCAGAAAACCCGTGGGTGTGGGTACGCTGCCAGCGAAGCGGAGGATCCCGCCGACGAAGAATCCCGCTGCATGTTTTCCATTCCCTGCAGCAGTGAACCATCACGACCCACCAAATGCTTAATCATCACTTTCATTGTCTATACTGTAACTTCCAATTAATTTTGCAATGAAACATTTATTTGCCTTCTTTTTTAAGGAATGAGTTGGCACATGCATCGCCGCTTTGGCTTTGACACATGCATCGTGATTTTAGCTGCGTGATTCTTCACTACGCTCTACAGATACAAAATCCTTCAAAATGTGGTCATTTTCAACCTGTGTCCCTTGTGCTGTAAAGAAGACTCTATGAATTAGATTCAGAAATAAATCATCCTTGCCGTAGATGAGAATGTTTAATAGAAAATAACAGTTCATTTTAACCAGTGTGCACTAATACGGCGTTCCCACTCTCCAGTGACAACTTTCCTATTTTCTTTGGTATCAACCTTGATTTGTTGATTACCCACTTAAGGCTTGGGGGGGGGGGCACGGTGGCTCAGTGGTTAGCACTGCTGCCTCACACCGCCGAGGATTCAGGTTTAATACTGGCCCCGGGTCACTGCCTGTATGGAGTTTGCACATTCTCCCAATGTCTGTGTGGATGGTGATTGACCACATCAAATTGTCCCTTAATTGGAAAAAAAAGAATTGGGTACTTTAAATTTATTAGAAAAAGATTATCCACTGAAGGCAAAGAGATGCAATTTTTACTGATCAGAATCACATAATTCTGCATTTACTGATCAGGCAGTATACTCTGTCATGGAATCACATTCCTCCCTCTGCTACGTCTATATTCTTTCAGTATACCCTACAATCAAGCCTGTTTTATTACCTGCAAAGCTAGAGACTGTGAGATAAGAGAAGGAGGGGGCATGCCACTTCCACTTTGAAATCTGAAAATAACTTAACAGAAATGACACATAACAAGCTGAATGGGGCCATCATATTGAGCAGGGTTTCTCTCCAAGCACCTATTTGAGGCTGCAGCTTAAGGAGATCGATTAGTGAGTTTTTGATCCCGACTGTTTTCCGGTGGAAAGGTAGACTAGGATCTTTGACTGACCACTTTATGCCAGTGCCATTTGATCTCATTATAACTGTACCTAATGAGTGTCTTGGCTTTCTATGAATGCTCTCATGTTGGGGCAAGGATCTATAAAAATGCAGGAACCTTAGCCACAAGTTGTTCTTTACATTTTATCATTTATAGATTTTTAAAAACAATTCGAAGGGATGAATGAGCACTTTCCTAACGTTCGTGACAAGTTCAGCAAGATTGAAGGAGTTTGAAAAAGGACATGTTCATTAACAGAGATCTATTGAGCCGTCCTGTCATTAATTACCATGAGAATACTTATGATTTAAGCTGTGTCCTAGTTTTTGCGATCAGAATCCCAAGATTTGTTTCTTAGTGCCCTGCAAAAGGCTCCAAACACAGAACAAATCACAATTTTAATAAAGTTATGTTTTAGGGTAATGAAGAATTTTGTTTTGGAAAATGTACAATCCATTTATGAAAGTGGGTTTGCTCAGAGTGATAACCATAGCAACAAGTATACTGCATTTTTCACAAAATTGGTTTCATTTTATCAGAGAGGAGTTATTGATGAAGGCCTTGCCTTCTCAACCTTGCCCCTCTCCTAAGGTACGGTGATCCTCAGGTTAAATCGCCACCAGTCAGCTCTCCGCCTCAAAGGGGAAAGCAGCCTATGGTCATCTGGGACTATGGTAACTTTATCTTAAAACTTCGTCTGGACTGAATTTTAGGAGATGTTTTAATAGTGAGTACAAAGGAAGAAAGTTCACACATCACTGATTTTCTGTTTGTTGCTCTAAGAGTTTGTTTTTGTGGTAGCATGGCCCTTTAAGGAGGCAGGCTCGATGGACCACATGACCAGCTCTGGGCCAATTGCGCAGGATGCACGAACCCCGACCAATGGAGAGTTTGCACGGGGCCCTGGGATCAGGGAGCCAAAGTGTTAAGACCTGTTGTGTAGTTTTCTGCGCCTGTTACTTATAAGCTATTGCCTTTCATAAATAAACCCCTTTGTTAACTGTTGGAAGCCCCCAGTATATGTCTTGAGCCACCACAGTTTTATGAATAACACAGTACTGACCTTTTACAATCTACACGAGAAAGATCCTACACTCAAAGAGCTCTCAATGAGTTACATCTGAATTTCTGCTTCTCAATACTGTACTATTCGAGTTTCTCCAGAAGAGATAACAAACAGTTAAATGTGTAACCATTCTGAAGGAATTGTCACAGAATTGTTATAGTGCCAGTCAACCCATCCTGTCTACACTAGATCTCTGAAAAAGCAATTCCCTTAATGTCATTCTCCCTCCTCCCTGTAAGAGTGCACATTCTTCTTTTTCAGATAACAGTCTAATTCCTTTTTGAAAGTCTCAATTGAACCTGCCTCCATCACACTCTCAAGCTGTGCATTCCAGACCTTAACCACTCGCTGTGTGAATTTTTTTTCTCATATCGCTTTTGCTTCTTTTGCCAATTACCTTAAATCCACGCCCTCACATTCTCAATCTTTTCGTGAGTGGGAATAGATTTTCCCTATCTACTCTGTCCAGATCCCTGATGATTTTAAATACCTCTATCTATCTCCTCTCAGCCTTCTTGTCTCCAAGGAAAACAGTCTTAATTTCTCCATTCTCTCTTCATAACTGAAGTTCCTCATCCCTGGAACCATTTTATGAACCTCTCCAATGCCTTCACATCGTTCCTAAAGTTCTGAGCCCAGAACTGGACACAATACTCCAGCTGAGGCCAAAGAAGAGTCTTATGTAAGTTCAACATAACCTCCTTGCTCTTGTATCCTGCGCCCCTATTAATAAATCCGAAGATATTGTGTGCTTTATTAGCCACGTTCTCAGTCCGTCCGACCACCTTCAGTGGCTTATGTACATATGCACGCAAGTCCCTCGGCTCCTGCACCCACTTTAGAATTGTACACTTAACTTTATCACGTCTCTCCATGTTTTTCCTACCAAAATGAAGCACGTCACATTCTCCATGTTGAACTTCATCTGCTGCTTGTCCACCCATTCCACCAGCCCGTCTATGTCCTTTTCAAGTTTACACCATCCTCCTCACAGTTTACAATGCTTCCAAGTTTCATACCATTCACAAACTTTGAACTTGTGCCCTGTACACCATGGTCCAGGAGGTTATATGAATGCAAGGATTCCAAACCTGACCAATGGAGAACTCTAAACCTTCTCCCCACCCGGAAAACAACCATTAACCACTACTCTCTTTATCCTGTCACTCAGCCAGTCCCATGTCCATGTTGCTACTGTCCTTTTTATTCCATGAACTGTAACCTTATTCACAAGTCTGTTTTGTGGCACTATATCAACAGCATTGCCCTCATCAACCCTCTCCATTACCTCTTCAAAGAACTCCGGCAACATACATGATTTTACCTGAAGAACGCCAACCTGGCTTTCTTGAATAAACCCATATTTGTTCATTTGAGTATTAATTTTGTCACAGCCTATTGTTCCCAGAAGTTATACTGCTACCAAAGTTAAACCGATTGGCCTATCTTGTTGCTGTGCTTATCTACACACACTTTTTTGAACAAGCGTGTAATGTTTGTAATCTGACATCATTCCTCAGGAACATTGCAAAGTTCTGGCCAGTGCCTCTGCAATTTCCACTCTCACTTCCCTCAGTATCCATGGTTGCATTTCATCCGATCTGGTTGCTTATCAGTTTTTAAGTACAGGCAGTTTATCCAATACCTCCTTCGTTTCAATTTTAAACCCTTCCAGTGTCTGAATTACCCGCTCTTTCATCATGTACTGAGCATCATCTTCGTCCTTGATATGACGTTAGTTGTGCTCACTGTCTCCATGCATAGCCCAGGTTAGCTTCCCCCTGGTTAATTGTTCCTACTCTGGATTGTTCTTTGCCATTTTCCATTGGCAACCTAAACCTTACGGTCCACTGATCACTCACCTCTAAATGTTCTCTGACTGACACTTGACCCACTTGGTCCTGATCCACCTCATTGCCAAGAACCAGATCAAGCAGTGCCTATCTCATTGGAGTGGGAACATCATGCTGTTTAAAACTTTCCTGAACACATTCTAGAAATACTTCCCCCTCTCTACCCATTATACTATGACTGTCCCAGTCTATATTCAGATAATTGATCATAGAATCCCTACAGTGCAGAAGGAGGCCATTTGGCCCATCGGGAATGCACTGACCCTCTGAAACAGCATCTTACCAAGGGTCTGGCCCCCACCCTATCCCCATAACCCAGTAACCCCACCTAACATTTTGGACACTAAGGGGCAATTTATCATGGCCAAACCACCTAACCTGCACACCTTTGGACTGTGGGAGGAAACCGGAGCACCCAGACGAAACCCAGGCAGACAAGGCGAGAAAGCGAAAACTCCACATAGACAGTCACCAAGGCTGGAATTGAACCCGTGTCCCTGGCGCTGTGGGGCATTAGTGTTATTAAAGTCCCCCATTATAATTATTCCATAATTTTTACACCACTCTGTAATTTCCTTGTAAATTTGTTCCCTTACATTTTGATGGTCTATATCTTACGCTGAGCAAAGCAATTGTACTTTTTTTATTCCTTAGCTCTACCCAAGTCTATTCTGCCCTTGACCCTTCTGAAGCATCTTTCTACAGAACTGCAATGCTCTCCTTAAGCAATACCACCAATCCTCTTAATTTTCTTCCTTTCCTTCTTTCCTAAACACCTCTTATCCAGGAATATTCAACAACCAGTCCTGCCTTTGAGCCAGGTCTCTGTTATAGCCACAACATTATTTTCACATGGCAATCTATGCCTCGAACTCACCAATCTTATTTACCATTAGAGAAGGAAAAGGCTCCAAATTTTCCTTAATTCACTAAGGATTGATATTTTAGCTTGTAGTATAAATCTTAAATGGGTTTAAATTTATTCAATTAACATGCTTATGATATAAGTATGGTAGGGATTTCATCTATTGTTAGAATTCATCCTAAATGTATTTCCACCTTTTTTGGAGTTATCTTAACTTTTCTCTGCTGCATCAATGGCCATATTAGGGGAACCATTTTTCTGATTGCTATGTAAAATCATAGATATATTCTATGGGGCAGCACGGTAGCATTGTGGATAGCACAATTGCTTCACAGCTCCAGGGTCCCAGGTTCGATTCTGGTTTGGGTCACTGTCTGTGCGGAGTCTGCACATCCTCCCCGTGTGTGCGTGGGTTTCCTCCGGGTGCTCCGGTTTCCTCCCACAGTCCAAAGATGTGCAAGTTAGGTGGATTGGCCATGATAATTTGCCCTTAGTGTCCAAAATTGCCCTTAGTGTAGGGTGGGGTTACTGGGTTATGGGGATAGGGTGGAGGTGTTGACCTTGGGTAGGGTGCTCTTTCCAAGAGCTGGTGCAGACTCGATGGGCCGAATGGCCTCCTTCTGCACTGTAAATTCTATGATAATCTATGATATTCCAAAATTCTGCATACACAAGAAATCAGAGTGATGTTTTTCTCAACAGTATTTGTTTTACAGTTCAATGCAGGTGATACGTAAATCTGCAATTTTTTATATGTGGGAGCATTTGCTAGATTTTCTTTCTTATTGTTAATGATGCAATTGTCTCCAATTTCATCTTCTTCATTCTTTTTCCTGCTCCATAACTTGCTTCCTTCGCCGTGTTAAGTGAGTCAATTTTAATTCAATTACTGGAAGTTGTTAGGTGATTGGCTTCACACCCTTACATGGGCACCTTTTGGCTTGAAGGTGTCATTAAAGCCTCATCATACACTAATCATATTCAATTTGATGAATCACTTGCTGTCATTTGAAGCTAAATATCTCTCAGCGATAAGACTCTTCTATCAATACAACCTTTGAAATGCCCAACGGCAGAAATGTAACTGAGACAAAGGGATGTATTTTAATCCCAAACTACTTTTCAGGCTGGTGGGCATGGAGCAAAACTTATTGTAACTCCTGGGCCTTGTCTACATACCTCCGGTTAGCTGCCAATTCCAAAATATTAGCAGCTCGTTGGTGGGCAGTTTGAGAGTCCAGACGTTGGCAGGTGGTTCTAAGGGCAAGCAGTGGCATTTAGCGAATGGATTTCAGGGTGTGAGGGAAAGGGTGGTCATTAAGATCCACTTGCATTCATTTATAGCCTCCCGCTGGTGGGCAGGCACAAACCTCCATGTTGGTGCATCGTGTTCGTATCTGTGTCGAGAGACCGCAACAAAGATGCACGAGACAGGACAAGTGTTAATGACAGTGTGAAGGTCTATAGAAGGTGCTGATCATAGCAAATAAGTAAGATAGCAGAATGTGTTAATGGGAAAACAAAGGTCAATGCTCAGTGAAAGCAAAACTAAAGAACAGGTGACAGATGGCCCAAAGGGCAGGAGGAGGATGGGAGGGAGAGGTTGCGGTTGCTTTGGGACAGAAAACATTTTGGATTAAAAAAGGGGCTCAAGATGGAGGAATTGGTCATAATCTAAAGTTGTTGAACGCAAAGTTGAGACCCGTGGGCTCTAACATGCCTAATGGGCAGATGAGATGCTGCTCCTCCAGTTTGCGTTGGGCTTTATTGCAACAGCCAAAGAGAGAAATGTGAACGAAGATAAGATGCTGAATTACAAGCCAAGTGACAGGAAGGTTGGGGGTCATGCTTGCAGATTGAGTGAAGGTGTTCCACGGTGGCATCATGTTGGAGTTGGCAGAAATGGCGGAGGATGATCCTTTGAATGTGGAGGCTGGTGCGATGGAAAGTGAGGTCAGCATAAACCTCAATTCCCTTCTCTCTCATTTGTATTTTCTAGCCTTCCCTTAAATGCATCTATATTCCAGGTATTTGCTTCAAGCACCTCCATGAGGTAGCAAGTTTCACATTCTAACCGTTCTCTGGGTAGATATGTTTCTCAATTTCTAAACACCAATGTGAAAAGCTTGGGCAGAATGGCCTGTTTCTGTGCCCTATACTATGCAACCCTGTGCAATTCTAGTGTTATGCCACATGTATAATGTTAAATGTTATCTTGCAATGAGAAGGCAGGAATGACAACTGTGGCCTATTTAATAATCCTTTACCCTCCCACGTCCATTTCTTTCATAACTAAGATAAAAGCAATTTTGAATTTACTTTTACAAGGGTGTTTTTTAAATAAAACAGTCAAGCTCCTATCCAGGGGTGAAGAGCAGCTGCTGTCTGAGAGAATTCACAGATTGTTTAAGAATGCCATCCTGTCATCACCTCACCTGGCTGTCTTGTTTTGTAAAGCTTTATTCAGTGCTTCACATGATGTGAGCCTCCAGCTGGGAAAGCAGACCCACTGCTCCTTGTGATAACAATAACTAAAGAGAAGCATTTGAACATAGCAACAGTCAAGAATGAGGAAAGGCTCTTCAGTTTTTCAATCATCATCCTTCTTGTACATTAACCCTCCCATCATGGCATCTAGCTATATTCTGAATCAATGCATTATTTTTGGCTCCATGACCTTGTTTGATGGATTATCCAAAACATTTCCCACTCTTTGTTAGCGTTTTTCACAATATCTGTTTTATATCTACTTTTCACTATTTCCATTTCTGTCCTATTTTCCTGGTTCTATTTTCCAGCCTCAAGTGGCAATGTTTAGGTTTTGCCTTACCTGCATCGTTTAATCTTTTATTTACATTGAAGTTTCTCTTTTTCTTTCAGGGGCAATTTAGCGTGGCCAATCCACCCACCTGGCACATCTTTGGGTTGTGGGGGTGAGATCCACGCAGACATGGGGAGAATGTGCAAACTCCACACGGACAGTGACCCGGGGCCGGGATCAAACCCAGGTCCTTGGCCCCATGAGGCAGCATGGCTAACCACTGCACCACTGTACCGCCCCAAAGTTTCTCTTTGTGACCTTCTTTCCAGATGCTAAATCTTAAGCCTCAATCATCTTTCCTCATAGATCATGCCTCTTCCATTTGGGACCATTCTTATTTTTACTTTTCTGTGCCATTTCTAATGCAAATAGATTTTCTGTATAGTGAATAAAACTGAACCCAATATCCTAAATGAGTTTTTGTTTAGTTGCTATGGCATGTTGTCTGAACATCGAAAGGATGTTTTAGTTTTTACAAAGTTTGCGGGGTTTCGATGAATTGAATAAAGATAAATTAATCCCACTGGCAAGAGAATCAGTAACTAAAGAAAATCAATATGAATTGATTGGCAAAAGAACTAGGGGAAGCTGGGGAAAATTGTGTTTATACCTCACTGTGATCCCATATCATTATTCTCAACCAGGATCAACTCTATTTGATTGAGCACTCGTAACACTTTACACTCGAGTCCATCGCTGGGAGGAAATAAAATGCTGCTGTGGTGGTTGCCATGCTGCAGCACTTAAAGGAGCAGGGTACCAAGTGTTGCAGCAACAGCACACAGTTTGCAGCAGCAATGTCTGAGGGAACACACCATTATGTCTACAGAACAAAGTCTTCTCTGTTTTTGACCCTCTAAGTGAGTGTTTGATGAGAGCATCTATTAGTGAGAAGTCATGAGGCAAACTTACAGAAAAAACAGAGGGAAGTCCCACAATGACTAAAGTCCCATTTATTCATCATGATTTACATAGGTTACAATCCCTGCAGGGATCAATAAACCAAAATAACCGAATTTACGGAACAACCCAAGAATGAAGAAATTACTGGGCAAGATTTCACTTTTTGTAACTTTACTGTAACTTGAATCAAAGTCAATGCAAAGCAAACATGAATTAACTGGCAAATCGTGGCCATTACAAGTTATAAATTACACATGGAATAGCAGATGCAACAAAGACTATCTCGCAGAGGCAGTAGGTAATCCACTCCACCTGTATGGTACTTATTTCAGTCACACAGTTCTTCCAAGCAGAATTTCAATCCCTTTCTTCCAAGAACTTAGCTAATTCTCAGCAGGCAGCAACATCCGCATAGCCAGATATGGTTCTGCCTGTGCAATCTTTCACTCAATGCTACGCTCCTTCCCGGAATTTTCTCAGCTCCACCCTTTGTTTGATCTCTGTTCTTGTGTCTTGCACAGCGCCTCCATATTTTAACTTCCTTCATGTTGGTATTGGCTTGCTAGGCTGTCTGACATCAAGGCTTTCTAGGTCACATGGACCAAATTTCTTCTTATCCAAAAATTATAATAGACCCTCTATCCTGTAGGGTTCAATAAGATCCACCTCATCCTTCTAAATTCCATTGAGTATAGACCCAGATTCTTCAACTGCTCTTCATATGACAAGTCCTTCATTCCAGAGATCATTCTTATGAATCTCCTCTGGACCCTCTCCAAGGCCAGCACATCCTTCCTTAGATATGGGGTCCAAAACTGCTCAGTGTTCCAAATGGGGTCTGAACAGAGCCTTATATAGCCTCAGAAGTACATTGCTGGTCTTGTATTCTAGCCCTCCCGACATGAATGCTAACATTGCATTTGCCTTCCTAACTGCAAAGTGAACCTGCTTGTTAACCTTAAGAGAATCCTAAACTAGGACTCCTGAGTCCCTTTGTGCTTCTGATTTCTGAAGCCTTTTCCCATTTAGAATATAGCCTATGCCTCTATTCTTCCTACACAAGTGCATAATCTCACATTTTGCAGTTTGTATTCCATCTGCCACTTTTTTGCCCACTCTCTTAGCCTGTCCAGGTCCTTCTGCAGCATCCCCTGCTTCCTCAACACAACCTGTCCATATACATATCTTTGTATCATCTGCAAACGTAGCAATAATGCCTTCAGTTCCTTCTTCCAGATCATTAATGTATATCGTGAATAGCTGTGGTCCCAGCACTGACCCCTGTGGAACACCACTAGTCACCGGCTGCCAGCTGAAAAGGGCCCCTTTATTCCCACACTTTGCCTTCTGCCAATCAGTGGGGGAGGTAGTGGCGTAGTCGCATTATCACTGGACTAGTAATCCACAGACATGGGATAATGCTCGCAGGACCTGAGTTCGAAACCTGCCAAGGCAGATGGTGGAATTTGAATTCAATAAAAAATTTGGAATTAAAAGTCTAATGATGACTATGAAACCATTGTCAATTATTGTTAAAAACCTATCTGGCTCACTAATGTCCTTCAGGGAAGGAAATCTGTAATCCTTCCCCGTTCTGGCCTACATGTGACTCCTGGCCTACATGTGACTCCAGACCTACAGCAATGTGGTGACTCTTAAAATACCCTCAGGGATGTGCAAAAATGCTGGCCCAGCCAGCAACGCCCACGTCCCATAAAAGCCAATCCTCTATCCAGTCCAGTACCTTGCTCTTAACACTCTTGTCTTATTTAGCAGCACCTTGTCAAAGGACTTCTGGACATCCACTGGTTCCACCATCAACTCTGCCAGTTACATCCTTGAAGAATTCAAGTCGATTATTCAAGCATGATTTCCCCTTCATAAATCCATGTGGACTCTGTCCAATCCTGCCACACTTTCCTAAGTGGTCCACCATAAAATCTTTGATCATGGATTCGAGAATTTACCCACTACCGACATCAGGTTTACTGGTCTATAATTCCCTATTTTCTCTCTACCTCCCTTTTTAAATAGTGGAGTTACATTAGCTCCTCTCCAGGAACTGTTTCAGAGTCTATAAAACCCTGGAAGATGACCACCAATGCATCCACTATTTCTCGAGCCACTCCCTTAAGTACTCTTGGATGGGGATTTACCTGCCTTCAATCCCATCAATTTCCCCAACACCATTTCTCTACTAATATTGATCTCCTTCAGTTCCTCCCTCTCTCTAAATCCTGCGTTCCCCAACATTTCTGGTATTTTATTTGTGTCCTCATTTGTGAAGACAGACCAAAGTATGTATTTAGTTTCTCAGCTATTTCTTTGTCCCTCATTATAAATTTCCCTGTTTCTGACAGTAAGGGACCTCCATTTGTCTTCAGAAATCTTTTTCTCTTCACGCACCTATAGAAATTTCTACAGTCGATTTTTGTGTTTCCTGAAAGCTTACCCTCGTACTCTATTTTCCCCTTCTTAATAAATCCCTTGGTCCTTCTTTACTGAATTCTAACTGATCCCAATCCTCAAACCTGTTGTTCTTCTTGGCCAATTTATAAGCTTCTTCCTTGGATCAAATACTATCTCTAATTTCCCTTGTAAGCCACAGATTGGCCACCTTTCCCATTTTACAGGCAGGATTAAACAATTGTTAAAGTGTCCGTTGCACACCTTGAATGTTTGCCATTGCCTATTCACAGTCATCCCTTTAGGTAATGTTTCCTAATCGATAGCCAACTCGCGCCTCATGTCAGCATAGTTTATTAAGATTCAGGACTCTAGTCTCAGAATCAACTATGTCGCTCTTGATGAAAAGTTCTATCCTATTATGGTTGTTCATCCCCAAGGGGTCTCCGCACAACTAGATTGCCAATGATTCTGTTCTCATTACACAGTACCCAGTCTAGGATGGCTGGTTCTCTAGTTGGTTCCTCAATGCATTGGTTCAGAAAACCATCCTGGAAACACTGCAGCAATTCCTCCTCTGTGGTATTGTGGTTAATTTGATTGGCCCATACTATATGCAGATTAAAATCACCCATAATTACAGATGTTTCCTTTATCGCATGCATTTCTAATTTCCTATTTAAGGCCATTTGGGGGCCCAGTAATGTTTTTTGCCCCTTGTGTTTCTCAGCTCGACCCATGCGGATTCCACATTGTCGAAGCTAAAATCCTTCCTCGCTATTGTGTTACTCTTTAACCAGTACTGCCACTCCACTGTCTTTTCCTTTTTGCCTGTCCTTCCGAAATACGGAGTGTTCCTGGATGTTCAGTTCCCGTCCGTGGTCACCATGCAACCATGTCTCCGTAATCCCGATTATATCATATCCGTTTATATCTATTTGAGCGATTAGTATATCCATTTTATTTGGAATGTTCCACCCATTAATGCACAAAGACTTGTCTTTTTAACATTACTTGTTCCGCTCCCAATATTTTTCTCTGTAACCTTGTTTGATTTTGGCCCTTGATTTCTCTGCCTATCACTTTCTTTTTCCCTTTCTGTCTTTTGTTTTTGTCTTTAATTCCCCCTCCCCTGACTCCTCGCATAGGTTCCCATCCCCCTACCTTTTAGTTTAAACCCTCCCCAGCCACTCTAGCAAATACTCCCCCTAGGACATCAGTCCTGGTCCTGCCCAGGTGTAATTTGTTCAGTTTTTACTGGTCCCACTTCCCCCAGAACCGGTCCCAATACCCCAGGAATCTGAAACCTTCCCTCTCACACCATCTCTTCAGCCACATCCTATTATTTCTACTGTGGCTAGCACCTGACATTGGTAATAATCCAAGATCACTACCTTTGAGATTCGACTTCTCAACTTTCTTCCAACTCCCTATATTCTGTTTTTAGGACCTCATCGTAACCTATGTCATTGGTACCAATGTGTACCATGACCACTGGTTGTTCACCCTCCCCCTCCAGAGTGTTGTTTAACCATTCCAAGACATCTTTGACCTAGGACCAGGGAGGCAACATACCATCCTGGAGTCTTGTTTGCGGCCACAGAAATTCCTATCTACTCCCTCACAATTGAATCCTCTATAACTATTGCATTCCCACTCTTTTTACTCCTTCCCTCTGCAGCAGAACCAACCGTGGTGCAACAAATTTGCTGTTGCTGCTTTCTTCTGAGAGGTCAAAGCCCTCAACACTAGCCAAAGCAGTATATCTATTTTGCAGGGGAATGGCCACAGGAGATTTCTGCACTGCCTACCTAACTCTCTTGCTCTGCCTTGTGGTCACCCATTTCCTGCCTGCCTGTGGAGTCTGAGCCTGTGGTGTAACCACCTCTCTAGAGGTGCTATCCACGATACTCTGCACCTTGCATATGCTCCACAGTGTCCCCAGCCACCGCTCCAGCTTCCAGAAGCTGTAGCTGGGGACACTTCCTGCACACACGTTGGTCCAGGACACAGGAAATGATCCCGGCTGCCTACCTGGAGCAGGAGGAGCAAACCATGGCTTTAATCTCTCCTGCCATTACTTACCCCTTTAAATTAAACCGTTGGAAGATGCTTGATATTAGGTTATATCCAATTCTCTATGGCCCTTCTTTCCTGGTCATCGTTACTACCAATTATTGCCCTTACAGATTCGAAACTACAAAAAGTATTTTCAAACAATAAGTGATAAAAGTTGTAAAGATTTACTGACCTTACCCGTTACTTACCAATCAGCTCTCTCCCTTGTAGCCTCGGCTGCTCAGCAGGGCAAGACGACTCACTGAAGATGTGAAAAGTTACAAAACAAGGGGGAAAAGCAAAAATCACTTCTTCATGCTTTGCACCAAATTCCCACTGTTTCAAACTCCCGACACCCACATTCACTCTGGCTGTGTGTCACTCCAGATGTAGACTCTCCCACTGCTCGTGTGCAAAACACTGTGGAAGGTGGTGGAGCAAGTTTGAAAGGTGATGCGTGCCATTTTTCCAAAGCCTGCTGGCTTTGGAATAGCGGGAAACCTGTAATGGACGTACTCACGAAATAACCTTGACCACACAGTCAGTCAGCCGTTCAGATCCGTCAGAGTGGGAAAAAAGTATTTTCAGGTGGGGGGAATTCAAGGTCAATACAAGTGGCCGACTAAAGGGACACCCTAATAATTGTGAGGTAACTGGATGCCAACCTTGGTCAGTTGTGTTCTCCGCTCTATGGTGAAAACTGTATTGAAGCAGGTTTGTTACTGATTCATGGGTCTCATAACATTCAGATCCCAGCAAGGACTGGAGCTGCAGTCAGGGATGAAGAGAGGGAGGAAGTTAGAATGCCTCCAAGGGTCACGGCTTGTGGACAACTTTCAACTCCGATCTCCATGGGTGAATGGTTCTGGCTAACAAGGGCTTATGGGGTTAGTCTTTCTATGCTGCAAGGTCTATCTATAGGATCTTCAGGGTAGTCAGACAAGCGGAATAGTGTCAGAGGGAGGCTTCTTGCACATGACTGTCATCACTCTGGTCACATGGCAATGTCTCCATACTCAGTCATGTATGAATGATAGGAACACCAATCCCTGGCCCTCCAGGGTGTCCTTCATCTGGATGGGTTGGGGTAAGGATGCCATGTATAGATGGAGGCCAGGTGGAGGGCATTCTGGTTTGAGATAATGGGGAACCTCTATTGGACATTCTCACTCAATGTATCACTTTAACTCATGCGCACATCCACTGAGATGTTGATGATATAGGCTGCAGGTAACCATGCCTTGGTAATGGCTCTCATCCAGGTAAGGAGAAGAGGCACCCATTTCTCGTTGACACAGGGCTATGAGGAGCAGGGGCTCGAACAGCCGGAGGCGACAGGGTATCTAGAAAGTGAAGATGCTGGCGAACATGGACCACCGTAACGGTGAGCATTGGTCTGACCAGTGGTGCTCTAAATAGAGATGAGCAAAAGGCAATGCTGGAGGTGCCCATGTGAAATGAAAAAATGAAAATCGCTTATTGTCACAAGTAGGCTTCAAATGAAGTTACTGTGAAAAGCCTCTAGTCGTCATATTCCGGCGCCTGTTCGGGGAGGCAGGTGCTGGAATTGAACCGTGCTGCTGGCCTGCCTTGGTCTGCTTTAAAAGCCAGCGATTTAGCCCAGTGTGCCAAACCATGTCCCAGGATATGGTTGCTCACAACAGCCAGCTTCCCCAGTATGAGCTGCGGCTGCAAGCACTCTGGAGGAGTAATGCGGAGCTTCAAGCCTATATTGAGTGAATGCCTGTCTAGAGGCCTTTTAACTATGGCAACATCACTTTTAACCCCATGAGGTAGTAGCACGGTGAGCAACTTCCTGCCTGCCCCAGCACAAGTTTCACCAAGTTCCTCACGGGTGCATAATTATTTATCTGGCCAGCGGAAGATCGCACATGTTCAGTCATCCTGCTGTCCAGTGGGAATCATATCGAATTTCCTGCCTGCCACTGGATTCAGGATTGAATTTTCCTTTCTGGAGACTATGTAAATAAAAAGTGCTGCTCCTGATCAGAGATCTCCAACTTTGCTCCAGCACCCTGCTGATCTCCCTTCAGCCTCAGCTTTGGCCCCAACCTCGTATAACCACTCCCACTTCAACAGCACTCTAAGGTCTGCGATCTTCCTCCCTGAATCCCCAGCCAAACATCAACCATGAGCTCTGAGGCCCTAACCTGTATGGGCTTTTACAATGCATCATCTACATTATGATGGCCTTCCCATTTGAGCACGGGCTGGTAATGGTAGTTGTGAGGTGTTACTGAATTTGCTCTCCATGTTGCCCTTAAAATTCAAAAAACATTCAAGGACAATTGAATCAAAGCAAATTACTGCAGATGCTGGAATCTGAAACAAAAACAGAAAATACTTAACAATCTCAGCAGGTCTGACAACATCTGTAGAGAGAGAAGGGAGCTAACGTTAGGACAATTGAAGGTGCTTTCAACTTTGGTAGAGTAGATTATCTGATGTTGCTTTAGCACCATATAGTAGGACTTTTATTCTAAAGATAGCAAATAGAACAAGAGTACAATAGCATCACTTCACTGAATAAACAGAAAATGTAAACAAAATTTTAAATCTCTGGTTTCCTAATTTTCTAAGATTTACAGATGTTTTTATATTCGATACTGAATTAAAAGTAACTCCAAGACAAACAGTTTTTATCACCCTTAAGTTATCTACTTTGAAATTATTCTAATCAATAAAACTGTTTAAAACTCTGTTCAGTTTTAATAATGAAGAATTTATATGAAGGGTTAGATGAACAAAGGTAGGAGGAGGCTGGTGTGAAACATAAACTAGGACATGGACCAGTTAAACCACATATTCTGATTCTGCACTGTAAATTCTATGTAATTCGACATAATTTAATATTCTATCTTATTGAACAACAATATAATGGTTGTGTGAAATCCAAAAGCATTCCTGTGCCACCCAGTTACAATTTTGTCTCTAAATTTGATACCAACATTCGTGGGGTCCCTGAACCCCAGTTTCATGTAAGTGCCAGTACAATTTATAGCCACATTCCTTTTAGGTGTAACCTTCTCCCCATTTAGAATGACCAGAAACAGCCATTGCACAATTCCCCAAAGCAGCTGCAAGTAGCTTCTGACCTCTGCAATGCGGTTTTGTTTAAAGTGGTTTATTCCAGTTTGCGAAGTGTAGCCTGGTGATTCCTTCAACCATTAAGAGTGTGAGAATTGCCTGTACTCACATTGATCTTGAGTTACACTTAGATCACAGTTTATTCCAAGGACCAAGATAAATCTATGGTTGAAAATTGACCATGGAAGAGCGAGTTGAAAGAATTTTTTCAACTAATCTTGTGACCTAACCTTTAGTGCAATTAGTGCTGGAGGCCGTGCTGTGAGGGCGGTGCAGGCAGCAACTATTTCCCTTTAAGCTAACCCATGTTTCTCCTATTGTACTGTGTTTTAACAATTAATCTGGTGTAAAAAATGACTGATTGCTTCATTATTGCTAATGTTGGATGGACAGCAAGGGGTTTTCAGTTATAAAGCAAAAATGATTGAGTGAGCCTAACTGAGAGTTACAACAGACTCTGAGAGATGATCCAAAACCTGTATTTGACCTGACTTCAGAAACATGCCTCTAACACGAAGGGCTCCTTATCCATTACCTCCCAGGTTTTTATAGCCAGGTACCATGGCTTCCTACAAAGAACACCTGCTCCAGCACTGCCAAATACCTGATAGGTCACGCAGTCAGTTTACAACTTGAAAGCACAGTTTGTTGATTATTAATGGGTCAAATATCTGTGCAGAAGAAAATTACACCATGTACAGATATTGAGAAATAATTAGTTCTCTGCAGGTCAGGCAGTAGCTGTGGAAAGAGAAACAGAGTTCAGGTTTCAGCTCAATAACCTTTCATCCAAACTGCAGTTTTTAAATCTGATAGTCTTTCATCTCAGAAATGTAATTGACCCGCAACGTTAAATCTGATCCTCTCTCCACAGATGCTGCCTGACCTGCTGTGTTCCAGAATTTAGTTATTTTTTCCCATATTCTTTTTCAAAGTGTCAGTCCTGGTGAGAAAATGGGGAAACATCCCGTTAGCACCGGCGACGGGAAAACTCATCCGTATATTTAGCCTCATTAACAATTTTTTTTTCCCGCGGGACTCACGCCATGCTTGTGGTGGCTTGCAACTGATTTGCTCGCCCCGGGAAAACTTAATTTCTGCAATCGGTGGGGCACTCCAATTAAACACCTGCAGTCAGGGGATGACTGCCAGGAGGACAGCACCACATTTTACAGAGGGAGCCCTCACCAAATTTCTGGATGGTGTGGAGCAGAGGTGTCACATCTTCTATCCGCTATCAGCCAGATATCCAGCAAGCAAGGTCACCAAACCCGCCCTGGGAGGCAGTCGCTGCAAAAGGAGTGCCAGCTCTGTAAGAGGACGGGGCAACAGTGCCAGGAGCAGATGAATGACCTTCTTCGCTCAGTCAGGGTAGGTCTGCCTTCTGATGTATATCACTGCACCCCTTCATACACCCTTCACACCTTCATGGTGATCTCTCATCCAGCCACCTCACGGATTCCCAACACTTATCGTGGTGCCCTCACCCCCACTCTCCATGTTCCCACCAGTAGATAATCGGTTCCTCACATCCCTGTTCCCGCTCAAGTCCCACTCATGCCAGACTTCGTCACCTTCTGACCTAGCAGAACTCCCATTTACACTCTCCCTTTCTGTCTCATTGCAGGATAAATTCAAGCTCAACCGGCATGAGCGGGCACAGCCTGCTGGAGTCATGCCCGAGCTGAGACCCCTAACACCCTTTGAGGAGAGAGCCCTTGAACTGGCTGTGCGAGCATCAGGAAGGGATGGCAGTATCCCCCATCAGACAGGATGGCTGAATGGAGGAGTCCCATTGCCTTCTGTCTGAGGAGATGGTGCTGTCACTCCTACGCAATGAGGCAAAGACTGCGAGGGTGGCTTCCGTAGTGGAGACCTTGGTGCAGGTTGTGACTCCATGGAGGAGGATGTCCGATCCATGGTTCAGCTCATGACTTCCATGACTGAGGGCATGATCTCCATGCTGTAGGGCTGATTCAACTGCATGGTGCAGGCACTGATGGGAATCCACAAGTGTCAGTACCAGAGGACGACGGGGCATCTGGATCTTGTTGAATGACACATCTGGACTGTGGAACCTACCATAAATTTATGTGCGCAGAAAACGCCACTTGATTATGTGTTGGTGTCTGAACCTATTTCAGCCTGTGTCTTGCGGAGTTACTTAATCTTTGGTTATAACAAATGTGGACAATTCAATTTCATAACACTTGGGGAATGTCTCAAACATTTCCAGGTATACATATAGGGGAAGTGACCGACCAGGCTGTGGAGTGGCACACACTTAATAGTTTAACAACATATCACATAATCTGAGGTAGATTTAACACAATGAAAAAAGAGGAACCCAAAATTTCATCGATTTAATAAATTCATTGGATCCAACTGAAATATCTCAAGTATATTTACCAGAATCCAATATTTGAAATTCCTTGTACAACAATACTATAAATTAGAATCAAATCTTACCCTTGATGGATTTATGGCCAGTTATTTAATTTTGTTTGTTACTTTTGGTGGTTTTCACATATAAATGGCATGTTTAAAATACCTTGTTGGATTATGATGAATGAACACTACTGTGGTCCATCAAAGGGCAAAACATGTGAGAAATAACAACACTTTTCCCAGTGCTGTCCGACTGTAGGCCACAGTGCGACAAAGTGACCAGATTCATGCCCACAAAATATAGCCAGTTAAAAAAAGCAGGATGTGCAGCAAGTTACTGAAACTGAGCCTGTGCAGGATGCATATTTATCTGCCATATTAAAATAGCACACCGTTAGTTTAAACATGATCACCAACCAACTGATGGTAATAATATATTTTTGTACCATTCAAGTCATTCATTATTGTGTATGCTGGGGTCCATAAAATATTATCAAAGGTGCTGGATTGAAATGTCAAGTAAACTTCACCACACAGAGATTCAGAGCGCGATTTAATTTTTAAAAATCAGAGTCTGTTCTGGGTGGGATACAAGTGCCAGGTACGACCCCACTGTCTAATGGGCCTTTGTTGCTATTTTGGCCCTCGGCGGGGAACCCCACCACAGGCTGCACATAGCGTCATTTCCTGCACTGAGGAACTCTGACGACACCCCGCACACCCCCAGACTCTCCCAATGCTCCAACTCACCTTCGGGTCTTCGGGCCCACTGCATCCTATCTCACACAGGCAGGGCACCCCCCCGGGCCTGATCTCTGGTGTGGGCAAAATGCCAACCTGCATCTTGGCACTGCAAGCCTGGCACCATGACAGTGCCCTTGCCAACCTGGCAGTGCCACCTGGGTAGCCTGGCAGTGCCTGGGTGGCATATGGCTGGCACTGCCAGGGTACTGGGCTGGCAGTGCCAATGTGCCCGGGTGGCACCAGCAGTTACAGGTTACCACCCTGCCCATAGGCCGACCCGGAAGCCTCTCCCCCCCCCCCCCCAAGTGCTGTTCTGTAGGTCCTCGTTTTTGGTGCCAGTACTAATGGCCCCTATCTGGGTTCTCCTTGGTGAGGCCGGTAGATGCCAGGTGGCAATTGGATCCAGTGTAGACATAGTTAAGTGGGCTTTTAAACGCACTTAACTATGCAAGTCTGGGTCCCGCCCATAGTGGACGGGACCCAGATCGCGACATCCCTCGTGAAGTGTAATGACTATCGGGATCCCGGAAGAGGCCTCTCCCGGGATTTATCGGTCACGTCCCGTCCCGATTCCGGCAGGACACGGCCGGGAATCATGTCCTCCATTACTTCTACTTGGTTCAAAGGTACCTTTTCCAGTGCTTATCATTTACTTTGCTCACAGTAAGCGTAACAGTCTCAATTGATATGCTTATTTTTACCTATACCTGACCTATGTACTGCTGAAGCATCATGACTCACTGGTCTACCCCAGAATACCAGTATAACTTGATAACATACCAAGATCTGAGGATGCTATTTACAGTGAATTATTTCAATGATGGGACAGGTAAACAAGCACAGCTCAAGCTACAATTTAGCAAGGCAGTTATTGGCCAGCCTTATCACAGGACACTATTTCCTCCATGCAGGACGTTGTTACAAGAGTAATTGCTGGACATTGTAAGTACAGGTAAACAACAAACATAAATGAGGGTCGTTTATGGGGATTAGCATCTTGTGCCCTAAGTGCACCTAAAAGATGTCTGACCAAAGATTGAGAGGGGCCATTTATCAGGTCTGAGTACCTAAACAGATATTTGTCACCTTGTTTATGCTATACTAGATGGGCTGAATGGCCTCCTTCTGCACTGTAAATTCTATGATTCTATAATGGGCCTAACACTTGTTTAGAAATTGCTTCTTTGGAGGTCCCTCTGTAATTGGGTTTCTATAATATGCTGTTGATGTTGCATTTTCTCCCTGTAAAGAGACAGTGTGTGAAATGTAGATTGATCCTGCTCAGTGGACTGGATTTTCATCTAGGACAGGAACCTGTCACCCAGAACATTTCCAGGTTCCAGCCCTGTGTCAGTGTAGCGCACAACGACTTACGAGAGACGAGAAGTGATGAAGTCGATGAGGCTTTATTAAGCGATGCTTGTCCCCAGCAGCTCAGCAACAGAATGAAGCTGCGGGGAGAAGCTCGGGTTCTTATACTCCGCCTTCAGGGCGGAGCCAGGAGTCGGCAGCCAACCAGGACCCGGGATCTGTCAGCCAATAGCATCTCGGCTTCACAGTCCCACATGACCCCTAATACAGACCACCACATTCACCCCTTGTTAAAAAGGAACCCGGCGGGGTGGTGGTTCGCATGGTGGTAGGGGTTTACAAAGCTGGCCCTGTAGTAACAGTGTTACTACAGTTTTAGCCCTACACTGGGCTATGTACAAGTTTGTGAGAACTATTTACAATATTAGCAAAAAATATTTTTTGTTACAACAACATTCTTGGTGTCATGCGGATTCCACGAGTCAAGCGGGCGGTCTGGTCTTCCTCGTCGATCGCCTCAGCCCCGGTGGTGGTGCAGGTGCTTGCTCAGGCGTTGTCGTCTCCGGGAGCGTTCCGGTGTTTGTTCCTGTTTTACTCCTGGGCGGGCACGGGAGGAGGACCGATCCCCCCGGGAAGGGGGCGGCCGCGGGGTGCGCCGGTGGCAGGGAGGGGATGATCGGTGTCGGGGGTGTGTGTGTGTTGCCGGCGGGCGCCAGGTCCCGCAGGGAGACCGTGTGTTGCCGGCCGTCAGGGTACGCCACGTAGGCGTACTGCGGGTTCGCGTGGAGAAGGTGAACCCTCTCGCCCAACGGGTCCGATTTGTGCGCCCGCACATGTTTCCGGAGCAAGATGGGTCCTGGGGCCGCCAGCCAGGTCGGCAGCGACGTTCCGGAGGAAGACTTCCTGGGGAAGACAAGGAAGCGCTCATGAGGCGTTTGGTTAGTGGTGGTACACAGCAGTGACCGGATGGAGTGGAGAGCGTCCGGGAGGACCTCCTGCCACCGGGAAACTGGGAGATCCCTGGACCGTAGGGCTAGTAGAACGGTCTTCCAGACCGTGCCGTTCTCCCTCTCTACTTGCCCGTTCCCCCGGGGGTTGTAGCTGGTCGTCCTGCTCGAGGCTATGCCCTTGCTGAGCAGGAACTGGCGCAGCTCGTCACTCATGAAGGAGGACCCCCTGTCGCTATGGATATACGCGGGGCAACCAACCAGTGTGAATATGGTGCCAAGGGCTTTAATGACTGTGGCCGCTGTCATGTCGGGGCAGGGGATGGCGAGGGGGAAACGAGAGTACTCGTCCATCACGTTCAGGAAGTATGCGTTGCGGTCGGTGGAGGGGAGGGGCCCTTTGAAATCCAAACTGAGGCGTTCAAAGGGGCGGGAAGCCTTGATCAGGTGCACTCTATCCGGCCTGAAAAAGTGTGGTTTGCACTCTGCGCAGATGTGGCAGTTCCTGGTGACTGTACAGACCTCCTCCACAGAGTAGGGGAGGTTGCGGGACTTTACGAAATGGTAGAATCGAGTGACCCCTGGGTGGCAGAGGTCCTCGTGGAGGGTTTGGAGACGGTCTATTTGTGCGTTGGCACATGTGCCGCGGGATAGGGCATCGGACGGCTCGTTCAGCTTTCCGGGTCGATACAAGATCTCATAGTTGAAGGTGGAGAGCTCGATCCTCCACCTTAAGATCTTGTGCATTATCGAACCTGAAGGCTACCGACCGTTGGTCAGTGAGGAGAGTGAATCTCCTGCCAGCCAGGTAATGCCTCCTATGTCGCACAGCTTCCACTATGGCTTGGGCTTCCTTTTCCACTGAGGAGTGGCGGATTTCTGAGGCGTGGAGGGTCCGGGAGAAAAAGGCCACGGGTCTGCCCGCTTGGTTAAGGGTGGCCGCCAGAGCTACGTCGGATGCGTCGCTCTCGACCTGGAAGGGGAGGGACTCGACGATGGCGCGCATCGTGGCCTTTGCGATATCCGCTTTGATGCGGCTGAAGGCCTGGCGAGCCTCTGTCGACAGGGCGAAGGTAGTGGACTGTATTAGCGGGCGGGCCTTGTCTGCATACTGGGGGACCCACTGGGCATAATATGAAAAGAAACCCAGGCAACGTTTCAGGGCTTTGGAGCAGTGGGGGAGGGGGAATTCCATAAGGGGGCGCATGCATTCGGGGTCGGGGCCTATTATCCCATTGCGCACTACGTATCCCAGGATGGCCAACCGGTTTGTGCTAAAAACACACTTTTCCTTGTTATATGTGAGGTTCAGGGCGTTAGCGGTCTGGAGGAACCTTTGGAGGTTGGCGTCGTGGTCCTGCTGATCGTGGCCGCAGATGGTTACGTTGTCGAGATACGGGAACGTGGCCTGCAACCCGTGCTGGTCAACCATTCGGTCCATCTCCCGTTGGAAGACCGAGACCCCGTTTGTGACACCAAATGGGACCCTTAGGAAGTGGTATAGACGCCCGTCTGCCTCGAAGGCGGTGTACTTGCGGTTACCTGGGTGGATGGGGAGCAGGTGGTAGGCGAACTTGAGGTCCACGGTGGAGAAGACCTTATACTGAGCAATCCGATTGACCATGTCGGATATGCGGGGGAGAGGGTACGCATCTAGCTGCGTGTACCTGTTGATGGTCTGACTATAGTCTACGACCACCCTTTGCTTCTCCCCGGTCTTTACTACTACCACCTGGGCTCTCCAGGGACTATTGCTGGCCTGGATTATGCCTTCCTTCAGCAACCGCTGGACTTCAGACCGAATAAATATCCGGTCCTGGGCGCTGTACCGTCTGCTCCTAGTGGCGACGGGTTTGCAATCTGGGGTGAGGTTTGCAAACAAGGACGGCGGTTCAACCTTGAGAGTTGCGAGGCCGCAGATAGTGAGTGGGGGTATTGGGCCGCCGAATTGGAATGTTAGGCTCTGCAGGTTACACTGGAAATCTAATCCCAGTAATGTGGGCGCGCAGAGTTGGGGAAGGACGTAGAGCCTGTAGTTCTTAAACTCCCTCCCTTGCACCGTTAGGTTCGCGATGCAGAACCCTTTGATCTCTACGGAGTGGGATCCTGCAGCTAGGGAAATCTTTTGCGTGCTTGGATGGATGGTCAGAAAACAGCGTCTTACCGTGTCTGGGTGAATGAAACTTTCAGTGCTCCCGGAGTCAATCAGGCATGGCGTCTCGTATCCGTTGACCAGCACCGTTGTTGTCGTCGTCTGGAGCGTCCGGGGCCGCGATTGATCCAGTGTCACCGAAGCCAGTCGTGATAGTAGTGTCGCGGCGTCTTCTTCGGACCCCGTGGAGCCGTCGATGCTGGGGTCCTTTGTTGTCAACCAAGATGGTGGCGTCCATGAATCGCACGCGGCGGGGGGTGGACAAAATGGCCACCCCCATGTATCGCACGTGGTCGGGGGTGGACAAAATGGCCGCCCCCATGAATCGCACGTGGCTGGGGGGGTCACAAGATGGCGGCACCCATCCTCCCCTCGTGGTGCCTGGGACCCAAAATGGCGGCGCCCGTGGGTCGCACATAGGGCGCTGGGGGGGTTGGGGAGCGTTTGGGATGTGCTGGGCTCGTTCTTCTCCGGGGATTGCGGCGCCCCCCCCCCCCCGGGACCGGCACACTGCCGCGTAATGGCCCTTCTTGCCGCAGCTTTTACAAATAGCTGCGCAGGCTGGGCAGCGCTGCCGGGGGTGTTTTGCTTGTCCGCAGAAATAGCAGCGGGCCCCCCCTGGATGGTCTGGCGCTTTAACCGCGCAAGCTTGCGAGGGGGGGGGGGAGTTTGTCGCGCCGGGGGTCCACGGAGCCCAAAGGGCTGCCACGCGGTCGGGGCCGTAGGCGCGGGCGTTTTGCGAGGCCACATCTAGGGAAGCTGCAAGGGCCCGTGCCTCTGAGAGTTCTAGCGACTCTCTTTCTAAAAGTCTTTGGCGGATTTGGGGAGAGTTCATACCTGCCACAAATGCATCGCGAATTAGCAGGTCCGTGTGTTCGATCGCGTTCACCGGCGGGCAGCTGCAGCCCCGTCTCAAAATTAGCAGCGCGGCGTAGAATTCCTCTAGCGATTCTCCGGGACTTTGCCGTCTCGTCGCGAGTTGGTGGCGCGCGTAGACCTGGTTAACGGGCCGAACGTAGATGCTCTTCAGCAATGCGAGCGCCGTTGGGAAATCCTCTGCGTCTTCTATGAGAGGGTAAATTTCCGGGCTTACCCTCGAATGCAGGACCTGCATTTTCTGGTCTTCTGTGATCCGGCCGGGGGCCGTTCGGAGGTAGCCTTCAAAGCATGCTTGCCAGTGTTTGAATACTGCTGCCGAGTTCGCTGCGTGGGGGCTGATCCGCAGGCATTCCGGGGCGATCCGGAGCTCCATAGTCTTTGAAGCTCGCTTAATAAATTGTAGCGCACAATGACTTACGAGAGACGAGAAGTAATGAAGTCGATCCAGGCTTTATTAAGCGATGCTTGTCCCCAGCAGCTCAGCAACAGAATGAAGCTGCGGGGAGAAGCTCGGGTTCTTATACTCCGCCTTCAGGGCGGAGCCAGGAGTCGGCAGCCAACCAGGGCCCGGGATCTGTCAGCCAATAGCATCTCGGCTTCACAGTCCCACATGACCCCTAATACATACCACCACAGTCAGTCTATGTCATTGATGCAAAGCTACTTTAATATGCAAAGTCCCTAATTGGGCCAGAGCCAAACTCTAATTAGCGGTGCCATGCACTTCCTGGAGGTGGAAACTGGCTCAGGAGCCCAATACTCAAAGGCAGACGGCAGGCATGACTGGGCTTGCTGTTGTATTGCAGACTGGAGCGGGCAGGAGAGCAGAGATCCAACGGCCTCCCAGTGCTTACAGCTGACCAAACACTTCATTACCATGTATTTGATCAGCCTGCTCAAGCAAAAACAACATTATGCTTGAACACCTCTATTTCAAAAACCCTTCTTTCCCAGTATTTTAATTGAGCAACAATATGAATTTTGATCAACAAGGTAAATAGGGGGTAGGCAGGAAAGGGAGTTAAGGCCACAATCTCGAGGGGCTGAATGGCCTAGCCCTGTTACTATTTCCTATGATCTTACTCTCTGATGTACTCCCGGCAGGTATACACTAATATGCATTAGATAATTTGCTGTTTCCCTTCACTGCTTTGAAAATCTCCTTCCGGCTGCCTCCAGGCCTCCATCAAGCCCTTCAATGAGCTTAATGGTCAGTTAATTGGTAATGAGCGAGCTGCCGATCCCATACTCTCCTTATTTGGAAATTTCACGTGCATTTCAGAAGACCTACACAACATCCAGGAGCACTACTTGCAAAACCCGACCTCACCTCCATGGCGGTTTGGAAATCTGGCTGAGAATGCAAAATGTTGTATGTGTGAAGTTAGCTAAGGAGCAGCGGGGTAGACTGCTGACACCCACTGGAAAGACTTGCAAATTGGTCAAAGTATCAAAACACAGAAGGCATCATGAGTTGGCACACCTAGCATGAGTCACTGCGAGGCAGAGGAGGGATTTAAGTTATAAAGGAAATAAAGCTTGCAATTATTTGGACTTGAAAGTGTGGTGCAACACCACCTTCTCAAGGGCAATTGGGTAGGGCAATAAATGCTGGTCTTGACAATGACACGCACCATGACTGAATAAAAAATAAAACCAATTCAAATACTTTGTTCAATTCTGCAATATTGTGCTGAATATAATCGCTTCAAAGTTACTGATCTTCACATTGTGCATTAAATCTATGAGAAATGGAAAACATGCACAATTCAATGACAGAAATGTTTTGAAATTGTATTGTCAGAATACAGATAATCTTCAGAATTGCGTCAGATTGGACATGAATGCATCCATAAGATTAGATTCCAGCAAGTATTCCTCACATCTTTTATTATTTGTATAGTTTTCTTAAACTGTGAAAAGTAGTTACCATACCATCATTTTGTATAGGCGAGTTCTGTCTCTACCCTATACCAAAAATTGGAGCAGGACCAAATTTATGAGCACTCTTCGGCAACAAAGCTTCAAATTGTAGTGAATTGCTCTGTGTAATGGCATGTTAGTGCTATTTAGATGCATAGATAGAAGATAATTTAATAATGTCCTTAACCTGGTTCCGTTACAAAAAAAGGAAGCCAGCGATGGGATTCTAAGACTACACATGTATGCCCACAGTCACCCAGTGTAAGGGTAGAATTATGTCAGACTGGCATGATACTGATCTCTTGAACCAGTGTTAACATTGTTTGGTTGAAAACTGCTGACAGTTGTTCCATGTTGTAACCCCAATTATAAGCTTTCATTTTGGCGTTAGTGACAAGCATTACATGTCTCAGCAAAGAATATGATATGAGAGACTCCTTTACAGATGCGGTGTTTGCAGACTCTGGATGAAATTGCATCGCATTCTCTTGGCTTGCTGAAAGATACTCAGTTTGTTTTGTCTGAGACCTGTACGGGTATTTCAGGCATGTAGCACTCCTGGTCTGAGAATTTAAAGGTAGCATTTTGTAATAGATGTACTTTGGCTGTAGAGAACTACAGTGAACTTTACATTTGGTTTCCATTTCATGCACTGTTACACGGATACCCTCCCTCAAGGTAGTCTTCAGAAATCTTAAAGTATTTTGGCAAAAACGTTTACCATATTTAAAAAACAATTATAGTTAAGAGATAATTTAAACTTTCAGTAGTTTAACACCTGACATCCCCTGAGATGCAAGGAGATGAATTTCAACTTTAGTGGGGAGTGAAGGTCGGGTAAAAGCATCATATACCAGATCGACCACCCATATATTTGATTTCCCTTTCAATTAAAATTCATTGCTATCATAAAATCATGGAATCCCTACAGTGCAGAAGGAGGCCATTCGGTCCATCAAGTCTGCACTGACCCGTCGAATGAGCATTCTACCCAATTACACTCCCCCGTCCACTTAGCCCTTTCCCCGCAACCCAGAACCTAATCTGCAGATCCCTGCTCATTAACATGGCTAATCCACCTAATCTGCACATCGTTGGACTGTGGGAAGAAACCGGAGCACCCGGAGGAAACCCGCGCAGACACAGGGAGAATGTGCAAACTCCACAGTCGCCCAAGGTTGGTATCAGTTTTGTACCCACAGAATTACTACAGTGCAGAAGGAGGCAATTCGGCCCATCAGATCTGCACCAACCTTTGGAAAGACCAGCACCCCACCTAGGCCCACACCCCCAACCTATCCCCGTAACCCCATCTAACCTTTTGGCCACTAAGGGGCTGTTTAGCTCAGCCAATCCACCTAACCTTCACATCTTTGGATTGTGGAAGGAAATCGGAGCACCCGGAGGAAATCCACGCAGACACGGGGTGAGTATACAAACTCCACACAGTCGCCCAAGGTCGGTACCGAACCCGGGTCCCTGGTGCTGTGAGGCAGCAGTGCTAACCATTGTGACACCATGTCACCCTTGCTGAAGTTGAATTTAATGTGCAAGGTATCCAACAAATCAAGGCAACTCAAGCCTATTTTCTTTTGTTTTCCTTATTTTAAAATTTTTTTTAGAGTACCCAATTCATTTTTTCCAATTAAGGGGCAATTTAGCGTGGTCAATCCACCTAGCCTGCACATCTTTGAGTTGTGGGGGTGTGATCCACGCAGATACAGGGAGAATGTGCAAACTCCACAGGGACAGTGACCCAGAGCCATAATCGAACCTGAGACCTCAGCGCCGTGAGGCAGCAGTGCTAACCCACTGCACCACTGTGCTGCCCATTGTTTTCCTTATTTATTGATATTTTCTCTTTGCACTTCATGGGCCTGGAGGATTGCACAGGATTTTTTTGATGTATCATTATGGATAAATCTTAATTTAATCTGGGTGAGATGGCATTGAGTGTGTAAGGGCATGGGTTGGCCCCTCTACCATGTTTTCCTCCTTTGAGACACTCCTTACAAGCCATGTCTTTGACCAAGCTCTGGTCATCTGATCTAATATTCCCAAATATGGCTTGGTGTCTTACTTTATTTTACATTGTATCTGTAAAACGCCTTCGGACATTTTAGTACATTAAAGGTGCTCGGTAAATACAAGTTGTTGCTGTTGGGTCCAGGTATGGAAATTGATGATATATTTAAAAGCTCAAACAAAAGCTCAAATAAAGAGGAAAATAACAGAAATAAAGAGGTTAACATTATTCAGTGTACTTAATGTTTATACCTGAGACAAAGCTGAGTGTTATACAAATCAAGACAAGAGATTTGGGGCTAGACCCTCTGGCTGCT